>NC_139900.1:1520000-2120000 GCF_905171665.1 Trachurus trachurus
TGAGTGTGTGTGTGTGTGTGTGTGTGTGTGTGTGTGTGTGTGTGTGTGTGTGTGTGTGTGTGTGTGTGTGTGTGTGTGTGTGTGTGTGTGTGTGTGTGTGTGTGTGTGTGTGTGTTGGCCTGCTGCCTCAGCACTGAGACGTAAACACACACATCCAGAGGCAGACATAAACATTCATTTACTAGAGTCTGTGTCTGTGTGTGTGTGTGTGTGTGTGTGTGTGTGTGTGTGGCGCAATGCTGCTGGACTCAGACTCAGACTCAGCGTTAGCCTCGTAGCCTCGTAGACTCGTAGCCTCGTAGATCAAACTTCTGCTTTTTGCAAACAAGCCAGAGCCTCTTGGAGCAGATGGCCTGGATCTTAAACAACTCTATTCCAGACTTTTATTTTCTTGAATATCCACCACTTTATTTTCCCATGATCCATTGCATCACACCACAACGGAAGTGGGTTTTAGTAGCATTCTAGCGAGCGGCTAACTGGTAGCGTTAGCCACCGGTGTAGGTACCAAATGTGGGGGCTCTGGGCTGCCAAAACCGTTTTGACTAAATCTGATGTTTGTTAAGTCTATAAAACGAATTATTGAACAAACATTACTATTTCTGTGTGCACGTTTTTGTAATTAGTCATGGTTATCGTAGTTGTTAGCTTAGCTGCTGCTGACAGCTAACAGCAGCAGCTAAGCTAACAGCAGGACGTCAGCTGTTAAAACCCTCCCGTTGTGGGACACCACATGAAACTACTCCAGTTAGCTCAGTCATGTTAGAACTAGGATATCCGCTGGAGAAAATATTTTATTCATGAGCCGTTTATTGAGTTATTGTTTATTGACACTGCTAACGGCTAACAGCTAACAGCTAACGGTTAGCCCAGCTAACGCTAATCTAAAATCTGGTTTGGTTCAGTCCGGTTCAGTCCGGTTCAGTCTGGTCCAGTCTGGTTCAGACCGGTTCTCACCTCTAGACACTGAACATTCAAACACACTTGTGTAAAATATGGAAACAGAGAGAGAAACTGATGGAGGAAAACAAGGAGCATGCATGAACGAACAAATTCACTCACACACGCACACACACACACACACACAGACAGACACACACACACACACACACACACACACACACACACACACTAACACAGACACACACACACACACAGCAAAGTGCAGAAAGTAACAAAGACACACCATCAGTCAGCAGGTATGTCAGGAATCCTGCAGCCGAGCCAAGTCACATCCACACTCCACAAAATTACCCCTATTAAGGACTCAGACACACACACACACACACACACACACACACACACACACACACACCTACACACACACACACACACACACACACACACACACACACACACACACACACACACACACACACACACACACACACACAGAGCTTTATTTATATAACCTACATACAGAAAATAGTGAAAGTGAAAAAGTGAAGCAGGACAGAAATGGGTTTGTCTTTGCACAGTATTTAATGACGTCATATTTCATCGACTTCCTGCAGCAACAACGATGAAAACGTTCCTCTATGATCTGGTTTTACATTATTGAACACCTGTATACAAGCTGCACCAGCTAAATGTTAAAAGAAAACACATATATAGGCCGCACTTGAATCTAAGCGTCAGGTTTTCATGTTGTAACAGGAGATATTTCCACAGAGAGACAGTAGGGAACTGTGTTACGCTCCTCTCCTCCATGTGCATCTGTTCACAACGAAGCCGGTGAAAAATCAATAAATGGAGCGGTGGATAACGTTACATAACATATACGATGTTACGGCGTGTGTGTGTGTTTGTGTGTGTAGTCTTAACCGTCATGAACAAGAGATTACGGGTTACAGAGCGCGTTTGTGTCGCAGTGTGCAGAGACAAAAAGTACAATATACTAACCTACAAACTTATTTCATTTTTCTAATCAGTCATTATGAATCATCATCCTGGCCTGGTATGTTTTTTAGAATAACTGGTGTTGAAAATTAGCACTTGTGCTTAACACACCCAAGCAAAGCATCTGTTCTGTCCACTGGAACAGTCTCCATGTATCTGTGACGTCCATATCAAATAAATAAACACAACATAACATTTTTATCCATCTATAGTTTTTAATCTGAAATGGAACCAGATGCAGCTACAAGTGCAGCCTGGGGTTGATTGGTTTGATATTGATATGGTTTGATTTGATATTCAAAGCTTGGGGCGAGCCCGAGCTCCGTGTGTGTGTGTGTGTGTGTGTGTGTGTGAGTCTCAGACGTTTGATTGACGGATGACAGATCCAATATCAGTGGCTGGTGAATCGTAGCAACGTGACGTATAATCCGTGCGCCTGCGTTATCCACTGGGGGAAAAAACTACCACACTTTCATCCCAGATTTACTCAAAAATAGAATTTTGCACAAAGTTTGTTCTACATCGTCTGATAGATGAGTTATTACACTGATGTTATGACCCAGAGTGGAATCAAATTCTGTTTTATTTTCTGTACAGCTTTAATAAAGCAGAAAGCAGCTGATTGCCCTCATCAACCCCTGCTAACATTTCCATATTCCGCACATTCTGTGACAAACTGTAAACTGTTTTCTTGTCTGTAACAACATCTCTGTCCCGTCTGTCCGTCCTGGGTGAGGGATCCCTCCTCTGTTGCTCACCCTGAGGTTTCTCCTGTTTTTCCCTGTTAAAAGGGTTTTCCATGGAGTTTTTCCTCAGTCGATGTGAGGGTCTAAGGACAGAGGATGTTGCTACGATGCCATGTAAAGCCCTTTGAGACAAACTGTTTGTAAAAACGGGCTATACAAATAAAATTGCCTTGCCTTGCCTTGCCTGATTGGCTGTTACCTGTGAATCTGCGCTGCAGCTCCTGGATGAGCTGCTGTTGCTGGGGCAGCAGGGGGCCGGGGGGGCCGGGGGGCCCCTGGGGGCCCGGAGGCCCCGGAGGTCCTGGGAGACCGTGCTGCAGAGAGGAAAGACATGGGGACAGACGTCACCTTCTGCAGCCAGACGGAGGAGATCCATCCGCCGCTGGAAGAAAGTAGTCCCTGACCAGCAGCTGAGCCTGAGCCAGTCGTACTGACGAGTTTGTTTACATGGGAAAACTTTCTCCATCAGATTAAAGACTTGATGGATTGGAAAATGTTTTATATGTGCACAAAATCAAATATTCTGATCCTCTAATTTCCTTAAAGGGATAGTTCACCTAAAATTCAAATGTCACTCATGATCTCCTCCCCCTCATGTGGACTAAGGGCTGGGAGAAGTTTCAGAGTCCTCCGTGGCTTCTCTGAGTTACAGGGGGTCTCGGCGTAGCAGTGCATGTCCATATGACGGTTGCTAATGGATACCAACTGTCTTCGTAACAAAAAGACACACCAAAAAACATCCAAATACCGTCAAATTTGGACGAACTGGGAAGAGAAGCTTCCACTACAAAACAAGCTTAAAGGAGCATTATCGCAAATACAGCAGTAATAGCATAAAACAAGCTGAAATACGCCAACAGTATAGTGTCCGTGGGGCAAATGCAGCATTTGTCTTTGTTATGATCCAAGCCGGCCCGGCGCTTGCTGCGTTCAATTACACTCGGAACTCGCAAATCCGACCTCCGAACCGGAAAAATGCAACAGTAAATTGTAATGTAGCAGTGTCAGGCTGCTTACAGTCACTGAATCGTCCCACTGCGGTCTGCACGTCACACCAACGATCATACATTTGTAGGAGGAAGTTGCAGTTGCTGTTGTTGTCGTTGTCGTGGTTGTGCGCGACGTAGAGCTGCCGCTTCCAGTAGCGAGTTTTCTTTTTCCCGCGATTGCACGTTCATTCAGCCTGGTGAGGGAGGAGGAGGGGAGAGGAGGGGGGAGGAGGGAGGAGGAGGGGGAGAAGGGGAGGACTAAACGAGGCTGCTCTCTCTCTGACAGCTGCCCACTTGTTTATATCTGATAAGCTCCGCCTGGCTCCATCTAGTGGCCGAATTAAGAATTTGGATTTGCGATAATGCTCCTTTAAAATATAGACTTATTTAATTTTTTTCGGGACAATTTCTCATGTCGGGGCTTCAATACAAGAGGGACATTACATACGAGCAGCATGGAGGTATCTGGATGTTTTTTGGTGTGTCTTTTTGTTATGAAGACAGTTGGTATCCATTTGCAACCGTCATATGGACATGCACTGCTACGCCGAGACCCCCTGTAACTCAGAGAAGCCACGGAGGACTCTGAAACTTCTCCCAGCCCTTAGTCCACATGAGGGGGAGGAGGAGATAATGAGTTGAGCAATTTCAATTTTGGGTGAACTATCCCTTTAAAACAACCACAGAAGTAAACAAACCAGCATGTTGAGGGTTGCAGGGGGAAGGAGCTAACCACTGCGGTTTAATCTCTCACAACAGGCAGGAGAACAAAACACCACGACACACACACAGGAAACAGCCCTTCAAAATAAAACAGGAACTAAAACACAGAGGACGTGACACTAAATAACACGCACTGCAAAAACTCTACATCTTTCTAAGGATATGTGTCTTATTTCTTGTCCAAATGTCTCATTTCTAGTCAAAACTAATCTCTTTCCACTTAAAATAAGTGAAAATTAGTTTGAAACAAGTGAAAATGATCTAAAAACAAGTTCATTTTTAAGTGATGAGTCTTATTTTAAGTGGAAAGAGATTAGTTTTGACTAGAAATAAGACAAATATTCTTGGAAAGATTTGGAGTTTTTGCAGTGTATCCAGTTAAAAGCTCCGTACAGGGGCTTTAACGCTGTCTAGGCCAGGTGTGTGTGTGTGTGTGTGTGTGTGTGTGTGTGTGTGTGTGTGTGTGTGTGTGTGTGTGTGTGTGTGTGTGTGTGTGTGTGTGTGTGTGTGTGTGTGTGTGTGTGTGTGTGTGTGTGTGTGTGTGTGTGTGTGTGTGTGTGTGTGTGTGGGACCTTGGAGGTTCTCCTGGAGCCTCTGGTTCTGCGGTTGTCCCCCTTGTTGGAGTTCCTCCTGAAGACGAGCCAGGAGCTGAGAGGAGACACTCTGGAGAGGTCAGAGGTCGTCGGCTCCTAGACACACACACACACACACACCCCATTAGCTTTAGCCACGCAGCAGCAGCAGCAGCAGCAGCAGCAGCAGCAGCTTTTCTTCCTGGGGTCTTTTCATCGTAATAAATGACAAATACAAACCATTAACACACAACACATTAATACATAAAAACTAAAATACATACAGAAAACACATACTCAATACATACACACACAAAACACAACATCCAAGACAAACACTTATATATACACAACATATATTACCCGCTCCTACATTGAATCACTACACAACAAGGATACCAGGACCCAATTTACAGATATAGGCTACTAATGGTCAAAATTGTGATCAAAATAATAATAATCTCTTAGTTTCATTTTAAAACTACCTGTTTATTTGTTGTGTAACATAATTCAGAAGTAAAGGGCATTCCACTCCTTCATAGCTCTATATAATACTCTACCTTGAGAGAGTGCCCTGGGTAAAATAAAAAGTGACCTTTGACCTCAGGGTCTGATGATGATGTAACCGCCCAGTAGACTTGTAGGTCTTGGTCTCAACTTCACTTATTTGTGGTCTCGGTCTTGTCTCGGTCTCAAAGGGATTTGTACTCTACAACATCCAGACAGCCATGCTTTTTATTTGGATTTCATTATTTATTTGCCTCCTTCAACTGGGACCAATCACATGCATTTTGTGACACAGACGCGTTGGCGCTCGTCCTCTCAGAAGAGCAAAACATGGTGGAACTAGTTGGGTTTCTTTGGTCTCGTTCTCGGTCTTGAGCTCAACTGGTCTTATGCTGCGTTCACATGGAGTCCGGTAAACGGCAGATGCCGCTGGACGGAACGGTAAAAACAAACAAACTGTCGGACGGCACGGCACGACGGCAAGACGCTTCTTTATAAGTCAAAGTGTAAGTTAGGCTTCTTCAAGGGTGTCTAACTGTAGAGCCTCAACAATAGGCTACAGATGGTGAATAAAAGCCAATATTTAATGGCAAACAGATACACTTTTTAAAAAGTTATTTTTACTTTTTACTAGCTTATTATTTCCATGTATCCTTTGTGTGAAAGGGAGCAACTGCTTAAAAAACAAAAATAAAGAACATTGGTCAGGAAAATAGGCCTACAAAAAAACCTCAGATGCTCATGTAATGTTATACATCCATATTTTCGGGGAATAAATTACACATAAGTGTGTGAAAGTAAAAGCCGTTTTTCCTTAGGCAATAACTGTACCATCGAGCTCTATCACTCATTAATCTGTTCATATGTCATGCATCAACATATTTTTGTCAGGTGACAGAGACAGACAGTAGAGAGGCTGAAGGAGATGGAGAAGGAGAGACCAGAGGAGGTAGAGGAGGAGAGGCTAGAACAGAAGGCGGAGAGGCAGGAAGAGGTAGAGAAGGAGAAGCTGGATGAGGTAGAGAAAGAGGAGATGGAGGAGAGGCTGGAAATTCACAGGTGAGGTTAAATAATGATGGATGTGTTTAGTCATGATGATGCACAGTTGCACTTCAGTCAGAGTAACTGAGAACTCTTCTAAGTTGCCTTCTTTAAACTGCCGTCTTTCATTAGTTGCTCATTAGTTACCCTAGCTACATAACATGAAATTATGATTGCAAATGCAAAAAAACATCAACTTTCAGGAGCGATGCCTCGGAGCACTTTTGTGTCCCCACCAATGTCAAAATCAAACCTACTCCCTTGGCTATAAGAAGAGACTGCACTCTCTGTTCTTGGGGCACTACTCTGAACTGCTACCTGCCATGTAGTTCTGTGTTCTGTTCCCTTCTCTAGAGAATAAACTTGGGTGCATGCTACCACTCCTGTCTTGTTCTTTGACTCCCCACCAGCAGGACCAACATTTCCACGACAAGAGAATCAATCATCAGTTTAGAGGAGAAGAGCAGCAGAGACGTCCCTAATGGGGCTCCTACACTGCAAAAACTCTACATCTTACCAAGAATATTTGTCTTATTTCTAGTCAAAACAAATCTCATTCTACTTAAAATAAGACTCATCACATTAAAAAGTAGCTTGTTTTTAGACACTTTTTACTTCTTTCAAGCAGATTTTCACTTGAAATCATAGTAGATAATGGAGCAAGTTTTTCTTTCTTATTACAAACACAAAACCGCATGCAATCACAATATTAAATTCATAAATGCATTTCAGGACACTTTGGAGCTATGTATCTCACCTTTTTACTCTTTTATTCTTTTACTCTTTTGCTATGCAAAAGTCTATTGTGTGTTATTGTATTGTATTTTATGTGGTCTTATGCGTACTGTAAGTGGTGAAGCCAAAGACAAATTTCCACATTGTGGACAATAAAGATATTGAATTGAAAAACTTGCTTTCACTGGCAGATTTTTCTACTTATTTCAAGTGAAAATTAGTTTGAAACAAGTGAAAATGATCTAAAAACAAGTTCATTTTTAGGTGATGAGTCTTATTTTAAGTGGAAAGAGTTTAGTTTTTACTAGAAATGAGACATTTGGACAAGAAATAAGACAAATATTCTTGGAAAGATGTAGAGTTTTTGCAGTGTAATGGGGATCCTAATGGAGAAAAGAAAAGAAAGAGAGTTTAGAGGAGAAGAGCAGCAGGTGGTCGACGTCTCACCAGCATCTCAGCACTGACGTCCTCGTCCTCGTCCAGCAGCAGCTCCTCCTGACTCTGACTCTCCTCGCTCACCATGTCCTCAACGCTCCCCGCCGCCACCGCCACTGACATCATCATCATCATCATCATCATCATCATGGTCATGGTCAGCCGTTGCCGTGGCGACCCCGTCCTGGCCGGACAACAGCTGCCGCTCATTCTGGCTGCTGTTGTGTGGTGGAGAGTCGCTCAGCTACCGTGGCGTTCCCATTCCCATTCCCATGATGCACCTCCTCCTCTTCCTCCTCCTCCTCCTCTTCCTCTTCCTCTTCCTCCTCCTCTTCCTCTTACTCTTCCTCTTCCTCTTCCTCTTCTTCTCCCAGCTCTTCCTCTGCACCGGTTCAGTCTGGATCGGTCGTTGACTCGTTGCTCCAGCAGCAGCAGCTTCTTCTCCTCCTCTGCTCCTCCTCTCCGCTCTCTGCCGTTTATCAACCTTCCTCTTCTCTGACTCCTCCTCCTCTCCTTCAACTCCTCCTCCTCCTCCTCCCCCTCTCTCTCCCTCTGTCCTCCCTCTGTCTTTCTTCTCTCTATCTGTCTCTGCATCTGAAGCCGTCACTCCATCTGTCTTCAGTCTTTCCCTTCGTGTCTCCCCAGCGTCCGTCTGTCTCTCCTCCTCCGTTTTATCTCCTCTCCCATCGTTTGTCTTTCTTTACCTCCAGACTTTGTTTTTCTTCTCTTCTCTTCCCCCCCCTCCTCCTCCTCCTCCTCTTCCTCCTCCTCCCTTTTCTCCGCCTCCTCCTGCAGCTAAAATCAGAATTTGACTCTTTCCCTCCCTGAGGAGAAA
Organism: Trachurus trachurus; assembly: GCF_905171665.1. Lineage (NCBI taxonomy): Eukaryota > Metazoa > Chordata > Actinopteri > Carangiformes > Carangidae > Trachurus > Trachurus trachurus. The sequence goes on from NC_139900.1 coordinate 1,528,483, forward strand.
CTCTTGTTTTTTTATGTGAACTATATAAAGTTACGACCGGTGTCTTCTCCTCTTTCTTTCCCTTCATGTGTTTGTTCTTCACTTTGTTTCACACTCAGGAAGATTAAACACGACACTTCACTGACGAAACCTGCAGTCAGCCACTGGGTTTACTGCAGATGTGACTTTATTCCAGATGTGGGTTTATTCTAGATGTGAGTTTATTCCTTTATTCTCGATGTGAGTTTATTCCAGATGTGAGTTTATTATAAATGTGAGTTTATTCCTTTATTCTAGATGTGAGTTTATTCCTTTATTCTAGATGTGAGTTTATTCCAGATGTGAGTTTATTCCTTTATTATAGATGTGTGAGTTTATTCGTTTATTCTAGATGTGAGTTTATTCCTTTACTCTAGATGTGAGTTTATTCATTTATTCCAGATGTGAGTTTATTTAGATGTGAGTTTATTCCTTTATTCTAGATGTGAGTTTATTCCTTTACTCTAGATGTGAGTTTATTCATTTATTCCAGATGTGAGTTTATTTAGATGTGAGTTTATTCCTTTATTCTAGATGTGAGTTTATTCCTTTACTCTAGATGTGAGTTTATTCCAGATGTGAGTTTATTCTCTATGTGAGTTTATTCCAGATGTGAGTTTATTCCAGATGTAAGTTTATTCCAGATGTGAGTTTATTCTCTATGTGAGTTTATTCCAGATGTGAGTTTATTCCTTTATTCTGGATGTGAGTCCATTCCAGATGTGAGTTTATCCCAGATGTGAGTTTATTCTCTATGTGAGTTTATCCTAGATGTGAGTTTATTCCAGATGTGAGTTTATCCCAGATGTGAGTTTATTCTCTATGTGAGTTTATTCTAGATGTGAGTTTATTCTAGATGTGAGTTTATTCCTTTATTCTAGATGTGAGTTTATTCCAGATGTGAGTTTATTCCATTATTCTAGATGTGAGTTTATTCTCGATGTGAGTTTATTCCTTTATTATAGATGTGAGTTTATTCCTTTATTCTAGATGTGAGTTTATTCCTTTATTCTCGATGTGAGTTTATTCATTTATTCCAGATGTGAGTTTATTTAGATGTGAGTTTATTCCAGATGTGAGTTTATTCCTTTATTCCAGATGTGAATTTATTTAGATGTGAGTTTATTCCTTTATTTCAGATGTGAGTTTATTCTAGATGTGAGTTTATTCCTTTATTCTAGATGTGAGTTTATTCCTTTATTTCAGATGTGAGTTTATTCTAGATGTGAGTTTATTCCTTTATTCTAGATGTGAGTTTATTCCTTTATTTCAGATGTGAGTTTATTCTAGATGTGAGTTTATTCCTTTATTCTAGATGTGAGTTTATTCTGGATGTGAGTTTATTCCTTTATTCCAGATGTGAGTTTATTACTTTATTATAGATGTGAGTTTATTCCTTTATTCTCAATGTGAGTTTATTCCTTTATTCTAGATGTGAGTTTATTCTCGATGTGAGTTTATTCCTTTACTCTAGATGTGAGTTTATTCCTTTACTCTGGATGTGAGTTTATTCTAGATGTGAGTTTATTCCAGATGTGAGTTTATTCTCGATGTGAGTTTATTCCTTTATTCTAGATGTGAGTTTATTCTCGATGTGAGTTTATTCCTTTATTCTAGATGTGAGTTTATTCTCGATGTGAGTTTATTCCAGATGTGAGTTTATTCTCGATGTGTGTTTATTCTCTATGTGAGTTTATTCTCTATGTGAGTTTATTCCAGATGTGAGTTTATTCTCTATGTGAGTTTATTCCAGATGTGAGTTTATTCTCTATGTGAGTTTATTCCAGATGTGAGTTTATTCCTTTATTCTGGATGTGAGTTTATTCCAGATGTGAGTTTATTCCATTATTCTAGATGTGAGTTTATTCCATTATTCTCAATGTGAGTTTATTCCTTTATTCTAGATGTGAGTTTATTCCAGATTTGAGTTTATTCTAGATGTGAGTTTATTCCTTTATTCTAGATGTGAGTTTATTCTCGATGTGAGTTCATTCCTTTATTCTAGATGTGAGTTTATTCTCGATGTGAGTTTATTCCTTTATTCTAGATGTGAGTTTATTCCTTTATTCTCGATGTGAGTTTATTCCTTTATTCTAGATGTGAGTTTATTCTGGATGTGAGTTTATTCTGGATGTGAGTTTATTCCATTATTCTAGATGTGAGTTTATTCTCATTGTGAGTTTATTCCTTTATTCTCAATGTGAGTTTATTCTCGATGTGAGTTTATTCCTTTATTCCAGATGTGAATTTATTTAGATGTGAGTTTATTCCAGATGTGAGTTTATTCCTTTATTCTAGATGTGAGTTTATACCAGATGTGAGTTTATTCCTTTATTCTAGATGTGAGTTTATTTAGATGTGAGTTTATTCCTTTATTCCAGATGTGAGTTTATTCCTTTATTTCAGATGTGAGTTTAGTCCATATGTGAGTTTATTCTAGATGTGAGTTTATTCCTTTATTCCAGATGTGAGTTTATTCCTTTACTCTAGATGTGACTTTATTCCAGATGTGAGTTTATTCTCTATGTGAGTTTATTCTCTATGTGAGTTTATTCCAGATGTGAGTTTATTCTCTATGTGAGTTTATTCCAGATGTGAGTTTATTCCTTTATTCTGGATGTGAGTTTATTCCAGATGTGAGTTTATTCTCTATGTGAGTTTATTCCAGATGTGAGTTTATTCCTTTATTCTGGATGTGAGTCCATTCCAGATGTGAGTTTATCCCAGATGTGAGTTTATTCTCTATGTGAGTTTATCCTAGATGTGAGTTTATTCCAGATGTGAGTTTATCCCAGATGTGAGTTTATTCTCTATGTGAGTTTATTCTAGATGTGAGTTTATTCCTTTATTCTAGATGTGAGTTTATTCCAGATGTGAGTTTATTCCATTATTCTAGATGTGAGTTTATTCTCGATGTGAGTTTATTCCTTTATTATAGATGTGAGTTTATTCCTTTATTCTAGATGTGAGTTTATTCCTTTATTCTCGATGTGAGTTTATTCATTTATTCCAGATGTGAGTTTATTTAGATGTGAGTTTATTCCAGATGTGAGTTTATTCCTTTATTCCAGATGTGAATTTATTTAGATGTGAGTTTATTCCTTTATTTCAGATGTGAGTTTATTCTAGATGTGAGTTTATTCCTTTATTCTAGATGTGAGTTTATTCCTTTATTTCAGATGTGAGTTTATTCTAGATGTGAGTTTATTCCTTTATTCTAGATGTGAGTTTATTCCTTTATTTCAGATGTGAGTTTATTCTAGATGTGAGTTTATTCCTTTATTCTAGATGTGAGTTTATTCTGGATGTGAGTTTATTCCTTTATTCCAGATGTGAGTTTATTACTTTATTATAGATGTGAGTTTATTCCTTTATTCTCAATGTGAGTTTATTCCTTTATTCTAGATGTGAGTTTATTCTCGATGTGAGTTTATTCCTTTACTCTAGATGTGAGTTTATTCCTTTACTCTGGATGTGAGTTTATTCTAGATGTGAGTTTATTCCAGATGTGAGTTTATTCTCGATGTGAGTTTATTCCTTTATTCTAGATGTGAGTTTATTCTCGATGTGAGTTTATTCCTTTATTCTAGATGTGAGTTTATTCTCGATGTGAGTTTATTCCAGATGTGAGTTTATTCTCGATGTGTGTTTATTCTCTATGTGAGTTTATTCTCTATGTGAGTTTATTCCAGATGTGAGTTTATTCTCTATGTGAGTTTATTCCAGATGTGAGTTTATTCTCTATGTGAGTTTATTCCAGATGTGAGTTTATTCCTTTATTCTGGATGTGAGTTTATTCCAGATGTGAGTTTATTCCATTATTCTAGATGTGAGTTTATTCCATTATTCTCAATGTGAGTTTATTCCTTTATTCTAGATGTGAGTTTATTCCAGATTTGAGTTTATTCTAGATGTGAGTTTATTCCTTTATTCTAGATGTGAGTTTATTCTCGATGTGAGTTCATTCCTTTATTCTAGATGTGAGTTTATTCTCGATGTGAGTTTATTCCTTTATTCTAGATGTGAGTTTATTCCTTTATTCTCGATGTGAGTTTATTCCTTTATTCTAGATGTGAGTTTATTCTGGATGTGAGTTTATTCTGGATGTGAGTTTATTCCATTATTCTAGATGTGAGTTTATTCTCATTGTGAGTTTATTCCTTTATTCTCAATGTGAGTTTATTCTCGATGTGAGTTTATTCCTTTATTCCAGATGTGAATTTATTTAGATGTGAGTTTATTCCAGATGTGAGTTTATTCCTTTATTCTAGATGTGAGTTTATACCAGATGTGAGTTTATTCCTTTATTCTAGATGTGAGTTTATTTAGATGTGAGTTTATTCCTTTATTCCAGATGTGAGTTTATTCCTTTATTTCAGATGTGAGTTTAGTCCATATGTGAGTTTATTCTAGATGTGAGTTTATTCCTTTATTCCAGATGTGAGTTTATTCCTTTACTCTAGATGTGACTTTATTCCAGATGTGAGTTTATTCTCTATGTGAGTTTATTCTCTATGTGAGTTTATTCCAGATGTGAGTTTATTCTCTATGTGAGTTTATTCCAGATGTGAGTTTATTCCTTTATTCTGGATGTGAGTTTATTCCAGATGTGAGTTTATTCCAGATGTGAGTTTATTCTCTATGTGAGTTTATCCTAGATGTGAGTTTATTCCAGATGTGATTTTATTCCAGATGTGTGGGCGGGAGCCTGAACAAACCTCATCCAGACTCAGACACTCAACACCACAGGACGAGGACTAACGTCTGCTGGTCTAGATCCATCCGGTCTGGATCAATCCGGTCCAGGCTGCTGGTTCTGTCCCTCAGTGAACCCAGACCAGGACCTGTAACGTGACGATGAGTTCACTGACCTCAGTCCAGTGGGTCAGAACCTTTACAGTTTATATTGATGCAGTAAAACATTCCTTTGATCATTGATCGTGACAATAGCCATGTTTCCATCCAAAGTGATTCGAATCACTGGGAAATGTGCATTAAAATAAATTTGAATCCTGTGTGTTTCCATCTACGGACTTTGCACCTTCCCCCCCCCTGGACGGACTGACGGTCTGATTTGAACACATTAGCGCGATTTAGTGCATATGTTTATTACCGTCATAACGCGACCTGTCCGTGTGTGTGTGTGTGTGTGTGTGTGTGTGTGTGTGTGTGTGTGTGTGTGTGTGTGTGTGTGTGTGTGTGTGTGTGTGTGTGAGAGAGAGAGACTTTATTAATGATAAACTCTGGATGCGATGGTTGATAAGTTTGGTTTTTACTGAGGAGGAACTATGAAGAACTGTGCAGTAACATCATTATGAAGGTGTGTGGGGGCTTTTATTTTGCCGTGGCGGTGCAGAAACCCTGATGTTGTCTTGTGAGTGAACTGCAACACAGGAGCAGACGGGGTGAAAGTGGCTACGTCACTTAATTTGAATCATCAACCAAACCCGGCCATAGCAGCGTATTTCAGTTTGTGCGAATCAGGGGATTTTAATTAGAATCACGGCGTTTCCATCATCATTTTCCGATGCGATACATCTTGATGTGATTTTCTATTTATGGGTTTCTGATTGTAACAGAGTTTAGTTTGAAAACACATGTAGTAGTAGTGTGTCTGTCTTTATGAGGACTGAACTACAACAACAACAACTCTCCCTCACACACACAGACACACACTCACAGACACCGACACACACACCCTCCTCTACTCCCTCCCAGATAAGGGGGGTGTGGCCTCGCTCTGACAGGATGATGAAAGTTGGTTTGGTTGTTGGCGTCTCTGTTGAAACAGCAGCGACCGTTTCCTCTGAATCTGACTGAGGCTGATAGAGGCATGCACACACACACACCCCTCTCTCTCTCTCACACACACACACACACACACATATACACACACACACACAGAGACACAGAAACACACATCGTGGTATTAATAAATCACTCGTCAGTGAGTTCATGTCAGAAACCTGAAGGAGCTTCGACTCTAAACATGAACTCACTGTAGCTTAGTATAAATAACTCTGTGTGTGTGTGTGTGTGTGTGTGTGTGTGTGTGTGTGTGTGTGCGTGCGTGCGTGCGTGCGTGCGTGCGTGCGTGTGTGTGTGTGTGAGTCAATGTCCCAGACTCGGTGGCGCCCCCTGCAGCTGATCCAGGTCCAGAGAGCAGGAAACTGTGATGTCATGACAAACTAACCACACTTAAACACAAACATGAGGAAAATCAAAGACTAAATACACACACGTGCACGCGCACACACACTCTCACACACACACACACACACACACACACACACACACACACAGCAGGCTGTAGGTGGAACAGGTGAAGCAGCTCTAAGTCCTGCTAATAGGATCTGTCTGCACACACACACAGACACACACACACAGACACACACACACACACACGGTGTTTAAAGCCGAGCTGCTGAGGATCAGTCCAGTCCAGTCGTTGTGTTGGTTGTGTTGTTGAACAGAGCGTTATGGGATGGGACGACAGCGACTCGACAACCGCACAAAACACAACTGACCCCTGAGCACGGTAATGTGTGTCTGTGTGTGTGTGTGTGATAGAAAGAGACTGTAGTAGAACACAGTTGATTGTGTGATTGACCCTTTGTCAAGTCCCACCCTCCACGGTTACTGTTGCTAGGTTGAACAAACTATGGTCACGGAAGGGTTAATTTAACTCCCATTGGAAACCACTGAAAATTAAATACAGATTTATCATAAAAATGGTGTCGTGATAGAAGACAGACGTGGCTTAAGAGCGGTTGAACGGTGTTACACGACTTTTCCAAAAAGTGGTGGAAAATCATTGTTTTGGTCACTAGCTAGCTAGTAGCTAACGACGCTAGCTAACGTTAGCTACAAGCTAACGCCAATTTCCCGTTTCTCCTCGTAAAACTTCACGAAGTTCAAAAGACATATTAGCACATTACGTTTGCTAGATAACTTAGAAGGTTAAAGTAATATACATGTTATATAGGCTAAGTATGTTTATTGATGTCTTGGGTTTGGGGAATGGGATAAAAATGATTCCGGGAATACGTTCCAGATATCGTGAGTCGCTATTACAGGAACCTCAGGCACATTTTAACCATATCGAAAAACTAAAACATAGTTTTTTGCCGAAAAATTTGCTCATAGGGTTTCATCGCAGGGTTGTTCAACCTTAAGGAGTGTTCACACCAAACGCGATGAACACGATTTTGTCGCGCGACAAATGAGAATCCGTCGCGCTATCGCTCGTGTTTTGACGCGTGACCGTTTTGTGTAAATTCGCGTCATCGCGTCCCCCCTCCCCTCCCCTCTACTGTCAATCCAGCTAACAGGACGGATGTAAAAATGTGTTGAGACACATAAAGTGCACTCATTTTACCGTCGGCTTGACAATGGACGAGGTGAAGCTGATCCTTGACGTCCTGGTCCTGGTGTAGCAGGTAAAAAAAAAATTCCACTCAGCCCCGCTCGTATCGCGTCGCGGCCGTTGTACGGTACTTCAGACTGACTGTTGCTGAGTTTGAGGACTAGCTAGCAGCTATAGGGTTGGTGCCAGGATCTCCAGGCAGGACACCAACTAAACTAAAGTTACAGGCGCTTCATTTCAGCTGCGGACGCCTGTCCATCTGTCTGGTGAGTAGCAGTCGGTAGCAGTGTATTGTTGTGTCAGAATCTCAACGCTGATAGGCTGTCGCGTCACGGCGTCACGCGATGTCGCATCAAAAGTTCAATATTTTCAACTCGCGCGTTGACGCGATTTTCGCGGCATCGCGTCGCGTGTGACGCGCGTATCGCGGCGCCCGGAGCGATTTTGCGTCTAATCACGTCTGTGCATTGACTTTACATGTAATCTCGACGCGCGAACACGCAGTGACATGGGGAGAAGGCAGCGCTCTGATTGGTGGATCAGCAGACCAATCAGAAGGCCAACAAAGGGTCAATTGTGTCATTATGTCCTAATATAAACCTGTGTGTGTGTGTGTGTGTGTGTGTGTGTGTGTGTGTGTGTGTGTGTGTGTGTGTGTGTGTGTAGGTGTCATGGACGCTGAGGACCCGTCCCCTCTGCGGCGTTTTGTCGTAGCAAAACGTTCAATCGCCTCCATCTTCGATCAGCTGCTGGACTTTGTGAGAGACGGCTCTGCCTTCGTGGATGGTCAGAAACACACACACACACACAAACACACACACACACACACACACACACACACAGTACTCAGTTGTAGCTCAGGTGCAGGAGTATGAATGTAACTGCAGTAGCCTATAGGCCTGCAGTATACAAGTTTCCCACAATGCATTTCACGGCAAACTTAATTCTTTTTAGGAGATAAATGTTGGTCTCTTTGATTAGTTGTCTGTCTGAATGAAAAGTGAAGCTTCCTGTGTGAACTGGACACCACATTTACATCAATAAGTAAATGTTTTACAATGAACACATCAGTCTGCATTAAGTTTTATTTTACGGTAGCTACATGGCAAAGATAGGCTACTTCACTACTCTAAACCGTGTTAGGGTTAGCGGTCATGGGAGCATTGCATTGTGGGATAGCCTACAGTACGTAGACTGGTTAGATACTGGAGATTTTTTTCAGAATCAGTACGACATTCAGGAATTTTTCACAAACTGCAGATTTTGCTTTTGTTTACATACGACATTTAGGCCAAATCAGTACGGACTAGCAGGACAGTATGCGGTTTCAAATACAGCCTCAGTTAGCACGTTCAGTTAGCCAGTTATCCTGTTTATAAAGCATGTTAAGTTAGCCTGTTTAGTTACCATGTTCAGTTAGCATATTAGCTTGTTCAGTTAGCCAGTTAGCATGGTCAGTTAGCTAGTAAGCATGGTCAGTTTGCCAGTTAGCATGGTCAGTTAGCCAGTTAGTAAGGTCAGTTAGCCAGTAAGCATGGTCAGTTAGCCAGTTAGCATGGTCAGTTAGCCAGTTAGTAAGGTCAGTTAGCCAGTTAGCATGTTCATTTGCCAGTAAGCATGGTCAGTTAGCCAGTTAGCATGGTCAGTTAGCCAGTTAAGGTCAGTTAGCATGGTCAGTTAGCATGTTCTGTTTGTCAGTTAGCATGGTCAGTTTGCCAGTTAGCATGTTCAGTTAGCCAGTTAGCATGTTAAGTTAGCATACCAATAGCCTCAGCAGCGACAGGTGAATGCCAGTCGTCTCCGTGGTGGCGGAGCAGCAGGTGATGATGTCAGAGGCGTGGCTGACCTGTGGTTGGTTGTGTGGCGATGATGGCATGTTCAGTTAGCATGTTGGCTTGTTCAATTATCCAGTTAGCATGGTCAGTTAGCCAGTAAGCATAGACCAGAGCGGCATCTTTATGCAAATGAGAATGACTGATGCATCCTGGGTAATTTAGGGGCAGCGCCCGGCATTTTTAAATTGCACTCAGTGGCTTTTTGTGTTTTGATGGAGCGTAGACTAACTAACAATCAATTTGAATGTTTTATTTTGTGTTTCTTTTGTAGCACTATGTCTCATAATTATTCTGACAGCCTCTTTGAAACCCACCGTTCACGCTATCTTGAAAAATTACAATGAATGAATCTAGCGGTATGCTCCTTTAGCCTCCCACAATGATCAATGACTCCACACAGTGGCCAGAAATGTCTGACCCAGACATCTACACGTATTTGGTGGAATCACCGGGAGGTTTTGGCTAAGTGTTGTCTGTAAATAGCAAGGAGGCAGTTGTGGGTCTGAGAAGTGAAGTCACTTCCTCGTTCAACAAACTGTAATCCCCTCTTCTTCCTCTGGGGGCTGGTGTCAGAAAGCAGCATTCTCCATAGACCCCTATGTTAAAATAGCCGACTTTACATCCTCAATAAACATGATCAAAGCCTGGTACCATTACGTTTTTTGGTCTCAATCGATAGTTTCTACCCCCGCACACACTCTGAGGGGGGTGAATTTTTTTTAAACTCTACCGTTTTACTGTTATTAGGTTTAAAATTCTGGCCAATTAGGGAGCAGAACCGTTGAGTGACAGGTCCGGAGACCGCTGCTTCGAGGCCAGTGGGCGGGTTCTCGGCCGGCTAACGGCCGCACCGCTCCAAATATGGCAAGTAGAATCCAACATGGCGCGGCTCAAACCCCCGTAGTAGCGGCACAAAACAGACTCCCCCAAACCAATGGGTGACGTCACGGACGCTACGTCCATTCTCTTTACAGTCTATGGTAAATAGCCTGTTAATAGACAACTTTTGGTACTTAGTTAGTCAAGCCAGTTAGGCTGAACTTTTCAATGGAGGGATGCCGGGCGCTGCCCCTAAATTACCCAGGATGCATCAGTCATTCTCATTTGCATAAAAATGCCGCTCTGGTCTATGGTCAGTTAGCCAGTTAGCACGTTCAGTTAGCCAGTTAGCATGGTCAGTTAGCCAGTTAGCACGTTCAGTTAGCCAGTTAGCATGGTCAGTTAGCCAGTTAGCACGTTCAGTTAGCCAGTTAGCATGGTCAGTTTGCAGGTGAAAACCAGTCGTCTCCGTGCGAGGCGCAGCAGCAGGTGAAGTGGCCTGACCTCTGACCTGTGATTGGTTGTGTGGTGGTGATGTCAGAGGCGTGGCTGCTGACCTCTGACCTGTGATTGGTTGTGTGGTGGTGATGTCAGAGGCGTGGCTGCTGACCTGACCTGTGATTGGTTGTGTGGTGGTGATGTCAGAGGCGTGGCTGCTGATGCTGACCTGTGATTGGTTGTGTGGTGATGATGTCAGAGGCGTGGCGAGGGGCCGAGCTGGGCCCCGTTGCCGTGGAGCAGCAGAGTCTGGAGCTGCAGAGCTGCGCCACCAAGCTGTCCACCATCAGAGACGTCCTGCTGCGCAGGCACATGAAGGTGGCCTTCTTCGGCAGGTCGGTACCAATCAATCACTGTTTCTGTTCATACGTTAAAGGGGATAGTTCATCCAAAATTGAAATGTCACTCATGATCTCCTCCCCCTCATGTGGACTAAGGGCTGGGAGAAGTTTCAGAGTCCTCCGTGGCTTCTCTGAGTTACAGGGGGTCTCGGCGTAGCAGTGCATGTCCATATGACGGTTGCAAATGGATACCAACTGTCTTCATAACAAAAAGACACACCAAAAAACATCCTAATACCTCCATGCTGCTCGTATGTAATGTCCCTCTGGTATTGAAGCCCCGACATGAGAAATTGTCCCGAAAAAAATTAAATAAGTCTATATTTCAATCTTGTTTGTAGTGGAAGCTTCTGGAAGCTCCTCTTCCCAGTTCGTCCAAATTTGACGAACCGGGAAGAGGAGCTTCCCGGTTCGTCAAATTTGGACGAACTGGGAAGAGGAGCTTCGAGAAGCTTCCGCTACAAAACAAGATTGAAATATATATATATTGAAATATTCAATTTTGGGTGAACTATCCCTTTAACGTGTCTATGTTCTATATTGTGATTTTTGAATTACTTTTGTTTTCTGATTTCATACTTTTATGTTTTGTTTGTTTTGTCTATTGTTGTGGTCTTTTATTTCTTGTTTTTATGAGGTTTCTTTAATCTCACCTGCACATCTGCTTTACTGTTTTTATGCTGTTGTTTCTTTCTTGTTAAATTGTCTAGAATCTCCTCTCTCAGCTTCTCTCTGGAGCTCTAGGAACAGCAGCCAATCAGAAGAGAGGAGGAAGCTATTAGCTATTAATGTGGATGAATCTACGTTACCACTTGTTAATGGCCCATTTTAGATAAATCTATGGTTTTGTCTCTATGGTTATTTTGTTATTATTAGTGGTGGTGGAAATGCTGGGCGAGCCGACCAGCGTTTCCCTGCAAAAACTGAAAATCTTTCCAAGAATATTTGTCTTATTTCTTGTCCAAATGTCTCATTTCTAGTCAAAACTAATCTCTTTCCACTTAAAATAAGACTCATCATCTAAAAATGAACTTGTTTTTAGATCATTTTCACTTGTTTCGAACTAATTTTCAATTGAAATAAGTAGAAAAATCTGCCAGTGAAAGTAAGTTTTTTGTGCTTGTAATAAGAAAGAAAAACTTGCTCCACTATCAGATTTTTCTACTTATTTCAATTGAAAATATGTTTGAAACAAGTGAAAATGATCTGAAAACAAGTTGATTTTTAGGTGATGAGTTTTACTTTACGTAGAATGAGATTTGTTTTGACTAGAAGTTACATTTTGACTTGAAATAAGACAAATATTATTGGTAAGATATAAGAGTTTTTGCAGTGTACTTTCACTTTTCCAAAACTCCTCATTGTCCCTTTAATCAATACATCCGTGAGAGACTGTGTGTGTGTGTGTGTGTGTGTGTGTGTGTGTGTGTGTGTGTGTGTGTGTGTGTGTGTGTGTGTGTGTGTGTGTGTGTGTGTGTGTGGCTGGACGCCTGCTCTGATTGGTGGAGTGTGGTGCAGCAGATAAACTCAGAACGAACCGTCGCCTCAGAGGAAGTTTATCTGAGATTCAGCAGCTGCTGACGACATCACCGACACTCTGCTGCGATGATGTAATAACTGTCAGATGATGCAATCAGCTGCATGATGTAATGGCTGCTCGGAGTTTCTCTGGAACAGCGAGCGGCTGCAGGAGATACGAGCCACGTTCCCATCCAGAGTGATTCCAATTACTGGGAAATGACCATTAAAGGGACAACGAGGAGTTTCTATTTGGTTATTTAAAAGTCTGATATTAATGTGGATGAATCTACGTCACCACTTGTTAATGGTCCATTTTAGATAAATCTATGGTTTTGTCTCTATGGTTATTTTGTTATTATTAGTGGTGGTGGAAATGCTGGGCGAGCCGACCAGCGTTTCTTTACTTTCGGTTTCGTGGCGAGTCATGAGAATAACGCCGCCGAATCTCCGTTTATGGTGGGAACTACGACGGTATGTGATCGTCTTCCAACCTCTGACTTTAAAGGGCAACTTGGGTTTTTTTCAACCTGGGCCCTGTTTTCATATGTTTTTCTGTATATGTGAGTGATGGATAATACTTTTATTGAGGTGGCTGCAGTATTGAGGCGGGCAGGCAGCCTGCAGCCCAGCTAACGCTCTACCACGGGGCAAGTGGCTCCCGTCAAAGTTCGCCCTATAAACGGGCATTTTTTTCACACTGACAGGCTCAGATAGTTACATACTAGAAAGGAGAAATGAACGTAATAGTCTCTACCTTCAGCTGGAGGTCGCTGTTTGTTGTGATCTGTGTCCAAATCTTACCACGCCAGAAATCTCATTCTGAAATCTCGCGATAACTCGCAGCAAAACACCAGTGGGGAAACTGTTACCTGACTGAGGTGAAGAGAGACGACCGGAGCATTTCCAGATTGTAACAACAAAATGTTGGGCTGCTCTTCATGCAGCTTTCACAAGTTAGGGCTAACAGTTAGCTGTGCTACAAATGAATGCTAATACTACTGCCAGTCAAAGAAGAGACGTGCTAAAGGTAGAGACATAAATTAATTTCTCCTTTCTAGTTTGTTGTCGGACACTCATTGTAACTATCTGAGCCTGTCAGTGTGTGAACTTTGATGGGAGCCACTTGCCCAGTTGAAGAGTGTTAGCTGGGCTGCAGGCTGCCTGCCCGGCTCAATACTGCAGCCAAGTCAATAAAAGTATTATCCATTACTCACATATACAGAAAAACATATGAAAACAGGGCCCAGGTTGAAAAAAACCGAAGTTGCCCTTTAATTCTTGATGAATGAAAACATGAGTCTGTCTTGCGCCGGTCAAAGAATTTCACGGTGCGGAGGCTCATAAATGTAGTGTGGAAACACTTCGCTTTTCCAAAACTCCTCATTGTCCCTTTAAATAAAGGCAAAAAAAAAAAAAGGTGATGACTCAGGTGAGCAGCAGTCTCACCTGGTGTGTGTCTGTGCTGGTCCAGGACCAGCAACGGGAAGAGCACGGTGATCAACGCCATGCTGAGGGACCGCGTGCTGCCCAGCGGCATCGGACACACCACCAACTGCTTCCTGCGCGTGGAGGGGACGGACGGGGACGAGGCCTACCTGACCACCGAGGCGTCCAACGAGAGGAGGAGCGTCGCTGTACGTCACAGAGAGGCCTTAAAGGGATAAACTAGGGCTGCCCCCAAATAGTCGACCAAGCACTGGTCGACCAAAAAATCATTAGCCGACCAAAATTTCATTGGTCGATTGGTCGCAGGAAAAAAAACAAAAACATTTGGAGCCGTGTCTTGTCAAAATTAAGCCAACATCAATGACTGAACTGTATAGGAAAGGTTATGGGGCTTTTATTTTGAAGGGCCAGATACAGGAAGTCGTGACGTGACACTTTTTTTTTTTTTTTTTTTTACAAGGCACGGCAGTCTCTCTCTCTCGTATCACCGCTGTCACCGTTAGCGGGTGCTGTCTGAGCCCCGGTCCCGTCCCACAGCGCTCACCGGCGGTCAGTCTCAGTGTCATGGAGCGGATCCATGATGGTCCCCGCTGCAGTCAGAGACCCCCACCCATAGACATGTCTATGCCCGCACCGCTCCACGCCGCGGACCCCCACCCCGCACCCCCGTCACACAGCCTGAGCTCAGTAACTTTTTACCCTCCTCATCTACTGTTTATTGGTGATAAATGGGCATTCTGCCGGTAATAACGGTGAAACCCGACCGGCTTGTTGTTGAATCTCGGACCCAACACGGCCGGAGTCACGAGCAGTAATTAATTAATTCTCAACCTGACCGCGGGCAAAAAAAAAAAAAAAAAAAAAAAATTATAAAAAAAAAAAAAATTTCCCTCAAGGTGGGGGGTCGATTAGTCGACTAATCGCCATAAGTGACGACTACTGGTCGACCAACAAAATCTTTGGTCGGGGGCAGCCCTAGGATAAACCAACATTTTCTTTTTTTTTCCCGTGTCTTGCCTTACTCCCGAGTCCATGACCAGCAGATAGACACCATCCTTTCTACTGTGCGTGCAGTAACAAGGGAGATAGAGCCGTATCGCCGTAATTATCTTAGCCCAAACACTGGAAGTGTATGGGTAGTGTTAGCCTGCCTCCACCTAAAGTCACTAATTAGCTTAGCTCAAACGCTGGAAGTGTATAGGTAGTGTTAGCCTGCCTCCACCTAAAGTCACTAATTAGCTTAGCTCAAACACTGGAAGTGTATAGGTAGTGTTAGCCTGCCTCCACCTAAAGTCACTAATTAGCTTAGCTCAAACACTGGAAGTGTATGGGTAGTGTTAGCCTGCCTCCACCTAAAGTCGCTAATTAGCTTAGCTCAAACACTGGAAGTGTATGGGTAGTGTTAGCCTGCCTCCACCTAAAGTCACTAATTAGCTTAGCTCAAACACTGGAAGTGTATGGGTAGTGTTAGCCTGCCTCCACCTAAAGTCGCTAATTAGCTTAGCTCAAACACTGGAAGTGTATGGGTAGTGTTAGCCTGCCTCCACCTAAAGTCACTAATTAGCTTAGCTCAAACACTGGAAGTGTATAGGTAGTGTTAGCCTGCCTCCACCTAAAGTCACTAATTAGCTTAGCTCAAACACTGGAAGTGTATGGGTAGTGTTAGCCTGCCTCCACCTAAAGTCGCTAATTAGCTTAGCTCAAACACTGGAAGTGTATGGGTAGTGTTAGCCTGCCTCCACCTAAAGTCACTAATTAGCTTAGCTCAAACACTGGAAGTGTATGGGTAGTGTTAGCCTGCCTCCACCTAAAGTCGCTAATTAGCTTAGCTCAAACACTGGAAGTGTATGGGTAGTGTTAGCCTGCCTCCACCTAAAGTCACTAATTAGCTTAGCTCAAACACTGGAAGTGTATGGGTAGTGTTAGCTAACACTACCCATACACTTCCAGTGTTTGAGCTAAGCTAATTACGGCGATACGGCTCTATCTCCCTTGTTACTGCAGCACAGTGGAAAGGATGGTGTCTATCTGCTGGTCATGGACTTGGGAGTGAGGCAAGACACGAAAAAAAATGTTGGCGTATCCCTTTAAAGGGGCAGATGCACATTTAGGGACAGTCATTGTCACTTTGTTATAACTTCATTATGACCTCACTGTGACCTCACTATGCCCCCCCCCCCCCCCAGACAGTGAACCAGCTGGCTCATGCTCTGCACATGGACCCCACCCTGGACTCTGGCAGCCTGGTCAAAGTGTTCTGGCCTAAAAGCCGCTGCGCTCTGCTGAGGGACGACCTGGTGCTGATGGACAGGTAACGTCTCACCTGTCTCACCTCACTGTCCCTGACGTCACGCTGCTGCGTTCAAGACAAGTCGCAACTCAGATCTTCTCAACCTCCTACTTGAAAAAGTGCAATCTAACGCCACCTGAAGTCGGAGAAAAAAATCTACCCCGACTTCACTGAGAGAATCAATTTTAACCTGTAATATCTGTCCATATCGTTATACGTTACCCGATAACGTAACGCCTGGATTTCCTAGTGAATTAAGTAGCGGCGGACCATCGACTCACTACTTAATCACGGCCGTCGCTGCTTTAGACGCACAATAACAGTCCACGTGTTCTCACTACAGCTGTTCTGTTGTAAACAAACACACATGGCGATAAATGTAGTCATAGCCTACATTAATGTGTTAAATCCTGACAGGAGATAATGTTGATAATTAGTTTTGGGGGAAATAAAGCTGAGTTTGTCCTGGTCTAACATGTTTGTGGTGCGGTTTGAAGTTGGACATCTGAGTTTCTAACTGGGAGACTCAGATTTCCCAGTCGTCTTGAACGCAGCATCAGACTCACGACCAACTGCACTGCAAAAACTCAAAAATCTTACCAAGAATATTTGTCTTATTTCTAGTCAAAACAAATCTCATTCTACTTAAAATAAGACTCATCACATTAAAAGCAGCTTGTTTTTAGACACTTTTTACTTCTTTCAAGCAGATTTTCACTTGAAATAAGTAGAAAAATCTGATAGTGGAGCAAGTTTTTCTTTCTTATTACAAGCACAAAAAACTTGCTTTCACTGGCAGATTTTTCTATTTATTTCAAGTGAAAATTTGTTTGAAACAAGTGAAAATGATCTAAAAACAAGTTCATTTTTAGGTGATGAGTCTTATTTTAAGTGGAAAGAGATTAGTTTTGACTAGAAATGAGACATTTTGACAAGAAATAAGACAAATATTCTTGGAAAGATGTCGAGTTTTTGCAGTGTGTGACTTGTGACCTCTGACCTCTGACCTCTGACCTTTGACCTCTGACCTTTGACCTTTGACCTCTGACCAGCCCTGGCACCGACGTGACCTTGGAGCTGGACAGCTGGATCGATCGGTTCTGTCTGGACGCCGACGTCTTCGTCCTGGTGGGAAACGCCGAGTCGACTCTGATGAACACGGTGAAGAGAAGAGACGACCTCGTTGGCTGTTAATTGATGAGTGATTATTGATAATTACCTGTTGATTGATGAGTGATTATTGATAATTAATTATCAATAATATATATTAATAAAATAAATTACCTGTTGATTTGATCTGTTTCTTCTTCTCGTCTCGCAGGAGAAACTTTTCTTCCACAAAGTCAGCGAGAGGATTTCAAAACCAAACATCTTCATCCTGCACAACAGATGGGACGCCTCGGTGAGCGAGCCCGAGTACATCGACGAGGTGAGAGAGTGTATGTGTGTATCTGACTACTAGGGTTGCAAAATTCCAGGAATTTTCAAAGTTGGAAACTTTCCATGGGAATTAACGGGAATATATGGGAATTAACGGGAATATAGTATAGGTATAAATGGGAATAAATTCGAAATTTACAAAATTAAAGGTAACATTTTACTCAACATTCATGTTTTTGTTGTTCAGTAAAAAAAATTGATTGTTCATACAAAAATTAAAACTAAGTGCAGCTAAGTGAAACCATTTCTATGATTGAAACAGCCTCTCTTGGAGAATCTTGGTAAATAGAGGATCTTCGGTGTGTGTGATGATGATGATGAGGTGATGAGTGTGTGTCTGAGGCTCCGCCCCCTCTCTGCTCTGCCAGGTGAGGAAGCAGCACCTGGACCGCTGCGTCAGCTTCCTGGCCGAGGAGCTGAGGGTGGTGGGACTGGACGAGGCCCCGGGGCGCATCTTCTTCGTCTCCGCCAGAGAAGTCCTGAGCTCCCGCATGCAGCAGGCGCAGGGCATGCCCGAGACAGGTGAGACAGGTGAGACAGGTGAGACAGGTGAGACATGCAGCAGGCGCAGGGCATGCCCGAGACAGGTGAGACAGGTGAGACATGCAGCAGGCGCAGGGCATGCCCGAGACAGGTGAGACAGGTGAGACATGCAGCAGGCGCAGGGCATGCCCGAGACAGGTGAGACAGGTGAGACAGGTGAGACAGGTGAGACAGGTGAGACATGCAGCAGGCGCAGGGCATGCCCGAGACAGGTGAGACAGGTGAGGCATGCAGCAGGCGCAGGGCATGCCCGAGACAGGTGAGACAGGTGAGGCATGCAGCAGGCGCAGGGCATGCCCCAGACAGGTGAGACAGGTGAGACAGGTGAGACATGCAGCAGGCGCAGGGCATGCCCGAGACAGGTGAGACAGGTGAGACATGCAGCAGGCGCAGGGCATGCCCGAGACAGGTGAGACAGGTGAGGCATGCAGCAGGCGCAGGGCATGCCCCAGACAGGTGAGACAGGTGAGACAGGTGAGACATGCAGCAGGCGCAGGGCATGCCCCAGACAGGTGAGACAGGTGAGACAGGTGAGACATGCAGCAGGCGCAGGGCATGCCCCAGACAGGTGAGACAGGTGAGACAGGTGAGACATGCAGCAGGCGCAGGGCATGCCCCAGACAGGTGAGACAGGTGAGACAGGTGAGACAGGTGAGACAGATGAGACATGTAAGACAGGGGAGGGACAGCCAGAGGATGCTCCTCTCACTACACAGACACACTCACTACTACTCTTTCTTTATTTTGCTTTTTTTCAATGTTTTATTTTAAAGGGATAGTATCATTTTTTTAAAGTGGGGTTGTATGATCTCCAAATAGCCCCTAAGTACTTTAATTGCAGTAGAAGACTCTCTGCACTCCTCCCGTTAGCAACGCCAGCCCATAATAGCCCTGCCCAGAGATTTACAACATACAGCTATAATATAGAATATTATACAGAAGGTTTTCTGGTGCTCTGATGATGTTAAAATGAATCTCTTCAGAGCTTACTGCCCCCTTGTGGGTTAAGTTCAAAAAGGAAAGCATTCGCAAACTTCAGGTTGCCTATAACGATCGCCTACGAATTTTAATGGGAAAACCTAGGTGGTGCAGTGCGAGTGAGTTATTTTGTCAAGTGCGTGTAAATACATTTCATGCCCTGTTGTGGAAATTGATGTATAAACTCATCTGTCGACTGAATGACACACACAATTCTGTCTTAATGCTGTTGTCCAATCCTTTTCTAAAACTCCTCGTTGTCCCTTTAAGCTTCAGATACGGTAGAAAAGGAGTTCATATGTGAAGATTATCTCACTGAACTAAACTTGGAAGGATCAGAAACCTTTAGTAGTACTGGTAGTAGTACTAGTAGAAACTGGTGTTTTAGTCACAGAGCTGATTCTTCAATGCAGAAACCACATTCACTTCCTCTACTAGAACTAGAATGTGGTGAACTTCAGCTCTGGATCGAGTCTCTACGGGACACAGGGTGTTTCCTTGTTGTCACGGCGATGAGCGACGTCCCAGAATGCATCACTGTGACTCACCTGAGCAGACTGAACTTCCTGTTTCCTCCCGCAGGCGGCGCTCTGGCCGAAGGTTTCCACGACAGGCTGAGGGAGTTCCAGAGGTTTGAGCGGACCTTTGAGGTACAGGTTCGATTCCTCAGCTGTGTGGTGATGTGTGTGAGCCCCGGTGACCTCTGACCTGTGACCTGTGACCTCTGCAGGAGTTCATCTCTCAGTCTGCAGTGAAGACCAAGTTTGAGCAGCACACGGTCCGAGCCTGGCAGATCACCGAGGCCATCAAGGCCGTGATGGACGCCATCAACATCGCCTCCGCTGACAGGAAGTGAGCTACACACGCTGAGCGACCGTCCAATCACGTCTCTGTGGTTGTGTCCTAAATCACTCTCACTGGTCAAATAAAAAACACACAGTGTCACAACTAAGCATAAAGTCCGCTAGCTTAATGCTAACGTATAATGTAAAACCTCATAGACGGGCTAACAGAAATTAGCATCGAGCCTGTGGTCCGTTTATAACGCTTGTTAGGAAATTTGCTCTGACGTTTGTTGTGGGAGTCTGTGAAAGCCGCGACGGGACAACTCTGGCAGCTGGACACATTTATTGAGGCTGCTGCTCTACTGCATTTATTTGGTAGCTACACCAGTCACTACTTGCATTTATTTGGTAGCTACACCGGTCACTACTTGCATTTATTTGGTAGCCACACCGGTCACTATTTGCATTTATTTGGTAGCTACACCGGTCACTACTTCATTTATTTGGTAGCCACACCGGTCACTACTTGCATTTATTTGGTAGCCACACCGGTCACTATTTGCATTTATTTGGTAGCTACACCGGTCACTACTTCATTTATTTGGTAGCTACACCGGTCACCACTTGCATTTATTTGGTAGTTACACCGGTCACTATTTGCATTTATTTGGTAGTTACACCGGTCACTATTTGCATTTATTTGGTAGCTACACCGGTCACTATTTGCATTTATTTGGTAGCTACACCTGTCACTACTTGCATTTATTTGGTAGCTACACCGGTCACTACTTGCATTTATTTGGTAGCTACACCGGTCACTATTTGCATTTATTTGGTAGCTACACCGGTCACTACTTAATTTATTTGGTAGCTACACCGGTCACTACTTAATTTATTTGGTAGCTACACCTGTCACTACTTCATTTATTTGGTAGCCACACCGGTCACTACTTGCATTTATTTGGTAGCCACACCAGTCACTATTTGCATTTATTTGGTAGCTACACCGGTCACTACTTCATTTATTTGGTAGCCACACCGGTCACTATTTGCATTTATTTGGTAGCTACAACGGTCACTACTTCATTTATTTGGTAGCTACACCGGTCACTACTTGCATTTATTTGGTAGTTACACCGGTCACTACTTGCATTTATTTGGTAGCTACACCGGTCACTACTTGCATTTATTTGGTAGCTACACCGGTCACTACTTCATTTATTTGGTAGCTACACTGGTCACTACTTCATTTATTTGGTAGCCACACCGGTCACTACTTGCAATTATTTGGTAGCTACACCGGTCACTACTTCATTTATTTGGTAGCTACACTGGTCACTACTTCATTTATTTGGTAGCCACACCGGTCACTACTTGCATTTATTTGGTAGCTACACCGGTCACTACTTGCATTTATTTGGTAGCTACACCGGTCACTACTTCATTTATTTGGTAGCTACACTGGTCACTACTTCATTTATTTGGTAGCTACACCGGTCACTATTTGGTAGCTACACCGGTCACTACTTCATTTATTTGGTAGCCACACCGGTCACTACTTGCATTTATTTGGTGGCTACACCGGTCACTACTTGCATTTATTTGGTAGCCACACCGGTCACTACTTCATTTATTTGGTAGCTACACCGGTCACTATTTGCATTTATTTGGTAGCTACACCGGTCACTACTTCATTTATTTGGTAGCTACACCGGTCACTACTTCATTTATTTGGTAGCTACACCGGTCACTACTTGCATTTATTTGGTAGCCACACCGGTCACTATTTGCATTTATTTGGTAGCTACACCGGTCACTACTTGCATTTATTTGGGAGCTACACCGGTCGCTACTGCATTTATTTGGTAGCCACACCGGTCACTACTTGCATTTATTTGGTAGCCACACCGGTCACTATTTGCATTTATTTGGTAGCTACACCGGTCACTACTTCATTTATTTGGTAGCCACACCGGTCACTACTTGCATTTATTTGGTAGCCACACCGGTCACTATTTGCATTTATTTGGTAGCTACACCGGTCACTACTTAATTTATTTGGTAGCCACACCGGTCACTACTTGCATTTATTTGGTAGCCACACCGGTCACTATTTGCATTTATTTGGTAGCTACACCGGTCACTACTTGCATTTATTTGGTAGCTACACCGGTCACTACTTCATTTATTTGGTAGCCACACGGGTCACTACTTGCATTTATTTGGTAGCCACACCGGTCACTACTTGCATTTATTTGGTAGCTACACCGGTCACTATTTGCATTTATTTGGTAGCTACACCGGTCACTATTTGCATTTATTTGGTAGCTACACCGGTCACTACTTCATTCATTTGGTAGCTACACCGGTCACTACTTGCATTTATTTGGTAGCTACACCGGTCACTACTTGCATTTATTTGGTAGCTACACCGGTCACTACTTGCATTTATTTGGTAGCTACACCGGTCACTACTTCATTCATTTGGTAGCTACATCGGTCACTACTTGCATTTATTTGGTAGCTACACCGGTCACTACTTGCATTTATTTGGTAGCTACACAGGTCACTACTTCATTTATTTGGTAGCTACACCGGTCACTACTTGCATTTATTTGGTAGTTACACCGGTCACTACTTCATTCATTTGGTAGCTACACCGGTCACTACTTGCATTTATTTGGTAGCTACACCGGTCACTACTTGCATTTATTTGGTAGTTACACCAGTCACTACTTGCATTTATTTGGTAGCTGCACCGGTCGCTACTGCATTTATTTGGTAGCTACACCGGTCACTACTGCATTTATTTGGTAGCTAAACCGGTCACTACTGCATTTATTTGGTAGCTACACCGGTCACTACTTAATTTATTTGGTAGCTACACCGGTCACTACTGCATTTATTCGGTAGCTACACCGGTCACTACTTGCATTTATTTGGTAGCTACACCGGTCACTACTTCATTTATTCGGTAGCTACACCGGTCACTACTTGCATTTATTTGGTAGCTACACCGGTCGCTCTGGGCCGCTGTGGTAACGGCCAATCCGTGACCGCAATGCATGATGGGATATCTTGCTCCAGTTAGTGACCATTGGATGTTCACTACATATCGCGGTGAATTGTGGGATAGATTCAGTCACTATATAGTGAACATTAATAATCACTAAACATTCAGACACCACTACAACAACTGGTCACTTGATAGAGAGGAGGGAATGAGGGAGTGATTTTGGACACAACCTCTGTGTCTGTCTCACTGTGACCTGTGACCTCTGACCTGTGACAGGATCTGCTGCCTGGAGGAGCGCGAGGAGCAGAGGGACCGGCTGGACTTTGTCCGAGGACAGATCAACCGTCTGACGGACAACGTCAAGGACAAGATCAAGAGTCTGACAGAGGACGTCGCTGCAAAGGTGAAGGACACGGCTCACAGCAGGACGAGACACGGAGACACTGAGACAGAGACTGAGACACTGAGACATGTCTCGTCCTCAGGTCTAACGGTGCGTTCACACCGTGCGCGGGTAAAATATTCGCCTCGCTCGAGTTTGCCCGCTGGAATATTTGTTTTTACTCGCGGCATTCGCGTGAATATTTCACTTGAGTTCAATATTTTGAACTCGAGCGAACGGGCGAATTTCGCGTTTTCGCGAAGTAACAAATTCGCGTCCATTTGCATCTGTACATTGACTTTGTATGTAATCTTATCGCGCGAAAAATTTGTCTCGCGTCCGGTGTGAACACGCCGTAACTGTCTATGTCTCGTCCTCAGGTCTAACCGTGTCTCATCATGTCTCGTCCTCAGGTGTCCTCAGCTCTGTACGATCAGATCCGGTCTCTTCCTGTCGTGGTCGAGGAGTTCAGATCCGACTTCAGTCCGACACCAGAGACTCTGCAGCTCTACAAGACTGTGAGTATCACACTGTTAGCCTAGCTTAGCATAAAGACTGGAACCACTGGGAACTGTTAGCCTAGCTGAGCATAAAGACTGGAACCACTGGGAACTGTTAGCCTAGCTGAGCATAAAGACTGGAAACGGGGGGGAACTGTTAGCCTAGCTTAGCATAAAGACTGGAAACGGGTGGAACTGTTAGCCTAGCTTAGCATAGAGACTGGAAACGGGGGGAACTGTTAGCCTAGCTTAGCATAAAGACTGGAAACGGGTGGAACTGTTAGCCTAGCTTAGCATAAAGACTGGAACTGGAACTGGCTGAAGAGTAATCAAACTTGCACTCACTGTTAATTTTAATTGATAAACTGCACTTGAACGTACTTTATAATCTAAGGCACTTTATTCTATCTCTTTGTCTCTTATCTGTGTTTTGCAAGTTTTTGGTTTGTTGTCTGTTCTGAACGCCTGTTAGAGCACTTCTTTGTACTTCCTGATCCCTGTGCTTCACTTGTTGTGCTGTTTGATTTGCTTCATCTGTCAATGTTGTGTCTTATCTGTGTTTTGTGTCATTGTAATGAAATCTTTTTCGTGTAAACTGCCAGCGGACAGCGGGTGAAAATTAGCTATTTGCTAACTCTGGTACATTTACGTTGGGCTTTTTTGTCCTTTTTAATTACACGAATAAGCCTAGCTTAGCATAAAGCCTGGAAACAGGTGGAACTGTTAGCCTAGCTTAGCATAAAGACTGGAACCACTGGGAACTGTTAGCCTAGTTTAGCATAAAGACTGGAAACAGCGGGAACTGTTAGCCTAGCTTAGCATAGAGACTGTAAGGGACAGTGTTATAAACCCTCTGACCTCCAGTTTACCAGCACAGGACAAACTTAGCATCACGTCAGTTTGTGTCTGTCAGAGAGTTCATCTGAACACACACACACACACACACACACACACACACACACACACACACACACACACACACACACACACACACACACACAGAGAGAGAGACTTTACTGTTTCCTCAAAGACTAACATCAGACAGATTAATCTGCTTTACTCCAAATCCAGTTTACTGTGTGCGTTCAGATGAACTCTCTGACAGACACAAACTGACGTGATGCTAAGTTTGTCCTGCGCTGGTAAACTGGGGGTCAGAGGGTTTATAACACTGTCCCTTACAGTCTCTATGCTAAGCTAGGCTAACAGTTCCCCCTATTTCCAGGCTTTATGCTAAGCTAGGCTAATAGTTCCTATTGTTTCCAGTCTTTATGCTAAGCTAGGCTAATAGTTCACCCTGTTTCCAGTCTTTATGCTAAGCTAGGCTAACAGTTCCCATTGTTTCCGGTCTTTATGCTAAGCTAAGCTAACAGTTCCCAGTGGTTCCAGTCTTTATGCTAAGCTAGGCGAACAGTTCACATTGTTGCTAAGCTAGGCTAACAGTTCCCCCTGTTTCCGGTCTTTATGCTAAGCTAGGCCAACAGTTCCCCCATGTTTCCGGTCTTTATGCTAAGCTAGGCTAACAGTTCCCATTGTTTCCAGTCTTTATGCTAAGCTAGACTAACAGTTCCCCCTATTTCCAGTCTTTATGCTAAGCTAGGCTAACAGTTCCCCCTGTTTCCAGTCTTTATGCTAAACTAGGCTAACAGTTCCCAGTGGTTCCAGTCTTTATGCTAAGCTAGGCTAACAGTTCCCCCTGTTTCCAGTGTTTATGCTAAGCTAGGCTAACAGTTCCCCCTGTTTCCAGTCTTTATGCTCAGCTAGGCTAACAGTTCCCCCTGTTTCTAGTCATTATGCTCAGCTAGGCTAACAGTTCCCCCTGTTTCCAGTCTTTATGCTAAGCTAGGCTAACAGTTCCCGCTGTTTCCAGTCTTTATGCTAAGCTAGGCTAACAGTTCCCAGTGGTTCCAGTCTTTATGCTAAGCTAGGCTAACAGTTCCCATTGTTTCCAGTCTTTATGCTAAACTAGGCTAACAGTTCCCCCTGTTTCCAGTCTATATGCTAAGCTAGGCTAACAGTTCCCCCTGTGTGTGTGTTCAGAAGCTGCAGCAGCACGTGGAGGAGCGGTTGGTCGGTGGTTTGTGTCACCGTTGCTCCGTCAGCGTCCTCAAAGACGTCACCGACGCCCAGAAACAGATGATCGGTAACTACGGCACCACTTCCTGTTTGTTACATCACTTCCTGTTTGCTCACCCTGAGGTTTCTCCTGGTTTTCCCTGTTAAAAGGGTTTTCCATGGAGTTTTTCCTCAGTGGATGTGAGGGTCTAAGGACAGAGGATGTTGTTATGATGGGATGTAAAGCCCTTTGAGACAAACTGGTGGTAACAACGGGCTATACTAATAAAACTGCCTTGCCTTTGTCGGCGTCACTTCCTGTCTGTGACGTCCCGGTCTCTCCCTGTCCCTCAGACAGCGTCCGTCCTCTGCTGTCCATGTCGGTCCAGGAGCAGCTGTGCCCCTCCTCCTCCTCCTTCGAGCTGACCTACGACCTCGGCCTCGCCGCACTCTGCGCCGACTTCCAGGAGAACATCGAGTTCCAGTTCTCTCTGGGCTGGACCGCGCTCGTCACGCGCTTCATCGGAGTCGCCAACGCCAAGCGGGCGCTGAGCACTCGGCAGCAGGTCGGTGTCGCCGACGGAGATGGAAATCGCCATATTCACCAAAATAAAAGTGTTTCACCAACATAAGACTAATAAAACAGACATTAACTTGTAATACAATAGAAGCTAAATGTTAACTTAAAAGTCAGTGATCCGGTGGTTTTGTCTAACTTCCTGTCAGCCGATGGAGTTAGCAGCCCCCGCCCTCGTCATGGATCTATTGGTCCTCGTCCCTACGTCACCACATTCAGGCGCATCTCTTGGCTGCACACAGAGAGGACTGCCCCTTTATGCCGTTCTCTCTCCTCATTGGATAAAGGTTGTAGGATACAAGGAAAGTTTTCTCCTGGGCTCAGAGCAGAGCAGAGTGACTGACAGACCCGTGTTTCAGACCAAACACTCTATAGAAGTGATTGCTGTCGGAAGATACAACTATTTAAGACTTATATTAACACAAACATTCACCTTACTTCTACTTTAATGGCTCGGGGACTTTCTTGTAAATTATATTTCCTTAAATTAAAAAGAGTTTAACGGCATTTTATTTTATTAGCTGGGTGCTTTTATTTTGAAGGAAAGGCCCTGGATGTGACGCTGTGATGTCACTTCCTGTCTCCTCTGTCTCTGTCTCTGCAGGAAGGCTCCGCCCTCAAGGACGAGATGGTGGTTTCCATAGCAACGGGCCTGGTGTCGGTCACCTCCCGCGCCTCCATGACGGTGCTGGTGATCGGAGGAGTGGTACGTCTGGTTGGTGTAGAACAGATGACAGGCTGAACAGCTCCACCTACTGGTCAGGACAGGAACTACAACAACAGAGAAATCATTCCAGACCGTTGCTAAGTAAAACACACCGTTGCTAGGGACGCCGCTCTGATCAGAGGACACAGAGGAGAAGAACTATGGAGGATATTTACCTCGTGTTTCATCTCTACCTTCATTAAACAGCCTAGTTGTGATGTTAGATAAATGACGTGTAGCTTGTTACAGGGAGAGTGGAGGCTGGGAACCAAACCTGCGATCAGATTATAAAAGGCCAAGTGATGTGTTGCACCACAGCGTGATCTGCTCCCTCTGAACGCCCTGTGGATGTTTTGTTTTTTTTAAAGTATAGCTTTAAAGGTATAGTACGTAGGAATTCCCCCCATCTAGCGGTGCGGTTGCATATCTGAACGTATTCTTGATGTTGCATTCAGGTGAAATGAGGCAGACGTCAGACAGACAACAGACGCTGCATGTAACAGGATAAACAAGTGGTCTGACAACATGTTGTCATGGTGATGTGGTATTGTGACAACATGTTGTCATGGTGATGTGGTATTGTTTTAGTAAAATGACATCCGGTTGGTTTGCCGACGGCCGTCTGCCTGACTGCACCTGAATGCAACACCAGTGCCTCCGTCCTTCCTCACACTACACAGTGGTGACAGTTTTAACAGGCCGTTTCCGTGGTTACCTACGGTCACGATGCAACATGGCCGCCTCGGTTCGGTGCGTCGCCCACTTATGTGTTTGTAACGACTTGTAACAACTCATTCTAAGGAACCAGAAAGCTTTCATTTGTAGCAGCTGTGATTCACCTTCAGTCAAATACGGATTTATGAAAGACATGTTTGATTTTTGATCAGAAAAAGACAAATAAGTTACAGACTGGGACTTTAAATAAACATTCTCCAAATTCAACCTTTAATTTGGTGATTGATTGATTGATGTCACTAGCCATGTTTCCATCCAAAGTGATTCAAATCACTGGGAAATGTGCATTAAAATAAATTAGAATCCTGTGTGTTTCCATTAAAAGTACGGACTTTGGTGAAAACTACAAACTTGCGCAGGTTTCCTAAGTCGCGCGAGTTTTCCGCAGGTTGTCATGGCAACCAGCTTGTAAACGCTTTACCGCCTTCCCGACTCTGAGTGTGGATATCACCATGGAGAGAGGACTTCAAACTTTAGTGACAAGCAGGCAATAGGATAGCAGTGATGTTTTTCTCCTTTATTAATGTTTAAATAAAGTTACTACGGTGTTTCGTCCTCCGTCCGCCATGTTGTTGTCTTGTGAGTGAACCGCAAACACGGGAGCTAAGTGACCACGTCAGTTAATTTAACAGAACTGTTTCCATCTCTTAGTATCAACCAAAACCCGGCGTTAGAGAGCGTATTTTAGTTTGTGTGAATCAGAGGATTTTAGTTTGAGTTACGGCGTTGTTTATGTGTGTCTCAGGTGTGTGTTGTGTTGTGTGTCTCAGTGTTGTTGTGTTGTGTGTCTCAGGTGTGGCGCTCGGTGGGCTGGCGTATCATAGCTCTGTCCCTGTCCCTGTACTCTCTGCTCTACCTGTATGAGAGACTGACGTGGACGGACGCCAGCAGAGAACGCGCTCTAAAGAGACAGTTCACGGAGCTCGCTGCGTTCCGCCTGAGGGCCGCCGCCCCGGCCACCGCCGCCGCCTGCAGCCAGCAGGTCTACAGGTAAGACCCCTAGCCCCGCCCCCTTCTATAGCCCCGCCTGCAGCCAGCAGGTCTACAGGTAAGACCCCTAGCCCCGCCCCCTTCTAGCCACGCCCCCTTCTAGCCCCGCCTGCAGCCAGCAGGTCTACAGGTAAGGACACGCCCCCCAAGTAAGGCCACGCCCCCACTGGCCACGCCCCCATCTAGCCCCGCCTGCAGCCAGCAGGTCTACAGGTAAGGACACGCCCCCCAAGTAAGGCCACGCCCCCACTGGCCACGCCCCCATCTAGCCCCGCCTGCAGCCAGCAGGTCTACAGGTAAGGCCCCGCCCCCTTCTAGCCCCGCCCCCATCCGACCACGCCCCTTCTAGCCACGCCCCCAATGGCCACACCCCCTTCTAGCCCCACCACCGCCGCCTGCAGCCAGCAGGTCTACAGGTAAGACCCCTAGCCCCGCCCCCTTCTAGCCCCGCCTGCAGCCAGCAGGTCTACAGGTAAGGACACGCCCCCCAAGTAAGGCCACGCCCCCACTGGCCACGCCCCCATCTAGCCCCGCCTGCAGCCAGCAGGTCTACAGGTAAGGACACGCCCCCCAAGTAAGGCCACGCCCCCACTGGCCACGCCCCCATCTAGCCCCGCCTGCAGCCAGCAGGTCTACAGGTAAGGCCCCGCCCCCTTCTAGCCCCGCCCCCATCCGACCACGCCCCTTCTAGCCACGCCCCCAATGGCCACACCCCCTTCTAGCCCCACCACCGCCGCCTGCAGCCAGCAGGTCTACAGATAAGGCCACGCCCCCGTCTAGCTACGCCCCCACAGACCACGCCCCCTTCTGGCCCCGCCCCCAAGGCCAAGGTTATTATAGGGTTAAAGGGTAAGCTAATTAGCGACTTTAGGTGGAGGCAGGCTAACACTACACTAACACTACCTAAAAAGTTGGCGTATCCCTTCTATTGCCCCCCTAGAGGATTTCTGCATTATTACAACAATACGGCGGCACCTCAACATGGCGTCTGGCCCAGTGTAACCGCCCCTCCCCTCCCACTGCCACCGTTTGTCTCTCTCTCTCTTCTCCAACAGACCTTCTGCCAAACGGGAAGGCTTTTTCTTTTTAGCAGGATCCACTGACAGAGAAACCTCTGTCAGACCTCTGAAGATGAACTTTTTGTTAAGAAATTGTATCTTCGTATCACACGAGAATTTTTTCTTTCTTCACATTTTCGTTGCGTAACATTCACAGTCGGTGAATTATTCACATGAAAGATCTGTCTCCGGTGAGGACGGGCCTTTAGGGTTAGTTAACTATAATAACCCTGACATCAGTGTGTGTGTGTCTGTGTGTCTCTCTGTGTGTATCTCTACAGGGAGCTGTCCTCCACCTTCAGCCGTCTGACCCAGCGTGTGGACCTGAGCGAGGCCGAGCTGGAGGGAAACATCCGCCAGCTGAGCTTCAGGGTCCAGAGGCTGGAGAACATCCAGAGGAGGTCCAAGGCCTTCAGGTGAGACCAGACCACCGCCGTCGCCACGGCAACGCCCCGCCGTGACATCATCAGTGAGCTGGTCTGACCTAGGGGCTGTCAGTCTTCCCCCTGAATCAGATTAAAATTTCTAACGCTTCTTATGTTAAATATTCTATATTATTATTCTATATATATTTGAATCTTTAAAGGGATAGTATCATTTTTTTAAAGTGTGGTTGTATGATCTACAAATAGTCCCTAAGTACTTTAATTGCAGTAGAAGACTCTCTGCACTCCTCCCGTTAGCAACGCCAGCCCATAATAGCCCTGCCCAGAGATTTACAACATACAGTGTTGTGAACAGACCCAAAGAAACGGCCTATTTTCACGGCCTAAAAGAGGTTTTACCTGAAAAAAAATACACAGTAAATAGGCCGTTTCTTTGGGTCTGTTCACAACACTGTATGTTGTAAATCTCTGGGCAGGGCTATTATGGGCTGGCGTTGCTAACGGGAGGAGTGCAGAGAGTCTTCTACTGCAATTAAAGTACTTAGGGGCTATTTGTAGATCATACAACCACACTTTAAAAAAAATGATACTATCCCTTTAAAGTTTCTTGTTGTTGTTTTTACTCGTATTCACCAGCTTGTTATCCACTAAAGGAGCATTACAACCTTTACAACCTCTTATATCTGAAGCTGTAGCTTCAACAACAACAGAATAGTTTGTTTTGTCCACATGTTTACTGCCCAAACGTTGCATCTTTAAAGGGATAGTTCAACATTTTGTCAAATTGGCCCATCACCATAATCCCTATAGTCATAGCAGTAGGTTCGTTACCTTTAATTGTCGGTGCAAGCTGTTTTTAGAACGGCGGAGCAGAGCCGTGAGCTGCTCAGAGCTACGCTACGGAGGCTCATTATGGGATTTCTTGGTTTCCCTCATCAAACTCATCAAATACACAATCCAACAACTCCACAACGCTCTGGTGGACAAGTTGTGAGCTGCACATTCACCACGCTATGAGATAATAACACAATGTTACCACACAGAGTTGTTTTAGAGGGAAATACAGAGACTGTTGATGAAAAACTGTCCCTGAAGGCAACGTGCATCAGTGGTTTTACATGAATTTCCCTCTACAACAACTCTGTGTGGTAACGTTGTGTTATTATCTCATAGCGTGGTGAATGTGCAGCTCACAACTTGTCCACCAGAGCGTTGTGGAGTTGTTGGATTGTGTATTTGATGAGTTTGATGAGGGAAACCAAGAAATCCCATAATGAGCCTCCGTAGCGTAGCTCTGAGCAGCTCACGGCTCTGCTCCGCCGTTCTAAAAACAGCTTGCACCGACAAATAAAGGTAACGAACCTACTGCTATGACTATAGGGATTATGGCAATGGTGGCAATTTGACAAAATGTTGAACTGTCCCTTTAAAACACTCTGGTCTGAATCTGTTACAGGAACCGAGCCACCGACCTGGAGACTCAGCTGGAGGTTTTCTCTGTCCAGTACCTGCAGTGACCTCGGCCCGACGACTCTCTGTAAAACCTTAACGACCAGTTTGGACCAATCAGAATCCAGGATGTAGCTGCAGCGATGACATCATCGTTTCATCAGACTCACGGCGTTCAGCAGTGATGATGTCATCAACGATAATAACTCACGTATCCAACCTTTAATTATGGACACGAGGAACAACAGACAGAGGTTGCCACGGAGACCTGAGACACAGCTGGACTGTCCTGCCATCCCATAATAATAATGATAACCAGAGACTCAACACAGCGATCGATGTATCATGTATTTAATTCTAAAATATCAGATCAGGTTACATGTGATGTGAGTATTGATTATTGATTATTATTGCCTGTTGTACAGCTGTTGCCGTGACAACGTGACAGGAAGTGAAAGACGTGAACTTCAGAATAAAGCGACATCATCATCATCATCATTATTATTGATCATTATCAGTCACACACACACACACACACACACACACACACACACACAGTCAGTGATGTCATCGTTTCTATTCGTTCACAGCTTCGTTCGTTCGTTCTCACTCTGATCAATAAAGTTTAATGAGGATGAAGTTTGTTTATTATTAACAAATCTTTGATCTTTTCATTCAATAAAAGCAGATAAAAGGTGTGTGTGTGTGTGTGTGTGTGTGTGTGTGTGTGTGTGTGTGTGTGTGTGTGTGGCTGTTTTCGAAACCGCATACTACTGTACTGTATACTGCAGACTGAATGTGGGATTCAGTTTCCCAGAATGCATTTCGCGGCTAGCGGTAGCAGTAGCTGTAAAACAGGCTAAAAGCTGATTTATTTCCCGCTCTAACGCTGTTATTATGTAACTTTATTAAGTTTTAATATGTTTTCATGAGAGAAAGTAGCGTTAAGATCCCAAATATACGGCCAGTTGATCCAATGACGGCTGTTTGGGACAGTAGTCACTCTGCAGAGCTGCTCGGCCGGCCAACCTCCGTCGTCATCCCGGGGGAGAAAGAAAAACCATCGCTAATTAACTTACCCGCAGGTTTTTAGAGGTTTACCACCGGCTGGTTACATTATTTCTAGGAGATAAATGTTGGTCTCAGTGATGAAATCTAACAGCTGTATCAGTAGCATTAGTTAGTGTGAATGTAAAGTGAAGCTTCCTGTGTGTATTGGACAGAAGAGCAGCGCTGCCTCGGGGCTCTGGAGCCTACGGACACAAACCACCACATTTACATCCAGAAATACATGTTTTACAATCAACACATCAGTCTGCAGTAAGTTTTATTTTATTAAACTATATAACATAGTTACGGCACACGGCAAAGATACTTCACTACCGTCGTTGGTTACGGTTAGACGTCATGCATACTGCAGATTTAGCTTTTGTTTGCATACTGCATTTTGGCCAAATCCGTACATACTAGCAGTATAGTAGCGGTTTCGAATACAGCCAGTGTGTGTGTGTGTGTGTGTGTGTGTGTGTAACTGATCAATAGATATATTGATCTCCAATAATCGTGTGTATCTACTGAGGTTAATATAATGTGATCTACTATCTAATAAATATGTTTGATCTGTTTGAAAATATGTGATTGATTGATCTGCTGATTCACCTGAGACCTCGACAGGAAGGAAGGAGAGAAGACAGACCTTCAGAATAAAACGCAGGACATCCAAAATAAAAACCTTCAAAGAGACCTTCAAAATAAGAGTGCCTCAAAAAAATCACAAAACAACAGAATAAAACACAGACTTTCAGAATAAAACATAGACTTTCAGAATAAGAGTGTCAAAATAAGTTAAACAGCATCTGAAAAAAACACAAAAGCGTCAAAATAAAACACAGACCTTCAGAATAAAACAGACTTTCAGAATAAAACATACATTTTCAGAATAAAACACAGACTTTCAGAATAAGAGCGTCAAAATAAGTTAAACAGCATCTGAAAAAAAACACAAAAGCGTCAAAATAAAACACAGACCGACAAATAAAAACAACACTTTCAAAATAAAACAGACCTTCAGAATAAAGCGACATGAGTGACATCATATGTAGCGGACGAGTGGAAAGTACAGGAAGTCAGAGAGAGAGAGTGGCGTCGCCTGGAGGAAGATTGATAATAATGATCAGTTTGATTATAATGATCAATTGATTACAGTGATCTGATTAATAATAGTATTGATCAGGTTCATGTATGTACAGGTGGTTCAATCACACCCAGGGGGCAACATCCAAAAAAGTTTTTTGGAAAACAGACAGGGAGCGTTGTAAAAGGTTTGACAGCAGAAATGATCTGTAGGAAGTTGAAGGATTAAAACCTGGGTGGACAACCCGGTCAACTAGCTGCTGGAAAGCTACAGGGGCCAAAACCCCTTTCTGGGGTCATTCTGCTGGAGAAATGATGTAAATGCAAATATGTAGGTACTACAATGGCATAAATAGTCATACAACTATAACATTTGGCAGAGAGTATCTTGACACATAGGGGGAGGCATGAAAAAAAGATTCTGGGGTTTGTTGCAACTCGATTTTAAGATATCACCCTCAACATCCCAAAAAAGACAAAAAAAAGTACTGTTCACCTGACAAATTCTCATGAAAATTATTATTTTTCAGCACTTCATGGAGAATATCTATGCCTAACATGTATATAGAAAACTTCCTTAATTCATAAGCTTCCATTTGAGTCCCAGACAGCTAGTTGACCAGGTTGTCCACCCAGGTTTTAATCCTTCAAGTTCCTACAGATCATTTCTGCTGTCAAACCTTTTACAACGCTCCCTGTCTGTGTTTCTGCTTTGCCCCCTGGGTATCAGAGAGAAGCTCTTAACTAGAGCACTGTTAAAGAGAGTAAGGACACCTCCATTGACTCCTGTGGTAAGGGTTTAAGGGTTTAAGGGTCTAAGGGTTTAAGGGTTTTGCGCCCCTAGTGGCAGGATATGGGTATTGCAAAAGCGCCCAGAAAACCCATTCACTCCAATGTATATGTGCTGTCCACTTGCTGGTAAATTGATGAAAACGGCCGTGTTTTTGTTTTTAGGTGTCTTGGTCATATCAGATTATACTTATAATTAGTTTATTACAAAATCTAAATTGAAACATTCATGTAGACAACTGTTTTATTACTGGCCTATGTGTTAATGTTTATCTGTAAAGGATCCTCAATGATGCTATTAACGTGGGTGATCTATAAATGTCCTTAAATTATTGAAAACACCACACTGCTCATTCACCAACAATGCAGAGAAGTCAGTTCTTTAGTAAAACCGATATTCCTCCACCAGGAGGCGCTGCCATTGGACCGATGCTGTCCTTACTCTCTTTTACAGCGCTCTACTCTTATTAACTAAGTGGTGGCGATGCGGACGTGCGGCGCTCCAGCTGTTGTCGCACCAGGCTGTGACATCACTGGTGGGCGTGGCTACAGGCGCTGTGTCATGGCTTCAGGAAGCTAAAGGGTTGTGCTCTTAAACCGCCGTCTCTTTGGTGTCCGACCGTCAGACGGGTCCAGGGCCATTGTCTAGGGGAGAAAGGTGGTGATAACTCTAGGGGCCCAGCGCCCAGTGGGGCCCATAAAAAACCCCAGTAGTCTAATCTTTGTATGACTGATTTATTCTGCGTAAGACCCTGACTAATACTCATAGTACACTGTAAAAACTCTACATCTTTCCAAGAATATTTGTCTTATTTCTTGTCCAAATGTCTCATTTCTAGTCAAAACTAATCTCTTTCCACTTAAAATAAGACTCATTACCTAAAAATTAACTTGTTTTTTGATCATTTTCACTTAAATTCACAATAAATAGAAAAATCTGCCAGTGAAAGTAAGTTTTTTGTGCTTGTAATAAGGAAGAAAAACTTGCTCCACTATCAGATTTTTCTACTTATTCCAAGTGAAAATCTGCTTGAAAGAAGTAAAAAGTGTCTAAAAACAAGCTGCTTTTAATATGATGAGTCTTATTTTAAGTAGAATGAGATTTGTTTTGACTAGAAATGACATTTTGACTAGAAATAAGACAAATATTCTTGCTAAGATACTTGAGTTTTTGCAGTGTAATGCTGCACTAGCATCAAAACAAAGAAGGCTAAATAAAAAACCATAATACATACGTAGTCTAAGAAAAAAAAAGGAAAAGTTAGGGGGAGGGGCCCACTTTAGTATTCTTTAAGGGGGCCCAGATCTCCTAGCAACGGCCCTGGTTGAGGGTCAGACTGGTCAGACGGCGTCCTGGTGGAAGGCTTGCAGCAGCAGGTCCAGGTCTTCGGCGCTGGCGGCCTGGAAGAGCTCGGGCCGGTCCATCATGGACACGGCGATGCGCAGCGCGGCCCAGATGTTGGCCGACATCTGCTGCTGGCTGCAGCGCTGCGTCCGCCGCTGCTGGCTCAGAGCCGCCAGGAAGTTGGTCACTGCCTCCCTGCAGAACCAGGACCAGAGCTCAACGTTCAAATAACCTTTATTGTCATTGCAGCAAACAAAGTGCAGAGATTTGTGGCGCCTCATCCATTCCAGGAATAAAAAGGACTAAAAAAATACGTGTAAAGGACATCCTCAACGACACACATGCTACTCACACAGGAATAAAATAAATATCCATCCAGTTATTAAAATCAGTATTATCCATAGAACTGGTGAGAATAAATAGATATTGAGAAAGTGCTTTAGTGGTTTTTCCCCTGCTGTTATACCGGTCTGCCCTCCCTTCCCATGAACCAGTCTGCCATCCAGTCCTCCCATTAAGCTGGTCTGTCCTCTCTTCCTATGAACCAGTCTGCCATCCAGTCCTCCCATTAAGCTGGTCTGTCCTCTCTTCCTATGAACCAGTCTGCCATCCAGTCCTCCCATTAAGCTGGTCTGTCCTCTCTTCCTATGAACCAGTCTGCCATCCAGTCCTCCCATTAAGCTGGTCTGTCCTCTCTCCTTCTATGAACCAGTCTGCCATCCAGTCCTCCCATTAAGCTGGTCTGTCCTCTCTTCCCATGAACCAGTCTGCCATCCAGTCCTCCCATTAAGCTGGTCTGTCCTCTCTTCCCATGAACCAGTCTGCCATCCAGTCCTCCCATTAAGCTGGTCTGTCCTCTCTTCCTATGAACCAGTCTGCCATCCAGTCCTCCCATTAAGCT
Source organism: Trachurus trachurus (assembly GCF_905171665.1). NCBI lineage: Eukaryota > Metazoa > Chordata > Actinopteri > Carangiformes > Carangidae > Trachurus > Trachurus trachurus. The sequence continues at coordinate 1,565,385 of NC_139900.1, forward strand.
GGTCTGTCCTCTCTTCCTATGAACCAGTCTGCCATCCAGTCCTCCCATTAAGATGGTCTGCCCTCTCTTCCTATGAACCAGTCTGCCATCCAGTCCTCCCATTAAGCTGGTCTGTCCTCTCTTCCTATGAACCAGTCTGCCATCCAGTCCTCCCATTAAGCTGGTCTGCCCTCTCTTCCTATGAACCAGTCTGCCATCCAGTCCTCCCATTAAGCTGGTCTGTCCTCCCTATGAACCAGTCTGCCATCCAGTCCTCCCATTAAGATGGTCTGCCCTCTCTTCCTATGAACCAGTCTGCCATCCAGTCCTCCCATTAAGCTGGTCTGCCCTCTGTTCCTATGAACCAGTCTGCCATCCAGTCCTCCCATTAAGCTGGTCTGCTCTCTCTTCCTATGAACCAGTCTGCCATCCAGTCCTCCCATTAAGATGGTCTGCCCTCTCTTCCTATGAACCAGTCTGCCATCCAGTCCTCCCATTAAGCTGGTCTGCCCTCTGTTCCTATGAACCAGTCTGCCATCCAGTCCTCCCATTAAGCTGGTCTGTCCTCTCTTCCTATGAACCAGTCTGCCATCCAGTCCTCCCATTAAGCTGGTCTGCCCTCTCTTCCCATGAACCAGTCTGCCATCCAGTCCTCCCATTAAGCTGGTCTGCCCTCTCTTCCCATGAACCAGTCTGCCATCCAGTCCTCCCATTAAGCTGGTCTGCTCTCTCTTCCTATGAACCAGTCTGCCATCCAGTCCTCCCATTAAGATGGTCTGCCCTCTCTTCCTATGAACCAGTCTGCCATCCAGTCCTCCCATTAAGCTGGTCTGCCCTCTCTTCCCATGAACCAGTCTGCCATCCAGTCCTCCCATTAAGCTGGTCTGCCCTCTCTTCCCATGAACCAGTCTGCCATCCAGTCCTCCCATTAAGCTGGTCTGCTCTCTCTTCCCATGAACCAGTCTGCCATCCAGTCCTCCCATTAAGCTGGTCTGTGTGTGTGTGTGTGTGTGTGTGTGTGTGTGTGTGTGTGTGTGTGTGTGTGTGTGTGTGTGTGTGTGTGTGTGTGTGTGTGTGTGTGTGTGTGTGGTTGCCTGGTTACCTGTGTGCTCCCAGGTTGATGCAGCTGATTCCCAGGTTGTATCTGGAGCGGATGAATCCCGGCTGCAGCTCCAGCGCGCGGCTGTACGCCTCCACCGCCTCCTCGCTGCGGTTCCCGTTGGCCAGCGTGGCGCCCAGCCGGTTCCACAGCAGGTAGTCCTGAGCACAGGGGGGCGGGGCTTAGCGAGGGCCGCCAACCGTGTCTTAACATACAGAACCGTCTCACGTCCCTTATTGAACTGATACGGGACACATCTTTGCTTCCTATTTTTATTTAAATCCGTGTTGTTTGACTTTTATTCTAATGAACCGGTTGACTGATGCTGTCGACTCGAGCTTCTCGTCGACCAATGAAACTCCGTCATGTTGCTATGAGAATGTGGATCTCTTGACCAATAGAAAGCACTGTCATCGTTGCTAAGATACGCCACACAGGCGGAGGGATACTGAGTGAGTTGGTTAGTTCCTGATGAACAGGAGGTTGGGGGGGGGGGGCGAGTCCAAGTCTTTCACATATTTGAGCATTTTATTTTTTAAAGAAGGAACACAACAGTTACTTTTCCTGGTGATTAGTTACTTTTATAATGTAGTAGGCCTAATTCAGTTCAACTCACTCTGTTACTTTTTGGGGAAGGTAACTAGTAGCTACAACTAATGACTTTTTTAAAGAAACGTGCCCAGCACTGGACGCTACCCGGACAAGTGCAGTGGTAAAAAAGGTTGAAAAAAAAAACGAGCAGAAGTTTAGAAAAGAACGGGAGAATAAAGAGGAGTCAGGTAGATAGAGCCTGGATCAATAACTAGATTGATCTGGTTGATAGACAGGCTGCAGGCTGGTTGCCTTTTATCATCAGGCAGAGGGACTGGTGATGAAAACTAGATTTTTTTCTAACTCAGGTGCATTTACATTTGTTTTTTACAATGTTTTATTAATGTACATTGTCCCTTGTCAAATAAATTAAACTGAAACTGAAACAGTCACAGGGAAGGTAGGTCATCAGTGTGTGTGTGTGTGTGTGTGTGTGTGTGTGTGTGTGTGTGTGTGTGTGTGTGTGAGACCTGCGGCCTGACGGACAGCGCGGCGGTGAAGGCCTCGACCGCGCGGTCGAAGTCTGAGCTCAGGTTGAACAGAACTCCCAGTCCGGTCTGGAGATCTGGATCCACCTGGTCCACGTTGAGCTGGGAGGCGTCGAGGAAGAGCTGCAGCACAACCTGCACATCGCTACACACACACACACACAGAGATACACACACACATTAGACATTAGAAAATAAGCTTTAAAATGATACCCTAGTCAGAGTCCTACATTTGATGGTTTTCTAGATGTGGCCATTTGAATTACGATCTTTCACTCTCTTATTCTGTTCTAAAATCTGAGAAAATTGCAGTTAAAGTTTTTGCCAGTGACTCTGGCATCTGTTCCTGTACCACGTGATTACACACACCCTGTAAGGTCCCTTGTTGTCATAGAGACACCATTCACTGACCCTCGGAAAGCAGAGAATCTCACAATTCAGATGCAGTTTACAGCTCGTCTCTATCATAAACGGTTCAGGAGATATTTCATGTTTTGCACCGAAGCAACACTCATTTTCAGAGGGTTTAAGTTGCAGGTCAACTAATCATCATTTCGTGCCTTTTCTCAATTATCTGGACTGTGAAACTTTGGGAGATTGTTTTTGAATGTCATTGCTTTGAAATTAGGGTAAAATATATATTTTTTAATTTTCTATGGGTTTCCACGTTATCAGCTGATTATCTAAAAATAGAACGTTGCGACTAGTGATGTCACGATTAATAATGTTCTTGGTACGATTATCGTCAGAGAAATAATCAAGGTGTTACGATCATCACGGTTATTCTACATTAAGTAATTTCACAACACTATGAATGTGTAAAATCAAATATAGTCAAAATATAACTACATTACTCATTATTTACACAAAATATTTCAAGTATCTAATAATATATGACCAATTATTAATCCCCAGGGGAAGTGTTTGAAATATTCAGGTCATAAATTGTCATCTATACCAAATATTTACATTTATTTTAATCATTTTTTGATTTATTTGGGGTTTCTTAAAAATACAAATGACACGCTAACATTTAAATTCCTACCAATTCAATGCTACGTTAGTTAAATGGACCAGTATCTGAGCATTTACCTTTACTTTGGAGCCACATCTGCCGATATAGTTCTGACATAATCTTTTTTGGAAAGTGACGGTATTCAGGAATCTTTACGATCAATTAATTGTGGCGTTTAATACCACGATTAATTGTGAAAACAAGTAATCGTGACATCCCTAGTTGTGACATCCGACTCATTTTGATAGAACGGGTCACATGTGTGCTTTGTGTTGCTGGGCTACCTGGCCGCTGGGCCCCTGCGCGGCGTGGCCGGGGAACCCCGTAGTGGCGCGGTCAGCTGGCTGTAGCGCGGGTGGTGGTTGATCCAGCGGCGCAGAGCGTCACACGCCTCCCGCTGCACGCCGCTGTTAGTGAAGCTGACCGCCAGGGCCATGAGGGCCGCCAGGTTGGAGGGACGGAGGGACAGACACCTGAGGGACAGACAGGTGAGACAGAAACTGTACTGCACTTCAAAGAAATAAGTAAGGAAATGAAAAGATTCCAGCTGCTGACACCAGAGGAGAAGATGTGCGTCCTCTGGGAGAACGGACTGCGCAAAATTTTGCATTGAAGTCAATGGGACGGGCGGAAAAAAAAGAGCGAAAAAGACCAATCATTGGAGTTTAACAAACGTCTACTGCTCAGGCATACTTTCACCTAGAGACTCCATTTAAACTTTAAACAGTAGACACAAGTCTTGTGTATTGGCGTATTACTCCACGTTTTGATAGGTCATATAGTTTTTGATCAATCCCTGATCAATGACCATGATCATTTTTGGAGAAATTATGAGATTATAATGGGTGTGTATTGCACGGAATGTTCGTGTCAGAGTGCGTGACATCATCGGTTAGAGTGGGAGAGATGCCAGAAAAATTCCAGATTTTTTCTCTTTCCAAACTCGGCCCGGCCACAATTTACACTCTACACACATGATTTTTTCAGAATTTGTAAGACAAACTTGTTATCTCTCTTATCATCTGCTCAAAATATCAGAGAGACTTACAGAATTTAAACTCTGAGCCTCTAAGTGCGGCCACGTCTGTCTCTGCTCCTCATTGAGTCCAATACAAATATTTTCTGAGAGAAGCAGAACGGCCTGATGTTTTAAAACTGCCAGCGTCTCCAAAATATTTACTGTAGAAACACCAAATCGTACCAACATTTTCAGTAAGTCCTTAGAGCAACGTTGATCTGTGTTTTGTTCTGATAGGAGTTACACACACACACACACACACACACACACACACACACACACACACACACACACACACACACACACACACACACACACACACACACACACACACACACACACACACAGACAGGTTGTCCTCTACCTCTGCAGGGAGACGATGGCCGCCGGTTCGTTCTCGTTCTCGGCCTGCGTCGTCCCCAGCAGCTGCCAGGCCTGAAACACATGGAGGAGAAGCTGCTGCAGTTACCATGACGACCAGCGGAGGGAGCCCGTCTCCCTGACGACCAGTGATAATAACACCCACACCCACCCACCACCCTGAGGGGGCGGGAGCTTCTCGACCAATCAGAGCAAAGCAGGAAGCTGTGGCTCATTCATCAATAATAACTCTGATAGTAATATTATTAACCCTTTATTCTGAGCCTGTTCAATATGATAGAAACTGACTTGTGGTCTCCATGGAGAATATAAAAACAGACCACAAAACAGTATTTTGACATTACTTCTTTTTTTTTTTACTGTTGTAGCCTATTGCTAATATTAAAATGATGAGAGAATAAATGACAATGGCAATATAAAAGTTATTCCCTCACAAATTGTTCCATTCATCCTATGTCACTGAAATTTGAATATTTGACATCTGCACATGCAGTAGTTCCTCCTCATCTAGACAAATCTATACTGTAATGGCCATCTGATCAAAGCTGATGAATAAATAACACTATAGAACTTACATTTTTGATAATAATCCTTTTACTAGACATTAAATATATTGTATTTGTAACATGTTGCAACCGTCCCCAAACAATCTGACTCCTTACACTCAAATGCAAATTGTGAAGAATGTGGATTCTGTAATCATCTTTTAATTGTGTTGACTATTAACAGACAAATGTAAGTTTTTTCTCACTCCACAAATAAAACACAACACTTACACTACATGCACAAATTAGTAATTACAGGTGCACAAATACTATTTTACATGTCACAGATTAAAAAACAGGCCTGTACACATTTTTTCTCCAATTGTTTCAGTATATTTATTTGGTGCAAAATATATTTGTGCACCTGTATCAAACAAAATTTGAATCTTTGCAAATCCGATTTTGAACTTGTGCAAAAAATCCAATATATTTAAAAAATAATTTCTCAATGTGTTCCTTTAAAACACAAATACAAATCGATAATTACAACTGCTTGAATCTTGCCCACGAGTCACAGATTCTGTTTCCTTCAACTACAAATCAGCCTTATTTCAACCATTAATCCATTAGTAGTTGTTTGATCAATAAAAACTCAACCAGTGTTTCTCAGACCACCAGACGACATCGTCTAGGGTCGTCAGGAAAAACACAGTTTTTATTTGGACCGAACCAACTGCTGATCGGCGGGCGCTAACCCTGGGCGGAGGGATACGTGAGTTAGTTCGGTCCAAATAAAAACTGTGTTTTTCCTGCACTTTGAAGGGCTTGAAAAAATTATATTATAGTGAACAATGGAACTGTGTATTATTTTTCAGGTAAAACCTCTTTTAGGCCGTGAAAATAGGCCGTTTCTTTGGGTCTGTTCACAACACTGTATGTTGTAAATCTCTGGGCAGGGCTATTATGGGCTGGCGTTGCTAACGGGAGGAGTGCAGAGAGTCTTCTACTGCAATTAAAGTACTTAGGGGCTATTTGTAGATCATACAACCACACTTTAAAAAAATGATACTATCCCTTTAAACATATTTCCCCAACTAGGATTTCTTAGGACTTTTAGTCTGTTGTTCTGGACACCTCAAAGACATGATGTATGGTGAAAAACATAGTTCTATTTTGGGTCCAAACTGAGCTGGATTGCCTGGACTAATAGAGACCAGGACCTTGTTACCTCCGAGTCCTGCGGGTCCTGCAGGATGGCGGCCTCTAGCAGCAGCACGGCGGCGTTCAGGTCTCCGTGGCGAGCGCGGTCCTGTCCCTCGGCGAAGGCGTTGGAGCAGTCACGGTACGGGTTGTTGGAGCTGAAGATGTAAACCTGCAGCACAGAGGGGGGATTGATTATTGATTAGTGGTTATTGGGGTAACACTTTACTGTAATAGGTATTAGTAAGATTGACATAAAACTGTCATAACCATCAATGAATACTGATGACAGCTGTGGTTCAGTGTCATTCGCTAAGTTACACTGCAAAAACTCAACATCTTACCAAGAATATTTGTCTTATTTCTAGTCAAAACAAATCTCATTCTACTTAAAATAAGACTCATCACATTAAAAGCAGCTTGTTTTTAGACACTTTTTACTTCTTTCAAGCAGATTTTCACTTGGAATAAGTAGAAAAATCTGATAGTGGAGCAAGTTTTTCTTCCTTATTACAAACACAAAAAACTTACTTTCACTGGCAGATTTCTCTACTTATTTCAAGTGAAAATGAGTTTGAAACAAGTAAAAAAATATCTAAAAACAAGTTGATTTTTAGGTGATGAGTCTTATTTTAAGTGGAAAGAGATTAGTTTTGACAAGAAATAAGACAAATATTCTTGGAAAGATGTAGAGTTTTTGCAGTGTATGTCACTTTTGATGCAAAGTTGACATTGTTTGAGATGTTCCTTGTTATGAGAACTTGACATAATGTTTAAAGTTTGTCCATTAGGTCTGCTATGACAGTTTAAATTGTCTTTATGTCAAGTTGTCAGAACAAAAACATCTCAAACAATGTCAACTTTGCATCAAAAGTGACATAACTTACTGAATGACACGTAACCACAGCTGTCAGAAGTATTCATTGATGGTTATGACAGTGTTATGTCAATCTGATGAATACCTATTACAGTAAAGTGTTACCGTTACTTCCTGCTTCCGGTTCAGCTCTCTATCTGTTCAACATGTGTCACCAGATGTTTGACAACGTGTGGACATCAGAGTGACTTCCCCCCCGGTCACCGTGGTGACGTAACAGCTGCGGAGCGGCGGCGGCGGCGGGGGATTAGCATTAGCGGCGCTGGGCGTCGAGGACGGAGCGGCTCGCAGCTGATCTCAGGTCAGAGGATTAGAGCCTCAGATTAACACAGAGCTCAGCCACGTAATCCCTCATCTGGAACATCTGCAGCGCCGGGGTCGCCCACCGTACACGCCGCCATCGCCATGGCCGCCGTCGCCATGGCTCCACGCCGTGTCGTCATGTGCAACAATAATAATCCTCCAGGACTCTGGATGTGCACTTTGCTCTGCAGCTTTGACTGTTGGTGAAGGTTTTTTTATTTGTCACTGATCCTCTCCCTCTTTGTATAAACTGTGTTGTTTTATTATGTTTTGTGAAGCACTTTGTGACTTCAAACTCCTGCAGCTGCAGTGACAGTTTCCTCATCACTGAACCTGAGCCACCATCCGATCCTCCCTCGGGACAAAGTCTCTTGGACATATATTGTATGTTCTGTGTTTTTCTTCTCTTTAACCGTCTCGTTTCAGTTTTTGCCGGTTGGCATCATCTGGTGCACCGCTGTTTCTCTCTCTCTCTCGTTCACTCACTCGCTCACTCTCGATGCGCATAGGCTAAATGTTATTTTTTTAAAAAGAAGGAAAAAACACAGATGCGCAAATTGAAATGACCTACTGTAGTGTAGTCTAACAATTCAGTGACCACAGCTGATCACCAGCTTGTCATGCTCCACCTGTCACGTCTCTAAACACAACTACGGGCTTCTTCTTCTTTTTGCTGCGGTCCGGCGCAGAATTAATAATAAAAAAAACGCTCGTCAGTCCGACCGTATCGGTCATATGGTAATATGATCATTGTCCCCACCACTTTTCAAAGTAAACTGACGCCCTTGAATGCAGCATAAGATAATATTGAGGAATTGCACTTAAGAACCTTCTTATGAACTTCTTAATTTTCTTCTTATGACATTTCTCAAGATCTTATATTAGTGAATCTGGCCCCAGGTCTAGAGGGTCTAGAGGGTCTAAAGGGTCTAGAGGGTCTAGAGGGTCTAAAGGGTCTAGAGGGTCTAGAGGGTCTAGAGGGACCAGGTCCAGGACTCACCTTGTCCCCCGGCGGTCCTGGCGGTCTGGGATTCTGCTGCTCCTCCTCTGATTCGTCGAGCCAGTTCCTCCTGGCGAGCTCCTCCCACTCCGCCTGCATCTTGTCCCAGAACTCAGTGTCCGACTGCACACACACACACACACACACACACACACACACACACACACACACACACACACACACATCCGTAAATCTATCCTTGTGAGGACATGGGAAACTTTAGGGGGAAGGTTAGTGTGTGTGTGTGTGTGTGTGTGTGTGTGTGTGTGTGTGTGTGTGTGTGTGTGTGTGTGTGTGTGTGTGTGTGTGTGTGTGTGTGTGTGTGTGTGTGTGTGTGTGTGTGTGTGTGTGTGTGTGTGTGTGTGTGTACCTCCACAGCAGCCTTCGCTCTGACAAACTCGTCCTCCATAGACTCGTGTCTGTCCAGCAGCGAGCGAGTCCGTCGGCGCTGTCGGGACGCCGCGCAGTCCTGGAGACACACACACACACACACACACACACACACACACACACACACACACACACAGACACACACACACACACACACACACACACACAGAGTCACCGTGTCATCAGAGCAGCTCCCTGAACTTCACACTGCCCTGTCCCTCTGTCCCTCTGACGGACAGAGGGACAGGGGGCAGCAGCAGCATGGACGGAGGAGGAGGAGGAGGAGGAGGAGGAGGAGGAGGAGGAGGAGGAGGAGGAGGAGGATGGGGTTACCATGGTTTTGGGCGTGCACATAGATAGTGATCTCACCTGGCACACACATGTGGCAGGTGTGTGTGCCAGGATCCATCAGCGCCTTCACTTTCTCAGGCGACTCGGCCTGTTCGGCGTCAGCTCTAACATCATGAACATCTTCTACTGCGCTGCCATCGAGTCCATCCTGAGATACGGCGTTAGGCTACGTCCTGCTTCGCTAATCTCACAGTAAAAGCCAAATCTCAAATACTTAATCTGGTCAAGACAGCTATAGCAAAATCTTGGGTTCCCCTGTCCCACGTTCACCTCTAGATCTGTGTGAACAGGCCACCATGAGGTTGGCAAACTCTATTCTAACAGATCCTATGCACGCACTTCTCCCTGAATATGAGCTCTTAGATTCAGGTAGAAGATACTGAGTTCCCCTGTGCAGGCACAACCGCCTCAAAAACTCCTTCATCCCTCTGTCCATTAAACTTATGAATGAGCAGCTTGTGTGATGATGTGTATGAATGTTTGTGTGTCCATACATCTGCCACTAGTAGCCTACTCTCTGAGGCATATTGCACTGTAATGATTTTACTGTATGTTTTCAGTACTTTCCTGCAGCTCTTCTGTTGTACTGTTTTTGTCTTGTTGTGAAGCAGCACTGCTCTCTGTCCCACAGACATTTCTCCCATGGGAGACTAATAAATGATTTTGACTTTGACTTGACGTTACCACACCTGGACAGTGGAGCATCTGGTGTCCAGGTCTGAGAAGCTGTGGATGTTGAAGGACGTCTTCATGAGAGGGTCTGTCCTGAACTCTGCAGACCTGAGGACACGAGACAGACAGACAGGTCATCATTCACCAGGCAAATAAGATAAGATAAGATTACACTTTATTATCAGATCACTCTGAAATTTGTCTTGCGTCCCATGACGTCCAAGGTTTCACACAAATAATAACAAAATAGCACAAACATACATTTACAGAAAAGCATAAATGTTACCCTCAAAAGTCACATTTAAAGAAAAACACAAACTACCTCCTAACTCCATTCACAACATAAATCCAACATTACAATGTGTGTTTGGTGCAACAGCCAGAGCTCAGTCTGTACATGAACCTTAGGGTCGACTTAGAGACCAAACTCTGATTGAACAGTTTGACAGACTGAGGGACAGAAGAGTTCCTCAGCCTGTTCAGTCTCTAAACCTTCTATTTGATGGCAGAAGCTGATATTCCTTCAGTAACACGTGAGAGGGGTCAGATGAGATATTACTTGCAAGAGACAACATTCTTTTAGTGTAGCTACGCTGCTTGAAAATGTGACTCCAAAGTTTGACCCACAATCTTTGAACAGATATGTAGCAGTCTGGTTAGTTTGGTTTTAAGTTGGACGGACAAACAACTAAACCAGGCACTGATTCCGTACTGCATAACACTGACAGAATGACTGAATGTCGGTTCTTGTTACCATTATGTAGAACAAACTTAAAACAGAAGACATTGAACTACAGGACGATGGTGGCATGGAATACGGTAGCTAACAGCTAGCAGGTTACAGACTTTCTCTCTCTCTCTCCCTCTCTTCTTTACACACACACACGCGCGCGCACACACACACACACAGCCCAGGTTGTCTGTCACATCTGTTGTAAACCTTGTAATACTAGCTTGTTGAGTACAGTTAACATTATTGTTGCTTCGGTTTGAGTGTGTATTAACTCGTGGTTTGTGCCGGCAGCTGTCACTAATGTTGATAAAGTGATGATTTACAATCGAGAGTTTATCCATTGTGTTTTACTTTGAAATTTAGCGGATGCTCGGTGCGTTTCATTTCCTGTTTCCTCTGCGTGGATTGATGCGTGATAGCTGCGTGACTGAATTTGCATGTTTGGTATTAAAGTTATCCAAAAGTAACTAAATGTAATCCGTTACATTACTTTAATTTTGTGGTAATTAGAGTAAGTTACTAATTACATTTTCTAACAGGTAACTTGTAATTGTACTGGAATACATTTTTAAAGTAACCCTCCCAACCCTGCAGGTCCTCACCACAGCAGTTCACTAGATGAGTGGTGAGACAGGCATCTCTTCTCGTGTCTCCTCCTCCGTCCTCCGTCCTCCAGCTCCAGGTTCACCTCGTCCCACTTGTCCAGCGGCGAGGACAGGCTGACTGTAACCATGACAACGACACAGGCCGACTGTAACCATGACAACGACACGACACAACGCTTCAGACCAAATAAGGTCACCGAGGGTTGACAGGAAGTGGAGCCTCATCACAATAAAAGCCCAGAGAGATTACAGGATTAACTCAACTCTCTCTGTTGGTTTAGTGTTCTCTCTCTCTGTCTCTTTTCTTCTCGTTTGTTTAACTATTATTAGGGCCACGGGCCATCGCACCGGGCACTGAAATAGCTGTAGGGACCAGTGCCTTTTCTTTTCTCAACAGTTTACAAAAGAAAAAACTGCGCAAATTTTTGCATTGAAGTCAATGGGACGGGCGGAAAAAAAAGAGCGAAAAAGACCAATCATCGGAGTTTAACAAACGTCTACTGCTCAGGCATACTTTCACCTAGAGACTCCATTTAAACTTTAAACAGTAGACACAAGTCTTGTGTATTGGCGTATTACTCCACGTTTTGATAGGTCATGTAGTTTTTGATCAATCCCTGTTCAATGACCATGATTATTTTTGGAGAAATTATGAGATTATAATGGGTGTGTATTGGACGGAATGTTCGTGTCAGAGTGCGTGACATCATCGGTTAGAGTGGGAGAGATGCCAGAAAAACTCCAGATTTTTTCTCTTTCCAAACTCCAAACGGCCACAATTTACACTCCACACACATGATTTTTTCAGAATTTGTAAGACAAACTTGTTTTGTCTCTCATCATGTGCTCAAAATATCAGAGAGACTTACAGAATTTACAGAATCAGCCTCTGAGTGCGGCCACGTCTGTCTCTGCTCCTCATTGACTCCAATACAAATATTTTCTGAGAGAAGCAGAACGGCCTGATGTTTTAAAACTGCCAGCGTCGCCAAAATATTTATTTATTTAAGTAAATAAACTTCTGGGTGCATGTTTGAGTCGCCATCTGACGCTGTCTGTGGAAAAAAATGTACACTTGAAGCAAGTCTACAGTTGATATTCCTGTGTTTCTGACACAAACGGGAGCTTCCCACTGCACCTGAACACACCGAGCGTCAACTTGGGTCTCGACTCCGCCAGACTTTGAATTAGATCTAGTTTTACAAACATGTCGGCTTGTTGAAGTAAATAAACTTCTGGCTGCATGTTTGAGTCTCCATCTGACGCTGTCTGTGGCTTTGAGGGATGGAAACAGCCTAAGCAGCAGAACTTGCATCCGCTCCCATTCATCGTTGCCGTGGCGATGCGGGGACAGACACAACTACCGCAAAACAGGAGAATTAAACTGTAAATCTACAGATTCCTTCTGTTAGACCCAGGGCCGTTGCTATGAATTCTGGGCCCCCTTAAAGAATACTAAAGTGGGCCCCTCCCCCTAACTTTTCCTTTTTTTTTCTTAGACTACGTATGTATTATGGTTTTTTATTTAGCCTTCTTTGTTTTGATGCTAATGCAGCATTACACTGCAAAAACTCAAGTATCTTAGCAAGAATATTTGTCTTATTTCTACTCAAAACAAATCTCATTCTACTTAAAATAAGACTCATCATATTAAAAGCAGCTTGTTTTTAGACACTTTTTACTTCTTTCAAGCAGATTTTCACTTGGAATAAGTAGAAAAAATCTGATAGTGGAGCAAGTTTTTCTTCCTTATTACAAGCACAAAAAACTTACTTTCACTGGCAGATTTTTCTATTTATTGTGAATTTAAGTGAAAATTATCTAAAAAGACAAGTTAATTTTTAGGTAATGAGTCTTATTTTAAGTGGAAAGAGATTAGTTTTGACTAGAAATGAGACATTTGGACAAGAAATAAGACAAATATTCTTGGAAAGATGTAGAGTTTTTACAGTGTACTATGAGTATTAGTCAGGGTCTTACGCAGAATAAATCAGTCATACAAAGATTAGACTACTGGGGTTTTTTATGGGCCCCACTGGGCGCTGGGCCCCTAGAGTTATCACCACCTTTCTCCTCTAGACAACGGCCCTGGTTAGACCTAAAATGTTAGGAACATACAGCCCCCAGTTGAATTTGCCCGGAATTGTCCTTTAAGGTCCATCATGTTCGCTGCAGCTGCTGCTCTGTACTGACTGTTGTGTTTTATTTATATTATCTTTTCCTCTTGTCATCACCACACGTGTCTTGTTGTGTCTTTTGTCTCTACACAATGAAATCAAACTAAAGCCCAGATTAGAGAGCGATTAGATTAGAGCTTTTCCCCTGATGAGGTCTGGATGTCTGCATGGTTCACCTGAGTCCAGTGAGCTCCTCTCCGGCGTGCGGGGGCTGGTGGGGGGGGGCAGCGGCTGCACCTCCACCTGGATCAGCTCCGTCTCATCGGGCCGCGCTCGGCGCCGAGGACTCCTGGAGCTGGCCTTCCTCCTCAGGGGACTCCTCCTCTTCTGCTCCTTCACTGCTGCTGCTCCTCCTCCTCCTCCTGCTCCTCCTGCTCCTCCTGCTCCTCCTCCTCCTCCTCCTCCTCCTCCTCCTCCTCCCCCGCTGCTGCTGCTGCTGCCCCCGCTGCTCTCCCCCCCCGGCTCGCTCAGGTCCACCAGGTCCAGAGCTGTGGACAGGACTGAAGACGACAGACAGACAGGGGGTCAAACTAACATATACAGGGTTCCTACAGCTTAAGCCAAGTTAAATTTAAGACTTTTTAAGACGTTTTTAAAGCCACATGAAATGAAATTTAAGACCGACTTCATAATAAACACAAATGCAGAAAAAAGAAGAAAAACCCCACATCAATTACATAGGGTTATAGGGACAATTTGACCCACTTTCCTATGTGATCCAAGGTAAAGTGACTGCTACATGAACATTGGGTTGTGTCTCTTTCCAGCTGTCCTTTCAAAATAAATGCATAAAAAGTCCGGAAAAAAAAAAACACTGACTCTGGAGCTGGAGGCGGCCGCCACTAACTTCTCTATGTCGGAATGTTACCAATTATTTTGAGATTTGAGACTAATTACAACCATAAAATCCTATTTACCATGTGTTAACATTTTTAAGACGTTTGAAAAATTGATTTAAAGGGACAGTATGTGAGATTTACCCCCATCTAGCGGTGCGGTTGCATGTCGGCACGTATTCTTGCTGTTGCGTTTACGTAAACTCGGGCAGAAGTCAGAAAAACAACACACGCTGCATGTATCAGGATAAACAAGCCTCTATGTAAACAAACGGTCCGCCAGCACGAGGCAAAACAATACAGGCGTGACAATATGTTGTCATGGTGATGTCGTATTGTTTACCTGACCCACGTTTTACCGGCTTTCTCTCGTCCAGTAAATTAACATCCAGTTGGTTTGCCGACGGCGTCACTCACGGCGTCATTCAGGTGTCTGACTGCACCTGAAGGCAACACCAGTGCCTCCGTCCTTCCTCACACTAGCTACACGGTGGTGACAGTTTAAACAGGCGCTGTCTGGAAAACTTTCTCCCCGAGCCGAGAAGCTCCGGCGGCCCGAGTTTGAGGTTACTTACAGCCACGGTGACACTGAACGTAAAACATGGCGATTCAACATGGCAGAGAAGGTTCGGTGAACCCCCCCCTGTATGTTTGTAACGACTTGTAACATCTCATTCTAAGGTACGAGAAAGCGCTCGTTTGTATGCGGGCGCGATTCCACTTCAGTGAAATACGTATTTATGAAAGCGATATTTGATTTTTGTCAATAAAAAGCCAATAAAGTCCCATACTGTCCCTTTAAGACATTTTAATGCCAATTAAGGCCTTGTTTTTAGATTAATGAATTCAATGCCTTTTAAGACTTTTTAAGGATCCGTAAGAACCCTGTTATAAAAGGGAAAGGTGAAATCCGGCGATTGGTTGTTAGCCGTGGTATAATGAGCCTATAGGACGAATCTCCTTGTTGTTTACAACTACTTCCGGGTAGAAAACCAGCGAGAACAATAGTGACGGACGAGAGTTTCACTATATTTATCTAATATTTCATGTTACTATATCACCGTTAAGACTAATCTGATGTTTGTAAAGTTTATAAAACCAATGATTGGACAAACATTACTATTTATGTGTGCACATTTTTGTAATTAGTCATGGTTATCATAGATTAGCTGGGCTAACGGTTAGCTACCTGTTTAACTTTAATAACTCAGTGACTCAATAAACGGTAGCTACGCCGTTAGCTTAGCTACCGTTAGCTGTCCCTGTCAGCTGAGCCACTGATGCTTTCTAGACACAGGGGGGGAAACAAATACTTCCACTTACTAGATATAGCAGTTAGCTAAACAAACGTGCAGATAACAACCCCCTTAGAGTGGTAGAATGAGCAGAGACCACAGACTGGAGTGATATATTGCTTAATTAAACCCTTCCTGAGAACTCATGAATCCACTGGTTCTACATCCTGAAGGCTGATGCTGCCTCCTCATTTAGTCTCAGACTTGACTGTCACATTACCGACTTCCCCTGTTTTTCGTTTTTTTCTTCTCTTTGTTAAATTCTTCATAGCTGTTGAGTGATACCTTTACCTATCAATCATAACCTTTATTTATGTATTCACTTATTTAACCCTTCTGTTGTCCTTCTGGGTCAAATTGACCCAATCTGTTCCCTCCCTCCATCTTTCTTTCCTTCCCTTTACCCTTCCTTCCTTGCAAAATCCTTTTTCCCTCCCTTTCTTCCTTCCTTTTTGACCCAGTTGTCCCAACCTGTATATGTGTTCTGAGAAAAATCTAAACATATTGTGTTTTTATATAACTGTCTGTTTGTACCTTGTTGTCAATAAAACGATAGTTGAAGACAGGTGTCAGGTGACGTCAGCGTCCAGGTGAAGTGGTAGATAATTAATCTCACTGAGTTTTTAATTTATGTCCCCCCCCCACCCCCCCCCCACCCCCCCATAGTATAGTAACTATAACTAATACTACTGGTTAAAACTGCTAAAATAACTGCTGTCTGTGGTTCGATATGGACTGAGGCAATACATTTGAAAAATAATAGCTTGTAGCAACATATTGGAAAAAAGAAAGAAAAGAAAAGAAAAAAGAACTATGAACTAGTTCAGTTTTGGAACCGTGAACTTAGTTCAAAATGTTTAATTATGAACTCTGAACTGAACTAGTTCATTTTAAAATGTGTGAACTGAACTACTGAACCTAGTTCATGTAGAGAGTGAACTTTCCCACTGCTCCAGAGTGAAGACGTATCCCAGACGAGAGGTTTTAATTACTGTTTCACCTGCTGAGTCAGAGGGAGCAGATGGACGGAGCAGCTGTGTCCTCTGATTGGCTGAAGGTGAAGACGCCTGTCGCTGCAGTAACACACTGTAGGGGGCGGGGCCTTCACCTGCAGAGCCCGGCTCGGCCCAGAAGGGTCTGGCTGCAGCCGGGCCGTTTCATGTGACGTACTTCCCCTTTAAGAAGTTACGGCCCGCTCACTTCCGGATCATCGTTACCATAGCGCTGCTGTATTCTTTACACCTAACTCTCTCATTCTACATTCATAGTTATGTTTTTACATGTTGTTAATAGTATAGGCGGTTCAGTTTGTATTTGTTTATATAATAGTCGAAGCATTTTTTTATCATTTAATCATTGATCACATTTTGCCGTTAGCCGCCCGGCTACCTTAGCATACTGACTAAATGAAAATTAGAGGCTAAATAAAATTACAAACAACACTTTCATTCTTCATTCATGTTTGTACATATTGTTACTAGTATAGTCGGTTCCGTTTGCATTTTTATAGTGGTCGAAGCATTTGCAATCATTAATCATTGATCGCATTTTGCCGTTAGCCGCTCTGCTAGCGAAAAGTCACGGAGAAAACACCGTAATGTTTATGAAGAGGGCAACCAACTCTACGGTGTTTAGAAAGTATTTTTTCAGCCTCTCTTTGCTCCTCATCTCATGAGTTAAGTTAGTTATCTGTGACTTTTCACTCATTATCAGCTGATGCTCGGGCGCATGACGTCTGTCCGGGGTCATTCCTATGTTCCCACAGCCCTATGTTCCCACAGCCTTATGTTCCCACATTTCTAACTTTTGTTGTCACTGAAAATTAGGCCCTATGTTCCCACAGCCCTTTGGTCCCACCATTGGTAGGGTTTAGGCAATGAAGAAAAGAGTTGGTTAAGTTTAGTAAAAAGACCAGGTAGAGGCTAGACAGGCCAGATAGATAGAGTCCACATAGGTAGAGAGAGTCCAGTGGGAACATAGGGCCTAATTTTGAAAAAAATCTTAGAACTGTGGGAACATAGGGCTGTGGGAACATAGGGCTGAGGGAACATAGGCATGTTTGTGTCCGCAGCCGGATGATATTGGCTCAGCCCAGGTGTGTGTGTGTGTGTGTATGTGGGGGGGGGGGGGGTTAACCCACCTGCTGTGTTGGAGGTCAGAGGTCGCGCTGAGGGGCCGTCTCCGCGGCTCTCAGACAGGAAGTCATCGATGGACGGACTCAGCAGAGGACGACTCTCCTGCTGCTCCCCGACCAGCTGCACAACAGACAGAGACAGAGACTGAGACTGAGACTTCTGCACTTACACTTAATATTTTGAGTGCATAAGTGCGTTCACACTGAGCAGTGTGCGAAAATGTAGTGCGCTATGTGCACTCAAACGGCCAGAACATTGAGTGTGGATCGTTGGACACTTTCCACACTTAACGGCCGTCGTCTTAGTGACGTAGCGGAAGCCCGTCACTACTTTTCAAACGGCAGCGGTTGCTTTGAGCAGCGACAGAGCCGACACCGCCGTAAATGTCTTTAAAAAACACTCATAACAGCACAACAACAACACTAATGCAATAAAACACAACTTAATAGCTCGTTTTGATCGGCAAAAAAGCGCTGTCAAGTGTCGGCGATAGGGCTCCAACGGCCGGTTGCAATCAGAATTTAAACAATAGAAGGAGAAGCTCTCGAGTCATTTCCGGTCAGTGCAGCGGCAGAGTTTGATTTGAGACGGTACTAACCTGTCCAAATTACAGTGCCTTACACTGCCTAACAGTGCACTGCCTTGTGCCTTACACTGCCTTACACTGCCTTACAGTGCACTGCCTTGTGCCTTACAGTGCCTTACAGTGCACTGCCTTGTGCCTTACACTGCCTTACAGTGCACTGCCTTGTGCCTTACACTGCCCTGCCTTACACTGCACTGCCTTGTGCCTTACAGTGCCTTACACTGTCTTACAGTGCACTGTCTTGTGCCTTACAGTGCACTGCCTTGTGCCTTACAGTGCCTTACACTGCCTTGTGCCTTACACTGCCTTACACTACCTTACAGTGCACTGCCTTGTGCCTTACACTGCCTTACAGTGCACTGCCTTGTGCCTTACACTGCCTTACACTGCCTTAGAGTGCACTGCCTTGTGCCTTACACTACCTTACAGTGCACTGCTTTGTGCCTTACACTGCCTTACACTACCTTACAGTGCACTGCCTTGTGCCTTACACTGCCTTACAGTGCACTGCCTTGTGCCTTACAGTGCCTTACACTGCCTTACAGTGCACTGCCTTGTGCCTTACACTGCCTTAGAGTGCACTGCCTTGTGCCTTACAGTGTCTTACACTACCTTACAGTGCACTGCCTTGTGCCTTACACTGCCTTACACTACCTTACAGTGCACTGCCTTGTGCCTTACACTGCCTTACAGTGCACTGCCTTGTGCCTTACACTACCTTACAGTGCACTGCATTGTGCCTTACACTGCCTTACAGTGCACTGCATTGTGCCTTACACTGCCTTACAGTGCACTGCCTTGTGCCTTACACTGCCTTACAGTGCACTGCCTTGTGCCTTACACTGCCTTACAGTGCACTGCCTTGTGCCTTACACTGCCTTACACTACCTTACAGTGCACTGCATTGTGCCTTACACTGCCTTACAGTGCACTGCCTTGTGCCTTACAGTGCACTGCCTTACACTGCGTTACATTGCACTGCCTTGTGCCTTACACTGCACTGCCTTGTGCCTTACACTGCCTTACAGTGCACTGCCTTGTGCCTTACAGTGCCTTACACTGCCTTACAGTGCACTGCCTTACATTGCACTGCCTTGTGCCTTACAGTGCACTGCCTTGTGCCTTACACTGCCTTACAGTGCACTGCCTTGTGCCTTACAGTGCCTTACAGTGCACTGCCTTACAGTGCACTGCCTTGTGCCTTACACTGCCTTGTGCCTTACAGTGCACTGCCTTGTGCCTTACACTGCCTTACAGTGCACTGCCTTGTGCCTTACACTGCCTTACAGTGCACTGCCTTGTGCCTTACACTGCCTTACATTGCACTGCCTTGTGCCTTACAGTGCACTGCCTTGTGCCTTACACTGCCTTACAGTGCACTGCCTTGTGCCTTACACTGCCTTACAGTGCACTGCCTTGTGCCTTACACTGCCTTACAGTGCACTGCCTTGTGCCTTACAGTGCACTGCCTTGTGCCTTACACTGCCTTACATTGCACTGCCTTGTGCCTTACACTGCCTTACAGTGCACTGCCTTGTGCCTTACACTACCTTACAGTGCACTGCCTTGTGCCTTACACTGCCTTACAGTGCACTGCCTTGTGCCTTACACTGCCTTACAGTGCCTTACACTACCTTACAGTGCACTGCCTTGTGCCTTACACTGCCTTACAGTGCACTGCCTTGTGCCTTACACTGCCTTACAGTGCACTGCCTTGTGCCTTACACTGCCTTACAGTGCACTGCCTTGTGCCTTACACTGCCTTACATTGCACTGCAGGTGTAAAGCAGTGTACTACGTGTGTGTGTGTGTGTGTGTGTGTGTGTGTGTGTGTGTGTGTGTGTGTGTGTGTGTGTGTGTGTGTGTGTGTGTGTGTGTGTGTGTGTGTGGCTCCGCCTTATTTAAATGATCTGATATCTAGGGGGCGGAGTCAGATGGAGTCAGATGGAGCCAAGATGGCGGCGGTGCAGCAGCTGTTCTGTGTCTCAGTTCAGGTCTGGTTCCCTCCGTGACCTTTGACCTCTGAGTCACCAGCAGACACACATCTGAGCTGTTGCTAAGTTACCACAGGCCACGCCCCCTCCACCTGGTCACAAGAGGAATTCTGGGAAACGTAGGACACAGGTCAACCTGCTCACAGCTGTGTGTGTGTGTGTGTGTGTGTGTGTGTGTGTGTGTGTGTGTGTGTGTGTGTGTGTGTGTGTGTGTGTGTGTGTGTGTGTGTGTGTGTGTGTGTGTGTGTGTGTGTATCTTCCTAATCCTAATCCACAGTCGTGTCTGTCCACATGTCGACTGGGACACACTGGTGTTTAATGCTGTCCAGCAGCAGCAGCACAGGACCAACTCTGACCAATCAACACTCTGATCAATGATCAGCTGACCAGAGGACAGAGGTTAAAGGTCAGAAGTTAAAGGATCAGCTGACCAGAGGACAGAGGTTAAAGGTTAAAGGTCAGAAGTTAAAGGATCAGCTGACCAGAGGACAGAGGTTAAAGGTTAAAGGTCAGAGGTTATAGGATCAGCTGACCAGAGGTTAAAGGTTAAAGGTCAGAGGACAGAGGTTAAAGGTCAGAGGTTATAGGATCAGCTGAACAGAGGACAGAGGTTAAAGGTTAAAGGTCAGAGGTTATAGGATCAGCTGACCAGAGGTTAAAGGTTAAAGGTCAGAGGACAGAGGTTAAAGGTCAGAGGTTAAAGGTCAGAGGTCAGAGGTCACTGATCCATTCACTGATTCATTGATCAAAGAAAATCAATCAACAGCTGTTGTAATAATTAATCAATCATCTTAGACGGGACAAATGTCTGAACTGCTGATTGGACAGAATGTTCTAGACACATAAAGACACGAGGACATAGACCAGAGCGGCTTTTTTATGTAAATGAGAATGACTGATGCATCCTGGGTAATTTAGGGGCAGCGCCCGGCATCCCTCCATTGAAAAGTTCAGCCTAACTGGCTTGACAAACTAACTAACAGAAAGTTGTCTATTAACAGGCTATTAACAGACAACACTGAGCCAAAACCTCCCGGTGATTCCACCAAATACGTGTAGATGTCTGGGTCAGACATTTCTGGCCACTGTGTGGAGTCATTGATCACTGTGGGAGGCTAAAGGAGCATACCGCTAGATTCATTCATTGTAGTTTTTCAAGATAGCGTGAACGGTGGGTTTCAAAGAGGGTGTCAAAATAATTATGAGACATAGTGCTACAAAAGAAACACAAAATAAAACATTCAGATTGATTGTTAGTTAGTCTACGCTCCATCAAAACACAAAAAGCCACTGAGTGCAATTTAAAAATGCCGGGTGCTGCCCCTAAATTACCCAGGATGCATCAGTCATTCTCATTTGCATAAAAATGCCGCTCTGGTCTATGAGGACACAAGGGCATAAAGAAGAAACGAGGAGGATATGAGGAAATGAAGACATAAAGACATGAGGAGGACATGAAGATACAAAGAAACCAGGACATGAAGACACAAGGACAAGAGGACATGAAGACATGAGGACAGAAGGACATGAGGACATGATGTGGACACGTGGACAAACATGAAAGTGCAGAAGGAGGAAGTGAGTTATTGAGCAGAGCGGTCGTCATGCCAACCTTGGTTGTCACGGTGAGGAGGCTGTTTCCTTCAGAGGCCTTTCTACCAGGAAGCTCCTTCAGCACCATGGCAACGACCCCTTCACCTCTGCCCTACAACAGCAGACGGTTTCTGATTGGTCACTGGGAAACAAGCCACTTCCTGGTCCACGCGCTCGCATTTCAAAATAAAAGCTGGTTGGCTGTAGGCTATCTACTAGGGCTGAGGGACAATACGCTTTTCTCCAGATTCGATTATTCTACGGTTTTTTGGATGGCGATTCGATTTAAATTGCGATTCTACGATATTGCCGATTCTCTCGATTTTTAGTCTTTAGCATTTTTAACATTTATCTGTATACTCCATTATAAAGTGAACTAAAACCCTTTTCAAAACCTGTACTCTCTGTATGTAAAAAAGGCGAACAAATGCACATTGCACAATATTTAAAAAATTCAACAACAACAACAAAAAAAAATTGCAATTGCAAACATAGCAAAAACAATAGGGCAGTCGCCGCTCGGGCCCTAAAAACATTTCCAAGAATGGAACTGGTGTGAATGCTGAAAGCAGCTGAACGCTATTGCTGAAGCAATGCTGAATAAGCTGAAGAAATCATTGAAACAAAGTTGAATTAGCTGAAGAACTGTTGAAAAAGTCTAACGTTGAAGCTGAAACATATAACTTGAAGATTAATGCCTTTTCAAGGACGAAAAGCAGTAGAAATGTTTTTTTTTTAAAAGGTAGAAGAAAATGCAAAAATCCTGCATGTTGAACACACTGTTTACTGTGTTTCTACTGTGTTTCTACTGTGTTTTATCTGCTGATGTCGTTCTTCAGGTTTTGATGACTGCAGCTGAAAACGAGAACTTCACTCTGTTCTCTCTCTCTCCTCGTTCTCTCACTCTGTCGGTGTCGGCCGTCCGGCTGTGAAGCGCGCGCGTGTGTGTGTGTGTGCGTGTGTGTGTGTGCGTGTGTGTGTGTGTGTGTGTAGGACTATAAATAACCTGCTGTTGTGCTGAGCAAACATCCTCCATCAGCCCAGAGTCCCAGCAGAGCTGAGTTCAGAGCTGCAGCTCCTCAGCTCCACCCACAAACTACTAGAAACTACTGATACCATGATCAATACTCATACATGCAGGTGATTATATACATATACATATATATATATGTATGTATATAGTAGGCTATATATATATAGACAGATATCCAGATGAATAAGTGCCAACCCCCCCGGGGTTCAGATATTCCTGTCTGTATGATGCAGCAGCTCATTAATCTTGCATGAGTTCAGTAGCTACAGGAGCCTGCAGAGGACACACTGCTGCTGGGGGGGGGGGCAGAGGGGGAGGGGGGTAGAGGACACACCGAGGGGAGGGGGGAGGGGCAGAGGGGGGATGGGGGGGGCCAGAGTCATCATCATTATCGGTTCAGTTCAGTTTTTCCAGAGTGACGTCATCAGAGCCGTCCAACCAATCACAGGCCTGGACTCACTTCATCAAACTTTAACCGCTGCTTTATGTAACAGTCTGCTGCTGCAGGTCACACACACACATCACCATGACGACACACACACACACACACACACAGCTGTGACCTCGTCCAACACCTGGACTCAGACCACACCTGGTCTGGTCTGTGTTTACATGAGCCTCTGTGTTGTTACCGGGGCGACCACAACACCGAATCTCCTTGTTGTTTACATTCTACTTCCGGGTAGAAAACCAGCTGTAATGTGAATGAGATCAATAGTAACGAACGAGAGTTTAGCTATATATCATATTTTTCACGCCCTATCACCGTTTAGACAAATCTGAAATGGTTGAAGAAACATTACTATTTCTGTGTGTGTGTTTTGTGTTGCTATGTGTTGTATTTATTCAGTTTGGGGGAATCACAGTGTCTAGAAAGCATCAGTGGCTCAGCTGACAGGGACAGCTAACGGTAGCTAAGCTAACGGCCGTAGCTAAGCTAACAGCAGTAGCTTAGCTGCCAACTTCTGCGCATGCACCGTTTTACGGCATTAACTTCAAAGCTATGCTAACTGCTAGCCCAGTGTAGCGGATGTGCACTCACTCCACCTATAAAAGACGTGCTAACCAACCCGCCAAGTGGTTAGCATCGTCCCCTCCGGTGCGGGAGGTCGTGGTATCGAACCCCACCTAGAGCAGGCCGTGAGAAACACAACACAGAGGGCCAGCAATGCTAACTGCTAGCCTAGCGATAGAGCAGCTAAACGTCGCTGTAGCGTTGTTAAAACGTCACTTTATTAATTTTAAATATTTTTTCATGCGAGAAAGTCACAGTTTAGAGTCCTAATCTGTGGTCGGTTTATCCAACTGACGTCTGTTTGGAAGTTTGCTCCGAGGTTTTGGGAGAAGTGCAGAGCTACTGGGGGCAGCCACCGGGAGCTAACGTTAGCTCGCTGCTCAGCTCATCGTCGTCATGCCGGTGGAGAAAGGAGCAGATTAATTGATGGTCTCATTGATTAGTTTGTGTAAATGAAAAGAGAAGCTTCAGGAGGAGCTGGTCAGAGGAGCAGAAATCACCACATTTACATCAATAAATAAATGTTTTACAATTATCTGATCGGTCTACATTAGATTTTATGTAATCAGAAATAGAACAGAGGGGAATTTGTTGCGACGTGCTTGTGTTTTTCCTCAAAGAACGTCTCTGTTTTCATCCATGAACTAACTAACTTCCCCCTGGAACGGATCGTGTTCCAGGTACGGATCAGGCACTGACAGGCATATTATCTATGAGCTAACGGCAGCTAAGCTAACGGCGGCAGCTAAGCTAACGGCAGTAGCTAACCTAAAGGCGGTAGCTAAGCTAACAGCAGTAGCTAAGCTAATGGCGGTATTTAAGCTAATGGTAGCTAAGCTAACGGTGGTAGCTAACGGCGGTAGCTAAGATAACAGCGGTAGCTAAGCTAACGGTAGCTAAGCTAACAGCAGGACGTCAGCTGTTAAAACCCTCCCGTTGTGGGACACGACATGAAACTACTCCAGTTAGCTCAGTCATGTTGGAACTCAGATATCCGCTGGAGAAAATATTTTTTCATGGAGCGTTTATTGAGTCACTGAGTTATTAAAGTTAAACAGGTAGCTAACCGTTAGCCCAGCTAATCTATGATAACCATGACTAATTACAAAAATGTGCACACAGAAATAGTAATGTTTGTCCAATCATTGGTTTTATAAACTTTACAAACATCAGATTAGTCTAAACGGTGATATAGTGACATGAAAAATGAGATAAATATAGTGAAACTCTCGTCCGTCACTATTGTTCTCATGCTGGTTTTCTACCAGGAAGTAGTTGTAAACAACACGTCTCTACATATTTAAAATGTCGCCACGGAGCAGAAAGACCAGAACCAGACAAGATTCAGTTTCACTGTTTCATTTTACTTTCTGTCGGTTTAGTAAAGGGTTATTCCACCTGTTTATTCTGCTTTAACTGTTTATTTTCATTTGATTCTGATCTGAACATTTGTTTCCATGGGAACCAGCAGGTACTGAGTCTGGTCTCTACGACGACCAGGTGACAGGACGTCGTCCACCTGTTCAGGTCCAGCAGTCTGGGTCAGAGGTCACAGCTGGACTCAGACCGGCCCTTTGTTCCGCTCACATCAAAGTCCTGCTGTTGTCATGGGAACAGGAACAGACATGTTTACAGTTCAATGTGGGCGGAGCCAGAGGGACTTCCTGGTTACCTGAGCAACCACTCATCCAGGTAAAGGGACCGGTCTACTCTCTGGTGTTAGGCCCAATCCCATTTCTCTTTTTTACCCCTACCTCTTGCCCCTCGCCCCTTGAAACGGAGCTACAAGGGGTAGGGGTAGAAAGTCAACCCCTACGAATTGGGACACCCCTTCAACAATCACATACGTCATCACGTAGTCTCCACTGGCTTTTACGTAAGCAGATGCGGCGAGCTTTTGCCAGAAATCAAATAGCCGTGTACCATATAACTTAATAAAATAAGATAAAACTTAATGCAGACTGATCGGTTTATTGTAAAACATTTATTTACTGATGTAAATGTGGTGATTTCTGTACACAGAGCCCAGAGGCAGCGCTGCCTGCTCCTCTGTCTGATACACACATGAAGCTTCACTTTTCATCCAAATAAACTAATGCTACTGCCACAATTGTCAGATTTCATCAATGAGACCAACGTTTAAATGCTAAAAAGAATTTAACCAGCCGGTGGTAAACCTCTAAAAACCTGTGGGTAAGTTAATTAGCGATGGTTTTCTCCCCCGGGATGACGACGTAGTTTGGCCGGCCGAGCAGCTCTGCAGACCGACTGCTGCCTCTGTGAGGAGCCGCTCCTCCTGGAGCTTCACTTCTAACCAGCCGTCATTTGGATAAACTAACCGCACATTTGGGACCTAAACAGTTACAGTTAAAAAATATTAAAACTTAATAAAGTGACGTAATAACAGCGCTACAGTGAGAAATAAAACAGCTTTTTGTTTTACAGCTACTGCTGCCGGCTGCCGCAAGATGCATTCTGGGAAACTTTTATGGTATGTAGCCCTACCACTTCCCCCTACCCCTACACGTGAACGCGCAAAACGGAGGGGTGGGGGTAAGTGGTAGGGCCAAGGGGGGAAATGGGATTGGGCCTTAGTCTCTTACGGGACCAGTCTACTCTCTGGTGTTGTTGTGTATTGTTGTGTATTGATTTGTGTGTTTCTCACTTTCATTCCGACACTGGTTCGGTTTCTCTGATGTGATCGATCAGATGATCAATAATCAAAGATTTATCTCCCGTCGTCAGTAACTGGGTTAAAGGTCGGAACTATAACTGACATAGAGCTCTGTAACAGAGAGTAAGGACAGCATCGGTCCAATGGCAGCGCCTCCTGGTGGAGGAATATGGGTTTTGCAAAAGAACAGACATCTCTGCATTGTTGGTGAATGAGCAGTGTGGTGTTTTCAACAATTTAAGGACATTTATAGATCACCCACGTTAATAGCATCATTGAGGATCCTTTACAGATAAACATTAACGTAGGGGAGAGTGGGGTCAAGTGTAACACTTTTGACTATTTTCTGAATTTCTCTGGGACTGATTCAACTAGAAAAGTCATTTTTTGCTATGTTGTAGTTACACAAGTCTACTACTGTCTCATAAATTTATTCAGCCCCATATATTACACAAAGAGTACAATGTTGATTTATTTCAGAGAAGTCAAATGTGTTGAGCTGCAGGGGGGGTCAAGTGTAACACACTACAAAACAACCACAAATAAGAAAATAACTGAAGTTTTATTACATAAAGAATTAATTCAAAACATTGTCTTATCTTAAGTAATCATATTAGCTCATGTAAATTTGATAATATAACGGTGTAATGAATTCTAGCTAGTGAGTTCGAAAGCTAGCAATGAATTCTAGCTAACGTTAGCAGTGAAGCCCATGTTGTTGCCCCTGATCAATGTACAAGCAAGTGAGTGAATGGGTTTTCTGGGCGCTGTTGCAATACCCATACCCTGCCACTAGGGGCGCAAAACCCTTAAACCCTTAAACCCTTACCACGGGAGTCAATGGTGGTGTCCTTACTCTCTGTTACAGTGCTCTAAACTGACCAATGAGAGACGTCAAACAGGTGAAGCAGGTGAGTTAGGCTACTGGTTATTGATGGTGAGTTGATGATCAGTCCGGATCGATGGTTGAATGTGATTGGTAGAGACAGACTCACCTGGACCTGGTACATGTCTGCTCCTCCTCCAGCTGCTGGTCCTCCTCAGCGGGGCGCCGCTGCAGCTGTGGCCGCCAGAGGAGCTCCTTCTCCGGGTGCAGCTGCAGCAGCCGCTCGGTGTCCGGACGGATGGAGCCTCAGCGGCGGAGCATCGGACTGCAACACGACTGCCGCTGCGCTCCTAGTCCTAGTCCGATGTGCTGCTCCTGGTCCTGGTCCTGGTCCTATAGTCCTGGTCCTGGTCCTGGTCTAGTCCGCCTGGCTGTGGTCCGGTCACCGTGTCGGACTCAGAAGCAGCTTCGCTCCGGACGGTGGAGGATGGAGGGGAGGGACGAAAACAAACCGAGAGGAGCCGAGAGCATCCTGAACACACACACACACACACACACACACACACACACACACACACACACACACACACACACACACACACACACACACACACGCACCGTGACTTCCTGTCGGGATTTTCACAGCAAAAGCTTCAGTGTGCAGCCGCAAGTTAAGAGAATAAAACAGAGAATAATAAAGGACAGGTCTATCTATCTATCTATCTATCTATCTATCTATCTATCTATCTATCTATCTATCTTTCTTTCTTTTTATCTATCTATCTATCTATCTATCTATCTATCTATCTATCTATCTATCTATCTATCTATCTATCTATCTATCTATCTATCTATCTATATCTCTTTCTTTATTTCTATCTATCTATCTATATCTCTTTCTTTCTTTTTATCTATCTATCTATCTATCTATCTATCTATATCTCTTTCTTTCTTTCTATCTATATCTCTTTCTTTCTTTTTATCTATCTATATCTCTTTCTATCTATCTATCTATCTATCTATATCTCTTTCTTTCTTTCTATCTATCCATCTATCTATCTATCTATCTATCTATCTATCTATCTATCTATCTATCTATCTATCTATCTATCTATCTATCTATCTATCTATCTATCTATAGCCTATCTATCTATCTATCTATCTATCTATCTATCTATCTATCTATCTATCTATCTATCTATCTATCTATCTATCTATCTGTCTATCTAAATAAAAACCAGGAAGCAGCTTCAGGTCAGTTTGACCAGTTTATTATGGGACAGACAAACACAACATCCCATCATCTTATCCTCATGGCAACAGTAGAAAACTCTGATCTGATCCACCGCTTCATCACCATCATCCATGTTTCTGACCAGCTCCACGTTTTTAAACACTGCATCTTCTCCTGATGCAGCCGTTGTGGCGGTGGAGTTGGTTTCCTTCTGGGGAGAGAAGACGTCGATCCCAGTGGAGAGCTGCACTCTGATTGGTTTCCTTCTCTGACTGACACAGCTGCTGTCCAATAGGAGTTTAGAAAAAGACCTGAAAGTAACCAGTACTTTTCAGCCTTCCTAGAAATTAACTCCAGTAAAAGTAAAAAATACTTGTCTTGGAAATGTATTCAAGTAGAGTAATAAGTACCAAAGAAATCTATTACTCAAGTAAAGTACAAATCCTCTGGATATGTACTGAAGTAGGCTACAGTACTCAAGTACATTTACTCTGTTACTGCTCATGGAAACAGTCAAATGAGATGAAACATCATGAATACTGATAAAAAGATGAAACAGTTTCTCACATCCATCGATGTAAAGTTTATGTGACAGATTCTGATGTACAGTACTCAAGTACATTTACTCCATTACTGTCCACCACTGGCCACGCCCACCTGTGATGTCACCGGCCCGGGACGTGGTGTTGCCGTGGCGGCGTTCGGCTCTGGTTCCTGTCTCCTGGTTGGTCGGACTCAGACCGCGCTGCCGCGTCGCGCTCCTCTCCTCAGCGCCTTCGCCCGCGCCCGCGGTGACATCATTGGTGACATCAGCGGTGACCCGGCTGCCCGTGACATCATTGGCGACCGTGACATCAGCGGTGACATCATCGGCGCCCGTGGGGCCGGCGCTAACCGGTTCCCGCGGCCCCCCAGGTCTCTGCGCGGCGGCGGCGGTGGAGGGGGCGTGGCCTCGGTGACGGTTGCCACGGTGACGGTGTTGCGGCCGTAGAGCCGCCGCTCGTACTGCAGCAGCTGCTCCCAGAAGCCGGCGTTGAGCCGCACGGCCGGGCGCCGCTCCTGCACCAGGCGGTGCGCCGCGCGCAGCGTGTCGCCGCGGTAACGCATCAGGTAGGCCATCACCAGCGCCGGCGAGCGGCTCATTCCCGCCGCGCAGTGCACCAGCGTGCCGCCCGGCCGGTTGCCGTGGATACGCTCGGCCACGCGGTCGAAGTGGCGGTCGAGCCGCGCGGTCGGCAGGTCGACCACCGGCACGCGCACACACGCCACGCCGGGGTACACGGGGCTGGCGTGGCTCAGCGTGGCGTTGACGATCAGCGTGATGCCCTTCTGGCTCAGCAGCGCCGCGTTCAGCGCCCCGTCGGCGCCGCTCAGGAACAGCGTGGGCGTGATCTGAGAGACCGCCATGATGACCTCATCACCTGTCGGCACGGAAACACAACGTTACCGATCGGCCAATCACAGAGTCAGAGCAGAGAGATCAGCAGCGTCGCTAATGGAGATACTTTTATCAGTAATCAATAAAGTTACGTTAAGTTAATTAACTGTTAGCCTAGCTTAGCATAAAATATAGATTATTGGTAAACTGTTAGCCTAGCATAGCATATAATATCGATTAACTGTTAGCCTAGCTTAGCATAAAATATAGATTATTGGTAAACTGTTGGACGATTTTATAATAAAATATAGATTGGTAAACTGTTAGCCTAGTTTAGCATAAAATATAGATTATTGGCAAACTGTTAACCTAGCATAGTATAAAATATCGATTAACTGTTAGCCTAGCTTAGCATAAAATTTAGATTATTGGTAAACTGTTAGCCTAGCATAGCATATAATATAATTATTGGTAAACTTTTAGCCTAGCATAGTATAAAATATAGATTATTGGTAAACTGTTAGCCTAGCATAGTATATAATATCGATTAACTGTTAGTCTAGTTTAGCATAAAATAAAGATTAACTGTTAGCCTAGTTTATCATAAAATATTGATTATTGGTAAACTGTTAGCCTATTTTAGCATAAAATATAGATTATTGGCAAACTGTTGGCCGATTTTATAATAAAATATAGATTGTAAACTGTTGGCCTAGCATAGCATAAAATATAAATTATTGGTAAACTGTTAGCCTAGCTTAGCATTACATATGATTATTGGTTAACTGTTAACCTAGCATAGTATAAAATATTGATTAACTGTTAGCCTAGCTTAGCATTAAATATGATTATTGGTAAACTGTTAGCCTAGCTTAGCATTAAATATGATTGTTAGCCTAGCATAGTATAAAATGTAGATTATTGGTAAACTGTTAGCCTAGCATAGTATAAAATATAGATTATTGGTAAACTGTTAACCTATTTTAGCATTAAATATGATTATTGGTTAACTGTTAGCCTAGCTTAGCATTTGGTAAAGTGTTTTTATCTATCTTAAGCACAAAGACTGGACCATGAGGAAACAGTTAGCCTAGCTAGCTCCTTACTTTGGGTTTGGTTGTTTCTTCCTCTGCTCACTGATATGAATGACACACACTCTCTCTCTCTCTCTCTCTCTCTCTCTCTCACACACACACACACACGAGGCCGTAGATGGTTGTGTTTGTCAGTCATCCAGCCAATCATGTGAAGGGTTAATTTTAGGCCAACAGCTGAATTTTTTTTTTTTTCTTTTTAGAAACTTTATTAAGTCGACATGGTGCAATACAGAGACAAGCTTTCATACAAAAACATTGTAAAGTTACACAAAGTCAAAGTTTTTATAGCTTTCATGTTGATGGATTTTTTAATAGACCTAATGTATTGTTTGGCTTCATTTTCAAAGATAAGAAAAAGTGGTTTTTGATTAGTGTAACGACATTTATGAATATGCCATTTATTTGGCTAACTGTACTGTATAACAAGATTGATGATATAGTATTGTTTTTTTTTTTATTGCAGATGGATTGTCAGTGAAGCCAAACAATATATTATGTCCAAAGCTGCAGGGAAAAAAGAGGTTCAATCGACAAAGAAATCATCTTGCAAATATCTTCCCATAATTTGGTTGAGAAAGACGAGACAAAATACATCTTCAGAGTGTCCTACACAGAAAGAGCAGTTTAAATCTATATCTTTTTTAAATCGTTGTAAAAAAAAAAAAAAACTTTAGATGGGTAAATTCTGTGAATTATTATTAATTATATATCTAGCAGGTAAGTTCCAGATCTTTTTCCAGTTAAGGTTATTAGGGTCCGGGCAGCGCAGCTGACAGGACACTATTGTATTCCTAGGAATTCTTCTTCTTCTTCTTCTTCTTCTTCTTCTTTCTTTCTTTCTTCTTCCAAGGAAGTCATACTTCCCATGGGCGAAAACTCACCAAACTTTGCACAAAGGTTCAGTCCCATGCCAGATTCACTCAACTCCAAGGACATGTGCCCCCCCCTCCTAGGGGGGGCACAATAAGCGTTTAAATTTAAAAACTTTAAAAATTCCTACCAAACCAACGGTAGATGCTACAGTGTTGAAACTTCACCACAATGTAGCCTCAATACCGCAGAAACTTTTGTCCACTTAAACTTATTACAAATTATGAAGTCCATCACTCTGTTTTTTTCAATAACTGTAAAACTTTTAAAATGTATCTCCTCCCACAATTTTTGCTCAATTGACACCAAACTTGCTACAGAGCATCTCCAGACCGTCCTCCACAAAACTTGTTTCTCAGATTTTTGATTAAGCAAAAATTGAGCCTACAGTGCATGAAAACGTTTGACTGTAAACAGTACTGTAAACATATACCATCAAATTCTTGCTAAATACATTTTCAATCTTCCTGAAAAAAAATGACAATATTCTGGAGTCATGGTTGATGAAGTTTAGCAAATATCAGAATTTTATCTCAAAAACTGAATTTTTGAGAACATTTTGAATTCTGCTCTCATGGGAACAACTGCAGTCAATGTGAGAGTGGAATTTATAAACATCATATTTTCTCTTATGAAGCAAAACACTTATCATTAAAAACAAATCACCAACATTTCCATGCTGTCAAGATGCAATTTATGTATTATCAGATTTTTGTTTAGATGACTGAATTTCTGAAATTTTGACCATTTCATCACAACAGCTGCCCGGGCACTGACTCACCTGAGTGGATAAATGAAGCTACACAGCAGCTCTCACTACCAGCCAATTAGCTCAGCGAGTTAAGAGCTGGTTCTTGGTGTCAGAGGTTGTGAGTTCGAGACCCAGCAAGGGTGATGATGATGACAGATCAAAATGTCAGTTGTCCTCAAGCTGTTTTGCTGTCTAAATGCAATTTATGTATTAACAGATTTTTGTTTAGATAATAGAATTTCTGACTTTTTGACCATTTTTGAAATCTGCCTTTACAACAGCTGCCCGGGCACTGACTCACCTGAGTGGATAAATGAAGCTACACAGCAAGTCTCACCACCAGCCAATTAGCTCAGCAAGTTAGGAGCTGGTTCTTGGTGTCAGAGGTTGTGAGTTCGAGACCCAGCAAGGGTGATGGTGATGATGACAGATCAAAATGTCAGATGTCCTCAACACAAAACACAAGACAATTGTCCTAATGGTGGCATCACAGCAAGCCTCTAAATTTAAAAGTCCAAATAGCTTGGACTGGACCATGTGCGAAGGCTCCTAACATCTTAGACTCATAGTAGATGTTTGACAAATACATATCATTATTTTACCTCAAAAACTGATTTTTCTTTTTACTGTGGTTTCAAATCTGCCTACACGACAGTGAATGGCTTACTCAATTTGTGAAGCCACTGTTGAACTGTCACTTGTCAATTAGCTCAGTGCGATAGACAACGGTCTTTGGTTCCCGAGGTTGTGGGTTCAATCCTCAAATGATGCAAATTGGACATTATAAGGTCAACTGTCCTGTCTTCCTATTCTCCTGTTTGTTGCTCAGAATTGCCTAAATATGCCCAAAAGTAGCCCGGACCCGACCCATTGCTGCGCAGCAGCTATAATTAATAAAGTTATTCCAATAAGTTATTACATATGGAGTTGATACGACTTCTTTCTGAAATAAAGAGTGTAGGCTATATTATGGTTACTATTGCGTGTCGAGGAGAAACAGATTTGCCCTATATCTAATTTGGTTGGATCAAAGGGCAAGAGTGTTGGGTTTTGTACTAATGTACTTCTAAATAACATAATTGCTCCATGACAATTTTAAATTCACTAATAGGAACAGGGATTCTGTATTTTAGGATACATTCTTGATATGTAAATAATGATCCATTTGAGTTAAACAACTGATGAACTAAAAGTATGTTGTGTATAAACCAATGGGGGTAAAATAAAGATTTGTTTCTATATATAATGTCTCTATTATTACTATCTATGTGGGGGAAATGATGCTTATAGATTAATGACCAGGAGAGAAGCATCTGTTTGTGGAGGTTGGATAGTTTTAAGGGGATTTTTTCAATATTGTAATTAGAAAATAAAAGGAAATGTAAGCCTCCTGCTGTGTGTAACTGTGTTGTGTTCATGGTTGTGTTGTGTTGTGTTGTGTTGTGTTGTGTTGTGTTGTGTTGCAGTGCTCCGTCTGTCCTGCAGGGGGCGCCGCACTCCGCGCTGCCACCGGAAGTCACAGGACGGAGGAG
Source organism: Trachurus trachurus (assembly GCF_905171665.1). NCBI lineage: Eukaryota > Metazoa > Chordata > Actinopteri > Carangiformes > Carangidae > Trachurus > Trachurus trachurus. Next base: position 1,599,598 of record NC_139900.1, read on the forward strand.
CAGCGAAGAAGACGTGATGCTAGCAGTTAGCCTGTTAGCTGCTGTTGTTGTTTTGTTTTGTTTCCTCTTTTCTTTCTTTCTTTTAAACAAACGCATCTACAAACTAACCAGGTTAATATTATAATATATATTATATATTATATCTGCGTCCAGACTAGTAACGGGAGCAGCCATCTTGTTTCAGAGATGAGAATCATGGAAACATTCAATAAACTAAAGGTTCAGTCTGTAACGTTAAAAGTCTGGCCGTTGACTCTGTTTTGGTAGCAACCGGATGCAGGGCCTTTCCTTCAAAATAAAAGCACTAAACTAATAAAATGCGGCGAAACTCTTTAATTGAAGGAATATAATTTACAAGAAAGTCCCAGAGCCGTTAAGTTAACATTTAGCTTCTATTGTGTTACAAGTTAATGTCTGTTTTTATACGTTTTATGTTGGTGAAGACTTTTACTTTGGTGACTTCCGGTTCCGCCTTGTGACGCGGGGCTAGTTAGCCTGTTAGCTGCTAGCTGAGGCAGACATGGCGGAGTTGAACCGGCAGCTGCAGGAGTACCTGGCCCAGTCCAAGGCCGGCGGCGCCCACACCGTGTCCCAGTCCGGCGGCAGCACCGCGGTGGAGCTGGGGGACTCGAACCCGGTCCCTGGCAGCTGGTTCGGCCGCTGGTCCAGCCCGGGGCCCGGTGGGAGCGGGGGGAACCAGAGCAGCGGGTCGTGGTGGCCGCTGCAGGCCGACCCGGACCCCTGTCTACCGGGGCTCAGCCGCCGCCAGCGCCTCTCCGTCGCCGCGCTGTTCGCCGCGTTCTCCGCGCTCTGCTTCGCGCTGTCCGCGCTCTACGCGCCGCTGCTGCTGCTCTACGCCCGGAAGTTCGCGCTGCTGTGGTCGCTGGGTTCGCTGTTCGCCATCATGGCCGCGGCGACGCTGCGCGGCCCCGTGAAGCTGCTGTCCGGCCTCACCTCCTCCCCCGGGGCGGCGCTGTACCTGTTCGCCCTGGGGGGGACGCTGTTCGCGGCGCTGAGCCTCCACAGCACCGCGCTCACCGCGCTGGGCGCCGCGCTGCAGGCCGCCGTCCTCCTGGGGGCGGCGGTGTCGCTGCTGCCCGGGGGCAGCGCGGGCCTGCGCCTCATGGGGGGGGTGGCGGCCTCGGCCCTCAAACGGACTGTGACCGGGAAAACCATGCCCATCTGACCCGGGAAAACCACCTGACCCGGGAAAACCATAACCATCTGACCCGGGAAAACCATGTCCATCTGACCCGGGAAAACCACCTGACCCGGGAAAACCATGCCCATCTGACCCGGGAAAACCATGTCCATCTGACCCGGGAAAACCATGTCCATCTGCAGGGCCGTTGTATAGGGGAGAAAGGTGATGATAACTCTAGGGGCCCAGCGCCCAGTGGGGCCATAAAAAACCCCAGTAGTCTAATCTTTGTATGACTGATTTATTCTGCGTAAGACCCTGACTAATACTCATAGTACACTGTAAAAACTCTACATCTTTCCAAGAATATTTGTCTTATTTCTTGTCCAAATGTCTCATTTCTAGTCAAAACTAATCTCTTTCCACTTAAAATAAGACTCATCACCTAAAAATGAACTTGTTTTTAGATCATTTTCACTTAAATTCACAATAAATAGAAAAATCTGCCAGTGAAAGTAAGTTTTTTGTGTTTGTAATAAGGAAGAAAAACTTGCTCCACTATCAGATTTTTTCTACTTATTTCAAGTGAAAATCTGCTTGAAAGAAGTAAAAAGTGTCTAAAAACAAGCTGCTTTTAATATGATGAGTCTTATTTTAAGTAGAATGAGATTTGTTTTGACTAGAAATGACATTTTGACTAGAAATAAGACAAATATTCTTGCTAAGATACGTTTTTGCAGTGTAATGCTGCATTAGCATCAAAACAAAGAAGGCTAAATAAAAAACCATAACACATACGTAGTCTAAGAAAAAAAAAGGAAAAGTTAGGGGGAGGGGCCCACTTTAGTATTCTTTAAGGGGGCCCAGAATTCATAGCAACGGCCCTGCCCACCTGACCCGGGACTGGACTCTGAACTGATACCGGTCCAGTCCATCTGGAGGACCAACCGACCGCCTGGAGCAGGAACAGGGGGGACGATTATTGATTATTTGCTCCTGTCAGCCACTCGGACCCTGCAGACTCACCTGTCGGCTGTTGAATGGACCAATGAGAACTCACCTGTCGAGCTGATTAGGGAATGGACCAATGAGGAGGAAGCAGCAGGAGTTTCCTCTGATCGATCTGATGATCAAGTTGTGAATATTTTGTAATTGTAAAATGCATTAAAAGGGACATTGATTGATTGTGTAACTTCTCCTGTTGTCTCTTTAGGAAAATGGATTATTTGGTTCTTCAGTCTGTTTTTCATTAACATCAACAAAGTGAAGTGTTCCTTTCAGCTCTGAATGAGTCGTTCCTATCATTCATATCTACATGGGGCGTTACACTGATGCTGCATTCACCTGCAGTCGGGCAGACGGCCGTCGGTACACTGCAAAAACTCAAACTCTTTCCAAGAATATTTGTCTTATTTCTTGTCAAATGTCTCATTTCTAGTCAAAACTAAACTCTTTCCACTTAAAATAAGACTCATCACCTAAAATCGATCTTGTTTTTAGATCATTTTCACTTGAAATAAGTAGAAAAATCTGACAGTGAAAGCAAGTTTTTTGTGCTTGTAATAAGAAAGAAAAACTTGCTCCACTATCAGATTTTTTCTACTTATTTCAAGTGAAAATCTGCTTGAAAGAAGTAAAAAGTGTCTAAAAACAAGCTGCTTTTAATATGATGTGTCTTATTTTAAGTAGAATGAGATTTGTTTTGACTAGAAATGACATTTTTGACTAGAAATGAGACAAATATTCTTGGTTCTAGATATTGAGTTTTTGCAGTGTAACAAACCAGATGTCATTTTAGTCACAGAAGTCCAGAGAAAGACGTGGGTAAAACAATACCACATCGCCATGACAACATATTGTCACGTGTGTTGTTTTGCCTCGTGCTGATGGACCACTTGTTTACATAGAGGCTTGTTTATGCCGTTACGTTACCTGCTGTCTGCCCAATTTCAGGTGAATGCAGCATGAAAAATACGACTGAGTTGCTTGTGATGTACAACCACATGTAATGTACCTTTAAAGACGGTTTCATGTGTTCGTGTTGACGTGAATCAGTGGCTCCAGGTGTGACGACGTCAGAAGCATGACATCACTTCATTACAGCAGGTCTAGTGATGAAGGTTAAAGGGATAGTTCAACATGTTGTCAAATTGGCCCATTGCCATAATCCCTATAGTCATAGCAGTAGGTTCGTTACCTTTAATTGTTGGTGCAAGCTTTTTTTAGAACGGCGGAGCAGAGCCGTGAGCTGCTCAGAGCTACGCTACGGAGGCTCATTATGGGATTTCTTGGTTTCCCTCATCATCAAACTCATCAAATACACAATCCAACAACTCCACAACGCTCTGGTGGACAAGTTGTGAGCTGCACATTCACCACGCTATGAGATAATAACACAACGTTACCACACAGAGTTGTTGTAGAGGGAAATTCATGTAAAACCACTGATGCACGTTGCCTTCAGGGACAGTTTTTCATCAACAGTCTCTGTATTTTCCCTCTAAAACAACTCTGTCTGGTAACGTTCTGTTATTATCTCATGAGCAGCTCACGGCTCTGCTCCGCCGTTCTAAAAATAGCTTGCACCAACAATTAAAGGTAACGAACCTACTGCTATGACTATAGGAATTATGGCAATGGGCCAGTTTGCCAAAATGTTGAACTATCCCTTTAATGAGTTACAACTTCTGCTGCTGATCTAAAACACCTCTAAACTAAACCTAGAACTTCCTGGACTGGTGAGTTGTCAAACATGTGTTGTCGTGGCAACCATTTGAAGTGTGAATCTTTATTTTCCACCTCAGTGGAGTCGGTGAAGACACAAAAAACATAGAAATCTTTTACAAAAACAAGCGGAGGACAAAGAGTGAAATAAAAGACGTGATGGGTCTCTACAGTATTTTACATTAAAATTATCCTGTGCTTCAGTGAGGCGGGAGTCGCTGTGGACCAATCAGAGTCCACGGTTCTTCTCAGCAGCAGCAGCAGCACAGATCTCCGTGTTTTCACAGGACCAAACGTCTGTGAGGCTCTTCAGGGTTCGAGTCCGAGTCCAAGACCGAGTCCAGGACCGGGACCAGGACCGGGTCTGAGGACCAGGACCAGGACCAGGGACCGGGACCAGGGCCGGGTCTAGAGACCGGGACCGGGTCTGAGGGACCAGCAGAGACCACCGGACCGGAGCAGACCAGCTTCACAACACAGCTCCTCCTCCTCCTCGGGGCTACCGGCCCCGGCCCCCCCGCGGCGCTCCTCTGGGGGCAGGGCCGCCTCTCCGGGGGCCGGGGGGGCCTCCTCCTCCTCCTCCTCCTCCGGGGCCCCAGCCCCCTCGGCCTCCTCTCCCGGGGGGGCCATAGCCCCCGTCCTCCCTCTGGGGGGGCCGACCTGGGGACACACGGAGCAGCTGGTTACCAACATGACTGAGCTGTGATTGGTATTAATTTCAACCTGTTGCATGATTGGACTGTTTCAGAAACATCTTCTTAGAATCTGACTGAAAACTCAAAATCTCAATTCCTTCTCTATATTTAACCACCACCGTCTCTCGTACTGTCCCGGAGGCAGGAGGAGGAGAGGACGGCGCGGCTGCATGGAGTAAAGCATCCAGTCCTAACATGGTGTAAATAACTAGATGTATTCCTATGACATTGTGAACATAAGATCAAGAGTAGGGATGTCACGATTACTTGCTTTCACAATTAATCGCGGTATTAAACGCCACAATTAATTTATTGCAAAGATTCCTAAATACCGTCACTTTCCAAAAAAGATTATGTCGGAACCATCATGTGCGCCAAAGTAAAGGTGAATGCACAGATACTGGTCCAGTTACCTAATGTAACATTGAATTGGTAGGAATTTTAAAGTTTGCATGTCATTTGTAACAAGTGAAGAAACGTCTTTACACATTCACGTCGACTCGGAGCAGAAGAACGGAACCAGACAACATTCAGTTTCACCGTTTACATGACACAGTTTTACTTTTTTTAAATTCTGATTCAACAGTTTATTTGGAGCAGTTTCATTGGGTTTGGACTCTAATCTGAACATTTGTCTCCATGTGAAGCAGCTACTGACAGACACTGAAGGGTTCTCCCGGGTCTTACCTCCGTCAGCACCGGGGGATTCCCGCTCCCGGGGGTCTCCGGTTCCCGGTCCGTCCTGCCACGGACGCTTCCGTGGGGGCAGCGACGCCATGTCCATCCCCTGCAGAGAGGAGGAGCGCTCACGACCGGCCGTAGACGACCCATCATGCATCTGCTGACCGTCCCGATAGCCGTCGTGACCTACAGACAGGAAGACCAGAGACCCGCCACAATAAGAGTCTGAGGACAGTCCACACCTCTTTGGTTTTGTTTTTTTTTTCTTCCAGGGACAAAACTGTGACAGAAAGTTTATCAGATAAGGTGAGAAGGCAGCTGAAGGGGCTGATGGGAAACGTAGTCTTTTCTTCTGGGAGGAAACTCAGGAACTACTGTTAAGGCTGCTGCTAATGTTAGCATCACAGCATTAGGTGCAGTAAACACAACCCCCTCCACCTGTGGTCCAATGTGGCCCCAAATAGACCAATGTGGACCCAACTGGACCAATGTGAACCCAACTGGACCAATGTGAACCCAAATAGACCAATGTGGACCCAACTGGACCAATGTGGACCCAACTGGACCAATGTGGACCCAAATAGACCAATGTGGACCCAACTGGACCAATGTGAACCCAACTGGACCAATGTGGACCCAAATAGACCAATGTGGACCCAACTGGACCAATGTGGACCCAAATAGACCAGTGTGGACCCAACTGGACCAATGTAGACCCAACTGGTCCAATGTGGACCCATCTAGACCAGTGTGGACCCAACTGGACCAATGTGGACCCAACTGGACCAATGTGGACCCAAATAGACCAATGTGGACCCAACTGGACCAATGTGGACCCAAATAGACCAGTGTGGACCCAACTGGACCAATGCAGACCCAACTGGTCCAATGTGGACCCATCTAGACCAGTGTGGACCGAACTGGACCAATGTGGACCCAAATAGACCAATGTGGACCCAACTGGACCAATGTGGACCCAAATAGACCAGTGTGGACCCAACTGGACCAATGCAGACCCAACTGGTCCAATGTGGACCCAACTGGACCAATGTGGACCCAACTGGACCAATGTGGACCCAAATAGACCAATGTGGACCCAACTGGACCAATGTGGACCCAAAAAGACCAGTGTGGACCCAACTGGACCCATCTGGACCAGTCTGAACTGGTCTGGAGCTCCTTACCTCCTCCTCTGGGGGGTCCTCCTCCTCGAGGCGGTCTCCCCCGGCCCCCGTTGTCCCAGCTTCGGCCCATGTCCTCCGAGCCGTCGAAGGACTCGTCCTGGCCTCCGTACTCGTCGTAGCCTCGAGCTCCGGGCCGACCGGGCCCCCCTCCTCTGAACCTGAAACACAGAGACCAGGTGAGACCAGGTGAGACCGGGTGAGACCAGGTGAGACCAGGTCCCCCTCAGTGTCTAGACCTCCGAGTGCAGTGACCTACCTGTCGTCTCTCCGTCCTCTGAACTCTCCTCCACTGAATCTCTCCTCTCCTCCCCAGTTCCCTCCGTTCCCTCCTCCTCGGTGCCCCCCCCCTCTGTGGCCTCCTCCCTGGTATCCTGGTCCTGGTCCTGGTCCTTGACCTGGTCCAGGTCCTGGTCCTGGTCCAGATCTCCAGGTATCGTCTCCTCTGCTGTGAAACTCCTGGCTTCCATCAAAGTCCTGTGGTCCTCGTCGGCCCTGCTGGTTGTCGCCCCAGTAGGGCCCGGGGCCCTGGTCCGGCCCCCCCGGCCCCCCAGGTCCCCCAGGCCCCTGGCGGTCTGGGGGGCCCATGTGGTGGTTGGGCGGAGGCCCCCGGGGGTCTCCTGAGGAAGAAGAGTGAGAGGAGACAGAGTCAGGACTGAGGACCAAAGCTCTGATGGGTCAGACCGGTTGGTGTGGTCGGTGCATATTCTCATTTGTCCAGGTCATAGTATCTCAAAGGAGGTTAAATGTAAAGCAACTGGACTTAGTTATTTGTCTAGGAAGACGTTTCACCTTCATCCAAGAGGCTTCATCAGTTCATGTGGTCTTACCTTTGCTGTTGGGCCCCTGAGGCCCCGGGGGCCCCTGAGGGCCCATCCCGTGCATCATGGGCCCCGAGTTCTGGCCCTGAAAGACAGAGTCAGGACTTAGAACCAGAACCTGAAGAGCTGGTCCATAGTTATAAACACAACATAAATGGTCATAATGTTTTATAACAATAATCATCATCATATCATGACTGATAAGGGACCTGGTCCTGGACCAGGTCTTGGTGCTTCACTGGACTGAGGCTGATCACTGGACTCACCTGGTGCTGCATGTATGGGGGCCCCTGCATGTTGCCATGGGGTCCTTGCATGTTACCTGGGGGGCCCTGCATATTTCCTGGGGGGCCATGCATGCCTCCCGGGGGCCCCTGCATGTTGCCCATCCCATAGTTGTTTGGCATGTTGCTGTGTGTCCTGGGGGGGGGGCCCATCATGCCACCCTGCATGGGCCCCTGGGGGCCCATCATGTTCCCTTGGGGGGGCATCATGCCCCCCTGAGGCGGGGGCCCCTGAGGATCCCTGGGACCCATTCCCCGAGGGGGGGGGCCCATCATCCCTCTGGGTCCCGGTCCCATACCGTGAGGCCCCTGGGGGCCCATGTTCCTGGGGGGGCCAGGGTGTCTCTGCATGTCTGGTGGTCCCATCATGCCCTGGGGGGGGCCCTGGTGGGGCTGAGGTCCTGAGGGGGGGCCCATCTGTCCAGGGGGCATGAAGGGGGGCTGCATGCCCCCGGGGCCCATGGGGGGCCCCATACTGCTGGGCATCTGCTGGGGAGGCATGTTGGGAGGGAAGCCCTGCTGCCCCGGGGGCATCGGCCCCCCAGGGCCTCCTGGCCCCCCGGGGCCTCCAGGCCCAGGGAAAGGGGGCGGGGGGCCCTGGCCCTGGGGGGGGCCCATGTTCCCGTCAGGGCCCATCGGGTTCATCCGGTCCATCTTCATCTGCTGCAGAGACACACAAGGTTCAGTCAGTGTTGCTGCTAATGTTAGCATCATAGCGTTAGGTGCAGTAAACACAAACCCCTCCAATGTGGACCCAACTGGTCCAATGTAGACCCAACTGGACCAATGTGGACTCAACTGGTCCAATGTGGACCCAACTGGTCCAATGTAGACCCAACTGGTCCAATGTAGACCCAACTGGTCCAATGTGGACCCAACTGGACCAATGTGGATTCCAAATAGACCAATGTGGACCCAACTGGACCAATGTGGACTCAACTGGTCCAATGTAGACCCAACTGGTCCAATGTGGACCCAACTGGTCCAATGTAGACCCAACTGGTCCAATGTAGACCCAACTGGTCCAATGTAGACCCAACTGGACCAATGTGGATTCCAAATAGACCAATGTGGACCCAACTGGACCAATGTGGACCCAACTGGTCCAATGTTGACTCAACTGGACCACATTGGTCCAGTTGAGTCTCAGTCTCTACTGAGCCTGTGTGCAGGCTGGTGTTCCTGCGGTGGTTGCTACGGTGAGTGAGTGGTTGCCGGGGGTTACCTCCAGCAGCATGGGGTTGGTGTACTGCAGCGCCGCCATCTCCTGCTCCATCTCCGCCTGAGTCTTCTTCTTCCCGTCCGACTTCTGCTGCTCCACCTTCCGGTCCTTGGCCTCTCCCGAGGCCGGCATCATGGGAACCTTGTTCTCCGCCCACGCCTGCAGCACACGGCAACAGCACACGGCAACAGCACACGGCATGCAAATATTTAGCTACTACAATGGCATAAACAGTCATACAACTCTATAATTTGGCAGAGAGTATCTTGACACATAGGGGGAGGCATGAAAAAAAGATTCTGGGGCTTGCTGCAACTCTATTTTAAGATATCACAATCAACATCCCAAAAAAGACAAAAAAATGACTTCACCTGACAAATTCTCATGAAAATTTATGTTTTTCAGTAGCCTATAAATCTATCTGCCCCCTAGCAGCAGCAAATCTCTTTGCTCCGTAGGTGGGTCTAGAAACGAGCCATAGGAACTTTTTGAGTCTGGAACACCGTTTGTGTTGACCAATCACAGCGCTCTATCTGTTTAGAGAGTCGTTGGGCGGCTTAACGCCATGACGACATACATTTTAATTGGCTTGTCAGGCTAACGTCATCCTTCTCTTTGCTCTGATTGGTTGTAGTGCTACCCTATTGGTGCAGAGGCAGTTTGAAAGACAGCCTTCATCCCGCCCCCTGGATTGAGCCCAGGTCTACCGCTCGTTGCAGACTAGACATGTTCATGATGTAGTCTGGTGCGTCAGGCTAGTTTTTCAGCACTTTATGGAGAATATCTATGCCTAACATGTATATAGAAAACTTTCATAAGCTTCCATTTGAGTCCAAGATAGCCTTTCTATCTCAAACACTGAACAACATAATTTAAAAGAGTATGAATTGAATAATCAATATGATTGGGATGTGCAAAGGGGAGGTATGAAACCCAAAAGGGCTTAAAGATTAGGTAATGGTGAGACACTGAACCGGTGACCTCTGACCTCTGTGACCTCTGGGCCGTTACCTGTTGGAACTGTGCAGGGATGGGCTTGGCGTAGGGGACCTTCTTCTGAGGGACCTTCTTGGCGTCCTTCCCCATGACCTCGTCCATGCCCCAGTCCAGCCCGGGGATGGACATCTCCACCTCGGGAGGCGCCTCTTTACCTGCACACAGGTAACACATCCACCTGAGTCAGTCCTCCACCTGATGCCGCGAGGCCTTCAAGGACCTGGTCCACCGTCAGACATCCAGCCTTCACTCACTCACCACCTTCCCATCCACATGTTGTTGGGCCCCAACTGTAAGCACTTTTAAATCCAGGTTAAAAACATTTCTCTTTTCACGTGCTTATAGCTGAGAACTTAAAACTTTATCTATTTTCTTTTCTTTTTACTTGTATTTGCTCTTGCTTTTAACTCTGTTTGTTTTTATTCTGTCTTATGCTTTAAAAAAAAAAAAAAAAAAAAAGTTTCTTTTATTTTACTTTTATTTGCTCTTGCATTTAACTCTGTTTTTATTGTTTTGTTTGTTTTTATTCTGTCTTATGCTTCTTTTTTTTTTTTTTTTTTTTTTTTTTTTAATGTTTTGTCTTTATGTAAAGCACATTGAGTTGCCTTGGTATGAAATGCGCTATATAAATAAAGATGCCTTGCCTTGCCTTGCCTTGTTATTCACATTAAGCAACAACGAATTAAGGGTGTATTCACACCTGCAGTGTTAGTGCGCACTAAATTTAGATTGCACTAAATTTGGTCCCGTTTGGGTCAGTGTGAAAGCAAATCGCACTCTAATGCACCAGAACTAGTGCGGCCTGAGGAGGTGGTCTCGTCTCGTCTCGTCTCGGACAACGTTTATGTGACAGATTCTGATGGTGGAGTAGGATCACAGAACAGCTCATGACGTCTTTACGCACGGCTTGTTATTGGATTTAAAGGGATAGTTCAACAAGGTTTCCCTCATCAAACTCATCAAATACACAATCCAACAACTCCACAACGCTCTGGTGGACAAGTTGTGAGCTGCACATTCACCACGCTATGAGATAATAACACAACGTTACCACACAGAGTTGTTTTAGAGGGAAATTCATGCAAAACCGCTGATGTGCGTTGCCTTCAGGGACAGTTTTTCATCAACAGTCTCTGTATTTCCCTCTAAAACAACTCTGTGTGGTAACGTTGTGTTATTATCTCATAGCGTGGTGAATGTGCAGCTCACAACTTGTCCACCAGAGCGTTGTGGAGTTGTTGGATTGTGTATTTGATGAGTTTGATGAGGGAAACCAAGAAATCCCATGAGCCAGAATAGCTTGCACCGATAATTAAGGTAACGAACCTACTGCTATGACTATAGGGATTATGGCAATGGGCCAACTTGCCAAAATGTTAAACTATCCCTTTAAAGGTCTGAGATGGAAACGCACTTATTCACATTCATATACATATTTCTGGCCAGGTGGATGTAAACGCGGCCAGCGAGCACTAGCAGACTGTGGTTGTGTTTGACTCACTGCTCTGCTCCTGCTCCATGGCGGCCTTCAGCTGCTCGGGGATGCCCATGCCGGGGATGGAGGCCACGCTGTTCGGCTCCATGTCGTCTATAGAAAACACACAAACACACTATGATCAGCTGCCAGGAGAGTGAAGCCACCCCCCCCCCCCCCCCCCGTCTGCTGCCGTTTGTCTCACCGTACTCCACGCCGTCCTCTGACATCCCCGGCAGCAGGTTCAGGTTGTAGCGGTCTCTCATCTTGTCGCCCGGTCGGTTCCTCGTCCAGAATTTACTGAAGACAGAGCAGAGAGAAGATGAAGATGAAGGACACGCAGCAGCAGCAAGGCCGAGGCGTCCGTTTATTATTCTGAGCAGAACTTTTATTTGGTCCACTGTGGATGTGGAACATTTCTGACCAAGGCTCTCTCTTTCTTTGTAAATATTTCTGAATTCATGTCGTCCATTCCTCATGAGAGCAACGGACTGCCATTATTATGTTCAATGTTTATGAGTAATGTTCATTTTCTATCTGTTTGACACCTGTTTTATCACTTTGACAGCTTTCTAATATCTTGTAACAATGTTATTTTCCATTGATAGTGCAACTGAACTGAACTTTTATCATTACATTGCTAAAATAAAAGAATCCTAATGTGGCAACATTCATAAAACCAGGGTTATGGTTGTGTTATTTCATTCATTTTCGCAGGCTATTATTTAAAAAAAATTAACAAATATTCCAGTAACAGTCTTCTAATTTGTAACTAGAAAATTTCCAAGGGTTAGGGGATGACGATAGGTGCCCCCCAGGCTGAGGCAGACAGAAATGTCAAGAAAAAGAGTGATTTTCTGCCTCTGCACTCGTCTCGCATTTAGGCTTACTGTGACAAAACGGTAACTCCTATCAGAATAAACCCAGACCGAGAGCATCACAAGGACTTCCTGAACGCTTTGATATGATTTTGGTGTTTCTACAGTAAATATTTTGCATAAACATGCGATTTTAAAACAGGGGTCCGTTCTGCTTCTCTCAGAGAATCTTTGTATTGGAGTCAATGAGGAGCAGAGACAGACGTGGCCGGACTTAGAGGCTGATTCTGTAAATTCTGTAAGTCTCTCTGATATTTTGAGCACATTGTGAGAGAGGGAACAAGTTTGTCTACAAATTTGGAAAAAATCATGTGTGCAGAGAGTAAATTGTGGCCGGGCCGAGTGTGGAAAGAGAAAAGTTTCAGACGATTTCAGACAACTTCTCCCACTCTAACCGATGATGTCACGCACTCTGACACCAACATTCCGTCCAATACACACCCATTATAATCTCATAATTTCTCCAAAAATGATCATGGTCATTGATCAGGGATTGATCAAAAACTATATGACCTATCAAAACGTGGAGTAATACGACAATACACAAGACTTGTGTCTACTGTTTAAAGTTTAAATGGAGTCTCTAGGTGAAAGTATGCCTGAGCAGTAGATGTTTGTTTGTAAAACTCTAATGATTGTTCTTTTTCGCCCGTCCCATTGACTTCAATGCAAAATTTAGCATTGAGATCATTTAGCCTCTTTTTGACCCGTTCCCGGTGCGCTTGCCCCGTGGCCCTAATTGTAAGGCCTGCAGCGCAGCGAGGTGAAAATGACCTGACGACGGTTCTAGTGTTAATGACGTTGTGTTGGTACCTGGTGTGGTCGTTGGAGCCGGAGCACAGGATGTGTCCCAGCGGGTGCCAGGCCAAACTCCAGATCATCCCCTCATGAGCCATCTCCATCCCCCCCACCTCCTTCTCCACCCTGAGGCACAAAGAACCAGTTAGACCAGCGGTAACCACGGTGACCACAGCCGTGACCAGTTAGACCAGCGGTAACCACGGTGACCACAGCCGTGACCAGTTAGACCAGCAGTAACCACGGTGACCACAGACAGGAACCAGTAAACACCACAACACTTGACTGGTGACATCATGACTCATCATTACCCCGTGTGCCAGAAGAGCAGCGAGCCGTCGGAGCCTCCGCTGGCGAACAGGCCTTCATGGACGGGATGCCAGGCCACAGCTGAGGACACACACACAGCAGGACGTTACACAACAAGTAGACAACACTACGGATCAAACCTTTACTACAGGGACTAGGGATGGGAACGACACAGGATTTGGAAAATCGATTGTCGAGGTGTGTCGACTTTTTGTCGAATTGTCGGCCCCTTTTTTTTTTTAAACAACAGCAGCAGCAGATATGCGGGGGGGGGGGCTACACGTGCTTTTGTTGTGGTTTATTAACGCTGCTGTCGGCACGAGCGGACGAGGCAGCACGCATTCGGTTTCTTTTCTTTTTCTTTTCCTTCCGTGCATGTCCGCGTCCTCTACGGAGAATGCAACCGTTGCATCCACCTGTTTTGCCGATGGTTTTGCCCTTTTTGCGGAGCCGGACTCGTCATCAAGGGGTCATTCCTATGTTCCCTCATTTCTAACTTTTGTTGTCACTGAAAATTAGGCCCTATGTTCCCTCAGCCCTTTGGTCCCACCATTGGTTGGGTTTAGGCAATGAAGAAAAGAGTTGGTTAAGTTTAGTAAAAAGACCAGGTAGAGGCTAGACAGGCCAGATAGATAGAGAGAGTCCAGAGGGAACATAGGCACGCTCCCGTCATCAACAGCACCATCACCCATAGATACTATATCTATGACCATCACCTAGACTGCAGGGAGCCCGGACAGCTGATCTCTTCACTCTGTGGCCTGTCAGCATGCGTGCACGCTCCCGTCACATGTGAAGCAGAATGAGGGTCAAGTAGCCTAGCTATCCTATCCCATTTAGAAAAAGTGGATTTGTTTCATTTAAAATATTTTATTTCATTAGGGGAAAAGTGGCACTTTCTGCTGTTTATTTGAATAGGAAATATTGAAAGACAAAATGCAATTTACACATGGAAATCCCACAAGCCCCGCCCCCTCGACATTTCGACACTCCATTTTTTTTGTCGAGGGGAGCATGTGTCGATTTTTTGCCGATTTGTCGACAAAAAGGCCCATCCCTAGGTATTGATAATACGGTAACAGTTAAATGTGTTGCGGTGCTGATAGCAGAGAGAGCAGAGCAGCTCTCCTCCTCACCTGTAGCCTCCTTCTTGTGTCCTCTGAACACCTGCAGCTCCTCCTTCAGGTTGCGGATGTCGAACAGTTTACACAGGTGGTCTCGAGACGCCGTCAGCAGCCAGTTCCCGTTCAGGTTCCACTTCACCTCCATCACCGTGTTCTTGTGGGCGTGGCTACGGACACACAGGATGAGGACCACCATGATCACATGACCTCAGGGTTAGGCACCTGTTCTACCTGAGTTTTACCCGAGTTAAAGCGATAGTTCACCCAAAATTCCCCTCATTATCTCCTCCCCCCTCATGTGGACTAAGGGCTGGGAGAAGTTTCAGAGTCCTCCGTGGCTTCTCTGAGTTACAGGGGGTCTCGGCGTAGCAGTGCATGTCCATATAACTGTTGCTAATGGATACCAACTGTCTTCGTAACAAAAAGACACACCAAAAAACATCCAAATACCTCCATGCTGCTCGTCTGTAATGTCCCTCTTGTATTGAAGCCCCGACATGAGAAACTGTTCCGGAAAAAATTTAATAAGTCTATATTTCAAGCTTGGTTTAGACATTGTAGAACATATTTTACCATACATTTCCTTTAAAATATAGACTTATTTAATGTTTTTCTGAACAATTTCTCATGTCGGGGCTTCAATACAAGAGGGACATTACATACGAGCAGCATGGAGGTATTTGGATGTTTTTTGGTGTGTCTTTTTGTTACGAAGACAGTTGGTATCCATTTGCAACCGTCATATGGACATGCACTGCTACGCCGAGACCCCCTGTAACTCAGAGAAGCCACGGAGGACTCTGAAACTTCTCCCAGAAAATGTGAATTTTGAGTGAACTCTCCCTTTAACAGCTGTGTTCTCTCGCTCTCTGCTGGACTCACAGCGTTGCCAGACTCTGGCCGGTCTTGGGGTCCCAGAACTTGATGGGCTGTTGACTGTCTTTGCTGCCCGAGACCACCAGGCCTTTGGTGGGATGCCAGTCCACACACTTCACATCGGCACCGTGACCTGCACACACACACACACATAGTGATGTCATTAATATGTCATTATGTCACAGGGTTAATCGGTATCTATACATTTAGGGTGATTTCCAATTCCTATCTTAACCCTCAATCTCAAATCTCAAAGTGCTGTCCTGATTCTCAGAAAAATTTAGTTGAGGGATAGTTCAACATTGTGTCAAATTGTCCCATCACCATAATCCCTATAGTCATAGCAGTAGGTTCGTTACCTTTAATTGTCGGTGCAAGCTATTTTTAGAACGGCGGAGCAGAGCCGTGAGCTGCTCAGAGCTACGCTACGGAGGCTCATTATGGGATTTCTTGGTTTCCCTCATCATCAAACTCATCAAATACACAATCCAACAACTCCACAACGCTCTGGTGGACAAGTTGTGAGCTGCACATTCACCAACGCTATGAGATAATAACACAACGTTACCACACAGAGTTGTTTTAGAGGGAAATACAGAGACTGTTGATGAAAAACTGTCCCTGAAGGCAACGCGCATCAGTGGTTTTACATGAATTTCCCTCTAAAACAACTCTGTGTGGTAACGTTGTGTTATTATCTCATAGCGTGGTGAATGTGCAGCTCACAACTTGTCCACCAGAGCGTTGTGGAGTTGTTGGATTGTGTATTTGATGAGTTTGATGAGGGAAACCAAGAAATCCCATAATGAGCCTCCGTAGCGTAGCTCTGAGCAGCTCACGGCTCTGCTCCGCCGTTCTAAAAATAGCTTGCACCGACAATTAAAGGTAACAAACCTACTGCTATGACTATAGGGATTATGGTATTCACCAATTTGTGAAAAGGTTTAACTATCCCTTTAAGGGCTGTATGGCCCTCAATATTGAGACTTTCCGACAGCACCACTGAGAGCGAGGGCTACCCAGAATGTATTGCGTATTTTCACCAAACTGAAAGCTGCAAAGAAAGCAAGCCACAAATTTAAGTTAAAACAGGGATGAAGCAGAGCAGAGTCTCACCCTCACAGGCTACAGAGTGTCGGCTCGGCCATCCTGCTTTAAATGACATTAGCCTACTCCTTAAAGGGACGGGGTAACAGTGCAAATATAAAAATAAAATAATGTTTAATTTCAGGGACTACAGAGACAACGCGGGCCCTGATTCAGACGTATCTGCATTTAAGGGCTGTCCCATTTCTAAGAATTCACAGAATAGCCCTTAACACTTGGTTTGGAGAGCTGCTAAAAGTGAGGGCTGAGCTTGAGGGTTAAAGGGATAGTAGCATGTTTTTAAAGTGTGGTTGTATGATCTCCAAATAGCCCCTAAGTACTTTAATTGCAGTAGAAGACGCTCTGCACTCCTCCCGTTAGCAACGCCAGCCCATAATAGCCCTGCCCAGAGATTTACAACATACAGTGTTGTGAACAGACCCAAAGAAACGGCCTATTTTCACGGCCTAAAAGAGGTTTTACCTGAAAAAAAATACACGGTTCCATTGTTCACTATAATATATTTTTTTCCAGCCCCTCAAAGTTCAGGAAAAACACAGTTTTTATTTGGACCGAACCAACTCACGTATCCCTCCGCCCAGGGTTAGCGCCCGCCGATCAGCAGTTGGTTAGGTCCAAATAAAAACTGTGTTTTTCCTGCACTTTGAAGGGCTGGAAAAAATTATATTATAGAGAACAATGGAACTGTGTATTTTTTTCAGGTAAAACCTCTTTTAGGCCGTGAAAATAGGCCGTTTCTTTGGGTCTGTTCACAACACTGTATGTTGTAAATCTCTGGGCAGGGCTATTATGGGCTGGCGTTGCTAACGGGAGGAGTGCAGAGAGTCTTCTACTGCAATTAAAGTACTTAGGGGCTATTTGGAGATCATACAACCCCACTTTAAAAAAATGCTACTATCCCTTTAACACTTGGTTTGAGGGCTGCTAAAAGTGAGGCTTGAGATAGGAATTGGACTTGGTCCTTAATGTGGGGTTCTGTAGTCTAGTCCTGATGAGAACCAGGTTCTCCAGGGTTCAGTACCTCTGAGGATTCGCTCCTCGTGGCAGCGCATGAAGTCCCAGATCCGCACGGTGCCGTCGTCTGAACAGGTGGCAAATTTATTATCTGTAGGAGAGAAACTGGAGAGGACAGGAAGAGAGTCAAGACCAGGACCAGGACCAGGACCAGAGTCCCAGTCAGACCAAGACCAGGACCAGGACCAGGGCCAGAGTCCCAGTCAGACCAGAACATCCAGCAGAGTCTTGTTCTGTCTGTGGTGTGACAGACGGTCGTATCTGAGCTGTGGAGGTGGGACCAGGTCAGCTGGTTCTGGACCGATCCAGAGTAGGATGCACATTTTGAATTTTTTTTCTGACCGATAACCGACGCTCGTTAACCGATTATTAACCGTTAACCGATAAGATTAAGACGCTTGCGGCACACGAAAAAAAAAAAAAAAATTGAACGCTCCAATTTTTTTTAACCGGTTAAATACACACGTGCGCTGCGACAGAGCAGCGCCACGTCCACTGTGCTCTGTCTCAGCTGATCGCGCTCATATGGAGGTTAGATCGTCCAATGTAGAACTATTTTTATACAAAGTGCAGCCAAACACCAGGCTGAAGGAGCAGCAGAGCTCCTCTGACAGCTCCTCTGTGGAGCTGCAGGTGAACAGGCAGGAGAGCAGCCACGTCCTCGTCCTCTTTTTTTTTTTTTTTTTTCTCAGCCCCGTAGTTACAGGTGATTCACATCTATGTCCGTGTAGCTACATTTATTGTCTGACCTTCCTTCATGGCGGCTGCTGCTCATACTGTCAGTCCTCCTGTGGAACTTTTAGCTGTAAAATATGACTGAAGGCAGTGAACTCTGCACGTGTCGACACGCCCCCATGAGTTGACGACGTAAGGAGCTAATAATAAATAAATAAATAACCGATAGTATTAATCAGTCAAAGTTCTTGTTATCGGTTAACAGTTAAACGGTTAATCATGTGCATCACTAATCCAGAGGGAACCAGACGGAGGTGAAGACCAGTCTCAGCCCTGAACTACAACACGTACAGTCGTCACTATCACACAGGAACTGATCAATCTGATCAGTCTGAGACAACGAGCGGTCTGCAGGCTGCAGGGAGACTCAGAGCTGGAGGTCAAAGGTCACGCTGACGCTCAGGAGACACAGACCAGATGTTGGTCCAGCTGCTGTGTAGAGGAGACACCACCGACGTCCTCTCAACGTCCCAACAGGAAATTCATGTAAAACCACTGATGCATGTTGCCTTCAGGGACAGTTTTTCATCAAGCAGTCTCTGTATTTTCCTAACCCGAACCTTAAAGGGATAGTTCAACATTTAGTCAAATTGGCCCATCACCATAACCCCTATAGTCATAGCAGTAGGTTTGTTACCTTTAATTGTCAGTGCAAGCTGTTTTTAGAGCGGTGGAGCAGAGCCGTGAGCTGCTCAGAGCTACGCTACGGAGGCTCATTATGGGATTTCTTGGTTTCCCTCATCATCAAACTCATCAAATACACAATCCAACAACTCCACAACGCTCTGGTGGACAAGTTGTGAGCTGCACATTCACCACGCTATGAGATAATAACA
The DNA here is from genome assembly GCF_905171665.1 of Trachurus trachurus. Lineage (NCBI taxonomy): Eukaryota > Metazoa > Chordata > Actinopteri > Carangiformes > Carangidae > Trachurus > Trachurus trachurus. Next base: position 1,618,494 of record NC_139900.1, read on the forward strand.
CAACGTTACCACACAGAGTTGTTTTAGAGGGAAATACAGAGACTGTTGATGAACAACTGTCCCTGAAGGCAACGTGCATCAGTGGTTTTACATGAATTTCCCTCTAAAACAACTCTGTGTGGTAACGTTGTGTTATTATCTCATAGTGTGGTGAATGTGCAGCTCACAACTTGTCCACCAGAGCGTTGTGGAGTTGTTGGATTGTGTATTTGATGAGTTTGATGATGAGGGAAACCAAGAAATCCCATAATGAGCCTCCGTAGCGTAGCTCTGAGCAGCTCACGGCTCTGCTCCGACGTGGACGCTGTCTGTCTGTGGATCCACTTAAAACCACAACATCCGCTCCAAACCAGCTGTGGACATTATCAGCTATCACTCAATGATGAAATAATCAATGGTCTCAGACTAATCACTGCAGGAGGAGGTTCTGGGAACTGGTCCAGGGAACTGGTCCAGGTTTCCAGGAGGTTTGAACTCTGAGCAGTTTGAGAGGGCGAAGGGTTTCTATGGCAACGCCTCATGTCAGCTGACTGGTCTTTAAGATACACACACTAGAGCAGGAGTTCTCAACTAGTGTCACTCTGGGCTCCACATCTTCCCATGGTCATTAAGTCACGACCCACTTTTATAGAATTCAAACCAAGATTTTTTTTTTTTAATCTTTAAAAACTAATTTAGCTCTTTATTGAGCAAAGTGCATTTCAGAGCACATGAATGAAACTGAGGAGTTACCATGACAACTGCATGTACGCAAGTGAATAAAAAAATATCAAACTGCACAAAATGGAGACCAACAAAACGATATATTTGACTTCTAATGCATCTCTGCATTCAGAGCATGTTCACTAAAGTGAATAAATATCAAATTGCACAAAATAAAGACCCACAAAACAAAACAAGATTCACTGCATTCAGGCCACATTAATAAGAAACTGATATCTTTGCATTCAGAGCAAATGGAGCAAATAATAAGAAAGTGAGGAGGAGCATTACAACTGCATGTGTTCACGTGTCTCCTGCCTTTCAATATAAGTTATTTTTCAAAATAAAAGACATGTCCAACATCAGATGTGCATTGTCCACGACCCACCAGTTGAGAACCACTGATCTAACACACACACTATAGTTTGAGATAAAGTGACGTGATGTTTCAATCTATTTGAGTGAATTTCAGTGAATCTTTTCCCACAATCCTCTGGGGCCGGTGTCTCACGGTGATATTTCTTGTTTTTGAATCAGAGATTTGAAAGTGTAAAAAAAAAAAAAAATTATTGATTCACAAAAAACTAATCAATCAAAAAAAAGAGGAAATGAAGCAGCAAGAACATCAGAGCTGAACTGGTTCACTGCAACATTAGAGACTCTGATGGTACAATTCACTGATGAGCCTCTGTAGCTTGTGCTAAGCTAACAGTGTTCCTGTTTCTGCAGCTTGTGCTAAGCTAACAGTGTCCCTGTTTCTGTAGCTTGTGCTAAGCTAACAGTTTCCCTGTTTCTGCAGCTTGTGCTAACCTAACAGTTTCCCTGTTTCTGTAGCTTGTGCTAAGCTAACAGTGTTCCTGTTTCTGCAGCTTGTGCTAACCTAACAGTTTCCCTGTTTCTGTAGCTTGTGCTAAGCTAACAGTGTTCCTGTTTCTGTAGCTTGTGCTAACCTAACAGTGTTCCTGTTTCTGCAGCTTGTGCTAAGCTAACAGTTTCCCTCTATAGCTTGTGTTAAGATAAGAGTTTCTGTTTCTGTAGTTTGTGTTAAGCTAACAGTCTCAATGTTTCTGTAGTTTGTGCTAAGCTAACAGTTTCCATGTTCCCGAAGCTAACAGTTTCCCTGTTTCTGTAGCTTGTGCTAAGCTAACAGTGTTCCTGTTTCTGTAGCTTGTGCTAAGCTAACAGTTTCCCTGTTTCTGTAGCTTGTGCTAAGCTAACAGTGTTCCTGTTTCTATTGAGAGTGAGGAGTTGTCATCACAGCTCAGAGCCCTAATACATCCATGTCAGAGCCCCGCCCCCCTTCTCCGCCATGATGGAAGGATTCCGGTGGCAAAAGCCATACTAGTCTATGGGCAAAACAAAATCGTCTACTCCGTAATTTACTGTTTTACAATACCGGAAACCACTGCTGTGTTAAAAACTGCTTCAGTGATTTACTTTCTCCTTATTCTTTCTAGTAATTTGTTGATCTGTTGGCACAAAAAAGAGCTAGAATTTAGTCGCGTCTCTGTGCTGTTCTGATGACGTTGCCCCTGGCAACCGATAGCGTCTCCTTCCATCATGGCCGACCATCGGCACGTGACTCCTCACTCTCAATAGCTTGTGCTAAGCTAACAGTGTCCCTGTTCCCGTCGTGTGTGTTAAGATAACAGTTGTCCTGTTTCTAATTTGTGCTAATCTAACAGTTTCCCTGATTCTCCCTCTGTAGCTTTTGCTAAGCTAACAGTTTCCCTGTTTCTGTAGCTTGTGCTAAGCTAACAGTTTCCCTGTTTCTGTAGCTTGTGCTAAGCTAAGTGTCCCTGTTTCTGTAGCTTGTGCTAAGCTCACAGTTGTCCTGTTTCTAATTTTTGCTAAGTAACAGCTTCCCTGTTTCTATAGCTTGTGTTAAGCTAACAGTTTCCCTGTTTCTGTAGCTTGTGCTAAGCTAAGAGTGTCCCTGTTTCTGTAGTTTGTGCTAAGCTAACAGTTTCTCTGTTTCTTTAGTTTGTGCTAAGTTGACAGTTTCCCTGTTTCTGTAGCTTGTGCTAAGCTAACAGTTGTCCTGTTTCTGTAATTTGTGCTAACAGTTTCCCTGTTCCCATCGATTGTGTTAAGCTAACAGTCTCCCTTTTTCTGTAGTTTGTGCTAAGCTAACAGTTTCCCTGTTTCTGTAGCTTGTGCTAAGCTAACAGTTTCCCTATTTCTGTAGTTTGTGCTAACAGTTGACCTGTTCCCATCGATTGTGTTAAGCTAACAGTCTCCCTGTTTCTGTAGTTTGTGCTAAGCTAACAGTTTCCCTGTTCCTGTAGCATATGCTAAGCTAACAGTTTCCCTGCTCCCTTAGATTGTGCTAAGTTAACAGACTCCCTGTTTCTGTAGTTTGTGCTAACAGTTTACCTGTTCCCATCGATTGTGTTAAGCTAACAGTTGTCCTTTTGCTGTATTTTGTGCTGAGCTGACAGTCTACCTGTTTCTGTAGTTTGTGCTAAGCTAACAGTTTCCCTGTCCTGTAGCATATGCTAAGCTGACAGTTACCCTGTTTCTGTAGTTTGTGCTAAGATAACAGTTGTCCTCTCGCTGTAGTTTGTGCTACGCCAACAGTTTCCCTGTTTCTGTAGTTTGTGCTAAGCTAACAGTCTCCCTGTTTCTGTCGTTTGTGCTAAGATAACAGTTTCCCTGTCCCTATAGCGTACGCTAAGACAACAGTTTCCCTGTTTCTGTAGTTTTTGCTAAGCTAACAGTCTCTCTGTTCCTGTAGTATGTGCTAAGCTAACAGCTTCCCTGTTTCTACAGTCTGTGCTAAGCTAACAGTTTCTACTCTGTAGTTTGTGCAGTTGTTCTGTAGTTTGTGCTCAGCTAACTGTTTCCCTGTTCCCGTAGTTTGTGCTAAGCTAACAGTCTCCCTGTTCTGTAGTTTGTGCAAAGCTAACAGCTTCCCTGTTTCTACAGTCTGTGCTAAGCTAACAGTTTCTACTCTGTAGTTTGTGCTATGCTAACTGTTTCCTCATTTGTGCTAAGCTGACAGTCTCCCTGTTCCTGTAGTCTGTGCTAAGCTGACAGTCTCCCTGTTCCTGTCGTTTGTGCTAAGCTTACAGTCGTCCTGTCTCTGTCGTTTGTGCTAAGCTAACAGTTTCCCTGTCCTGTAGCATATACTAAGGTAACAGTTTCCCTGTTTCTGTAGTTTGTGCTAAGCTAACAGTTCCCCTGTCCTGTAGCATATACTAAGGTAACAGTTTCCCTGTTCTGTAGCATATACTAAGCTGACAGTTACCCTGTTTCTGTAGTTTGTGCTAAGCTAACAGTTGTCCTGTTGCTGTAGTTTGTGCTAAGCTAACAGTTGTCCTGTTGCTGTAGTTTGTGCTAAGCTAACAGTTTCCCTGTTTCTGTAGTTTGTGCTAAGATAACAGTTACCCTGTCCTGTAGTTTGTGTTACGCTAACAGTTCCCCTGTCCTGTAGCATATGCTAAGCTAACAGGTTCCCTGTTTCTGTAGTTTGTGCTAAGCTAACAGTTTCCCTGTTTCTGTAGTTTGTGCTAAGATAACAGTTTCTCTGCTCCTGTAGCGTATGCTAAGCTAACAGTTTCTCTGCTCCTGTAGCGTATGCTAAGCTAACAGTTTCTCTGTTCCCGTAGCATACGCTAAGCAAACAGTTTTCCGTGTTCCCGTAGCGTATGCTAAGCTAACAGTTGCGCCTATTGGAGGGAACAGGACGGTGTGATGTCACACTTGTTCTTTCAGCCTTTAGGTGTCAACAGAGCGCCGAGGCTCATGGGTAGTGTAGTCAGTTCAGAGACTGGCGTGAAGGTCGGAGCACTGAGGCTCATGGGTAGTGTAGTCAGTTCAGAGACTGGCGTGAAGGTCACAGAGGAACAGAACACGGACCGGACCGGGACTCGGGCTCTAATGAAAGGCTCTATGCGGCTGTTGCATTCTGGGTAGTGTAGGCTTCAGTTGACTTTAACGTTAACAGGTGAGAGCTGGGGGAGGGGGGGGGGGGCGAGGTCTGAAGTTGAAGTGTAAACTTTATTTAAACACAGAGCAGCAGTGTGACTGTGCACAAAACCTCCTCTTCACTTTATTGATCCCTGCTACTGCTACAACTTTATTAGTCAAAAGGTCAAAGCCGGGGCCTTTATTGATTATTGATCGGCTCCTCTCCACAGCACTGAGACCTAACGCAGCCAAAACCAGGTGAATGAATAAATAATCCATGACTTTATTCAACACAATCAACGGCTCAACAGCCACAGATACGGCAGTGTTGCAACAGCACACACTTACAACAACAAGAACAACAACAAGAACAACAACATGAGGCGCCCCCCTGTGGCTGCAGAGTGGAGCTGCGGCGCCGACAGAGAGCAGTAGCGGCCGACCGACACTCGGGGAAACTACAGGAAAATGATGGTAGATGGGTATAAACCTGGCTTCTCTAATGGCCTCCTTGTGAGCCTGGAACATCTTGACGTTGTTCATGTTGGACTGCCAGTACTTCACGTAGCCGCCGTGGTCCGCCGTCAGCATCCACATGTCGTTGTGAGACCACGTCATGGCCCGCACCGGGCTGTCGTGGGCCTGCAGGGGGGGGGGGGGGACACGGAGAAACCAGGGGTCAAACATGGAGCATCGCTTTATTTAAATTATACTAATAGATAATTAAATGTGTACATTCATTTCTGGACACAATAAGAGACCACTTTCACAAATGTTTCTTAAAGGGATAGTTCAACATTTTGGCAAATTGGCCCATCACCATAATCCCTATAGTCATAGCAGTAGGTTCGTTACCTTTAATTGTCGGTATATTCACCACGCTATGATATAATAACACAACGTTACCACACAGAGTTGTTTTAGAGGGAAATACAGAGACTGTTGATGAAAAACTGTCCCTGAAGGCAACGTGCATCAGAGGTTTTGCATGAATTTCCCTCTAAAACAACTCTGTGTGGTAACGTTGTGTTATTATCTCATAGCGTGGTGAATGTGCAGCTCACAACTTGTCCACCAGAGCGTTGTGGAGTTGTTTGGTTGTGTATTTGATGAGGGAAACCAAGAAATCCCATAATGAGCCTCCGTAGCGTAGCTCTGAGCAGCTCACGGCTCTCCTCCGCCGTTCTAAAAACAGCTTGCACCGACAATTAAAGGTAACGAACCTACTGCTATGACTATAGGGATTATGGCGATGGGCCGGTTTGACTAAATGTTGAACTATCCCTTTAAACACATCCACAGCTCCCTGACACATGTTCTCATACTGTCATGTGACCTGTCGTTATAATAATAAAGGACAGGTGTGGAGGTTGTTTACCTGTAAAATGGTCTCAAAGTTGAAGGTGAGTCCGTTCCACAGCGTGAACTCTCCGCTGGACGCTCCCGTGACCAGGCGCCGGCCCTCAGGGGTCCACTAACACACAAGAGACAAGACACAACAAGGTCGTCCTCAGTCCTCTAACATCCACACACAGATCACACTGCTGCACAAGAACAACGGGACAGGAAGAGGAGAGGAAAGAGAACAGGAAGAGACTCACTCTGATGACGAAGACGGGACACTTGACCTTGTTGGTGGACGTCCTGACGAACTTGGTGGTGACGGCGTTCATGGGGTTGCTGGCCATCCCGATGGGAGGAACCAGCTGGAGACACACCAGGAGATAATGATCAGGAGGAACATGAGGTCTCCATTACTGCTTTTCACAATGAACCACGGTATTAAACATTTTTTTTTACAATTAATTGATGGTAAAGATTCCTAAATACCGTCACTTTCCAAAACAGATGATGTTGTAAACACAGAGGCCGATGTTGCACCAAAGTGAAGGTAACTGTTAGAAACTCTACTGGTCCATTTACCTACGTAACATACGATTTAAAACTTAAACATTTGGTATAAATGACATTTAATGATTTGTGGTAATCGTGGTAAAAACATGTATGAAACGTGTTGGCAGATGTGCTCCAAAATAAAGGTCAATGCACAGATACTGGTCCATACGTATCATTGAATTGGTAGGAATTTAAATGTTAGTGTGTCATTTGTAATTTAAAAAAAAAAGATTAAAATAAACTTGAACATTTGGTATCGATGACAATTAATGACTTTTAAAACACTTCCCCTGGAGTATTAATAATTGGTTATAAATATTAATACTAGATACTTAAAATATTTAGTGTAAATAATTAGTAATGTAATTATATTTGGACTGTATTCAGGGTTCATACACATTTGAAACATTAGATGTGTATCATATAAATAAATTATGCAATCAATTGTATTTTATTCATTGATTTTCATTATTCTAAATGTGTATGCCATTATGTCACCTAATTATTTCCAGGAGATTGTAGCTAAGTGCTAATAGCTAATAGCTCATACAAAATAATTTACCCAAACAACTTTAGATAAAACCAAACCCAGAACAAGATAAATATATTTCCATACAACAGTTTCCATTTTCCAGACTGTTCCAGACCTGGAAATGTAGAAAATCTAATTCCATCCTTTCATAGGAACCCTGTGTATTTGATTTTACACATTCATAGTGTTGTGAAATTAATTAATGCATAATAATCGTGATAATCGTAACACCGTGATTATTGCTCTGACAATAATGGTACAAAGTGAATCTATAACGGTGACGTCCCTAGTCTCTAGTGTCAGTATGGTGTGTACTCACGTCGTTGTAACATCCTGCGTCGGGCTGGATGGCTCTGAAGTCTCGGTGGTCTCGCTGCCACAGCCGGTTCTAAAGAGAAACATAAACACAGAGAACTTCACTAAAGCCTGCCACACACACAAAGATTTTATTAATCTCAACCCATTCTTTATCTGTGAGAGACCCCACACATGAAGATAAAAAATCTGTGATTGGAATATCGCAGCACACCACACACAATACGATCAAAACTGTTCAAACACAGCTCACCACACACATTAAGATGTTTCAGAATCTTGACCCTCTGGTCAGAAAACTCAGAGAGATCTGCAGCATCAGCAGCGATACCAGGGCTGTCGTTGTAGCTACTCTTTCAGGTCTATTTCCGGAATGGACAATGAGAGCGACGTCATTTTTCTTTTTCTTTTTTTTTAAATGAAAGCGGGACACTTCAGCCTTTACAACGATCCCATCTGTGTGTGTCTGTGGCTCCAATAGATTAAAGACTCTAGACCACTATGATACAACAGAGTTCAAAATAGGCTGGGATAATAAATCAAAGGCAAAGTTTATAAAAAATTTGCTCCATTGCTCCACTCTCAAAAACAAACAAACAACAATCTTCTTTTCTATTTTATGTACCGGTTCATCTTTGTTTTTTTAATAAAATGAATAAATTCACACTTTTACAATGTTTTTTATGACTTAAACTCTTGGACAGCTAATTCAGAAAAAATACCGTCGAAATGTAAGACTTTATAAAGTCGTGAAAAGACTTTTTAATACTTTTTAAGGGTTTTCAAGACCCTGCAGATACCCTGTTATAATTTTTTCCACCACGGCGCACGGTGGCGGCTGCTGACCTCGAGGTAGCGGATGACGGAGGGGTTGTAGTCGATGGTCTTGCGGTTGACGGCCTTCCTCATGCGCTTGCCGTCGAAGGTGAGCTGCTGCATGGCCTGCTGCTGGGCGAAGTCCGGCCGCTTGTAGAACACCTGCCGCGGCGCCTGGTGCTGGAAGCGCGGCATGTGGAAGAACCGCTGCGGCGAGCCGATGTCCGTCGCCATGGTGACCGCTCTACCTGCAGAGGGGTGGAGGGATGGAGGGATGGAGAGATGGAGGAGAGATGGAGGAGGGAGAGAGAGGAGTTGAAACGAGGCGGCTGTGATCAACAACCTCCAGACCGGATCACAGAGTACTGATTTAGTGACCAAGTTAAAGGGATAGTTCACCCAAAATTCTAATGTCAGTGTTCAGGGTATATACAGGAATGTTAAAGCTAATTCTAAAACCTTTTGAAGACTTTTTCAAGACTTTCTCAATATTTTTCAACACCTCACGGCCACTTCAAGCTGTAACCATTTACATCAGTGGCACTTTTAACGCAACAGTTTTAGTTTGTGATAAAGACTATATAGACCACTATGATACAACAGAATTCAAAATAGGCTGGGATAATAAATAAAAAGACAAAAAAATCTTCTTTTCTTTTTCATGTACCGGTTCATCTTTGTTTTTTAATGAAATGAATAAATTAACACACTTTCACAATGTTTTTTAGGACTCAAACTCTTGGACAGCTAATTCAGAAAAAATAACTTTTATTATTTATTTTATTTTAAATTGAAGACTTTATAAAGTCGTGAAAAGACTTTTTAATACTTTTTAAGGGTCTTAATTTTCACAAAATTGATTTATCACCTTTTAATACTTTTCAAGACCCCGCTGATACCCTGTGTTGCTCTGCCGGAATCTCTTTGGACGGACCAGGAAGAGCAACACTGGGAGCTTCCGCTACAAACAAGCTTGAAATATAGACTTATTTAATTTTTTTCGGAACAGTTTCTCATGTCAGGGCTTCAATACAAGAGGGACATTACATACGAGCAGCATGGAGGTATCTGGATGTTTTTTGGTGTGTCTTTTTGTTACGAAGACAGTTGGTATCCATTTGCAACCGTCATATGGACATGCACTGCTACGCCGAGACCCCCTGTAACTCAGAGAAGCCACGGAGGACTCTGAAACTTCTCCCAGCCCTTAGTCCACATGAGGGGGAGGAGGAGATAATGAGTGGCATTTGAATTTAGGGTGAACTATCCCTTTAAAAACAGACGTAACAAAGTGTTCTTTAGACCAGTCCAGATGCTGGAGCAGAACATCTGGGCTGTCGTCACCAGATGTGACCGACCTGCCGCTGGTCAGGGTTCAGTCTACACGCTTTGGTGTGTTTTATTTAACAGTCGACTGGACAAACACGGGAACTCTAGGTTTTAATACACAATCACCACATAACAGCCCATAATAATCATCTACACACATACACCTGTATGTAACAGTGCATATGAACCTGTTAACATATCCACAAGTGTCCCAACATCATCTCTGGTTAAAACCAGAAGCCGGTTTTGCATTTCCGGTGGAATTGCACGTTTACGTTTCCATGGTTTTCAGTCGTTGTCATAGTTGCGGTAAACGCATGGATCTATTAACGCTGGTTTTTAACACGGATGTCAGTCTGTGTGATATCCACTGTTAAAAGCTGCTGTGGTGATCCACGCGTTTTACACATTTTCATTGAAAAAAACAAAAAAACAAACACATCCATGCGTTTACAGCAACTACTGAAACCATGGCAACGTAAACATAAAACTCCACCGGAAGAGCAAAACCGGCAAAACCGGCTACGTTTTTGACATTGGGAAAAAGGTGGACAATGTTTATTCATGTGAGCAACAGACTCTGGAAGTTCAATTAAAGGCTTTTCAACAAAAACAGTTGCTCACTTCATTTATTATTATTATATATTATATATATATATATATATATATATAATATATATATATATTATATTATTATTATTATCACAGCCTCTGCGTCGATTGAAGCCTTCAAGGCGCAGTTAAAAACGTACCTGTTTCGACAGGCCTTTGAACTGCATGGCACTTAATTACTGTTGTTGCTGTATTCTTTGCTGCTCTTCATCTATGTATATACTGCATTGTCTTATTAAGTTTCATGAAGGACTCTGCTGCTCTTGTTGTGTTGTTTTATTATGTTTTGTGAAGCACTTTGTGACTTTGTGCTGCGAAAAGTGCTATATAAATAAAGAATTATTATTATTATTATTATTATTATTATTATTATTATTACAAAACAAACGTATTTTACAACATCAACGGAGCTCCTACAGAGAGTTAGGCCCAATCCCATTTCTCTTTTCTACCCCTACCCCTTGAAACGGAGCTACAAGGGGTAGGGGTAGAAAGACAACCCCTACGAATTGGGACACCCCTTCAACAATCACATACGTCATCACATAGTCTCCACTGGCTTTTACGTAAGCTGATGCGGCGAGCTTTTGCCAGAAATCAAATAGCGTGTTCCATATAACTTAATAAAATAACATAAAACTTAATGCAGACTGATCGGTTCATTGTAAAACATTTATTTACTGATGTAAATGTGGTAAGTAAGTAAGTAAGTAAGTACTTTATTTGTATAGCACCCTTCTCAGTACGAATACACAGAGTGCTTCACATCGTAGATAAAACCATCATACACTACATCACAATACGCAATAAAATATAGAAAGTACTGTGCATATTACATAGTAATAGTACAGATAACATATGAGAAACATCAAGTGGCACTTGATCGACCCAAGGGGGTCGAGGCAAAGACAATGTTAAATGAGAGGCGAGTCACATCCCACTGTGGTGATTTCTGTACGTACAGAGCCCAGAGGCAGCGCTGACTGTGTCTGATAAAGCTTCACTTTTCATTCAAATAAACTAATGCTACTGCCACAATTGTCAGATTTCATCAATGAGACCAACATTTAAATGCTAAAAAGAATGTAACCAGCCGGTGGTAAAGCTCTAAAAACCTGCGGGTAAGTTAATAAGCAATGGTCTTTTCTCCCGGGATGACGACGTAGTTTGGCCGGCGGAGCAGCTCTGCAGACCGGCTGCTGCCTCTGTGAGGAGCCGCTCCTCCTGGAGCTTCACTTCTAACCAGCCGTCATTTGGATAAACTAACCGCACATTTAGGACCTAAGCAGCTACTTTCTCGCATTAAAAAATATAAAAACTTGATAAAGTGACGTAATAACCGCGCTACAGTGAGAAATAAAACAGCTTTTCATTTTACAGCCACCGCTGCCGGCTGCCGTGAGATGCATTCTGGGAAACTCTTCATACCCCTCCGTTTGGAGTGTGCCTCTGAAAAATCTCCGTTTGGAGGGGTATGTAGCCCTACCACTTCCCCCTACCCCTCTGTCCTAACGGGGAATTGGGACACCCCTACCCCTACACGTGAACGCGCAAACGGAGGGGCAGGGGTAAGTGGTAGGGCCAAGGGGTGAAATGGGATTGGGCCTAACAGTGTTTATGTACACGTCAACACTAGTAGTTACAGCAGTAGTAATGACTCGTTACTACAGGTTCTGCTGCAGCTTCCCAGCCTCTGTAGTTACCATGGTAACAGAGGCTCTGATGGAGAGACACTAGGTGGACGGGTAGAGCTACAGGTTTAACCAGCACCGGTCCCTGTGAGGCGTTCAGGTGACCAATCAGAGCAGGTTTACACAACTACACAGCTACACACACGTTACCATGGCAACAACCTGCTGCTGAGCATCATCACAACAACTTCAATCCACCTGAATAAAAACATCCCAGCTCCTCAGGTGAACCGGACTAAAACCTGGACCGACCCTGAGACGGACCATTAAAGGGACAGTCCAACATTTAGTCAGATTCTTCCTCTATAGTCACAGCAGCAGGTTCATCACCTTTAAATTATGGGTGCATGTTGTTTTGAGATCAGCGGGGGAAAGAGACATGAGCTGCTCAGTGAACGGTCCAGGTCCCCTGTCCCTCATCAAACTCATCAAATACACAATCCAACAACTCCACAACGCTCTGGTGGACAAGTTGTGAGCTGCACATTCACCACACTATGAGATAATAACACAACGTTACCACACAGAGTTGTTTTAGAGGGAAAAGCAGCCAGAACTACATGCAACTACATGCACTTATGAGTATTTGCTTCGTTTTTCTTAGACCTTTAGTGGACCATAGTGGAGCTCAGAGTTCAGACCAGACATGGTGAAGCAGCATTTAGCTGTGATGCTGCAACAAGTGGAACAAACTACCAGCAGACCTGAGATCAGCCCCAACTGTCAGCACTTTTAAATCCAGGTTTAAAACATTTCTCTTTTCATGTGCTTGTAGCTGAGCTCTTTTAAGAACTTAAACTTTATCCATTTTCTTACTTTCTTACTTTTTTATTCTTCTTTGCTCCTGTTTTTAACTCTGTGTTTTTTGTTTTTATGAAAAACTGTTTTGAAACGCGCTAACTAACAGTTAATGTTATATAAATAAAGATGCCTTTCCTTGCAGTGTTGTTGTGGAGGAGCAACACGAGGTTTCACCGCTTCCACTGCAGCTCAGTTAACGTTACTTTACGTTACGTTACGTTACCGTGGATCTACCGGTACCGGGCACCGGGGGGAGACAGCGGGAGTCTGGGGGAGACTCTGCGGGAGAGTGCGCTCTCCTCCTCGGTAGAGTGTTGTGTTTAAACCCGCTCAGCTCGGCTCGGCTCGGCTGGACCGCGCTTAGCTTAGCTTAGCTTAGCTGCAGCGGCTAACGGCGCTAGCTAGCAGGCTAACGCTAACTAACCGATGCTACCTGAGCCTGTAACGGTATAAACTCTCACCCACACGGGGCTCTAATGGTGTGTTTGATGCGGATGTTTTACACCGGACCTCCCTCCTCCCTCTGCCCGCTGATAGGCAGCCTCAGCCCGGCTGTGCTCCGCTGGTTTCCCGGTGTTGTTGTGTCCGTTAGCCCGGGTTCAATGGCGGCCCAGGCGGTTACAATAAGCTACACACTCACCGACAGTCCCCTGTCTCCTCCGCGGCGCAGGTTACTCTCCGTGGGGCATCAAAGCTCGCAGTCTGCGGTCTGAATCTGGTCTCTCTGCGGTAGCATGGAGCTCCAGGCTGAGATCAGCGGGGCTAGAGGCCAGTCCGGTCTCTGTGTGGGCTCTGTGGGTCTCTGTTTGTCTCTTCAGCCTCCAGCGGACGCCATCATGACGCCTCTTCTTCTCGGCCCTGCTGAAATGCATGCTGGGAGTTTTTCACAACGGGCGGGAGTTCGTGGCGTCACCGCGCGAAGGCTTATGGGAAACAGAGTTTTTTTTTTTACATGATGAGAAAATTTTTATTTTCGGCTCCTCCTCTCACAATAATAAAATTAACATAATTAATCTCTTCATATTACTCGGTAAATTCCATATTCATAAAGCCAAAATGTCTAATACAACCCCATCATTCCCATTATTTTCAGTCAAATTAAGTAATCTTGTCTGCCTTTATAACTTGTTCTATGTCTTTAATTTCATTTTTTAAGGTCTTTTTAAAAATAATTTATTTCTTTTATTAGACATATTTATTTATTTAATTGTTTTACTTATTATTTTATCATCTCTATATTTCTTATATTATTTATCTACTAGTTCTTTAAATGTTTTGATAATGTTTGCCTTTGTCATGTCTTGGAATGTCTGTCGCTTTGTTTTTTTGTTCCTTGTTCAATTGGTGATGTTATTTGATGATAAATAAATATTATTTTAAAAAAAAGAAGAGTTTTTACATTAAAAAAATTACTTTTTCCTCTAACGTTCATGGATAATGTTGATTTTTATTAATATTCTTATGTCGCTGCTGCATGTTGAACACGGTCTAATGTTTTGTCCTGTAATGTAACATCGTCATGATGTTTTTCTCTTACGTTAAGAGTCAACACGAGCTGAGATAACCTTCAACTCACTACTTGTCTATGTTTATCTTTTATATACAGTGTATGATTTTACACAGTTTTCTTACCAGCTCTGTAAATGACTTAGAGCCAGCTATAGCTACATATTTGACTTTTACAGAGTTGTAATCTTCTTTTTACAGTCTATGGTTGTAACCTGTCAGTGTTTGTGTGGAGCCAGCAGAGGTCGCTGTGGCTCTAACCCTGCCTGGGTTAAATAAGATGAGATACATTTTGATGCCAGTGTTATCAGATAACTTCTGGTATTATGTATACTTGTGTTTGTCAGAATAGTTTCTCTCTTGTTATGCTGTATGGTTGTAGGAGAACGATGTGTGTTTAACTGGGGGGGGGGGGGGGGGGCGACTGTGATGTGATGTTGATGTTAAACTCTCTGGAAAAAGTTATATTCTTTCATCTATTGTTTATTTAATATATCTATTATATAAATTCTATTCTGAGGTTGTGAGCTATATATTATTTTATTTTATACACAGCCCAAAGAAACCCCAAACAAACCAAAACTATAACCAAAACCAAAAACCAAACAAAATCGATTTACACTATTGAATTGAAAATAGGGGTTATCTTTTCTAATAATCATGCAGAGGTTTTTAGTGACTTATGTCTAATGTTTTTCTGACTAATAAATAAATGAAGCTAGTGACGTCATTCGGCCTGGTCCAATCAGAGGAGAGTCTGTGCTGTGAGGTCAGACCGTCCTGAACTGTCGCGTGCTCCGTCTCCTCCTCTAACCGCCGGTAAGTTAACGTTACCGAAATCACCACGGTCCTCCGGTAAAGTACCGGGACAGAGACCACTGTCCTCCTCCGGTAAAGTACCGGGACAGAGGGGACTGTCGCCCGGTTAAATTGTCTGTTTGTTCTGCCTTTGTTTTTACCGGTGCTAGGTCCGGTTAACCTAACGGCTAGTTGAACTCCAGTTAATCTAACGTTAACGGCTAGCTGTGCTAACTCGCTAACTAGCCTAACGATATCTATGCCGAACGGCTAGCTGTGCTAACTCGCTAACTAGCCTAACGATATCTATGCCGAACGGCTAGCTGTGCTAACTCGCTAACTAGCCTAACTGTCAGCTGTGCTAACTCGCTAACTAGCCTAACGGTCAGCTGTGCTAACTCGTTAACTAGCCTAACTGTCAGCTGTGCTAACTCGCTAACTAGCCTCAGGGACCAGCGTCCTGTTGTTTTCATGTTTAGGTGAGACATTACAGGTGAATAGGGTAAAAAAAAAAACAAATTAAACAGATTTCACCATGAAACTTCCCAAGTGTATCACTCACATTAAAACAAATATTTTTTGTATTACAAGTTTTGTCAAATTCTATGTTTAAATATGTAAATGAGGTAATATCTCGTTAAATATGTGCTAATTTGCATATATTTCCAGAACAGAAATCTGATCAATGGATAAAGCTACTTTCAAAATTCTTGTTTTATTGTGTTGACACATTATAGTGAAACGTTTTTACAGAGGAGGATTGTGGATATCTCTTTTTATCACTCTGTAAATGAAAAAATACTGTCACCAGCCCTAAAAAAAAAAAAAAAAAAATTCGCCACGTTTTTAGTAATAAAATGTTGCATAAATGAGGCTGTGAATGATATATCAACAATCCCCTCTGTAAAAACCTTCAGAATATAGAAAGGGATCAAAGTGGAAGGTTTGGTGTCTGTAAGTGCTGCTGAAGTGGAGATTTCTAGCTCAGAGTCATTACAGGAAGCAGTGGTTGAATGTGTTTTTGTTAGTTCTTGACCGGACTTGACCTTTGACCTTCCTCCTCCTCCTCAGGCTGTGGAGCTGTGGTGTCCAACCTGTGGTCCAGGCTTCTGCAGAGGCCGCTGTGTCAGATCTGAGGGGCTGATTCTTAACGAGGTGGGGAAACAACCGCTACACAACCGCCATTTTATTATTGTTTTATTCATCACTATGGTTACTGGTCATTTTGGTAAAGGTCAAGGTCACGTTTCCTTCTAAACAACCTATGTATGTTGACCATGTGGCTTTACAGAAAATAACCAGCAAAAACACAGTCAGATACATTAAAACTATAGTTTCATCAATGACAGAGATACATACAAATACATTGAGCAGACAAAAACAAAGGATTAGGATACATTAAGTGTCATCAAAATAAACTAATAAGATAGATAGATAGATAGATAGATAGATAGATAGATAGATAGATAGATAGATAGATAGATAGATAGATAGACTTTATTGATCCCAAGCTGGGAAGTTACAGTGCAGCAGCAGCATTACACAGACACACTGTGATGGTAAACATATAGCCTAGTATAAGAATATAAAGAACAAACTATACATAATAAAATAGTCAAATATAAGAGATAAAATAAAATGTAATGTACAAAAGTATATACAACAAATTGGCAGTGTTGATTTTAGTGCAAGTAAAAAATGTGCCATGTGTGTAACTGCGTAGTGACTGTAAGTTATGAGCAGAGTTCTTCAGCTGTTATTATACAGTGTGATGACATGTGGTAGGAAAGATTTATTGTATCTGTCCCTTCGACAGTTGGGACTGAGCTGTGACACCATGTTAACCTGAGCTCTGTGTGTGTGTGTGTGTGTGTGTGTGTGTGTGTGTGTGTGTGTGTGTGTGTGTGTGTGTGTGTGTTGTGCTTTAGTGTGTGGGTTTTCTGATGAGCAACAGTGATGAGCAGCAGAAGCCGCAGGTCCTGGTAAGAACTGAGCTACACACCTGTCCTTCATCTGTCCCTTCACCTGTCCAGGGTATCTGCAGGGTCTTGAAAAGTATTAAAAGGTGGTAAATCACTTTTGTGAAAATGAAGACCCTTAAAAAGTATTAAAAAGTATTTTCATGACTTTATAAAGTCGTAAATTTTGAAGGTATTTTTTCTGAATTAGCTGTCCAAGAGTTTGAGTCCTAAAAAACATTGTGAAAGTGTGTGAATTTATTCATTTTATTAAAAAACTCTAGAGTAGAGTACTCGGATATCGGCTACAGCCCTACTGGAAACAAAATCAAACGAGCTGAGGCACATGTCATGATTGCCGTTTTTCTTTTTTGAGAGTGGAGCAATGTGTTTTTTTTTTATAAACTTTGCCTATGATTTATTATTCTAGCCTATTTTGAATTCTGTTGTATCATAGTGATCTATATAGTCTTTATCACAAACTAAAACTGTTCAGTTAAAAGTGTCACTGATGTAAATGGTTACAGCTTGAAGTGGCGGTGAGGTGTTGAAAAATATTGAGAAGGTCTTGAAAAAGTCTTAAAAAGGTTTTAAAATTAACTTCAAGATTCCTGTATTTACCCTGCTGTCCCTCCTCTGTCCCTCACCTGTCCCTCACCTGTCCCCTTGTCCCTCACCTGTCCCTCCTCTGTCCCCTTGTCCCTCTGTCTTCCGCCCCAGCACCAAGAGTGTCTCGTGTGTGGGTGGGAGGAGACTGGAGGGCCGGTACTCCAGAGTGAGTCTACAGAAGCCTGGATGGACCAAAGGAGAGGTAACAGCTGTTGTCAGAAACAGGGATGTCACGATTATAGCTTTCTTGGTACGATTATTGTCAGAGAAATAATCACGGTGTTACGATCATCACGATTATTATGCATCAATACATTTCACAACACTATGAATGTGTAAAATCAAATAAAGTCAAAATATAATTACATTACCGTACTAATCTCTAGGACCAGTTATTAATCCACTGGGGGAAGTGTTTGAAATATTTATGTCATTAATTGTCCTCTATACCAAATGTTTAAGTTTATTTTAATAATTTTTTTTCACAATACAAATGACACGCTGACATTTAAATCCCTACTAATTCAGTGTGGACCAGTATCTTACCTTACCTTTACTTTGGTGCCACATCTGCAGATATGGTTCCAATATAATCTTTTTCAGAAAGTGACGGTATTTAGGAATCTTTACGATCAATTAACTGTGGTGTTTAATACCACGATTAATTGTGAAAACAAGTAATCGTGACATCCCTAGTCAGAAATAAAACTGTCCTTCACAGTAAAAGCCCTCCATGTGTAGCAGGAAGCAGCAGGGCTCTTATTGTGAAACTGCTGCTAAAAGCGACAGCAACAACTAAACTCTCTGTTGCGTCTTTAACTCCACACACAGAGGGATTTATAGAGAATTAAAATGTTAGGCTGATGATGATGAGGATGATGAGGATGATGATGATGATGATGATGATGATGATGATGATGAGGATGATGAGGATGATGAGGATGATGATGATGATGATCTTGTTCCTCCTCAGGATGAGAAGCTCCACAGACTGGTGAAGGAGTTTGGCTCCAGCAGCTGGTCGTCAGTGTCCCTTCACTTCAGGGTGAGTTCAGGTGGCTTCATGCCGCTGATGTTGAGGTGTTACAGGTGACAGGTGAGTGTCGTCATGACAACAGGGCAGGGATGTCGCGATTATAGATTTTCTTGGTACGATTATTGTCAGAGAAATTATTATGATTATTATATTAAATAATTTGACAACACATGAATGTGTAAAATCAAATAAAGTCAAAATATAATGACATTACTAAAGTATCTATTAATAAAGGAGCAATTATTAATCCTCCAGAGGAAATGTTTGAAGTTATTTTTAATTGCTTTTTTTTTCTTACAAATGAGGCACTAACATTTAAATTCCTAGCAGTCCAGTGTTACGATAGGTAAAGTAACATTAATGTGAGAGAATCAGCTTCCTCTGACAAACTGTCTGCAACTGGTACTGAACGTAAACAAAGTTACACACACGGCTGTTGTGTAACTTTGTTTTGTTCATCTTTGTTGTAAAGTGACGGTATTTAGGAACGTTTGTGATTAACTAATTGTGGCGTTTAATACCACGATTAACTGTGTGAAAACCAGTAATGGTGACATCACTACAACAGAGAGCAGCTTCATGACACAGAGAGGCGACAAGTGACAGCAAAGTGTGAGCAGATGAAACGTTAAAGGGATAGTTCAACATTTTGGCAAATTGGCCCATTGCCATAATCCCTATAGTCATAGCAGTAGGTTCGTTACCTTTAATTGTCGGTGCAAGCTATTTTTAGAACGGAGGAGCAGAGCCGTGAGCTGCTCAGAGCTACGCTACGGAGGCTAAGGGAATTTCTTGGTTTTCCTCATCAAACTCATCAAATACACAATCCAACAACTCCAAAAGGCTGTCATGGACAAGTTGTGAGCTGCACATTCACCACGCTATGAGATAATAACACAACGTTACCACACAGAGTTGTTTTAGAGGGAAATTCATGCAAAACCGCTGATGCACGTTGCCTTCAGGGACAGTTTTTCATCAACAGTCTCTGTATTTCCCTCGAAAACGGCTCAGTTTCGTAACGTTCCATTATTATCTCATAGCGTGGTGAATGTGCAGCTCACAACTTGTCCACGAAAGCGTTTTGGAGTTTTGGGATTCTGTATTTGATGAGTTTGATGAGGGAAACCAAGAAATCCCATAATGAGCCTCCGTAGCGTAGCTCTGAGCAGCTCACGGCTCTGCTCCGCCGTTCTAAAAACAGCTTGCACCGACAATTAAAGGTAACGAACCTACTGCTATGACTATAGGGATTATGGTGATGGGCCGGTTTGCCAAAATGTTGAACTATCCCTTTAAACAGCCACAGTAGATGAGTGGAAGTAGAAAACACAGTAGATGATCTGATGAACTGTGGTGTGTGTGTGTGTGTGTGTGTGTGTGTGTGTGTGTGTGTGTGTGTGTGTGTGTGTGTGTGTGTGTGTGTGTGTGTGTGTGTGTGTGTGTGTGTGTGTGTGTGTGTGTGTGTGTGTGTGTCAGGGCCAGAGGTCCAACGTGGACTGTCAGCGGCGGTGGCAGCAGATCAAGAACCCAGAGCTGGTGAAAGGTCCCTGGACTCAGGAGGAGGACGCCAAGGTAGAGACTCAGGGTCATGTGACCGGTCTGGACCAGACCCCAACGTCTGCAGCTGTTCTCCCTCTTCTTTTAACTATTTTTTTAAATACATTTTTTCACTTCTAGAACTAAAGGATGGATACATAATATAGTCCACAGAAATAAAAAGTAAAACTAACAGATCAAAAAACAGAAGACCAGCTCAGATCCATATAAATAAACCCCGGGGTTACAGTTAAAATGTGCGGTATGAGCAGTCACATAGTTAAACTGGGTTCCCAGACTTATCCACCACTTTCGGGAGAATGCCGCTGGGTGTCGCCATGACACTCCATCCCACCGTTACTGTATTGTTGATAGCATAGACTGGTTGATAGACATCGGCCGTGATGACTTTATTTATAATCATCACCTAATATTAATGAGAACAATACGGACGAGGTTTTAGCTTTATGTCACATTTTCACGTCACTATATCACCGTTGCGACTACTCTGATGTTTATGAAGTCTATAAAACTAATTGTTGAACAAACATTTTAGATTAGCTGGGCTAACCGTTAGCTGTTAGCCGTTAGCAGTGTCAATAAACAATAACTCAATAAACGGTCCATGAAAAAAATATTTTCTCCAGTGGATATCCTAGTTCCAACATGACTGAGCTAACTGGAGTAGTTTCATGTCGTGTCCCACAACGGGAGGGTTTTAACAGCTGACGTCCTGCTGTTAGCTTAGCTACTGCTGTTAGCTGTTAGCAGCAGCAAAGCTAACAACTACGACAACCATGACTAATTACAAAAACATGCACACAGAAATAGTAATGTTTGTTCAATAATTCGTTTTATAGACTTAACAAACATCAGATTTAGTCAAACCGGTTTTGGCAGCCCGGAGCCCCCACATTTGGTACCTACACCGGTGGCTAACGCTACCAGTTAGCCGCTCGCTAGAACTGGTGGCTAACGCTACCAGTTAGCCGCTCGCTAGAATGCTACTAAAACCCACTTCCGTTGTGGTGTGACGCAATGGATCATGGGAAAATAAAGTGGTGGATAGAACTGGTCTGTTTTAAATGTAATAAACATGTACGCCACTCTTTTCTGTTGTGACGTCACTTCCTGTGCAGGTGATGGAGCTGGTCCATAAGTACGGCATGAAACGCTGGTCGCTCATCGCCAAACACCTCCACAGTCGTAACGGGAAGCAGTGTCGCGAGCGCTGGCACAACCACCTCAACCCCACGGTGAAGAAGAGCTGCTGGACTCTGGAGGAAGACCGCGTCATCTGTCAGGCCCACAGGCTGCTGGGAAACCGCTGGGCCAACATGTCCAAGCTGCTGCCGGGCAGGTATGTAGACCAGCTCTAGACCTCCTCTAGACCTCCTCTAGACCTCCTGTAGGTACCTACACCTCCTCTAGACCTCTAGACCTCCTGTAGGTACCTAGACCACCTCTAGACCTCCTCTAGGTAGCTAGACCTCATCTAGGCCTCCTCTAGACCTCCTGTAGACCTCCTGTAGGTACCTAGACCACCTCTAGGCCTCCTCTAGACCTCCTGTAGCTCAGGTCCCTGTCTTGTCCCCAGGACAGACAACTCCATCAAGAACCACTGGAACTCGACCCTGAAGAAGAAGGTGGAGAAGGAGGGCTACCTGCAGGTCCTCCACAGCTGCTACTCCTCCTTCAGCTCCTCCTCCTTCTGCAGACAGTCCAGGTCCAGTGGAGCTTCTAGGACCACCGCCGTCCTCACCAAGGTCCTCCTCCTCCTCCTACCACAGGCCACATGCTACATGCTGCTACATGATGCTACATGCTGCTAACGCTGCTACATGATGCTAATGCTGCTACATGATGCTAATGATGCTACATGCTGCTAACGCTGCTCCGTCCACAGGGGGACAGTCTGTCCACGGTGAAGGATGAGTCCAGCTGCTGCTAATGCTGCTACATGATGCTAACGCTGCTACATGATACTACATGATACTACATGATGCTAATGCTGCTACATGATGCTAACGCTGCTACATGATACTACATGATACTACATGATGCTAATGCTGCTACATGATGCTACAAGATACTACATGATGCTACATGCTGCTAACGCTGCTACATGCTGCTAACGCTGCTCCGTCCACAGGGGGACAGTCTGTCCACGGTGAAGGACGAGTCCAGCTGCTGCTAATGCTGCTACATGATGCTACATGCTGCTAACGCTGCTACATGATGCTACATGCTGCTACATGATACTACATGAAGCTAATGCTGCTACGTGATGCTAATGCTGCTACATGATGCTACATTCTGCTAACGCTGCTACATGATACTACATGATGCTAATGTTGCTACATGATGCTACATGCTGCTAACGCTGCTACATGATACTACATGATGCTAATGTTGCTACATGATACTACATGATGCTAACGCTGCTACATGCTGCTACATGATACTACATGATGCTAACGCTGCTACATGATACTACATGATACTACATGATGCTAATGCTGCTACATGATGCTAACGCTGCTACATGATACTACATGATACTACATGATGCTAATGCTGCTACATGATGCTACAAGATACTACATGATGCTACATGCTGCTAACGCTGCTACATGCTGCTAACGCTGCTCCGTCCACAGGGGGACAGTCTGTCCACGGTGAAGGACGAGTCCAGCTGCTGCTAATGCTGCTACATGATGCTACATGCTGCTAACGCTGCTACATGATGCTACATGCTGCTACATGATACTACATGAAGCTAATGCTGCTACGTGATGCTAATGCTGCTACATGATGCTACATTCTGCTAACGCTGCTACATGATACTACATGATGCTAATGTTGCTACATGATGCTACATGCTGCTAACGCTGCTACATGATACTACATGATGCTAATGTTGCTACATGATACTACATGATGCTAACGCTGCTACATGCTGCTACATGATACTACATGATGCTAAAGCTGCTACATGATGCTAATGCTGCTACATGATGCTACATGCTGCTAACACTGCTCCGTCCACAGGGGGACAGCATGTCCACGGTGAAGGACGAGTCCAGCTGCTCCACCTGTGAGCTGAGCAGCTGCAGACAGCTGTGTGGCCACGCCCACCTGTTCTCCAGCGTCTCCGCCTCCTCCTCCTCAGGATACGACTCCTCCATGTGTGAGCTGACGGTGGCGCCGGAGCTGGCAGACGCAGTAAAACACCACGCTCTTATTTTGAAAGGACAACATTTTACATGTGTGTGTGTGTGTAAACTAAATTGAACCTGAACTCATCACAGGGCACACACACCTGGAGCTGCAGGCCACAGGAAGTGACATCATCACTGTCCACCTGCCAGTGCAGAGAAGACGCCGACCTGTCAGGGAGCTACGTAAGAACACACAACCACCTGGCCATCACACACACACACACACACACACACACACACACACACACACACACACACACACACACACACACACACAGAGGGTCAGCTGTGTGTGTGTTCAGGTTGTAGGGATGAAGGAGCAGCTGCTGAGTGGAGACTCGTCCTCCTGGACCAGGACCAGTGCAGTGGGAGCTGCCAGCTTCTCTCCTTCTCAGGTACAGACTGTCTGTCTCTACCTGTGTGTGTGTGTGTGTGTGTGTGTGTGTGTGTGTGTGTGTGTGTGTGTGTGTGTGTGTGTGTGTGTGTGTGTGTGTGTGTGTGTGTGTGTGTGTGTCTGTCTGTCTCTAACCTGTCTGTCTGTCTCTCAGCTGCTGGGCGTCAGTGCTGCTGATGACCTGAAGCTGCAGCGTCCAGCTCTGACCTCGACCCCGGTCTGTTCCCTCAAACACCCGGAGCCCAGTCAGGACCAGGACCAGGACCAGGACCAGGACCAGACCTGTGTCCACTGCAGCCTCAGCACCAGGTACGTCCTCACACAACCACAACCAGAACTAAAACCACACACACAACCAGGACCAGAACCAGAACCAGAGCAGACACAGGGGTGACACCCGAGGGCAACAATGAGGGGACTAGGACAGAGACAGGAAGGACAAAGACCACAGGACACACTCTTCAAAGTAAAAGCATAGGTAACACTTTACAATAAGGGTCCCTTAATTAATGTTAGTTAGTACATTATTAAGCATTGATATATAAACTATATAAATTAATGCTGAGTAATGCATACATAATGATAACTAATAACATTATTCAACTTTTTTAACTTTCAGTAGTAAACATGAATTAAAGGATAATTTCCGTTTTTTACAACCTGGACCTTATTTCTAGCATAAAATACAATCATTTTACTCACCCAGAAACTTTGGTGTCATTTGGAGTTGTTTTGACGAAATTAGCCCCACTGGAGCGGCGCGTATATCCGTATAATGCGAGAGCACGGGGCACGCAATGCAGCCTCTATATAACACATTATCCGCTGCAAAACTCGTTCATTTCGCCAATATTTTGTTATGATACACTAGTGATATTCCCCTCCGAGCCCGTGGTGGCATGTTATCAACATGCTGCGCCTGTAGGTTGACTACTAACCTCCGACCTGGATGATGTCATCTCCGACCGCCGCCCGGCTCATTCTGATAATAATCATTCTGCTTCGGCATTCGGGTCCATTTTTATCTCAACTAGCCGGAGCTTTAGTGAGTCCAGGTTGAGGAGAGGAAGCCTGTGGAAGCTGAACTTCATCCAGCTGCTCATTTTGTTCTGACAAGTCAGAAACACGCAGAAACGAACCATAGCATTAGCGGTAGCAAGTTAGCCGCGCCGGGCAGCGGTCGGAGATGACATCATCCAGGTCGGAGGTTAGTAGTCAACCTACAGGCGCAGCATGTTGATAACATGCCACCACGGGCTCGGAGGGGAATAGCACTAGTGTATCAGAACTAAATATTGGCGAAATGAACGAGTTTTGCGGCGGATAATGTGTTATTTAGAGGCTGCATTGCGTGCCCCGTGTTCTCGCATTATACGGATATACGCGCCGCTCCACTGGGGCTAATTTCGTCAAAACAACTCCAAATGACACCAAAGTTTCTGGGTGAGTAAAATGATCTTATTTTATGCTAGAAATAAGGTCCAGGTTGTAAAAAACGGAAATTATCCTTTAACTGCTTACTAATAGGCTGCTTTAATTAATGTGTTTCCTAATCCTAAGTAACACATAATCACACCTGCAAACTGGTCACCTTTTGGCTACAGTCACCTTTTTTTTTAATGTCAACCAGAGTAGTAGAAGTGAATGAAGAGGGTTTTAGTTTTGTAACTTGTCACCTTTTTCACTACTACTGCTTAATAATGTACTTACTTAGGTTAATTAAGGGACCCTTATTGTAAAGTGTTACCAAAGCATCGTGTCCAGATGAGAGAGTTGTGAGTAAACCCTGCAGAGTAAACCTGCCGGTTGGTTGGTTGGTTTCCCCGGTGACAGTAAACAGCTGTTTGTTGTTCAGGACTGCAGCTGAGATCACAGACAGGGTCAGAGTGCTGTGGGCGGCGGCTCCACAGACGCCAACGCCACTGAAGATCAACACCTGCAGCCAGGACCAGGTGAGCACACACATGGTCCACCAGCTGATCCACCAGAGTCCAGAGGTTAAAGGGATACACCAACATTTTATTTTTTTCGTGTCTTGCCTCACTCCTGAGTCCATGACCAGCAGATAGACACCATCCTTTCCACTGTGCGTGCAGTAACAAGGGAGATAGAGCCGTATCGCCCGTAATTAGCTTAGCTCAAACACTGGTTTATTTTGGTTCAAGCTAGCTACATCGAGGGTAGGTTAGCTTCCTATTTCAAAGTAAAAGCACAAATTCTATCGTCATGGTTTTCTGTATGTAAAGGGCATCAGGTGTTTTATTTTGTGAAAGTAACAGGAAGTGCGTTGGTCACAACCATGGATGTATTATATTAACAACGGCTAGCTTGAGTAGCGTCAAATTTGTCCGAACAAAATAGTAAACAGCTGGTATTTAGACAAATTAACGACACACTGCTGATGTTTTCTTAAATGTCCTACATTTTGTTTGAATGTTTCTGATATCTGGATGTTTGGATGTTGTTTATTGATGATTTAATTTGATGTTCTCTTCTATAAAGTGTCCTTGAGCGGCTTGAAAGGAGCTTTTTAAATAAAATGTGTTGTTATTATGATGATGATGATGATGAAGATGAAGATGACGGTGCAGTCCCTGTGTGTGTGTGTCCAGGTGTCAGTGTGTCAGATCAGGAAGGCCACGGTGACGTGGGAGGAGACGAGTGTCGACCCGGACAGCCAGCTGTCGGCCAGCAGCTCTGAGGTCTCTCTCTCTCTCACACACACACACACACACACACACACACACACACACACACACACACACACACACACACACACACACACACACAGGCGGCTGTGAGGGTGTGTAAATGAAGAGCTGTTTAAGTTTAAGAAATTAAGTTAATCATTGTTCTTCTTTGTTTATGAAATTGCTTTAATAAGTTATAAGAAAGCTATTCCTCATTTCTCATCAAGTGTGAGGTATGAATTATGTATGAATTCTGCAAGAGCAACCCAACCATACTCATCGTCTGATTTTCTTATTTAACAATGTTTGCTGACTGAATCATGTCTTCAAACTTGTCTCTGTATTATATGTAAGTACCTTAGTGATATTGTCTCTACACCATGATTGATTGTAAATGTAACAGTTGCAAGGGGGTAGGTTTGGCCTCTTACCTATCCTTTTCGTATGTATGTATTTCTGTCATTCATACGAAATAAAAAAACAATCAACCAATGAAAGCTGTTGCCGTGTGGACCAGGTGCAGGGGGAGAGTCTGCTGAGCCCCACGCTGCAGGTGCAGGAGGAGTCTGGCTCCGCCCCCAGCTGTGAGCAGTCGGGCTGCTTCCCATTGGAGGGCCAGGTGGAGGTGTGGTGGTGTCAGCAGCCAATCAGCTACCTGCTCTCTCCAGACTGCCCCGCCCACAGACTCAACCCCTTCGAGGTATGAACTATTCCCGTATCCCACAATACAATGCAGTCGTGTTTTGCCAGAGAAGAAGAGCACCAAGCTAATTAGCATGTTAGCTAGGATTTCTTTAGGTTATTTAGCAGTAAACTCCTCAGACGTATTTGCCTTCGCTCCGTTTGCCTGAGCAGCAGGAGTTGGGCAGCAGCATCCCAACAATAACAGGCAGCATTAAAGGAGCATTATCGCAAATACAGCAGTATTAGCATAAAATAGGCTGAAATATGCAAAAGATAGGTCGGGGGGAGCCATAACTAAATTTACAAAGAAAATACGTGGGGCAAATGCAGAATTTGTCTTTTTATATGACACAAGCCAACCTGGCGCTTGCTGCGTTCAATTGCACTCGGAAAAATCGGTAAATTGTAATGTAGCAGTGTTAGGCTGCTTACAGTCACTGAATCGCTCAGTAGAAGACTTTCTCTCCACGTCCCTGTGTCTGTTTTCAGCTGTCCTCTCACCGTTATTAACGCTTTATTTTTCTCCTCATGTCCTACACTAGAGAACTTGTTCTTCTTATCACCAAACGAGGCTGCTCTCTCTCTGACAGCTGGTTTCTAAACACCATAAAGCGTAACATGTAGGAGGAGAGACGCCCACTTGTTTATATCTGATAAGCTGCGCCACTGGCTCCATCTAGTGGCCCAATTAAGAATTTGGATTTGCGTTGATGCTCCTTTAAATCAATCTAATAAAGAAACTGTAGGTAGAATATGTAGTAAATGCGAGCTAACGAGCTAAGCTAATAGCCACAGCTAACGAGCTAAGCTAATAGCCACAGCTCACGGTCGGGACACACAACAGTAGTTGACCAAACTAAACTTCATATATTTCAACAGTTTATTGTCTGAGAAACACAACCACACAGAATCACATCCTCAAATGTTCCAGCAAGTGTCCGGTTTTATTATTTTATTGTTATGTTTCTGGTTTGTTTACATGATTCTCGGTGCGTCTGCTTCACAGCAGTAGGCTAACACGCTAACACCTGGAGCATCTGCTGACGCAACCATGTTCAGAGAGTCACCGTGTGAATGCTCCTGTCGTTCCCTACATCGTCTACATCAGCGGTCCCCAACCTTTTTATCCCCGTGGACTGGGCACCGGTGGAAAATTTTCCCGCGGACCAGGGGCGGCGGCGGCGTACGTTCTCCTATTTACATTACTGTATAAGCGGGATTGTAGACGGTCACATAGTTTTCTCTTACGTTTACGTTCTTTGTTACAACTCACCATAATATAGGATCACAATAATAATGTCAGTCATCTGGGGGTGATGCTCCGTCTGTCATCTCAGGTCCTGTCTACTCTGTCATCTCGTTTTGCTGCTGAAGCTGCAGAAAACTCAGTTTCACAAACATAATAATATGTTTGTGATCGAAGCAGGTTTTCAGTGCTTTTGTGGTGATCTCAGGATATTCTGCTTAAATCCAGAACGCAGGGAGAGAAGTTTTCTGTTAAGTGATGAAGCGGCAGAGAGCCGGCCGGGTCCCGCACATTTATTACACACATTGCGGAGCTTGGAGCATGTGAATCACCTGTTGCAATGAACCCGTCATTTAAACAGGACTCGTGGTTTTTCTTTTAGAACAGCTTTCTTCTTGTTGGCAGGCGTCGGGTCTTCTGTCGTCTCATTATTGAGTTTTTCCCGGCCCGGCTACATGTGTTTTTCACTCTTTTATGTTTGTGGACCTGCCTGTCAATTGCGCAGCGCTGGAACGATGCACAAACAGAAGTGGCAACATTTTCAAAATAAAACGACCGGAAGTATGAAATAGACGAAACAAAACGATTTTATTTTTTTTTCAACCTCTTTCTGCGGCCCGGTACCAAATGATCCACGGACCGGCACCGGTCCACGGCCCGGTGGTTGGGGACCACTGGTCTACATGATGTAGGGGAGAGGGAGGGAGGGAGGATTTACAACTCAGCTAGTGTGTGTGTTCATGTGTTCATGTGTTCATGTGTGTGTGTGTGTGTGTTCATGTGTTCATGTGTTCATGTGTGTGTGTGTGTGTGTTCATGTGTTCATGTGTGTGTGTGTGTGTGTGTGTGTAGCTGAGTGGTGAGCTGCAGGTGGTGATGTTTGGGAAAACAGACGACCAGATGAGTCTGACGGAGCAGGCCCGACTCTACGTAGAGCCTTCATCTTCATCCTCATCCTGACCTTCATCATCCTCATCCTCATCATCCTCATCTTCATCTTCATCCTCATCTTCATCCTGACCTTCATCATCCTCATCTTCATCCTCATCTTCATCCTGACCTTCATCATCCTCATCTTCATCCTCATCCTCATCCTGACCTTCATCTTCATCCTGACCTTCATCCTCATCTTCATCCTCATCCTCATCCTGACCTTCATCTTCATCCTCAACTTCCTCTTGGCCAAGTGATGATGCTCAGTGTGAGAGCAGCAGGTTCTGTGTGTGTGTGTGTGTGTGTGTGTGTGTGTGTGTGTGTGTGTGTGTGTGTGTGTGTGTGTGTGTGTGTGTGTGTGTGTGTGTGTGTGTGTGTGTGTGTGTGTGTGTGTGTGTGTGTGTGTGTGTGTGTGTGGATCATGCCCAGCTGACTGCAGACTGTGTCAGCTGTTCTCTCCTCAGGTGAGAGCAGCTGATGGTTTATTGTTTGATTTATTGAGCAGTTAACACACAAACCATCTTTTAACAACTTGTTTTAAATGAAAACTCGTTTTTAGCTTTTTAAAGATTCTAGATTTTTATTCAACTTTGACATTTTAAACAAACATATTTACATAGTATTTATTAATTTTACTCCAACGCTTTATTTTTAAACCAGAGCTAGACTGTGAGAAGAGATGAACGTGTGTCTGTGGATTCTTTATTTGTGTAGAAGTGTGTTTGTGCAGAACGTGTAGATGTTTATTTGACTGAAATAAAGGAGACAGAGTGATCCAGTCTGGTTTCTCACAGAGTTAAAGAGTTTAAGAGTCACTGTGTTTAGACCAGGTTCACAGACCTGGACCAGGACCTGGACCGGTCTGAGCTCCAGCTGGACTCAGCAGGACCGAGGGACGGGGACCGATCCAGACTGAACAGACTCAGGGCCACAGGGACACCAGGAATCTGCAACTGGCACCGGACTTTGGAGACTTGGACCTGATCTCTGAGACTAAGACCTGGACCTGGACCACCGTCACAGCTGGACCACCGTCACACCTGGACCACCGTCACAGCTGGACCACCGTCACACCTGGACCACCGTCACAGCTGGACCACCGTCACAGCTGGACCACCGTCACACCTGGACCACCGTCACAGCTGGACCACCGTCACAGCTGGACCACCGTCACACCTGGACCACCGTCACAGCTGGACCACCGTCACACCTGGACCGGGTCTAAAGGTGAATTCCAGTTCCTGTCTGAACCCTCCAGCTGAACTCTGAAGCAGGTGTTAAGCTGTTCTGTCCTGTGACTTAGAGATGGGACAGACACGTCTTAGACTACAGGGTTGCTAGGGAACACATTAGGGAGATTTAGTGCATTTGTTTACTACCGTTACAACGTGACCCGTACATGTGCCTGTGTGTGTGTGTGTGTGTGTGTGTGTGTGCGTGCACCAGCGCGGTCGCCACAGACTGGTTTATTAATGGGAAACACTGGATGCACTGAGTGATAGTTTGGTTTTTACCGCTGCTACATACCAGGTAAACACCAGCTGTAACTATGGTTACGTAACTGTTGCTACGGGTGATGACATCAGCCCGGTCATCTGAGAACATTGTACATAGCCTGTAAACAACTTAACAACTACATCACCACCAACTAAACGATAACAACATGGCTGCCCTGCTAAGCAGTAACTTAACTGTGCAGTTACTGCACTCTGCCTCGTTTCCCTGTACTTCAGCAGGTTAGCACAAGCACATAACACTTTAGCTAAACACTGGACATTAAATGTTAGCTCACTAAAGTTTGTACTGTCAAATTATTAATCATTTTTGAGGTGGCCAAAGTTAGTAGTTAAGTAATAAAAGCTGGAAGAAAACAACAACATTGTAGTTACTGCACTTTGCCTCAGCAAGTCTGTCTATCTGTTGAAGGAAACCTGGCAGCAGAGCGCAGTATCTGCTTTTTAGGGGTCAAATGTAAAATATGTCATCATATATTAATTGCATGAATATTACTTAATGAAATTAATCAATTAATCAAATCTGTGTATTTTCACAAATCTACCTACAACACATTTAGAAGGCAAATCAAAAAACTTTAAAGCCATTTTTCTCAGTTTCGCTGTTTGCGTAGTTACTGCGGTCTGGCTTAGTAGGGCAGTATTGACAAAAGGTCATGAAATATAAAATAAATGTTATGCAACAATGAGGTAAATGATCCATAAAATGGCGCTTAACTAAGATTATACAATGTTTATATCTCTATTAACAAAGAAAATACTGCATTCTGGGTAGCGCTTCTCCCAGGGTGATGTCGGAGAATCTCAGCCTTTAAACTTGTCCCTCAACTCAACATCTTTTAGAGGCTGAGGGTCAAGAAAGGAACTGGAGTTCATACCAAGTCTCAGAAACTTAAAGGTCCAGGTCCAGGTGTGACATCAGGTCCAGGATCAGTGCAGCCTCTGTTTCCTGTGGGGGGGGGGGGGGGGGCGGGGCTTAGCCATCAGCTGTTTCCTGTCTAGTCTGGCTGGAAGCCGGTGTTGATGGAGCCGTTGTGGGGGTGCGGGGGGGCGTGGGGGGTGTGGGGCAGGTGGGGGCAGCTCTTCCTCCGGGACTTGGCCAGGACTCTGTGGAGGAGACTGGGGGAGCCGCTGCCCCCCCCCGACCCCCCAGGAGGCCCGTCCAGACCCAGCGGCCGCCGCAGGCTGTTCTTCCTCAGCAGCCGGGGAGTGCTGTGACCGCTGCAGAGGGAGGGGGGGGGGGGGGGGGGGGGGGGGGGGGGGGGGAGTGAGGTCATCATGACATCATCATCATGTCATAGTCATTCTAGCAGCTGGATGAGGTCATCATGCTGTTTCCTACACAACTACATGTCAAGACTCTCTGAAGCTACAGTTGGTAAGTCACAACTTAACACAATTAACACAATTTACCACAACTTTTTGCCATTGACCCTGATCTGAGCTACATCGACTAAGAACAGTTATTTGTGTGTTTCAGACTCACTAGCCGCCGCTGCCTCTCTCACTAGCCGCCGCTGCCTCTTTCGCTAGCCACTAGCCGCCGCTGCCTCTTTCACTAGCCGCTGCTGCCTCTTTCACTAGCCGCCGCTGCCTCTTTCACTAGCCACTAGTCGCCGCAGCCTCTTTCACTAGCCACTAGCCGCCGCTGCCTCTTTCGCTAGCCACTAGCCGCTGCTGCCTCTTTCACTAGCCGCCGCTGCCTCTTTCGCTAGCCACTAGCCGCCGCTGCCTCTTTCGCTAGCCACTAGCCGCTGCTGCCTCTTTCACTAGCCACTAGCCGCCGCTGCCTCTTTCACTAGCCGCCACTGCCTCTTTCACTAGCCACTAGCCGCCGCTGCCTCTTTCACTAGCCGCCACTGCCTCTTTCACTAGCCGCTGCCTCTTTCACTAGCCACTAGCCGCCGCTGCCTCTTTCGCTAGCCACTAGCCGCTGCTGCCTCTTTCGCTAGCCACTAGCCGCCGCTGCCTCTTTCACTAGCCGCTGCTGCCTCTTTCACTAGCCACTAGCCGCCGCTGCCTCTTTCACTAGCCGCCACTGCCTCTTTCACTAGCCGCTGCCTCTTTCACTAGCCACTAGCCACCGCTGCCTCTTTCACTAGCCACTAGCCGCCGCTGCCTCTTTCGCTAGCCACTAGCCGCTGCTGCCTCTTTCGCTAGCCACTAGCCGCCGCTGCCTCTTTCACTAGCCGCTGCCTCTTTCACTAGCCACTAGCCGCTGCTGCCTCTTTCACTAGCCGCTGCTGCCTCTTTCACTAGCCGCTGCTGCCTCTTTCACTAGCCGCCGCTGCCTCTTTCGCTAGCCACTAGCCGCTGCTGCCTCTTTCGCTAGCCACTAGCCGCCGCTGCCTCTTTCACTAGCCGCTAGCCGCTGCTGCCTCTTTCACTAGCCGCTGCTGCCTCTTTCACTAGCCGCTGCCTCTTTCACTAGCCACTAGCCGCTGCTGCCTCTTTCACTAGCCGCTGCTGCCTCTTTCACTAGCCGCTGCTGCCTCTTTCACTAGCCGCCGCTGCCTCTTTCACTAGCCACTAGCCGCTGCTGCCTCTTTCACTAGCCGCCGCTGCCTCTTTCACTAGCCGCTGCTGCCTCTTTCACTAGCCGCTGCCTCTTTCACTAGCCACTAGCCGCTGCTGCCTCTTTCACTAGCCGCCGCTGCCTCTTTCACTAGCCGCCGCTGCCTCTTTCACTAGCCGCTGCTGCCTCTTTCACTAGCCGCCGCTGCCTCTTTCACTAGCCACTAGCCGCTGCTGCCTCTTTCACTAGCCGCCGCTGCCTCTTTCACTAGCCGCTGCTGCCTCTTTCACTAGCCGCTGCCTCTTTCACTAGCCACTAGCCGCTGCTGCCTCTTTCACTAGCCGCTGCTGCCTCTTTCACTAGCCGCTGCTGCCTCTTTCACTAGCCGCTGCCTCTTTCACTAGCCACTAGCCGCCGCTGCCTCTTTCACTAGCCGCTAGCCCCTGCTGCCTCTTTCACTAACCACTAGCCGCCGCTGCCTCTTTCACTAACCACTAGCCGCCGCTGCCTCTTTCACTAGCCGCCGCTGCCTCTTTCACTAGCCACTAGCCGCTGCTGCCTCTTTCACTAGCCGCCGCTGCCTCTTTCACTAGCCGCTCTGCTCTGCATTTCCTTACAGCCGTTGTCTGGATAAACTGACCACTAAACTGTCACTTTCTAGCATGAAAAAAAAATGGTGTTGGTCAGGTGTTGCCATAGTTACCTGGAGCAGCCACAAGAGGCAGCGGTGGTCGTCACGTTGACCGGCACCGAGCCCCTCCTCAGCAGAGTGGGCGTGGCACTGGGCGACTCGCCAGCCTGAAACACACACAGGCATTACATCATCACTGCTGCTGTCGGCCAATCAGGGCTCAGCTTGGTCTGTGG
This sequence comes from Trachurus trachurus, assembly GCF_905171665.1. Taxonomy (NCBI): domain Eukaryota; kingdom Metazoa; phylum Chordata; class Actinopteri; order Carangiformes; family Carangidae; genus Trachurus; species Trachurus trachurus. The sequence continues at coordinate 1,652,610 of NC_139900.1, forward strand.
TGGAAACCAGCTGGGATCTCTGAACCAGAACCGTTTGAGACATGATCAGGCAAGGCAATTTTATTAGTATAGCCCGTTTTTACCACCAGTTTGTCTCAAAGGGCTTTACATCCCATAATAACAACATCCTCTGTCCTTAGACCCTCAGGAACCAGAACCAGACTGAGACCAGAACCAGATATTAAACTCTGGAGTGTTAAAGGTTCAGTGAAAAGGTCTCCAGAAGGATCTCCAACCCTCCTAACTGGTCACTTCCTGTTCCAGCTGAAGCTCAAAGTTCAGACATTAGACGTTAAAGGGATAGTTCACCCAGAATTGAAATTGCACTCATTATCTAGGCTCCTCCCCCTCATGTGGACTAAGGGCTGGGAGAAGTTTCAGAGTCCTCCGTGGCTTCTCTGAGTTACAGGGGGTCTCGGCGTAGCAGTGCATGTCCATATGACGGTTGCAAATAGATACCAACTGTCTTCGTAACAAAAAGACACACCAAAAAACATCCAAATACCTCCATGCTGCTCGTATGTAATGTCCCTCTGGTATTTAAGCCCCAAAATGAGAAATTGTCCCGAAAAAAATTAAGTAAGTCTATATTTCAAGCTTGTTTTGTAGCGGAAGCTCCTCTTCATGGTTCGTCCAAATGTGACGAACTGGGAAGAGAAGCTTCAAGAAGCTTCCGCTACAAACAGAGAGAGAGAGAGAAAACTTTATTGATCCCAATGGGCAATTCAGTTTGCAGTTGCACCTAGCCATGTTGAATAAATACATAAATAAACAAAGGACAATACAATACCACAACCAGCATGACGTGAAAAGAGTCTCAGCAACACATTCAAATTGACATTCAACATTTAAAAGCCAGGGGAAATAAGCCAAAGATATGGTGTGCCCCTACACGCACACACACACACACATACACTTAAGCAAGTAAAAATAAAAAGGAGAAAAGAACCAAACCAACCTACCTACGCATGACAATCTTATTCAGAAACAAGCTTGAAATATAGCCTAGACTTACTTAATTTTTTTCGGGACAATTTCTCATGTTGGGGCTTCAATACAAGAGGGACATTACATACGAGCAGCATGGAGGTATTTGGATGTTTTTTGGTGTGTCTTTTTGTTACGAAGACCAGTGTTTCCCCCAGAAAATATGTTAGTTAAAGGGATAGTTCACCCTAGAATGATATTTCGCTCATTATCTACTCACCCTCATGTTGACTAAGGGCTGGAAGAATTATCAGAGTCCACCGTCCCTTCTCTGAGTTACAGGGGGTCTTGGCGTAGCAGTGAATTTCAATGCAACGGGTTGCAAAGAGACACCGGAGCTCTTCGTAAAAAAACACACACAAAAAAACATCCAAATACCTCCATGATGCTCGTATGTAATGTCCGTCTTGTGCTGAAGCCCCAAATTGCGTAATTGTCCCGAAAAAAATTAAATAAGTCTATATTTTAAGCTTGTTTGTAGCGGAAGCTTCTCGAAGCTCCTCTTCCTGGTCCGTCCAAATCTCGCGTGATTTGCGCCGGCGTCAGTGCGGTTACTGCGAATCACGCGAGATTTGGACGGACCAGGAAGAGGAGCTTCGAGAAGCTTCCGCTACAAACAAGCTTAAAATATAGACTTACTTAATTTTTTTCGGGACAATTTCTCATTTTGGGGCTTCAGCACAAGACGGACATTACATACGAGCATCATGGAGGTATTTGGATGTTTTTTTGTGTGTGTTTTTTTACGAAGAGCTCTGGTGTCCCTTTGCAACCGTTGCATTGAAATTCACTGCTACGCCGAGACCCCCTGTAACTCAGAGAAGGGACGGTGGACTCTGAAACTTCTCCCAGCCCTTAGTCCACGTGAGGGGGAGGAGATAATGAGGGACATTGAGGCGTCACCTTTCTGGGCTCTACGCAGGCGGAGGGGAAGTATCCCTCGTCTCCGTTGGACAGACGGCGTCCGAACCACCAGGTGTCGTCCTCCCTGAACAGCACCTCGATCTGGTCTCCCCGGCTCAGGTCCAGCTCCTTGGCCTGGCGGGACCGGTACTGGACCGCCACCACCACCTGCCAATCAGAGAGCAGAGAGCAGCTCGTAACCCCGCCTCCCTCATCATTAATCCTGAGACCCCAGCTTTGTTCTGGTGTGCATTTTTTATTTCTCCTTGCTATCTGGGATAAGTAGGACCTAATAAGTACAATACCTACAGTTTGTCTTTGTACAGGAAGTAGTTTTTGCAAAAAATTATGTCCTCATATGAGGACACTGGGATTATCTCAACATAAAAAAACTGTATTTGCTGTTTGGGACCAGAAGGGCCCAATTTGTGTAAATTCAAAATTTCAGCTTTCTACAATAAGTAGTTCTCTCAAAAATCAGTGTCCTCATACGAGGACATTGGGTCGAAAAACAATGAATCCTACTGTATATAGATGCAGTGACATATGGAAGTTCAAAGGGGTTTTATTCTAAAATGCCACATCAGATTGGCCCGGACATTATTTTTGCCTCTTAGCACCATGATACTCCATTTTTAAAAACTTTGACCTATTAGCCACATTAAGGGACACTGCCTGCACCATCTTGTGGTGATATCACAAATTATACAAATTTCTTTGAAAACAACAAACGAGGATGTGACATTTACTGATGTCCTAGTCTGCTACTATTACTAAAATGTGTCAATGTCATTAAATTCTTACTTTGGTCTTTTATCTTCTGGGGACTGCCATAGAAGGCTCCGGCTGAAATTCCCACCATTTATTTACCCCAAAGAAATTGGTGAAATTTGTGATATCACCACAAGATGGTGCAGGCAGTGTCCCTAAATGTGGCTAATAGGTCAAAGTTTTTAAAAATGGAGTATCATGGTGCTAAGAGGCAAAAATGTAATGTCCTCGTATGAGGACGCAGTCTCAGGAGGTTAACCCTTTAACGACCGTCTGAGATCCACCTGTCTTTTACTTTGAAAGTCTGAAGGACAGGAAATGACTCTTATTAAAACCTCCATTAGAGTCTGTGGTCTATTATTTAGGGATGTCACCATTACAGATTTTCTACGTACGATTATCATGATTATTATTAAGCATTTATTAATTTCAAACACTATTAATGTGTACAATCAAATATAGTCAAAATATAATTACATTACTAATTATTTACACAAAGTATCTATTAAAATATGGCCAATTATTAAAGTGTTTGAAATATATAAGTCATTAATTGTCATTGATACCAAATGTTTAAGTTAATTTTAATCTTTTTTTTTATTATTACAAATGACATTCTAACATTTAAATTCCTACCAATTCAATGCTCCGTTAGGTAAATGGACCAGAATCTGAGCATTTATTCACCTTCGGCTCATACAGAATATTTGTTTGGAAAGTGACGGTATTTAGGAATCTTTACGATCGATTAATTGTGGCGTTTAATACCACGATAAATTGTGACATCCCTACTATTATTATTATCTATTGATGGTAATCTACCAGTCAGTCCCTGAGGTCCATGAGGAATCAAACCTGCTCCTCTGGCAGGACGCCGCTGTGTGTCCTGTTCTCTCCTTTAAATAGCTGCAAATGCCCTGAGCTGACTGATGTAACACTGATTAACACACGCACTGATCCTTTACCTTCTCATCGTCCACATGTTTGGTCCTGGTCCTCCTGCACACTGAGACACAGAGAGGGGGGGGGGGGGGGGGGGGTCAGTGAAGTGTTCACCATGACTGATTGACTAATATCTTTATTTCGATCATGTAAACGACAATGTAAAAAAATAAAATAATAAAATAAATAAGATAAAATAATAATAGGCTATAATAAGTGAACTGCAAAAATGTATACACAAAAACAGTAACATCTCATAAGCAGTTTACATGAGTGAAAAGGAGCAGGAAGAAGTATAAATTTATCTAATCCTACCCCTATCAAATATGTTCTAATTAAACATTTTACACATTTTAATCCAGATAGTAAGTAAGTAAACACCTTGTGTGAATTATTCAGTGTACCTCTGGAGAATCATTTCTTTACGTCTCTTTTTAAACATGATTACACTCAAATTCTTTTTGATTTCAGTTACTCATATTATTCCACAGTTTTACTCCACAAAGTTTTACAACATCCCATCAGTCCCACATCGGCCTCTACTTCTCTAAATGGCAACACTTCATTTTCTATCAAACGTCCCGTCATTCTGACAATTCTTGACTAATATGGTCGTTTTTTAAACCACAGTTAAGCAATGAAGAAAGGAGTTTAACCCTCCTGTTGTCCTCCTGGGTCAAGGAAGGAAGGAAGGACAAAGGGAAAGATGGGAGGAAAGATAGAAGAAGGGAGGGAACAGATTGGATCAAAAAGGAAGGATGAAGGGAAGGAAGGAAAAGAATGGTGGAAAGAAGGAAGGAAAGAGGAGGGAGGGAATAAATTTGTCCAAGGAAGGAAGAAGGAAGGGAAAAGGGAAGGAAAGAAAGATGGAGGTATAGGGAATAGATCAGGTCAGTTGGATCAAAAGAGGAAGGAAGGAAGGAGGAAAGGAACCGACTGGGCCAAACAGGGTTAAAGGTGTTCAGAAAAGAAAATAGAATTTGATTCCACTGTGGGTCTTAACATCAGTGTAATAACTCATCTATCAGACGATGTCGTACAAACTTTGTGCTAAATTCTATTTTCCAGTAAATCCAGGATGAAAGTGTGGTAGTTTGTTTCCTCATTGGATAATGCAGGCACACGGATTATACGTCACGTTGCTACGATTCATCAGCCACTGATATTGGATCCGTCATCCATCAATCAAACATCTGAGACACACACACACACACACGGAGCTCGGTCTCGCCCCAAGCTTTGAATATCCCGCCCGCTCGATAACGACCAATCAGATTAGTTTTCCTTACTCGGGTAAACTCGTGTTGCAGCTCGTGACAACTCGGCGCAACAAACAGGACAAGCGGCCGTTTCTGACCCTTTAAGTTTAGTAAAGAGACCAGGTAGACTAGAGGGTAACACACATTTCCTTCTATTGGAAGCCTTGTAGGAATGCTGAATGCTGGGATGTCAGAATGACAGCGTGTAACCGGTTGGAGGCAGACTAGGAACATAGTGCAAGGTGAAATTACCCACAATACTTTGCAAACTGTTGTTGTTCTTTCATGTCATTGCAGGAGCAGCAGCACCATGGTCCAATAGCAGGTCTTTGTCTCTGTGGCTGATCGCTCATTAAAGCTCAGACAACGGTAACACAACAGCTGTTCACAAACATGGATGGAAACCATGGAAACACCCCAGGTTGTGTCTCAGGAGAGAGTCAGTCTGTTTCCAGTCTGAGCTCCATAGAGACTCTGACTGACGGTGTCTCCTCCTCACCACCAGGGGGAGACACACCTTCTCATTCAATGTGTTTCCTTTATTCTCACTGAAGGCACCAAAACCAGAGCCAGTCTATTGACAATATTAGAAATTCTCTACCAAAACTATGAATGAACACATGTTCAGGGGGAAATAACTGAAAACAGGTCTTTTCTTCTTTGTCTTCTCTTTCTTCTTTTCTTCTTCCTCTCCTTCTTCCTCCTCCTCCTCTATCTCTGCCCTCCACCAGTTCTAGTTTCTTCAGAGTAGCCCCCCTTTGCTCTGATTACTGCTTTTTGCTCTTGGCATTCTCTCTCTCTCTTGATGAGCTTCAAGAGGTGAACCTTCAACCTGACCTGAACATGGTTTTCACTTCACAGGTGTCAGTGTGAAGCCTTGTCAGGTTCATTAGTGGAATTTCACTGAGAATCTACAATGTAAATAGTCATGAAAATAAAGGAAATGCATTGAGAGTGTCCAAACTTTTGACCTGTACTGTATGTAAGTAGGTACGAATGTGGATGAGTTTGTATTGTATTGTTTTATTGTTAGTGGACTGCCCCTCTGGGATTAATAAAGTTGATCAAATCAGACTTCAGCAGGTTAACACTGACTCCTTCTGTCACCCAGTAACAATACAGGAATATAAATAACTTCTAGTTCAGGGTCCAGGGGATTCTTCTTTTCTCTTGTTTTTTTTCTTTTTTAATTGTATAAACATCTTCTCAGTCGTTGTTGTGTGAAATGAACTCAACCATCTTAAAGTCTCTTTGTGGGTTTGTGTTGTGTGGGTTGTGTTGTGGAGCACCAACACACACCTTGTCCACTTTAACTCAGATTAGAGTTTTTTTCTTTTTTGTTTAGAAGTCCCCAAGACACAGTACTTATGTATTTACCAGATTTATTGTAGGTTTACTTCTTTTCTTTCCTGGTTGCAACCAAGGCAACAAGGGCTGTGCTGGTCTGTGAACTGTAGCTACTCACTCAGGAGTGAATGGAAACATGTTTTATGTTATTTAAATGTGCTGTTAAGTCTGTCTTGTGTCTTGTGTGTGCAGTTTGTCTACCTCGTACATGTTTCTGTATTGTCTAAGTGTGTCATTCTGTGTATCACCTTTGTATAGTAGCTTGTGGTCTGTGTATTTTGTCATCTTTAATGTAACGTGTCGGGACTACAGATGGAAATGAGCTGTGAGTTAAATCTGGTGCAAACATCTCTTCATTTTTTTTTTCTGCAAATGATTAATGTCATTACACAACTGTCCCTTTAATAAACTGATAAACTAAACTTAATGACATACAGCTGCTGGAGACATTCACCGTCCAAGACAAATTTCCCTCCGGGGACAATAAAGTTTATATTGATTGATTGATATTAAAGGGATAGTATCTTTTTTTTTTTTAAAGTGTGGTTGTATGATCTCCAAATAGCCCCTAAGTACTTTAATTGCAGTAGAAGACTCTCTGCACTCCTCCCGTTAGCAACACCAGCCCATAATAACCCTGCCCAGAGATTTACAACATACAGTGTTGTGAACAGACCCAAAGAAACGGCCTATTTTCACGGCCTAAAAGAGGTTTTACCTGAAAATAATACACAGTTCCATTGTTTGCTATAATATAATTTTTTGTGCAGGAAAAACACAGTTGTATGTTGTAAATCTCTGGGCAGGGCTATTATGGGCTGGCGTTGCTAACGGGAGGAGTGCAGAGAGTCTTCTACTGCAATTAAAGTACTTAGGGGCTATTTGTAGATCATACAACCCCACTTTAAAAAAAATGATACTATCCCTTTAAGCTGAAAACACAAGCTAGTGTGTGTGTGTGTGTGTGTGTGTGTGTGTGTGTGTGTGTGGACTCACCTTGGGGGGAGAAGACGGTGGTAAAAACCTCAAACTGTTCATCAGACTGTCTGTAGATCTGCTGCATGATGGGATGGATGCTCTCTCTCTGTCTCACACACACACACACACTGAGCTTAAATACCTGCACACACTAATCCTCTATGTGTGTGTGTGTGTGTGTGTGTGTGTGTCTGTTACATACACACACACACACACACACACGGGACATGAGGTGTGTTCAGGTTCAGTTCCTCATCTGTTGATTCTCATTGGTCAGTTTAAACTCTGAGAAACAGACATATTGATTATTGATCAGGTGATTGATCCATATTGAGACTGAAGCTGTGTGTGTGTGTGTGTGTGTGTGTGTGTGTGTGTGTGTGTGTGTGTGTGTGTGTGTGTGTGTGTGTGTGTGCAGCTCTGTGGTGCGTTCAAGGTCAGACTGTGTTTAGCTCGCTCTCTGTTCCCGGGGTTAAACCCGTTAAATGGAGTCAGATCAGTTTATATAACAACTGTTCCTAGATCAGGTTAGACTGGATTAACACACACTCTTCTCAGAAACACACACACACACACACACACACACACTCACAGCCAGGGCCGTTGCTATGAATTCTGGGCCCCCTTAAAGAATACTAAAGTGGGCCCCTCCCCCTAACTTTTCCTTTTTTTTTCTTAGACTACGTATGTATTATGGTTTTTTATTTAGCCTTCTTTGTTTTGATGCTAATGCAGCATTACACTGCAAAAACTCAAGTATCTTAGCAAGAATATTTGTCTTATTTCTAGTCAAAATGTCATTTCTAGTCAAAACAAATCTCATTCTACTTAAAATAAGACTCATCATATTAAAAGTAGCTTGTTTTTAGACACTTTTTACTTCTTTCAAGCAGATTTTCACTTGGAATAAGTAGAAAAAATCTGATAGTGGAGCAAGTTTTTCTTCCTTATTACAAGCACAAAAAACTTACTTTCACTGGCAGATTTTTCTATTTATTGTGAATTTAAGTGAAAATGATCTAAAAACAAGTTAATTTTTAGGTGATGAGTCTTATTTTAAGTGGAAAGAGATTAGTTTTGACTAGAAATGAGACATTTGGACAAGAAATAAGACAAATATTCTTGGAAAGATGTAGAGTTTTTACAGTGTACTATGAGTATTAGTCAGGGTCTTACGCAGAATAAATCAGTCATACAAAGATTAGACTACTGGGGTTTTTTATGGGCCCCACTGGGCGCTGGGCCCCTAGAGTTATCATCACCTTTCTCCCCTAGACAACGGCCCTGCTCACACACACTCGGACTCGGGGCTCATTAACATTCATAATCAATAATTAACCGTATTGATTAGATGAGTCGACTCTGTAAAGACGAGTTAACGAGGTGGTTTCATGTTATTGATCAGTTTTAATATTTATTATTGATCCATTAAAACTCCTCAATGATTCGTTCATGAGTAAAAGTCCTGGTCTCCTATTGGACGACGGAGGCGATGACATCACAGCCAGGTGATCGATCCACACGGTGACGATGATTCAATATAAAATGATACACAACATTTACCTCACTAACATAGTTTTGTCAAAATTTATCAATATTGATGTTAATTGTGTATTTTCTAAGTGGAAACAATTTGGCACCTTTTTCTTTTTTTTTTTATGTAATTTTTCCCAGATTTTTTGGAAAAAAATTGAAGTTTACGTCACATCACATTCCAACATACCAGTTAATTTGAAAGCCAAAGATTTACTGTTATACTATAATAATAATGATAGGAAAATGCAACACTTAATTAATTTGATTATTGTAATTGCATAAATTCCACATGAAACCAAGTTTTCCAGAGGTCGACCTTCCTTCCCTGTTTCTGAAACTGATTTCAATAACTACTTTGAATGTATTAAAAGAATGTATAATAAGAAATGTATAAACACCGTTAACATAATATGTCTTGCCTTTTTTTTCTCTTTCTTTTTTTATTTAATTTCACTTATTTTTATTATAATGTTTAAACTTCCTCTGTACTGACTGACGCATGTCATTCACTTTATGTCTCATACTGCATTTAGTTATTTATTTAGTTATGTTCTTGGTTTGAGAAGCCAGACTGTGTTTGTTCTGTCCATGGTCGATGTTCTGACTGAGACTGCAACTTTTCAATAAAGTTTTGAAAAAAAAAAAAAAAAAAGATGAGGTGATGATGTCACACAGGTGACAGGTGGAGCTGCAGCTCCGTCTAGTGGCCGGTAGAGGAACTGCAGCTGGTGGACGGTGCGTTCAGGGTCAGTAGAGCTGCGTGGTGCGTTCAGGGTCTGGTGGTGCGTTCAGGCTCAGTAGAGCTTCATGGTGGTGCGTTCAGGGTCAGTAGAGCTTCATGGTGGTGCGTTCAGGCTCAGTAGAGCTTCATGGTGGTGCGTTCAGGGTCAGTAGAGCTTCATGGTGGTGCGTTCAGGGTCAGTAGAGCTTTGTGGTGCGTTCAGGGTCAGTAGAGCTTCATGGAGGCTGAGAACATCTCCGTCAGGTCTTCCTCGTTGTGTTCTCTGGGAGACAACTTGGTCACTCGCTCCTGAACAACAACAACAACAACACAACAACAGCATCACATCAGTCATCTGAATACACTACGATTAATCGATTAGTTGTTTGGTCAATAAAATGGTAAAAACATCGTTCAGTGTTTCTCAAACCACCAGACGACATCGTCCTCAAATGTCTTGTTTTGTCCACAAACCAAAGAGAGACTCAGTTTATTGTCATAAAGGAACCAAGAAACCAGAAATATTCACATTGAAGAAGCTGAAATCAGAGAATCTGGACTTTTTTTTAATTAAAAAACGACTCAAACTGATTATTAGATTATCAGAATAGTTGATGATTGATTATTAGATTATCAGAATAGTTGATGATTAATTTAATAATCGATTATTGTTGCAGCTCTAGATCTTATTATCTAGTGTGGACTGCCACACAACAGTCAGCTTCAATGAAGGGTCAAGTGGGATAAAAAATGACAAGATCTATAAATTAACACAAGAACAGGCAGATTAATATTAAAACACTGGATCAGAAACATAACACACATATAAAAACTAAATTGGCCCATCACCATAATCCCTATAGTCATAGCAGCAGGTTCGTTACCTTTAATTGTCGGTGCAAGCTGTTTTTAGAACGGCGGAGCAGAGCCGTGAGCTGCTCAGAGCTACACTACGGAGGCTCATTATGGGATTTCTTGGTTTCCCTCATCATCAAACTCATCAAATACACAATCCAACAACTCCACAACGCTCTGGTGGACAAGTTGTGAGCTGCACATTCACCACGCTATGAGATAATAACACAACGTTACCACACAGAGTTGTTTTAGAGGGAAATACAGAGACTGTTGATGAAAAACTGTCCCTGAAGGCAACACGCATCAGTGGTTTTACATGTATTTCCCTCTAAAACAACTCTGTGTGGTAACGTTGTGTTATTATCTCATAGCGTGGTGAACGTGCAGCTCACAACTTGTCCACCAGAGCGTTGTGGAGTTGTTGGATTGTGTATTTGATGAGTTTGATGAGGGGAAACCAAGAAATCCCATAATGAGCCTCCGTAGCGTAGCTCTGAGCAGCTCACGGCTCTGCTCCGCCGTTCTAAAAACAGCTTGCACCGACAATTAAAGGTAACGAACCTACTGCTATGACTATAGGGATTATGGTGATGGGCCAGATTGACTAAATGTTGAACTATCCCTTTAACCATGTATTCCCACTGACCTGAGGGATGGTTCCTCTGACCAGCGCTGGGATGTCGTCCTTGCTGTATCCCAGCGCTCCCAGTCCGTCCTCCACCTGCAGGTCGAACAGGAACTGACGCAGCGTGTCGGACAGAACGGCGCCGGCGTCGGCACGCTTCACCTGCCGGATGTCTGCACCTGAATGCAACACAGAGAGACCGTTACTGCACCTGAACGCAGCACAGAGAGACCGTTACTGCACCTGAACGCAACACAGAGAGACCGTTACTGCACCTGAACGCAGCACAGAGAGACCGCCACTACACCTGAACGCAACACAGAGAGAGACCGTCACTACACCTGAACGCAGCACAGAGAGACCGTTACTGCACCTGAACGCAACACACAGAGAGACCGTTACTACACCTGAACGCAACACAGAGAGACCGTTACTGCACCTGAACGCAACACAGAGAGACTGTTACTGCACCTGAACGCAGCACAGAGAGACTGTTACTGCACCTGAACGCAACACAGAGAGACCGTTACTGCACCTGAACGCAACACAGAGAGACCGTTACTACACCTGAACGCAGCACAGAGAGACCGTTACTGCACCTGAACGCAACACAGAGACCGTTACTACACCTGAACGCAACACACAGAGAGACCGTTACTGCACCTGAACGCAGCACAGAGAGACCGTTACTACACCTGAACGCAGCACAGAGACCGTTACTACACCTGAATACAACACAGAGACTGTTACTACACCTGAATACAACACAGAGACTGTTACTACACCTGAACGCAACACACAGAGAGACCGTTACTGCACCTGAACGCAGCACAGAGAGACCGTTACTACACCTGAACGCAGCACAGAGACCGTTACTACACCTGAACGCAGCACAGAGACTGTTACTACACCTGAATACAACACAGAGACTGTTACTACACCTGAATACAACACAGAGACTGTTACTACACCTGAATACAACACAGAGACCGTTACTACACCTGAATACAACACAGAGACTGTTACTACACCTGAATACAACACAGAGACTGTTACTACACCTGAATACAACACAGAGACTGTTACTACACCTGAATACAACACAGAGACTGTTACTACACCTGAATACAACACAGAGACTGTTACTACACCTGAATACAACACAGAGACTGTTACTACACCTGAATACAACACAGAGACCGTTACTACACCTGAATACAACACGTTACTACACCTGAATACAACACAGAGACTGTTACTACACCTGAATACAACACAGAGACTGTTACTACACCTGAATACAACACGTTACTACACCTGAATACAACATGTTACTACACCTGAATACAACATGTTACTACACCTGAATACAACATGTTACTACACCTGAATACAACACAGAGACCGTTACTACACCTGAATACAACACGTTACTACACCTGAATACAACACAGAGACTGTTACTACACCTGAATACAACACAGAGACCGTTACTACACCTGAATACAACATGTTACTACACCTGAATACAACACGTTACTACACCTGAATACAACATGTTACTACACCTGAATACAACACAGAGACCGTTACTACACCTGAATACAACATGTTACTACACCTGAATACAACATGTTACTACACCTGAATACAACACAGAGACCGTTACTACACCTGAATACAACACAGAGACTGTTACTACACCTGAATACAACACAGAGACCGTTACTACACCTGAATACAACATGTTACTACACCTGAATACAACACGTTACTACACCTGAATACAACATGTTACTACACCTGAATACAACACAGAGACCGTTACTACACCTGAATACAACATGTTACTACACCTGAATACAACATGTTACTACACCTGAATACAACACAGAGACTGTTACTACACCTGAATACAACACAGAGACTGTTACTACACCTGAATACAACATGTTACTACACCTGAATACAACATGTTACTACACCTGAATACAACACAGAGACCGTTACTACACCTGAATACAACACGTTACTACACCTGAATACAACACAGAGACTGTTACTACACCTGAATACAACATGTTACTACACCTGAATACAACACAGAGACTGTTACTACACCTGAATACAACATGTTACTACACCTGAATACAACACAGAGACCGTTACTACACCTGAATACAACATGTTACTACACCTGAATACAACATGTTACTACACCTGAATACAACACAGAGACCGTTACTACACCTGAATACAACACGTTACTACACCTGAATACAACACAGAGACTGTTACTACACCTGAATACAACATGTTACTACACCTGAATACAACACAGAGACTGTTACTACACCTGAATACAACATGTTACTACACCTGAATACAACACAGAGACTGTTACTACACCTGAATACAACATGTTACTACACCTGAATACAACACAGAGACTGTTACTACACCTGAATACAACACAGAGACTGTTACTACACCTGAATACAACATGTTACTACACCTGAATACAACATGTTACTACACCTGAATACAACACAGAGACCGTTACTACACCTGAATACAACATGTTACTACACCTGAATACAACACAGAGACTGTTACTACACCTGAATACAACATGTTACTACACCTGAATACAACACAGAGACTGTTACTACACCTGAATACAACACGTTACTACACCTGAATACAACACAGAGACTGTTACTACACCTGAATACAACATGTTACTACACCTGAATACAACATGTTACTACACCTGAATACAACATGTTACTACACCTGAATACAACACAGAGACTGTTACTACACCTGAATACAACACAGAGACTGTTACTACACCTGAATACAACACAGAGACTGTTACTACACCTGAATACAACACAGAGACTGTTACTACACCTGAATACAACACAGAGACTGTTACTACACCTGAATACAACACAGAGACTGTTACTACACCTGAATACAACATGTTACTACACCTGAATACAACACAGAGACTGTTACTACACCTGAATACAACATGTTACTACACCTGAATACAACATGTTACTACACCTGAATACAACATGTTACTACACCTGAATACAACACAGAGACTGTTACTACACCTGAATACAACACAGAGACTGTTACTACACCTGAATACAACACAGAGACTGTTACTACACCTGAATACAACATGTTACTACACCTGAATACAACATGTTACTACACCTGAATACAACATGTTACTACACCTGAATACAACACAGAGACTGTTACTACACCTGAATACAACATGTTACTACACCTGAATACAACACAGAGACTGTTACTACACCTGAATACAACATGTTACTACACCTGAATACAACACAGAGACTGTTACTACACCTGAATACAACATGTTACTACACCTGAATACAACACAGAGACTGTTACTACACCTGAATACAACATGTTACTACACCTGAATACAACACAGAGACTGTTACTACACCTGAATACAACATGTTACTACACCTGAATACAACACAGAGACCGTTACTACACCTGAATACAACATGTTACTACACCTGAATACAACACAGAGACTGTTACTACACCTGAATACAACATGTTACTACACCTGAATACAACACAGAGACTGTTACTACACCTGAATACAACACAGAGACCGTTACTACACCTGAATACAACATGTTACTACACCTGAATACAACACGTTACTACACCTGAATACAACACAGAGACTGTTACTACACCTGAATACAACATGTTACTACACCTGAATACAACATGTTACTACACCTGAATACAACACAGAGACTGTTACTACACCTGAATACAACATGTTACTACACCTGAATACAACATGTTACTACACCTGAATACAACACAGAGACTGTTACTACACCTGAATACAACATGTTACTACACCTGAATACAACACAGATTCGATTCTTCTATGATTTTTTGGATGGTGATTCGATTTAAATTATGATTCTACGATATTGCCGATTCTCTCTATGATTTTTAGTCTTTAGCATTTTTAACATTTATCTGCACACAAATACTGTAGGAGCCTATAAATTAACATACTCCATTATAAAGTGAACTTAAACCCTTTTCAAAACCTGTACTCTCTGGATATAAAAAAGGCGAACAAATGCACATTGCACAATATTAAAAAAAAAAAAAATCAAAAAAGATTTTTTTTTTCAAAAAAAAAATCGATTTAAAAATCGTCAAAAAAGATATCGCGATATCACGCAGGCGTAGCTCACAGTCGGCCATATTGGAACGGGCAACTTGCTCTGACTCTGGCTGCAGTTATAGTCTACTTGCCAACAATGAGTACCCGGAAATGTTGAGTACCCCAAAGTCTTATGTTAGAAATATATAGTATGGGTCCCCAGTATTCAGAAACTGCCGGATGCTAACTTATATATATTGGGCAATTAGCACAATTGACATAATTAGCAACCGGAAGTGACCAGATTTAAACCGCCAGTGGGCCGATTTCGATGGATTTCAATCTGGTCCCTTCCGGTTTAGACAGCCATTTTGAATTTTGAAAATGTCAGAAATGGATTCATCATCATCAATAACCCCTAAAACCACTCCAATATTGCCCAGATCAGCCAAGTCAATTTTGTTGAAATATTGCCCATATATACAATTATGCTAATTTATGCTAATTATGTCAGTTATGCTAATTGCCCAATATATATAAGTTAGCATCCGGCAGTTTCTGAATACTGGGGACCCATACTATCTATTTCTAACATAAAACTTTGGGGTACTCAACATTTCCGGGTTCACAATGGGGCCCTATGGGCTGGCAAGTAGACTATTACAGTGCACAGTCATCTTCACTAAAAAAACGATTCATAACTCATATTCATAAAAATAAATCAGTATGTAGCTATTACTTTAACTATTTGCATAATGTCACTATAATGTTACTTTTATATAAAAAAGTACATGATTAAACTGATCCGTGATTCTAAGTTTGCTGCATCATAACTGCATAGACGTTCATAAAGAATCAAACCGTTTGGAAATGGGTTCTGGTCGTTACAGCAGAACATGCAGCAGAGGCTTAATGCTCTGAGGGAGAGTTGACCTTCCCAATATGGCCGCCAAAGAAACGGCCTATTTTCACGGCCTAAAAGAGGTTTTACCTGAAAAAAAATACACAGTTTTAGTTTTTTTCCAGGTAAAACCTCTTTTAGGCCGTGAAAATAGGCCGTTTCTTTGGGTCTGTTCACAACACTGTATGTTGTAAATCTCTGGGCAAGGCTATTATGGGCTGGCGTTGCTAACGGGAGGAGTGCAGAGAGTCTTCTACTGCAATTAAAATACTTAGGGGCTATTTGGAGATCATACAACCACACTTTAAAAAAAATGATACTACTAACACCAAGACTAGTGTGAACCAATCAGAGCGTAGGACTGTAGCTGTGTGTGCAGGTGAATGAATGGGTGAACAGGTGAAGTGGTGAACAGTTACCTAGGATCTCGGCGGCGTCCAGGTGGCGCTCCGGACACATCGGAGCGGTGAAGCTGAAGACGGCCGGAGAGGTGAGGACCACGGAGAGACCATGAGGCTGAGGACACACACACACACACACACACACACACACACACACACACACACACGATGACACATCTCATTAACAGCTGTTCTTGCAAAGTTTTATATCCACAAGTATAAATTTGCCAAAGTAAAACCCATGTTTAGTGTTTTCATGACAGAACTGGAGGTTGTAGCTATTTCAAGTCAGTTTCCTCTGCTAATAACAAGAAAGCAAATCAGAACTATAAATCTGTGCTCCCACTTTAATATCTTTAATTCAATTTAATTTCCGTTGCTCATATCCCCTGGTGTGTCTTACTTTTTTCTTTTCCTTTTTATTTTTATTTCTTATTTTTTTTTACTATTATTTATTTCTATGTATGTATGTATTTATTTTATTGTCACGTCTATTTGTTATCCAATTGTTATTAATATGATGCTCATTATGGTTTTATGCACTGTTTATGTATTTTGTAAAGCAATAATAAAGTTGTTAAAAAAAAAATATATATATATATATATATGTGTGTGTAGCTGTGATGTGTGTGTGTGATGAATGATTCACAGCCCAAAAGATCATTGGATGCCCCCCCACTCCCCTCTCTGGACGAACTGTACAACACCCGGTGTCTTTTTTTTTTAAAGCACACAATAGAATACAGATCAATGAAATCATGGAACTGCTCCTTTACCACGGCCGATAACTAAACTCACACACACACTAACATTCACAAAGCAAATAAAAAAATATCTCTGTGTGTGTGTAGCTGTGGTGTGTGTGTAGCTGTGTGTGTGTGTGTGTAGCTGTGTGTGTGTAGCTGTATGTGTGTGTGTAGCGGCGGCCTCTCACCACCAGGGGGTGCTCCACGCTGTAGCCTTTAGCTGAGTGGGTCTTCACGTTGCCAGCGATGGGGTACGACATCCCATGACTGCAACACACACACACACACACACACACACACACACACACACACACACACACACACACACACACACACACACACACACACACACACACACACACACACAGTCAGGGTGATGCAGCTGTGTGTGTGTGTTGCAGCAGCGTCTTAGTTTTACCACGGGCAGTGAACGCCTCACCACAGGTGAACTCCAGCGTTCCCGAAGCCGATCCCAGCGAAGACGCTGGCCAGGTGCATGCTGGACCGAGCCTCCAGGTCCTCAGGGTCCCGCACCGCTCTGGACCAATCAGAGCAGAGATACATCAATACATCAATAGATTAGATCAATAGATAAATAGATCAATATATTAATACATCAATAGATTAATCGATCAATTAATAGATCAATACATCAAGAGACCTGCTGTGTAAAAAAACAACAACAAAAAAGTGTCACGACTTCCTGTATCTGGCCCTTCAAAATAAAAGCCCCGTAGTCTTTCATATAGTCCAGTCACATTGATTTTGCCCTGTACCATTCAATTTTATTTTATTTAATACAGCAGAGTGATAATACATAGCAGCCGATAAAATCTGTTGAGACCTCATGACTGATGAAAAATTTGCCGTGTTGTGTGCAGTAGAATTTTGATGCATCGCAATGCATTGTAGAATCGAATCGAATCGAATCGAATCGAATCGAATCGAATCGTTACCTGGTGAATCGAATCGAATCAAATCGTTACCTGGTGAATCGAATCAAATCGTTACCTGGTGAATCGAATCAAATCGTTACCTGGTGAATCGAATCAAATCGAATCGTTACCTCGTGAATCGAATCAAATCGTTACCTGGTGAATCGAATCGAATCGAATCGTTACCTCGTGAATCGAATCAAATCGTTACCTGGTGAATCGAATCAAATCGTTACCTGGTGAATCGAATCAAATCGTTACCTGGTGAATCGAATCGAATCGTTACCTCG
Organism: Trachurus trachurus; assembly: GCF_905171665.1. NCBI lineage: Eukaryota > Metazoa > Chordata > Actinopteri > Carangiformes > Carangidae > Trachurus > Trachurus trachurus. The sequence goes on from NC_139900.1 coordinate 1,671,005, forward strand.
TGAATCGAATTGAATCGTTACCTGGTGAATCGAATTGAATTGAATCGTGAGGGCAGTACCAATGCACACCCCTAGTGGTGTTTCATGTACTTGGCGACCACGTTGAGGGCGTGGTTACCGTGGTTACCCACCGTTTCATGTACTTGGCGACCACGTTGAGGGCGTGGTTACCGTGGTTACCCACCGTTTCATGTACTTGGCGACCACGTTGAGGGCGTGGTTACCGTGGTTACCCACCGTTTCATGTACTTGGCGACCACGTTGAGGGCGTGTCGGGACCAGACGTCGCTGATGGGGTTGCTGCCCTGGTAGGCGGGGCGGAGCAGCGGGTTGGGGGGGCAGGGGCTCCGCTGGTGGTAGGGCAGCGCCGTGTACGACTCCAGGGCGTGGCTGTAACCATGGCAACACAGAGTCACACTGAGTCAACTGAGACTTAGTTGTGAGGATTAGTGACTTCAAGTCATGATGCAAAGACACAAGTGAGATCACACTGTATCCAAAATAAACGCGTTTTCTTTTAAAATGGCCGCCCACCATACTTGAGAGGCCCATCATACCTTTGCTTCTGTTGTAGCTATAATAACTGATTTGGTGTCAAAGTGAACATTTTTGGAGTCAAGGAATCCAATAAAATAGGTTCCAAGACTAAAAAAACAATGATGTTCTCCTTACCATGACAATTTGATACTAAGATAAAAACGCATGCCAAAAACACATTGCATTTAGAATGTCCATATAAACTATAATACCTTCAGCTCCTGGGTGTGATCTACAGCTTCTGAGACGACATGGAGCTGCTTGTGTGACAGGATATTGCGTTTTATTAATGTAAAAACATTAATAAAACTTTAAAAAAAAAAGATTGAAAAACATTAGGTCCTTGTTTATCATTCAAACTGAGAAACAATCCTGAAATATTGCAATCATGTTACAAATAAGCTGTAGATAAAATCCAGGAGCTGAAAGCATTATAGTTCATAGTGGAAAAAAGCATATTTTAGCTCAAATAGTCGCGCTCAAATAGTCATGGTAAGGAGAACATCATTGTTTTTTAGTCTTGAATCCTATTTTATTGGATTCCTTGACTCCAAGTTAGTTATTATAGCTACAACAGAAGCAAAGGTATGATGGGCCTCTCAAGTATGGTTGGCAGCCATTTTTAAAAAACGTGTTTATTTGGGATACAAAGTGTGATCTCACTTGTGTCTTAGGATAGATTTAGATAGATAGACGTGGACAGATGTGGACAGTAGGGATATCACGATTATACATTTTCTTGGTACGATTATTGTCAGAGAAATAATCACCGTATTATGATTATGACGATGATTTTGTAATAATCAATTTCTTTTAAACACCATGAATGTGTAAAATCAAATATAGCCAAAATATACTTACATAACTGATTGTTTACACAAAATATTTTAAATATGTATTAATATAGGACCAATTATTAATCCCCCATGGGAAATGTTTCAAATCTACACCGAATGTTTACATTTATTTAAATCTTTTTTTTTAAATTACAAATGACAGGTTTACATTTACATTCCTACCGACATACGTACATTTAAATTTACCAATATCTGCGCATTTACCTTTACTTTACCGACACGGTTCTGACATATTATCTTTTTTGGAAAGTGGCGGTATTTAGGCGTCTAGTACCACGGTTAATTGTGAAAACAAGTAATCATGACATCCCTAGTTGACAGATGTGGACAGATGTGGACAGATGTGGACAGAGGGACAGACTGACCAGAGCACGTCGAAGCCGCTGTTGGCGGCGACTCTCTCCGGCATGCTGAGTGTGTGCGTGGGGTCGACGATGCCCAGCGTGGGTCTGAGCGCTCTGCTGGCGATACCTGAGACAAGACGGCCAATCACAGCTCAGACTGACGTGATGTCATCAGGAAACGTTTCTATAGCAACCTCACCCACCTGTCTTGGCCTTCAGAGGCTCGTAGTCGAAGATGGCGACGCCGGTCGTCTCGCTGCCGGTGCCGGCCGTGGTCGGGACTGAAACACACAGTGATGGGTTTAAAGGGATAGTAGCATGTTTTTAAAGTGGGGTTGTATGATCTCCAAATAGCCCCTAAGTACTTTAATTGCAGTAGAAGACTCTCTGCACTCCTCCCGTTAGCAACGCCAGCCCATAATAGCCCTGCCCAGAGATTTACAACATACAGTGTTGTGAACAGACCCAAAGAAACGGCCTATTTTCACGGCCTAAAAGAGGTTTTACCTGAAAAATAATACACAGTTCCATTGTTCGCTATAATATAATTTGGTAACACTTTACAATAAGGGTCCCTTAATTTACGTTAGTTAGTACATTATTAAGCATTAATATATATAAACTAATGTGTTAATTAATGCTGAGTAATGCATACATAATGATAACTAATTACATTATTCAACTTTTAAATTCATTAACTAACTCTGAGTAGTAAACATGAATTAACTGCTTACTAATAGGCTACATTAATTAATGTGTTTCCTAATCCTAAGTAAAACATAATAATGATTGTTAATATATCTGTAAACAGTTAATTAATGCTTAATATGTACTTACTAAGGTTAATTAAGGGACCCTTATTGTAAAGTGTTACCTATAATTTTTTCCAGCCCTTCAAAGTGCAGGAAAAACACAGTTTTTATTTAGACCTAACCAACTGCTGATCGGCGGTTGCCATGGTTACCTGCGATGAGCGGCTTCAGCGCTCCGGTGACGGGCTTCCCCTTCCCGATGGGAGCGTTGACGAAGTCCAGGAAGTCTGCGTCGGGGTGGCAGGCGTACAGGTTGGCCGCTTTACAGGTGTCGATCACCGAGCCGCCGCCCACCGCCACGAACACGTCGAAGGACTCCTTCTTAGCAAACGAGATGGCGTCCTTAAAACTGACACACACACACACACACACACACACACACACACACACACACACACACACACACACACACACACACACACAGAGAGAGACACACATTGTAGTTGTATTTGTAGCTGTAGTCTTACTATATTAACTTTGGTTCAGACTAATGAAACATCTGTAGCTCTACTGAGTGACATCACTTCCTGTCTGAGTGGTGAGCTCACCTGGCGTCGGTGGGCTCCACGCGGACGCGGTCGTACACCTTGTACTTGACTCCGCTCCGGGCCAGAGACTCCAGCACGGCCTTGACCGGGGGCAGGAGGGACAGGTTCTGGTCCGTCATCAGACACACGTTCCTGGCCCCGAGGTTCTGCAGGTCCTGGAGCGGCACACGGAGCACACGGAGCAGACGGAGCAGACGGAGCGTTACTGCAGTGTTACTGCAGAGCGTTACAGCTGCGTTACAGCTGCGTTACAGGGGAATTACAGCACCGTTACAGCTGCGTTACAGCGGAATTGCAGCACCGTTACAGCACCGTTACAGCTGCGTTACAGCGGAATTGCAGCACCGTTACAGCGAAATTGCAGCGGCATTAAGGTACAGACACACCAACTCCGGCGGCGACGGATCCCGGCGCAACGAATCGCCGAGCGCACCGGTGAGTGGGCGGGTCTGTGTGACGTGGTGCGGAGCTTAAGTTTCACTCTGCCGTTTCCAACATGGCGGCCGGGTCACAAACGATCTCATTTTACAGTTCAACAACACACTAAAGTATGTTTCTGAACACATTTGAGGCAGGAAATGTGTAGTGCAGTAACAGAATCTTGATTCATATTTGATCAACACGGCCTAGTTTGATAGTTTGAACAAAGTTTCTGAGCCGGCCGCATTGCGTTGGACGGACGTCATTTGCATAAAGTTCAATCTATCGAACTTTATGCAAATTCACATACGGCGACGGGGCCGTCAACTGGACGTGCTGTGTCCATGATGCACCGCGCGGCCGGAGCTCCTGCTCTACATAGACAATGAATGGGATCCGTTGACTTGACGTCCATTGCCGGAGTTGGTGTGTCTGCACCTTTACAGCTGCGTTACAGCTCAGTGAGCGTCAGGTCACACTGAGGAGGAGGAAGATGAAGATGATGATGATGGTGGTTAGTTACCATGCCGATCTCTCTGCTGACTCCCTCTCCGTACCGGATGTTGGAACTGGCCATCTGACAGAAACACACAGGACAGGAACCCATCAGCACAGTGTATGAGTGTGTCTGTGTGTGCGTGCTTGCGTGTGTGTGTGTGTGTGTGAGTGTGTGTGTGTGCGTGTGTGTGTGTGTGTGTGTGTGTGTCACCTCGAAGGCGTAGTCTGTCTTGCCGACCGTACATTCTGCAGCTCCTGCAGAACCTGCAGGACAAACTCAGTTATAAGTGACATGACAGATTATTGATCAATAACACACAGATACAACACTGTTGTGTGTCTGTTAACACAAGTTGTGTTGTTGAGTTTCCTCTGGAGGTGAGGGGTCGTCCAGGTTAAGTATTGATGAAGGTGTGTGTGTGTGTGTGTGTGTGTGTGTGTGTGTGTGTGTGTGTGTGTGTGTGTGTGTGTGTGTGTGTGTACCTTGGTGGAAGGTGTGTGAGTGAGCAGGACACCTGCACCTGTGGACACAAACACACAAACACACTCGTGTCAGTCAGACAGCACCTGATGAACTCTGCTCATTCATAAAACTGTGTGTAGGAAAGATGTGTGCACGCATGTCCTACGTCCTACGTTGTGTCTCATCTTAAAGGACAAAGCAAGTCCAGAGTTGATATTCCTGTGTTTATGACACAAACGGGAGCTTTCCCACTGTCCCTGAACACACCGCACTGCAAAAATTCAACATCTTACCAAGAATATTTGTCTTATTTCTAGTCAAAATAAATCTCTTTCTACTTAAAATCAGACTCATCACATTTAAAAAGCAGCTTGTTTTTGACACTTTTTAATTTTTTCAAGCAAATTTTCCACTTTAAATAAGTAGAAAAATCTGATAGTGGAGCAAGTTTTTCTTTCTTATTACAAGCACAAAAAACTTGCTTCCACTGGCAGATTTTTCTATTTATTTCAAGTGAAATTTAGTTTGAAACAAGTGAAAATGATCTAAAAACAAGTTAATTTTAGGTGATGAGTCTTATTTTAAGTGGAAAGAGTTTAGTTTTGACTAGAAATGAGACATTTTGACAAGAAATAAGACAAATATTCTTGGTAAGATATTGAGTTTTTGCAGTGCAGAGTTGATATTCCTGTGTTTACGACACAAACGGGAGCTTCCCACTGCACCTGAACACACCGAGCGTCAACTTGGGTCTCGACTCCTCCAGACTTTGAATTAGATCTAGTTTTACAAACATGTCGGCTTGTTGAAGTAAATAAACTTCTGGCTGCATGTTTGAGTCTCCATCTGACGCTGTCTGTGGCTTTGAGGGATGGAAACAGCCTAAGCAGCAGAACTTACATCCGCTCCCATTCATTGCTGCCGTGGCGATGCGGGGACAGACACAACTACCGCAAAACAGGAGACATTAAACTGAAAACCTTCAGATTCCTTCTGTTAGACCTAAAATGTTAGAAACATACAGCCTGAGGTGAATTTACCCGGAATTGTCCTTTAACAAAGAACAAACAGCTCATTTCCTGGTTGCACATGATTCTGATCCAGGACCCGGTTCCTCTCAGTTTGGACCTGAACATTTTTAAATGGCCAGATTTCTGACCAGATCCCCCTCCCCCGCTGCAGTGAAGTTAGTTTAAAGTTGGATATTTGACAGACATTCTCTCCTTCTCAATACATTAAACATTCATAGAAAATATAAGATGTGTTCAAATGCAATAAAAAGAGGAGTGTGTCATTGAGTCAACAGGTCACATGACCTGGGAGTTATTGAGCTCTAAGGCTCAGATTTACAGTGTAAAATATATAAAAAATTCATGTGACCTGTTGGCTCAAAACCAACACTAAGCCTCCTCTGTGATACACACCTTTTTATTGCATTTGAACACATGTAATATTTTATATGAATTTTTAATGTAGCCTATTGAGGAGGAGCAAATGTCACCACAGTGAAGTTAGTTTGAAGTTGGATATTTAGATAGATAGATAGATAGATAGATAGATAGATAGATAGATAGATAGATAGATAGATAGATAGATAGATAGATAGATGGATAGATTTACTTTATTAATCCCGAAGGAATTTGACAGACATTTGCTCCTTCTCAATACATTAAAAATTCATATAAAATATTAGGCTACATGTGTTTAAATGCAATAACAACAGGTGACTAACTAACTAACTAACTCACTAACTCACTAACTAACTAACTAACTAACTAACTAACTAACTCTACCATCCTGTGTTGGTTGTCGGTGACCTGGGTTATTGAGCTCTAACGCTCATATTTACAGTATAAAATATATAAAAAATTTATGTGACCTGTTATTGGCTCAAAACCAACACAGGATGGTAAATTATCTAAGCCTCCTCTATGACACACAGCTGTTTTTAATGCATTTAAACACATTTACTATTTTATATGAATTTTGTATGAGATGTATTGAGAAGGAGCAAATGTCTGTCAAATATCCAACTTCGAACTAACTTCACTGCGGTGACATTCGCTCCTTCTCAATAGGCTACATTAAAAATTCATATAAAATATTACATGTGTTCAAATGCAATAAAAAGGTGTGTATCATAGAGGAGGCTTAGTGTTGGTTTTGAGCCAATAGAAACTAGGGGCATGTTAGAATAACATAACTGGAGCTCCCTACTAGTGTTGCATGTTACTCCACTGGCTGCTGTTTGTACATTTAACACCTGTTTATCGTTTTTTTTAATGAACTTTTTATATGTAAATGTTAGCATTTATGCTCAATAGCTCCCAGGTCATGTGATACATCTCTTGTTTTTACATTTCACATCTCTAAATATTTATTATTAATTTATTTCATGTAAATCTGAGCCTTAGAGCTCAATAACTCCCAGGTCATGTGACCTGTTGGCTCAATGACACACTCCTCTTGTTATTGCATTTGAACACATCTTATATTTTATATGAATTTTTAAAGTAGCCAATATCCAACTTCAGACTAACTTCACTGCGCCCCTCCCCCCTGCCCCTCTACACGGTGTTTACAGGTTTTAAAGTTACATTCCGGGCCGAACCGGACTACAGAAGTTTAACTCTTTACTCACGCTGCGGTCTGGAGCTGCCGCAGCAGATGCACCACCCGGTCTCTTCCCGCCATGACTCAGAACTGAAGATCCTCACGAGCTGTGGACCGAGGTCACAACAACACCACCAAGTCTCCGCAGAGGGACACACACCACTACACGCTACTTCCGTCCTGTCCTTTCAAAGTAAAAGTCTCCACCAGGGCCGTTGCTATGAATTCTGGGCCCCCTTAAAGAATACTAAAGTGGGCCCCTCCCCCTAACTTTTCCTTTTTTTTTCTTAGACTACGTATGTATTATGGTTTTTTATTTAGCCTTCTTTGTTTTGATGCTAATGCAGCATTACACTGCAAAAACTCAAGTACCTTAGCAAGAATATTTGTCTTATTTCTAGTCAAAATGTCATTTCTAGTCAAAACAAATCTCATTCTACTTAAAATAAGACTCCTCATATTAAAAGCAGCTTGTTTTTAGACACTTTTTACTTCTTTCAAGCAGATTTTCACTTGGAATAAGTAGAAAAAATCTGACAGTGGAGCAAGTTTTTCTTCCTTATTACAAGCACAAAAAACTTACTTTCACTGGCAGATTTTTCTATTTATTGTGAAAATGATCTAAAAACAAGTAAATTTTTAGGTAATGAGTCTTATTTTAAGTGGAAAGAGATTAGTTTTGACTAGAAATGAGACATTTGGACAAGAAATAAGACAAATATTCTTGTAAAGATGTAGAGTTTTTACAGTGTACTATGAGTATTAGTCAGGGTCTTACGCAGAATAAATCAGTCATACAAAGATTAGACTACTGGGGTTTTTTATGGGCCCCACTGGGCGCTGGGCCCCTAGAGTTATCACCACCTTTCTCCCCTAGACAACGGCCCTGCCTATTAATGCTGTGTTTAATTGAGCATGTAGGCCTAGATTCTATCTAGGTGTGGCAATAGAAACTGGTAGATACACAAACACCCCAGTGGAGAGACATTACTGTGTTTTATGTGATTCTGGCTCCACTGTGTTACTTATACGGACATTCGCGCTGATCTATTTAGTACACTTTCTAAGTCCTATTTTAATTTTAATTATCTTGATGATATGAATAAATTGTGTGTAATTTTAGCTGGCAAACACTGCATTAACGAATGTGCCAAAGCCTGCCACCTCATCCTCAATAGAAGACTGTCTCTCATGAGTTCTAGTTCATAAAACAATTGTTTTGTTTTGTTTGTATGGTAGCCTACTATAATGTGCGTTTTTTATTCATGATTTTATTAGTTGGTGTCTCACAACTCTCTTTTTGAGTGGTCCCCAACACTTTTAATTTTGTCAAGGGGGAACAGGTAATTTTGTAATGAATATTGTATTTTTATATTGTCTCTGGATTTTTATTGTGTGTTGTGGAGTGACACCGAAATAAAGCGTATCTATCTATCTATCTATCTATCTATCTATCTATCTATCTATCTATCTATCTATCTATCTATCTATCTATCTATCTATCTATCTATCTATCTATCTATCTATCGATGTTTAAATAACATTAATACAACGTATAAAGAAATGGTTAATAAGTTTATTCAACTGAAAATAAAACATAGACATAGTGTTTTGGCAACATGACGACTAACAACAGCCAGCTAGCTGCCTACGAGACGGTGACCTTTGACCTGCAGGCTGTAGTTCATGGTTGCTGTGATAATGCAGAGCTGTCAATGATTGATCATCCTTATCTACTGAGAAGTGTCAGAGTGGTGGTCTTGTCTATCTGTGGGTTTGTTCCTTTTGTTCTGTTGTTTCAGTTGTTTGGTTTTTGTCTTTGGAACCAACTCATTCACTAAAAACCTAAATGTCTGGTCTTGATGGATCTATCTGTGTGTTCAACTATAATAAAAACGTTCAATAAAAAAGTCTCACTCTAAAACTCGACCTTCACGTATGTTTGTTTGTTTTGGGATTCCTTATTTCAAAGATTTCATATGAACAACCAGATTAATAGTGAGTCATTGGTTTAAAACTAAACACACAGATAAGACAACACACGACAACATAGCCTACATATAAGACAAAGAAATAATCCCAGTAAAGTATTCCCATCAAACAGAATAAGGAAGAGGAACATGAGTGAGAGGAATAAAAACTGCCATGATGGAGATCAATACACAGACACCAGTTCAACTGCAACAAATCAAATCAAATCAAATAAACTTTATTTGTCTTGGGCAAGTAGCGCAGTTAGAAACAACTGCCTTGTTCATACACACACACACACACACACCAGAATATACAACAGTGTCAATGACAAGCATACACAAAAAAAGAAAGAAAGTGCGGTGCACTGCAAAAACTCAAAATCTTACCAAGAATATTTGTCTTATTTCTAGTCAAAACAAATCTCATTCTACCTAAAATAAGACTCATCACATAAAAAGCAGCTTGTTTTTAGACACTTTTTACTTCTTTCAAAGATATTTTCACTTGAAATAAGTAGAAAAATCTGACAGTGGAGCAAGTTTTTCTTCCTTATTACAAACACAAAAAACTTACTTTCACTGGCAGATTTTTCTACTTATTTCAAGTGAAAATGTGTTTGAAACAAGTGAAAATGATCTAAAACAAGTTCATTTGTAGGTGATGAGTCTTATTTTAAGTGGAAAGAGATTAGTTTTGACTAGAAATGAGACATTTGGACAAGAAATAAGACAGATATTCTTGGAAAGATTTAGAGTTTTTGCAGTGTGAGTGCAATAAATAGGTTCAAATACAGAGTTATAACACAAAGTTCAGATAACCCTTTAGTAGAAAGGTTGTAATGTGGTTAGAAAGCTTCCCCCAGCAGGTCAGAGTCGTATATCAGCATCATGTGACCACACCTTCACCTACAGCTACACAACAGCTACACAACCTCCTCCAGCAGCCCAGTCCAAAGAGCAAGGTCTCTGTTGTGTCACCGTCTGTGTCCCGCTGTGGAGGTAAGGTGAACAGGTTAAATGTTTTACTTACCTGTCGTTGTGTTGCTGTTGTGTTGTTGTAATGTTGTTACTGTAGCTGAGTCAGAGCTGGGACTGTTAAGTCTGGACCGACAGAACCGGGTCCGCCATGTTGTATCTGTCCTGTACTGCCGATCAATACTGATTGTTACCGATCAATACTCACTGTTACCGATCAATACTGACTGTCACCGATCAATACTGCCTGTTACTACCTGTCACCGATCGATACTGACTGTTACCGATCAATACTGACCGTTACCGATCAATACTGACTGTTACTACCTGTCACCGATCAATACTGACTGTTACTACCTGTTACCGATCAATACTGCCTGTCACCGATCAATACTGACCGTTACCGATCAATACTGACTGTTACTACCTGTCACCGATCAATACTGACTGTTACTACCTGTTACCGATCAATACTGCCTGTCACCGATCAATACTGACCGTTACCGATCAATACTGACTGTTACTACCTGTCACCGATCAATACTGACTGTTATTGATCGATACTGCCTGTCACTGATCAATACTGACTGTTATTGATCAATACTCACGTAAGTTTAGAAAAAGACCCAAATATAGCCCATTTATTAAAAAAAAAAAATCACTTGAATAGGGTAAAATTTTTAACCTTTAGATATCTCCATGAAAATTACTGAGTTGATTACTGACATTAAGACAAACAAAAAATGTATTACAAGTTTTTTGAAATTCTTTGTCAACATGAGCAAATTTGCATACATTTGCATACATTTGCATACATTTGCATAAATTCGGCACATGTATATATAAAGGTGCTGTGGTGGTACCGGCATGAAAACTGGGATGAGTTGACCGACAAGAAACCACTTTAAATTTCAAGATTTTTTCGAGACAGCCACATCCTTAGTAGAGCAGGTATGACATGAGCCAATAGTGCATAATCCAATTATGTATGGCTAATTTGCATACATACAACACCTGATCTAAACATTGGGTAGAGCAGGTGAAAATGTCTTGTTCAGTCTTGTTAACATATTACAGTTAAAAAACTTAAGGAATGGAACCAATTTAGGCCCATGAGCATTAATAGAGACATTTTACCTGCTCTACTAAGGATGTGGCCGTCTTGAAAAATTGCAGTCATCTTGAAATTTAAAGTGGTTTCTTGTCGGTTGATCGATGGAGTCGACTCATTCCAGTTTTCATGCCGGTACCACCACAGCAACTTCATATATACATGTGCCGTCAAAACGGTGGAATTTATGCAGATTTATGCAAATTTGCTCATGTTAACAAAGAATTTCAAAAAACTTGTAATACATTTTTTGTTTGTCTTAATGTAAGTAATCAACTCAGTAATTTTCATGGAGATATCTAAAGGTTAAAAATGTTACCCTATTCACGTGAAAACATTTTTTTATATGCGTATAAATGGGATATGTTTGGGTGTTTTTCTAAACTTTCCCCTAATGGGATTCTTCGGGGCTTTTTTTCCCTCACTCAGGACATGTTGAGGATACAAAACCAGTTGAGTTTGATTCTGTTGCAATTTGTTTAACCTTTTTTCATAAAATGACTGGACTATGAACGCATCATTTGTCTGTATTTTGTGACATGTGATGGAGCAGACGAGACGATGAATGTTGGATGGACAGAGACAGTGATGAGTGTCGGTGGCAGCTGGAGAGAGAAATGAGTGAATGTTGTGATAGTGGAGCTGTGAGGTGAAACACGTTGAGGAATAATCAGCTGTAGCTCGTTGGATTCAGTGGGTTTCTACAGGGACGCTGTCGCTGCTAGTGTCCACTCAGAGACTCAGTGGATCTCAGTCTCTCAATCAGAGGCCTAGTAAGACCCGCCTTACTAGGCCTCTGATTGGCTCGACTCTGACGGTTAGGTTTAGGCAAAGACGGTTGGTTTAGGCGTGTGAAGGGAGTGGTTAAGGTTAGGGTAAGATGCAGGGATAGGCTTAGCCTTGCAGAGGCAGCCAATCAGAGGCGGAGTAAGGCGGGTCTTGGCGGGAGTTGGCTGGTCATAGTAGGAAAAAAAATATCGCTGTGTGTGTCAGTGGATGGAAACAGCAGCTCCATGACGCCATCTAGTGGACTGGTAGTAGAAGTATTAAGCCGGTGCATATTCTCACCAGTCCCAGCCTGGTCAGATGCGTACATGAACTGATGAAGCCTCTTGGATGAGAGGTGAAACGTCTTCCTAGACAAATAACTAAGTCCAGTTGTTTTCCATTTAACCTCCTTTGAAATAGTAGAAGTATTGTTGTAACATTATAGACCTTTCTGTCTGTATCTTTGAGCTTGAGCTACTTATTGTGAAGCCAGTGTGTTCAAAATGAGAGACAAACTAGCTCCATGTGTCTGATACTAAATGGCTGTTAGCTGTTATCTCTGCAACACAAACACAAAATGTTGGTTCAGTCTCAAACACGAGGAGTGAAATGTTACAACTCACCCTGTTGAAAGCTTTTTATTTAACACTTAAATTACTTTTTAACATATATAATATATATAATAATATATCATATCAGGTGTGTGTCATGTATATGAGTTACTGTCAACCATAGTCTAATCCTAACCCGAACCTTAAAGGGATAGTTCAACATTTTGTCAAATTGGCCCATCACCATAATCCCTATAGTCATAGCAGTAGGTTCGTTACCTTTAATTGTCGGTGCAAGCTATTTTTAGAACGGCGGAGCAGAGCCGTGAGCTGCTCAGAGCTACGCTACGGAGGCTCATTATGGGATTTCTTGGTTTCCCTCATCATCAAACTCATCAAATACACAATCCAATAACTCCACAACGCTCTGGTGGACAAGTTGTGAGCTGCACATTCACCACGCTATGAGATAATAACACAACGTTACCACACAGAGTTGTTTTAGAGGGAAATTCATGCAAAACCACTGATGCACGTTGCCTTCAGGGACAGTTTTTCATCAACAGTCTCTGTATTTCCCTTTACAACAACTCTGTGTGGTAACGTTGTGTTATTATCTCATAGCGTGGTGAATGTGCAGCTCACAACTTGTCCACCAGAGCGTTGTGGAGTTGTTGGATTGTGTATTTGATGAGTTTCACTACAAAGCAGGCAGAGCTAATACAAAAAATAAATACTTTCTTACATCTAAATGAGTTTTTTCCGTCTAAAACTAAAACTGTCTGTGTCTGTCACTGGCTGCTTCTTCTCCATGTTACAACCAGCTGACAGATGAATGATGTGTGTTTCCTCTGCAGGTGAAGCTACAGCGTGTGTGTGTGTGTGTGTGTGTGTGAGCTCAGCAGCATGGATCAGTGTGAGGACAGAGAGGACGGAGCCCCTCCCTCTAAAACCAAGAGCCAGACCACAGGTCAAAGGTCAGAGTTTAAAACCCTCAGAAAGACTTTTCTCTCTAAACGTCAGGTGTTGTGTTTATTCAAAGATAGAAGATATTTTTCATCAGTTCTTATCAGTTTTTTTTTAATGAAGTTTTCAGTTCTTTTTTCAACAATAAAGGACAAACAAGGAAACATAAAACAGAGAAAGAACAATACAAAATGTAATAAGTTATTACATTATTGGCTGGTAATAACTGGTGCCGATAATGTAATAATACATAAATATGACTGCAGTTCTTGGAAATAAAAGGCTTTTTTTCCAGTTTTTGTGCAGTTTGCTAATTAAAAATAGGTAAGTGGATGACATAGTCGTCATATTTATTCATCCAAGATATGTACTATCCTCTCTCTCTCTCTCTCTCTCTCTCTCTCTCTCTCTCTCTCTCTCTCTCTCTCTCTCACTTCTACCATGCTTAATGATATGTTTGCAAACGGAAGAAGTAAGCATTGTAGGCTATCAACAACCTCCAAAACATAGCCAAACTTGTGTATTGAATGGTGTCTGCCAGCCAGTTTATGTCCCATGTTGGAGAAAGTGACTTTTCAATGTTTTTTTTTTTTTTTTTTTTACAGTGATGATAAAGCAGCTTTAGGTTCTACATTAATACTGTGAAAGTCTAAAGGTAGATGTTTATATTACTCCATACAGTATAAAGGTTTTTTTTTTGGGTAACACTTTATTTTAAGGGGTCCTTGTTCCTGTGTATCTACCTAATTAATTACAGTGTAATTACCTATGTAACCGTATGTAATAACATGTACTTACATTGTAAATACATAGTGTATTTTCATGCACTTACAGGTCCTTGTTACACTTGTAATGAGAAATGCTTGTGCAAAGAGAGAGGCCACTTTGGCATTTCTTATTACAAGTGTAACAAGGACCTGTAAGTACACCAAAATACACTATGTATTTACAATGTAAATACATGTTATTACATACGGTTACATAGGTAATTACACTGTAATTAATTAGGTAGATACAAAGGAACAAGGACCCCTTAAAATAAAGTGTTACCTTTTTTTGTTTGTTTTTTTATTACATTTGTGAATGAAAACACTACGGAACTTCAGTTGGGTGTTCTGGAGATAACGCTAACCATCAAGTTGGAAAAATGATGGCTAAATGTTAATAAAAAAAAAAATCAATGGTAAAACCAAATCAACGCCATTGCTCCTCCGAGCCATGCTGGAATTATCACATTTCACATTGCCTATTTCCAATGGTTTGTCTGAGGCAGGAAGTTATACATGACTGAAACATAAACTGGCTGCAGACACCATTCAATACACAAGTTTGGTTACGTTTTGGAGGTTGTTGATAGCCTACCATGTTACTTCTTCCATTTGCAAACATATCATTAAGCATGGTAGAAGTGAGAGAGAGAGAGGTGAAAGATAGTACATCTTGGATGAATAATGTCATCCTCTATACCTATTTTTGATTAGAAAACTGCACAAAAAAGCCTTTTATTTCCAAGAACTGCAGTCATATTTATGTATTATTACATTATTGGCACCAATTATTACATTTTCAAAAGTTTTTTTAATACTAGGCCAATAACGTAATAACCAGCCAATAATGTAATAACTTGTTACATTATTGGCAAAAAGTTATTACGTTATTCGCTCAAAAATGTTATTACATTATTGGCTTTATTACATTTAAAATGGCCAAAATTATTACGTTATTGGCTGTTATTACGTTATTGGCTGTTATTACGTTTTTGGTTGCTACAAGCCCCAACTGTAAGCACTTTTAAATCCAGGTTAAAAACATTTCTCTTTTCACGTGCTTATAGCTGAGCTCTTTTTAAGAACTTAAAACTTTATCTATTTTCTTTTGTTTGCTCTTGCTTTTAACTCTGTTTTTTGTGTTTGTTTTTATTCAGTTTTATGCTTCTCTTTTTAAAAAAAAAAAAGTTTTGTCTTCATGTAAAGCACATTGAGTTGCCTTGGTATGAAATGCACTATATAAATAAAGATGCCTTGCCTTGCCTAGAATAGTTTTGTAGTCTTTTATAAATTAGTTCTTATCAGTTGTGTTGTTGTTTCAGGACCCAGCAGCAGAGACCAGACTCTCCTGGACCCAGCTGTCTGTCTTTAAGGAGCGATGGGTCAAAGCAGTGGTTCCAAGACTTTAGAGGAGGACGTCCATCAGCTGATCCCATGTGAGTTGTAGACTTCCTCCTAGGGATCCTGAACAGCTGCAGGAGCTTCTTCTCTGGGAGATGAGATCTTCCTGATGGTCCTATACCGTCATGACTTTTCATTGACTCTTTTTCATTATTTCCATATCAGAGGTTTTACTATAAAAGACACATATCTGCTTGCTGATGCTACTGTCACACAGACAGAGAAACTAGTGCCTCTTTCTCAGGGAGAAGCTTCCATTAGAGCCTGTTGTGCCGGTCTGAGGGATATTGCTCAGGTCTTGGTGCTCGGACGCTGGGAGTGATGTGGGAGAGGGAGCTGGGTGTTGGTACTGTAGAACTGAGGAGATGGGGGAATAATGCAAGGAAAATAACAGTTTATAACCGGACATGAGCGATGCAACTTTTGATACTGTTGCACCCCGTCGCCCCAAACCGTCTCTCCAATCACAGAAAGATGTCTCTACACTCTGTCTTAAATGTAGAACTGGTGATCTGACTCACTGTGATAAAATACAAACGTATTGCAATGATGTCTTGTTCGAAAGGTTCTTCAGAAGGAGCTTGAACTGGACCCGGTTTCCCTCCTTCTGGGTCTTCCCAGTGGCCGTTTAACTGATATACATCAGGAAAAAACTGTATCATGTTATGCAATTTAATGCCAGTGAAAATATTCTTCAGATTTGGCCTCCTCAGTTATTATGGGATGGCACAGGACAACAATGGAATCTCAATTGATTACATTGATGTAAATCTTTCTGCTATAATGACCAGAGCATATCTTTATTTAGCTCCCATTGTGTTGTACTATATTTCATCCTGTGCTTTATAACGTAGGCTACCTGTCACATTAACCTGGATCTGATCTTTCTGTTTGTGTTTTTGGTTTTTATGTTCCCATTCCTGTGTATGTTTGTTTATTGAGATATTTTTCATCAGTTCTTATCAGTTGTGTTGTTGTTCCAGGACCCAGCAGCAGAGACCAGATTCTCCTGGACCCAGCTGTCTGTCTTTAAGGAGCGACAAGTCAAAGCAGTTAAATTGTGGACAGTTTAACAACGAACATCCATCAGCTGATCCCATGTGAGTTGTAACTGAGTATGCGTGTGTGTTGTGGTGGTTGAGGTTGTGGTTGTTGTAATGTGGACAGAGCTGGGTTGACAACCACAGTAACAGGCCAAGATACTGGTGCCACTGAGCAGTTAGAAATACTGTTGTCTGTTGTGTTCACACTGAAGTGTTGCAACATTTAAAACATGAAGAATAACAGTCAATAATCAATCATTAATGGTCAGCATGTTGTACTTAATCTACAGGTGGTTTCACATGGACACATTGATATAGCAATAGATTAAGATCAAGATTAACTGTATTGGGAAATTTGTCTTGGACTTACAACCCAGCTGCAGTCATAAATACATAAAAGAGGTCATACACGTAATAAATAAATAAATAAATAAATAAGTAAATAGATGATAGAAAGGTGCAACATAGTCAGTGGGCAACAGTGCAACAGGTAATAAATGGGGCAACTAGTATTAAAAAGATTAGATAAAAACAACAACCTTACAGCAACTTAGAACAGCATCCCATAAAGTGCAGCAGTGCTTGTATCTCAGCCTTGTCGTCCACTACTTAAAAGTTTAATAGAAGCAGGGACAAAGGAGTTTTTAAATCTATTAAATCTCTCAGGACTGTGGTCACCAATTCCCAGAGGGTCGAACACAAAAGGGGACATACCAGTGGTTGCGCTCTCCATGGTGTTGAGAGAGTACTCCACCCACAGCAGCTATCTGGACCAGGTCAAAGGGTTACAGGTGGTGGCACAGCGAAGGGCCGTCTCAAGTGTCTGGTTTGCACGCTCTGTTGCCCATTGATCTGTGGATGGTGGCCAGAGGAGAGGCTGGCTGTGGCCCCGATTCCCTTACAGAAGGCCTGCCACACCTTCGAGACGAATTAGGGACCACGGTCAGACACGATGTCCGAGGGAATTCCATGATGCAGGCGAACGACATGGAGGGTGAGGAGGTCTGCGGTCTCTGCTTGGGGAGTGGAATAAAGTGGACAGCCTTAGAGAACCGGTCAACCACAGTCAGGATGGTATCATTGCCCTGGGATACAGAGAGCCCTGTAGCAAAGTCCATACCTATGTGGGACCATGGCCGATTGGGGACGGGAGGGGTTGAAGCAGGCCCGCTGGAGGATGATGGGAAGCCTTGCTCCGGGCACAGATGGTGCAGGCAGCTACAAACTCCTTAACATCCTTGTTGAGGGAGGGCCACCAGAATCTGCGGCTGATGAATTCTGCTGTCCGGCGTTCCCCTGGGTGGCAGGCAATGTGACTGGAGTGACCCCACTCCAACACTTGTGGGGGCGGATAGAGGTGGGAACGAACAGCGTGTTTCGTGGTCCATTGCCCGGATCGGGCTGGGTTCGCTGGGCCTGCCTCACCATGGAGTCGATAGGCCAGGTGACAACACCCACGACTCGGGTGGGGGGAAGGATGGTATTTGGCACCTCTGGTACCTCAAGGAGTTCCCTAGTGATCTGATGGGAGAGAGCATCAGCCCTGATGTTCTTGGAGCCCGGGCGGTAACCGAGGGCAAAATCAAACCGGCTGAAGAATAGGGCCCAGCGGGCCTGTCTGGAGTTAAGCCTCTTTGCTGTCCTTAAGTAGGTCAGATTCTTGTGGTCTGACCACACTATGAATGGCAGCTTCACTCCCTCAAACCAGTGTCTCCACTCTTTCAGTGCATCATGGACTGCCAGTAGCTCCTTATTACCCATGTCGTAGTTCCTCTCAGCGGGGTTGAAACTCCTTCAGAAGTTGGCACAAGGATGCACTCTCTGGTCCTCTCAGACACTCAGACACCCTCAGTCACTATTGTTCTCATGCTGGTTTTCTATTCAGAAGTAGTTGTAAACAACAAGGCGATTCATTCTATATAATGAGGTCATAGCATGTTCAGAGAGGAAGCCTAGTTGTGAACTCTGAACTTCTGATTCCTTTTCTTTGTTAAACATCAAGCTGATCTTTGTCTTAGACGACTAGTGAACCTTCACCTCTACAGGGAGGCGTCTGATTGGCCGTCACATCAAACCTGACTGCATGGACCTTTAGCTTGTGTGTGTCTCTGTGTGGACGGACATGATGTGAGTTCATTCTCCATGATTCCTCCACAGAGTGGACCAGGAGAGCTCAGAGGTGCCCAGGGGCCATTCCGCCCAGCAGCATCAAACACACCTGGACTCCACATTTAAGGTGAGTACATGTCCAACAGCTGCTGTTACATCTGTTGTGTTCACCATCATCTCCATGCTGCACTTTGACACCAGTGGATTGTCAGTCTGTCCAACATGGATCTGATGTTTGGCTCCGTGGTTTTAGTTTGATGCTGTCACTCATAGAGTTTCTGTTCCAGATGCTGGAAGAGGACATCAAAAATGAGCTGAAGGAGATCCACAAGTCTCTGAGTCCAGATTACCCAGAATGCTCAGGGAGTCAGAGGGAGGATGAGGAGGTGTTGGATGGTGAGGATGAAGAGCAGAGGAGGAGCAGCAGAGAGGCATTAGTGAAGATCACAGTGAACTTCCTGAGGAGGATGAAGCAGGAGGAGCTGGCTGAGCGTCTGCAGAGCAGTAAGAGGATTTCTCTAAAGATTCAACATGGTGGACAAATGAGACGTTCACTGACATCAACACATGGAGGGAAACGTGTTCATAGTTGTTATTTAGAGGAATTAAAATGTTATGTTTTATTTCTTGTGTTTTCTTTCAGAACATATTGATGCAGTTTGTGGACGCAAACTCAAATCTGTCCTGAAGAAGAAGTTCCAGTGTGTGTTTGAGGGGATCTCTAAAGCAGGAAACCCAACCCTTCTGAAGCAGATGTACACAGAGCTCTACATCACAGAGGGAGGGGCTGGAGGGGTCAATGAGGAACATGAGGTCATACAGATTCAAACAGCGTCCAGGAAACCAGACAGACCAGAAACAACCATCAGACAAGAAGACATCTTTAAAGCCCCACCTGGAAGAGACCGACCAATCAGAAAAGTGATGACAAAGGGAGTGGCTGGCATTGGGAAAACAGTCTTAATACAGAAGTTCACTCTGGACTGGGCTGAAGAACAAACCAACCAGGACATACACTTCACATTTCCCTTCACCTTCAGAGAGCTGAATGTGCTGAAAGAGAGACAGTTCAGCTTGGTGGAACTTGTTCATCTCTTCTTCCCTGAAACCAAAGAAGCAGGAATCTGCAGGTTTGATCAGTTCCAGGTCGTCTTCATCTTTGACGGTCTGGACGAGTGTCGACCTCCTCTGGACTTCCACAACACTGAGATCCTGACTGATGTGACAGAGTCCACCTCAGTCAACGTGCTGCTGACCAACCTCGTCAGGGGGAACCTGCTTCCCTCTGCTCGCATCTGGATAACCACACGACCTGCAGCAGCCAATCAGATCCCTCCTGAGTGTGTTGACATGGTGACAGAGGTCAGAGGGTTCACTGACCCACAGAAGGAGAAGTACTTCAGGAAGAAGTTCAAAGATGAGGAGCATGCCAATGATATAATTTCCCACATCGAGACCTCACGAAGCCTCCACATCATGTGCCACATCCCAGTCTTCTGCTGGATCACTGCTACAGTTCTGGAGGAGCTGTTGAAGACCAGAGAGGGAGGAGAGCTGCCCAAGACCCTGACTGAGATGTACATCCACTTCCTGGTGGTTCATCTGAAAATGGAGAATGATAGGCGTCATGGTAGACCTAGATCAGTTCAACACTGGAGTCCAGACAGCAGGAAGATGATTGAGACTCTAGGAAAACTGGCTTTTGTGCAGCTGCAGAAAGGAAACCTGATCTTCTATGAATCAGACCTGACAGAGTGTGGCATCGATATCAGAGCAGCCTCAGTGTACTCAGGAGTGTTCACACAGATCTTTAAAGAGGAGCGAGGCCTGTACCAGGACAAGGTGTTCTGCTTCGTCCATCTGAGTGTTCAGGAGTTTCTGGCTGCTCTCCATGTCCATCTGACCTTCATCAACTCTGGAGTCAACCTGCTGTCAGGAAAGAAATCAGTGTTAGCCCAAATGTGGAGTAAAGTCTTCAGTTGTGAACCTGACCTACTACCCTTCTACCAGAGTGCTGTGGACGAGGCCTTAAAGAGTCCAAATGGACACCTGGACTTGTTCCTCCGCTTCCTCCTGGGTCTTTCACTGAAGACCAATCAGAATCTCCTACGAGGCCTGATGACAAAGTCTGGAAGTGACTCACGGTCCAATCAGGAAACAGCCCAGTACATCAAGAAGAAGATTGAAGAGACTCCCTCTGTAGAGAAAAGCATCAACCTGTTCCACTGTCTGAATGAACTGAATGATCGTTCTCTAGTGGAGGAGATCCAACAGTCCCTGAGATACGGACGTCTCTCCAGGGATAAACTGTCCCCTGGACAATGGTCGGCTCTGGTCTTCATCTTACTGTCATCAGGAGAAGATCTGGACGTGTTTGACCTGAAGAAATACTCTGCTTCAGAGGAGGTTCTTCTGAGGCTGCTGCCAGTGGTCAAAGCCTCTAAAAAAGCTCTGTAAGTGTAGAGATAGTTGGATTTATTCATCATTATATAAAAATCCTTCTGTCTTTTCAACAGGACAGATAATAAACTCTTGTCTTCTTTAATTCCTCATGACCATCTCTTCAGACTGAGCGGCTGTAACCTCTCAGAGAGAAGCTGTGAAGCTCTGTCCTCAGTCCTCAGCTCCCAGTCCTCTAGTCTGAGACACCTGGACCTGAGTAACAACAACCTGCAGGACTCAGGAGTGAAGCTGCTGTCTGGTGGACTGGAGAGTCCACACTGTAGACTGGAGACTCTCAGGTGAGGATCCATCCAGCTGTTTATCTGATGACACTTGACCACAGCAGCAGGTGTTGACAGAGGGTTCCTGTGTGTTGTTGTGTGTGTTCAGTCTGTCAGGATGTCTGGTCACAGAGGAAGGCTGTGCTTCTCTGGCCTCAGCTCTGAGCTCCAACCCCTCCCATCTGAGAGAGCTGGACCTGAGCTACAACCATCCAGGAGCCTCAGGAGTGAAGCTGCTGTCTGCTGGACTGGAGGATCCAGACTGGAGACTGGACTCTCTCAGGTATGGAGAGGCTGCTGCAGCCACACGCACTAGGGACTTTAAGCAACAGTGGATTTTGCGGCTACAGCACCCGTAAATAAATCTCTCTAGATGCTGGTGCTGTAGCCGTCAAATCCACAGTAGTCATTAAGCGAGTTGCTGCAGTAGCTGTCAGATCAGAACAGCTTGATTGCTCACCATGTGACAGAGGTGAGGGTAAATAAACACAGCTCATGTGAGCTACTGTATCTCAGTCATGTCAAAATGTCTTTCAAACGGGCCAGAGATGAGTTGCTCTATGCTTTAGATGGCAATAATTTCAGAAGAAGGGTTTTTATGATACGATAACGATACGATAAACTTTATTGTCCTGCTCAGGAAAATTTGTCATGGACTCTGTAGCTGTGCCATAAATGCCTTGAAGGCCACAATGACAAAAAGCAATACAACCTCAGCCATACCAACCCAAAACATAACAGCATTGCACATATCCCATAACATAACACATACATACACCTCATAAATTCACCATAGTAAGAGCACTATAAGAATTATTGCACAAACTCAATCAGTATTGTTAAGAAATTTGATGGAAGTTGGAACAAAAGAATTCGTAAAACGGTTGAGATTACAGCGAGAGACTCTGTATCGTCTACCTGAGGATCAGAGATCAAACTCTGAGTGAAGGATGTGAGAGGGGTCGTTTACTATCCTCTGGGCCTAAAAACAGTTTGCTTGTAAATGGACTGCAAGGTCTGGTAGTCGCTTTTCCCAATGACCTTCATGTCCGTGTGTACAAGACGAGCAAGCTTAGTTTTTAGTTTTGTGGAGAGGTTGCCATACCATGATGACATTCCATATCTGATTAAACTCTCTAGCACTGCCTGGTAAAATAAAAACATGATACTTTTGTCTACCCCATATACTCTTAGTCTGCTTAGAAAGTACAATCTCTGCTGTAGACGAGAACACAAGTTACCAACATGCACATGCCAACTAAAAGTGTCATCCAAGTGAACTCTGAGATATCATTATGATTGACTGATCTTGGGTCCAGGACCAACTCTTTAGTTTTAATAGCATTCAGAGTGAGGTGGTGAGCGTCACACCATTGCACAAAGTTTTCTATTTCAGAGAAATAGGCTGAGGTGCTGTAATCTTTTTGCTACTATATGACGTGAACAAATCTAAGAATTTAGATTTACCATGTCAACTATACATAATGTACATTTTCAGAGTGTGTGTTGCTGAAACATGAAATGTATAGAATGTCCCTATCAATTGTAGAACACGTTTTATTTTAGAAATAGGCTACAATGAGAAAATCAAATTGCAATCGCATTATCTGGGTGTCTGAATCTGAGTTCTCCAACTCCGATTTCAGTCGGACTAAGGTGTTTACATGCACTTCAGTTGTCCAGTTATAGTCGGACAAGTGTCATGTAAACGTACTGAG
Organism: Trachurus trachurus; assembly: GCF_905171665.1. Taxonomy (NCBI): domain Eukaryota; kingdom Metazoa; phylum Chordata; class Actinopteri; order Carangiformes; family Carangidae; genus Trachurus; species Trachurus trachurus. The sequence goes on from NC_139900.1 coordinate 1,694,202, forward strand.
TGATGAACTACTGGGATCACTACTACTGGCTCATGTGACCCTAACGACTGACAATGGCTAGTCACCGACTCTAAGGACCACCAGGTGTTGTCCCCACCTCGGGTTTAGTACCTGGGTTTTCTCACACTGGTCTTCAGAACTGAAGAAGCCTCTTGAATCTCCTTTCAGGGTGGAGCCTGCTGGAGCCCCATGGTTGACACCAGGTCTGAGGAAGTGTAAGTGTGTTTTTACTTTGATTCATGGAAACAAAGCAGCACATTCAACCATCTTCACACTGTCAATAACTAGGGGTGTCACGATTTCGATTTTTTATCGAAATCGATCGAAATTACGTCATGGTCTCGAGCATCGAAGTCAAAGAGAGGATCGACGATCCCCGCAATCTTGTTTACATTACATTAAGTCGACATCAGGAGATGACGCGACGCTAAATTAATGAAAATAAAATTATGATAATGTACAGATATAAATATATTTATAATATATATTTATATTATAATATATTATAATAATAATAATATTTATAAATATAGTTTCAAAACCTTGGGGGCAATTTTGGCCCCTGGATCATGATTTTTGGGGGCATTCTTGGTAAAATTGTTACCTTTATATTGTAAATAAATTATTTAAATGTGACCATAGTGCCTAATGTGATACATTATGGAAATTGCATCACTTATATGTAGCCTTTTGAAATAAGATTTACTGTACGAAATTTGATGAATAAAACCAATGATCGTAGACTAGACTTGTCTGAAAATGGCATAGGCCTCTGTGCTGTAAGAAAAAGAAAAAAAATCGAGAATCGAATCGAGGATTTGGAGACTCGTGACACCCCTATCAATAACTGATCACATGATCAATAACTGCAGCTGTGTCTTGTTCTCTCCATCAGATTCCTGTCCACTCACAATCGACACAAACACAGTGCGCACAAAGATCAAACTGTCCGACAACAACAGGAAAGCGACATATGTGGAGGAGGATCAGTCCTATCCTGACCATCCAGACAGATTTGACCAGAGTCCCCAGCTGCTGTGTTCAACTGGTCTGAGCGGTCGCTGCTACTGGGAGGTGGAGTGCAGAGGAGATGTCGACGTGTCAGTGAGTTACAGAGGAATCAGCAGGAAAGGAGACAGTGGAGACAGTGTGTTTGGACTGAACGATCAGTCCTGGAGTCTGTTCTGTTCTGATGGTCGTTACTCCGTCTGGCACAAGAACAGAGTCATCGCCTCCTCTTCCTGCTCTGTCTCTAACAGAGTAGCAGTGTATGTGGACTGTCCTGCTGGCTCTCTGTCCTTCTACAGAGTCTCCTCCTCCTCCGACTCACTGGTCCACCTCTACACCTTCTACACCACCTCCACTGAGCCTCTGTATCCTGGGTTTGGGTTTGTGTGGGCCAGGTTCGGTTCCTCGGTGCGTCTGTGTTGATGGAATCAGACAGTTCAGTTCCTACATGTCTGTCTCTGTCCCCGTCCATCTGTCTGTCCACCCGTCCATCGTCTTCCATCTGAGATCGGGTTGTCAGTGTCACCATCCCTGTCAGACACTTGAGCCCCTTCTGGCAGTCCATCCCAACGCACTTTGTAGCATACCCTCCGACAGATTGTGGACCCGACTGATGATTTTCTCAAAACTGTCTTTATTTTCACAAACAGCTCCATAAACCAGCTCCATGAAAACCACTTTGTAGAAAACCAACGTGAGAACTGAAGAAACACAAAAAGCACAATTACATTTATGTTTCCACTCTGCACTGTACAATACACCGTAGCTTTACCGCAGGTGAGCGAGAATTAGCTTAGCTTTAGCATAGTAACATAACGTAAATATGACCGTAAAACACACACACTAACCTTATACCTCCTCGGGGGTAGCTAATACCGTCTTTGGTGTTTTACTCTTGAGTTATCGTTGCTTTATCTCCTTATTTTCCTTAGTTTACCTTAAAACCTTTTACTTTTACCGTCAGCTCATTCATGCTGTTCCTTGTTTATACCGGAAGACACAATACAGCCAGGAAGTGACAAGGTATGTTAGCGGTCTCTTCAAAATAAAAGCTCATCAAAACGGACAATATACATATAAAACCAGATGAATTACATTTTAATATAATGCACTCAAATCATGAAATATATTTGTGTAACGAAATCATGTCACAATGCATTACAGTAACTTAACTATTAGTTTTTAAAGATTTTAACTTAACCATTTTAGCAGTACCAGGCTGCCCTCTTGTGGACAAAATGAGTAACAGCAATACATAAAACCAAAAAGTGGTTTGCTACACACTTCCTGATCCCCTGTTTGGTTGGAACTTTTGTAATTTCTGTTCTCTAGTCTCCAAGCTGTTCTGTTTTGTGTTTTTTATTTTTATTTTTTTATGTTTTTCCCTTTTTGGTGTTCCCTGAGTTGTTCTGTGCTTTTGGTTGAAGACTCTTTTGTGTTCGTTCTGTGTGACTTTGGGGATCTTTACCTGTGACCTTTTGTTGACTGTATTTTCTGTTGGACTTCTAATTTCATTATTTTCATTACCCCGTGTGTTGTTGTCTGTATTTGAACTCGAATCTGTGAAAAACTAGAATAAGCAAACACTGAGGTGAATAACAGGCAGATTGTTAATAGTAAACTACAGTGATGCAGGAGATGACTGTAACTTTGTAGCTAAGGTAACAATAGAGGAAACCTCAGCTAGTAGTAGTAGTAGTAGTAGTAAACCTTTATTTAACCAGGCAAGAATTGCTAAGAATACATTCTCATTAGGGCAATGGCCTGGTAGGAGGTGAAAGACCTCCTAAGGGGCAAGGGAGCGGGGGAGTAGCTGCTTCGTCTTCTGATCAATCATACACAAAATATTAGATTAAATTAAACATGAAATGTTCTGAACAAATATATTTTTTTATAATATAATTGTAACTGTAATTACTGTACAAAAGGTTCAGATAAACATGTGAAGAAATAAAAACATAATTCTAAAGAAACACCGTTTAATTTGGACAGATTCTCTTTGATCCCTGAAGAAAAGGTGAATAAAGAATGTAGTGGCTTCCTTTTGTCACTATCTGCTCATGCTGGTCTGAAGGGCTCCTACGCATGCCCGTGTATAGGTGCACACAGCCAAATGTACAAACATTCACTTTAGCATTGGGTGAGTCTTTGACAATTTCTGCATCACAATGAAGTCTCTCTTAACTTCCAGGTCATCCAATGGAATGAACGGTTCAGTCATTCCTCATGAAGACACTCTGACCTGCAGCAGTCGACACCACGGCCCCCGGCCCCCCTAGCATCGATGAACCCTCATGACCACAGAGATGCACCACAGGCTCAACACTGCCACCTACTGCACAACACAGCACTGCACCCACCCAGGGCCGTTGTATAGGGGAGAAAGGTGATGATAACTCTAGGGGCCCAGCGCCCAGTGGGGCCCATAAAAAACCCCAGTAGTCTAATCTTTGTATGACTGATTTATTCTGCGTAAGACCCTGACTAATACTCATAGTACACTGTAAAAACTCTACATCTTTCCAAGAATATTTGTCTTATTTCTTGTCCAAATGTCTCATTTCTAGTCAAAACTAATCTCTTTCCACTTAAAATAAGACTCATCACCTAAACATTAACTTGTTTTTAGATCATTTTCACTTAAATTCACAATAAATAGAAAAATCTGCCAGTGAAAGTAAGTTTTTTGTGTTTGTAATAAGGAAGAAAAACTTGCTCTACTATCAGATTTTTTCTACTTATTTCAAGTGAAAATCTGCTTGAAAGAAGTAAAAAGTGTCTAAAAACAAGCTGCTTTTAATATGATGAGTCTTATTTTAAGTAAAATGAGATTTGTTTTGACTAGAAATGACATTTTGACTAGAAATAAGACAAATATTCTTGCTAAGATACTTGAGTTTTTGCAGTGTAATGCTGCATTAGCATCAAAACAAAGAAGGCTAAATAAAAAACCATAATACATACGTAGTCTAAGAAAAAAAAAGGAAAAGTTTGGGGGAGGGGCCCACTTTAGTATTCTTTAAGGGGGCCCAGAATTCATAGCAACGGCCCTGCACACACCAACACAACAACCTCCTTCAGCTATTACAGCAGAGCTCAGCAGAGTCCACAACACACAGACCAGAACCAGAACCAGAACCAGAACCGGGTCCATAAACAATCATTTATTTGAACACAACAAGCGAATCATCAGAGTTCATGTTTTCACGTCTCAGCTGTTTTATTTCTGGTTGAGCCAGCTGAAGGAGAAGACGTGTTTGGGTCCATCGGCGTCGTCGGGGTCGTTCTGCTGCTCAGACTGGACCTGGAGGAGGAGGAGAAGACATCAGTTATCTCATTGTGTCTAGAGCACTGCAATAAGAGAGTAATGACACCTCCATTGACTCCCGTGGTAAGGGTTTAAGGGTTTAAGGGTCTAAGGGTCTAAGGGTTTAAGGGTTTAAGGGTTTAAGGGTTTAAGGGTTTAAGGGTTTTGCGCCCCTAGTGGCAGGATATGGGTATTGCAAAAGCGCCCAGAAAACCCATTCACTCCAATGTATGTGTGTTGCCCACTTGCTGGTAAATTGATGAAAACGGCCGTGTTTTTGTTTTTAGGTGTCTTGGTCATATCAGATTATACTTATAATTTGTTTATTACAAAATGTAGATTGAAACATTCATGTAGACAACTGTTTTTTTTTACTCGCCTATATGTTAATATTTATCTGTAAAGGATCCTCAATGATGCTATTAACGTGGGTGATCTATAAATGTCCTTAAATTATTGAAAACACCACACTGCTCATTCACCAACAATGCAGAGATGTCAGTTCTTGGACGCTTTTGCAAAACCCATATTCCTCCACCAGGAGGCGCTGTCATTGGACCAATCTCAAAAGAGTTTAAAGGGATAGTAGCATTTTTTAAAAGTGGGGTTGTATGATCTCCAAATAGCCCCTAAGTACTTTAATTGCAGTAGAAGACTCTCTGCACTCCTCCCGTTAGCAACGCCAGCCCATAATAGCCCTGCCCAGAGATTTACAACATACAGTGTTGTGAACAGACCCAAAGAAACAGCCTATTTTCACGGCCTAAAAGAGGTTTTACCTGGAAAAAAATACACAGTTCCATTGTTCGCTATAATATAATTTTTTCCAGCCCTTCAAAGTGCAGGAAAAACACAGTTTTTATTTGGACCTAACCAACTCACGTATCCCTCCGCCCAGGGTTAGCGCCCGCCGATCAGCAGTTGGTTAGGTCCAAATAAAAACCTAACTTAGGGGCTATTTGTAGATCATACAACCCCACTTTAAAAAAAAATGCTACTATCCCTTTAAATCGAAAGCAACTGGACTTGGTTATTAGTTAATAGACAAATAACCAAGTCCAGTTGCTTTCGATTTAAACTCTTTTGAGATACTATGACCTGGACAAATGAGAATATGCACCGGCTCATTGGACCAATGCGTGTTGTTACTGTCTTATTCCAGTTATCTCATTGTGTCACTCTGAAGCCCCGCCCCCAACCAGTCACATCATCCAATCAGATGTGTACCATGGGACCGCGGATGGAAACTAGCTTTCTAGCTAAATCTGGCATATTTACATCAAATAATTGTTTTTGTATGTTCATGAATATGTGGAGTCCCATTTCAAATAAACTAATAAATGAAAAAAAAAAAAAATCAGTCAGACCATCAGCCATCGTACCTGTGGGACGGCGGCGCTGCCTGTTGGGACGGGCAGAGGGGGCGGGGCCTGGCTGGGTGATGATGTCAGAGGGGGCGGGGCCTGGCTGGATGATGATGATGTCAGAGGGGGCGGGGCCTGGCTGGGTGATGATGATGTCAGAGGGGGCGGAGCCTGGCTGGGTGATGATGATGATGTCAGAGGGGGCGGGGCCTGGCTGGGTGATGATGTCACAGGGCTTCTACTGTGTGTGGTCACTGGGGGCGGAGCCTCCGAGGGCCTCTGAGGGGGCGGAGCCTCTGAGAGCTGAGGGGGTAGGAGAGGAGGCTGCTGATTGGCTGCCGGTGCAACCTGCTGCTGCTGCTGCTGCTGCTGCGACGCCACTTGACTTCCTGACAGCGCCCGGACCTCCAGCTCATCTTCATCACCGTCATCGTCCTCTTCCTCAGCTGCAGGGAAACACAGAGTCAGCTAGCACGTTAGCATCGACCATGACACGCCTTCTCCTGGTTACATCCCATATATAATATCCACCACTTTATTTTCCCATGATCCATTGCGTCACACCACAACAGAAGTCGGTTTCAGTAGCATTCTAGCGAGCGGCTAACTGGTAGCGTTAGCGGCTAACTGGTAGCGTTAGCCACCGGTGTAGGCACCAAATGTGGGGGCTCCGGGCTGCCAAAACCGTTTTGACTAATCTGATGTTTGTTAAGTCTATAAAACGAATTATTGAACAAACATTACTATTTCTGTGTGCACGTTTTTGTAATTAGTCATGGTTATATCGTAGTTGTTAGCTTTGCTGCTGCTGACAGCTAACAGCAGCAGCTAAGCTAACATCAGGACGTCAGCTGTTAAAACCCTCCCGTTGTGGGACACGACATGAAACTACTCAAGTTAGCTCAGTCATGTTGAAACTAGGATATCCGCTGGAAAACATATTTTTTTCATGGGCCGTTTATTGAGTTATTGTTTATTGACACTGCTAACAGCTAACGGTTAGCCCAGCTAATCTAAAATGTTTGTTCAACAATTTGTTTTATAGACTTGATAAACATCAGTAGTCACAACGGTGATATAGTGACGTGAAAATGTGACATAAAGCTAAAACTTCGTCCATATTGTTCTCATTAAAATTAGGTGATGATTATAAATAAAGTCATCACGGCCGATGTCTATCAACCAGTCTATGCTATCAACAATAGGACGAATCTCCTTGTTGTTTACATTCTACTTCCGGGTAGAAAACCAGCTGTAATGTGAATGAGATCAATAGTAAAGAACGAGAGTTTAGCTATATATCATATTTTTCACGCCCTATCATCATTTAGACAAATCTGAAATGATTGAAGAAACATTACTATTTCTGTGTGTGTGTGTTTTGTGTTGCTATGTGTTGTATTTATTCAGTTTGGGGGAATCACAGTGTCTAGAAAGCATCAGTGGCTCAGCTGACAGGGACAGCTAACGGTAGCTAGGCTAACGGTGGTAGCTAAGCTAACAGCAGTAGCTAAGCTAACAGCAGTAGCTAAGCTAACAGCAGGACGTCAGCTGTTAAAACCCTCCCGTTGTGGGACACGACATGAAACTACTCCAGTTAGCTCAGTCATGTTGGAACTCAGATATCCGCTGGAGAAAATATTTTTTCATGGACCGTTTATTGAGTCACTGAGTTATTAAAGTTAAACAGGTAGCTAACCGTTAGCCCGGCTAATCTATGATAACCATGACTAATTACAAAAACGTGCACACAGAAATAGTAATGTTTGTCCAATCATTGGTTTTATTTTTATATCTGGAGTTTTTCTGGCATCTCTCCCACTCTAACCGATGATGTCACGCACTCTGACACGAACATTCCGTCCAATACACACCCATTATAATCTCATAATTTCTCCAAGAATGATCATGGTCATTGATCAGGGATTGATCAAAAACTATATGACCTATCAAAACGTGGAGTAATACGCCAATACACAAGACTTGTGTCTACTGTTTAAAGTTTAAATGGAGTCTCTAGGTGAAAGTATGCCTGAGCAGTAGACGTTTGTTAAACTCCAATGATTGGTCTTTTTCGCTCTTTTTTTCCCGCCCGTCCCATTGACTTCAATGCAAAATTTTGCAGCTATTTCATAGCTGTAGGGATCAGTGCCCGGTGCGATGGCCCGTGGCCCTAATAATAATGATATATAATCAGGGAAGATGCACAGACGGAAGTGGCTAAATTCCCAAAATAAAACGAGCGGAAGTGTAAATTAGACAAAACAAACGATGTTATATTTTATCCTTCTCTCTCTGTGATTGGTCAGAGCCACTTCCTGTGGGCGGTACCTCTGATGAAGTCCACTCTGCTGAGCGCTCGCCGCTGGCGGTCGAAGTTGGCGGTGAAGTGCTCCATGTTCTCGTAGCCGTGCTGCAGTTTGTCCAGGTGCGACGTGTTGGTGCCCTCTGTGATTCTGACCAATAAACAACCATCAGTGAAGAAAATCAACCAATCATCAATCAACGCTGCAGAAACGTTGTTACACATCCCAGACAGCAGGTACTCACTTGTGTAGCAGCGGTTTGGCCGTCTGTGGGAGACAGATCAGTGGTTAGTGTTAATGAACTCACTCTCAGGCGTTCACGTCCTTCAGATTAAAGGGATAGTATATTTTTTTTAAAGTGGGGTTGTATGATCTACAAATAGCCCCTAATTTTTTCCAGTGCAGGAAAAACACAGTTTTTATTTGGACCTAACCAACTGCTGATCGGCGGGCGCTAACCCTGGGCGGAGGGATACGTTAGTTGGTTAGGTCCAAATAAAAACTGTGTTTTTCCTGCACTTTGAAGGGCTGGAAAAAATTATATTTAGTGAACAATGGAACTGTGTATTTTTTTTCACGTAAAACCTCTTTTAGGCCGTGAAAATAGGCCGTTTCTTTGGGTCTGTTCACAACACTGTATGTTGTAAATCTCTGGGCAGGGCTATTATGGGCTGGCGTTGCTAACGGGAGGAGTGCAGAGAATCTTCTATAGGGGCTATTTGGAGATCATACAACCCCACTTTAAAAAAATGCTACTGTCCCTTTAAGAGCTGAGGTCTGACCTGCAGGAACACGGCCATCTCGGGCTCGTCCAGGGTCTGGATGGCGGTCTCCAGCAGCTTGGCCGTGGCCTCCATGTGCTGGTTGTACCGGCTCCTCAGGCCTCTGAGGTAGTCCAGCTTCTCCTCCTGCTCACAGCTGATCCTCACACTCATCTCTCCCTTCTTCTCCTCCAGCAGCGCAAACAGGTGGTCCAACGACTCACACACCTTCGACTTCTGTCTGCTGCCGTTGTCCTGGAGACACATCCAGAATATAATACATGACATATTATTACTCACTGTCATCTGAAAGTAATTAGTTACTGTCTCAGAATTGTAATGCGTTACACTACTTTTGCATTACTATTTACTTTAACTGCAGAAATATGACTGTAAAGTGTAGTTTATTGCAGCTGATACATTCAGTGCAGGGTGATTCTGTGTCGGCCTCTGCAGCTACTGAAGCTCCGTGTTGCAGGTAATCTACTAGAGTAACTGTCTAAGTAACAGCACGTGCAAACTGCAGGGTTGAAATGACAGTTTCACCCAGCTCACCTTGGAAGGAGAGCTGGTGGCTGCAAACACAGAATGAAATCTGATCCGATGAATTAATAGAAAGGAGCAAATAAACATGTTGTTGATCTACGGTAAAGAAGAAACGTGGGAGAAGGTCTGAGAGAAAGTGAATGTGGTGACACCAGCGAGTGTGGTAGCTGCAGTGTGTTGTAGCTGCAGTGTGTTGTAGCTGCAGCGTGTGGTAGCTGCTGCCCCCTGCTGGACAGGAGGAGCAGGACTCACGTTGACGGTTCTGCAGGTTTCCTCCAGCTGACTGATGACGGCCTGAATCCGCTCGTTGTTCCCAACCAGCATGGAGATGCAGTCAGTCAGCTCCGCCTGCACACACACACACACACACACACACACACACACACATGGATGTTTCAGAATGAAAGTCCATTTTTTGGAGCCGTAATGCATTTTAACAACATCCATGACCCTTCAACCTCCGCCTATGGGTTTTTTAATGTGTTTTAAGGTTAACATTTTAACTAACAGATTTCACCATGAAACTTCCCAAATTTATCACTCACATTAAGACAAATATTTTTTGTATTACAAGTTTTGTCAAATTTTATGTTTAAATGTGTAAATGGGGCAATATCTAATGAAATATGCGCTAATTTGCACATCTCCAGAACTGAAATCTGAACAATGGATAAAGCTACTTTCAAAATTCTTGTTTTATTTTGTTGACATGTTAAACTCAGAAGTTTTTACAGAGGAGGATTGTGGATATCTCTTTTTATCACTCTGTAAATGAGAAAATACTGTCACCAGCCCTTAAAAAAAAAAATCAAATTTCGCTTTTTTTGTTTTTGTTTTTTTGGAATAAAATGTTGTGTGAATGATATAACAACAATCCCCTCTGTAAAAACCTTCAGAATATAGACACACTGCAAAAACTCTAAATCTTACCAAGAATATTTGTCTTATCTCTAGTCAAAACAAATCTCATTCTACCTAAAATAAGACTCATCATATTAAAAGCAGCTTGTTTTTAGACACTTTTTACTTCTTTCAAGCAGATTTTCCACTTTAAATAAGTAGAAAAATCTGATAGTGGAGCAAGTTTTTCTTCCTTATTACAAACACAAAAAACTTGCTTTCACTGGCAGATTTTTCTACTTATTTCAAGTGAAAATTTATTTGAAACAAGTGAAAATGATCTAAAAACAAGTTATTTTTTAGGTGATGAGTCTTATTTTAAGTGGAAAGAGTTTAGTTTTGACTAGAAATGAGACAAATATTCTTGGAAAGACTTTGAGTTTTTGCAGTGCAGGAATAAAAAATAATGAAATAAAATAATAAAAGAAAAACATAGTATGAGAAATCCTGTGTTTTTGCAGCTAAAACAACCGGCCAGGAAGGGGTTAAACATGTTGTTGTGTTGTGTGTTGTATACCTTCTGCTTAGTGAAGACGCTGTTGAGCGGAGCGACCTCACAGTCCTTGTGCGCTCCGAACACCTTGCACATGGAGCAGGTGGGAACGCTGCAGCTCACACAGTAGATGTTGATCCTCTCCTCCTGGTGCTGCTCACACATCGGCTGCTCCTCCTTCACCTCCACCGGCTTACTGCACACACACACACACACACACACACACACACACACACACACACACACACACACACAGCCAATCAGTAAATTATAGCAATAAATTCGTTCGTTACCTTTAATTGTCGGTGCAAGCTGTTTTTAGAACGGCGGAGCAGAGCGGTGAGCTGCTCAGAGCTACGCTACGGAGGCTCATTATGGGATTTTATGGGATGGGGTATTACCCGGTGCTCTGGGGCCGCGGTATTACCCGGTGCTCTGGGGCCGCGGTATTACCCGGTGCTCTGGGGCCGGGGTATTACCTGGTGCTTTGGGGCCGGGCCGGGGTATTACCCGGTGCTCTGGGGCCGCGGTATTACCCGGTGCTCTGGGGCCCGGGGTATTACGCGGTGCTCCGGGGCCGGGGTATTACCCGGTGCTCCGGGGCCGGGGTATTACCCGGTGCTCCGGGGCCGGGGTATTACCCGGTGCTCCGGGACCGGGGTATTACCCGGTGCTCTGGGGCCGGGCCGGGGTATTACCTGGTGCTGCCCTGCTTGTACATGTCGATGATGTTCTCCACCAGCAGGTTCCTCTGCAGGCCGTAGACCCCGTGCCGGTCCAGCACCACCTCATGGCGACAGGACGGGCAGCGGAATCGACCGCCGGACGTCACGGTGGAGCCGCTGCGCGTGGACAGGTAGGGGTTGGACGCCTGGACGGAGAGGACAGAGAGACGTTCAACTGTACAGACTGATCTAGAGCAGGGCTTCCCAACTAGTCGAATCTCTTTCCACTTAAAATAAGACTCATCACCTAAAAATTAACTTGTTTTTAGATCATTTTCACTTAAAGCAGAAGTGAGTGATCCGGTCGTTTTCGCTAATGCTGCGTTCCAGGCAGGCTTTTGAAATCGTAAATTACAGCTTCAAGTCACGACTTACGACTTTGTAGCGTTCCAGGCAACCCACTCGTGTTTCTCCGACCTGTTTTACCGGTGAAAGTCACTATAACGGCCACTCGTAACTTCTGACCCGTGAACTCGTACCAGATCGAACTGGTACCACTTCACGGTCGGAAAAATACGAGTTTCCTTGAACGCACCATAACAGTCCTCGTCCCTACGTCGCCACATTCACGGCGTCCCTTGGCTGCACACACAGCCCTGCATGCCGTTCTCTCTCCTCATTGGATAAAAACTGTAGGATACGATAAATGTTTTCTCTTCGGCTCAGAGCAGAGCAGAGTGACTGACAGACCCGTGTTTCAGACCAAACACTCTATGTAAGTGATTGCTGTCGGAAGATACAACTATTTAAGACTTAGATTAAAACAAATATATCACTTACTTCTGCTTTAAATTCACTATAAATAGAAAAATCTGCCAGTGAAAGTAAGTTTTTTGTGCTTGTAATAAGGAAGAAAAACTTGCTCCACTATCAGATTTTTTCTACTTATTCCAAGTGAAAATCTGCTTGAAAGAAGTAAAAAGTGTCTAAAAACAAGCTACTTTTAATATGATGAGTCTTATTTTAAGTAGAATGAGATTTGTTTTGACTAGAAATAAGACAAATATTCTTGCTAAGATACTTGAGTTTTTGCAGTGTAATGCTGCATTAGCATCAAAACATTTCCCCATGGTCATTAAGTTTAAGGATTACAACTTTATTTATAACTAGAAAAAGAAGCATTTCCTGCAGAAAATGCGTGTGAATGCTGAAAGCAGCTGAACGCTGTTGCTGAATGAGCTGAAGAAATAGTTGAAACAACGCTGAGTTAGCTGAAGAAACTGCTGAGGCAGAAAGAAAGAAAGAAAGAAAGAAAGAAAGAAAGAAAGAAAGAAAGAAAGAAAGAAAGAAGTAAGTAAGTAAAAAGAAAGAGAAAGGGATAGAAAAAAAGAAACTGTGGGCTCCACATTTTCCCATGGTCATTAAGTCGTGACCCACTTTTATAGAATTCAAACCAAGATTTTCTTTTAAAGCCTTTAAAAACTCATTTAGCTCTTTACTGAGCAAAGTGCATTTCAGAGCACATGAATGAAACTGAGGGGTTACCATGACAACTGCATGTACGGAAGTGAATAAAATAATATCAAACTGCACAAAATGGAGACCAACAAAACGATATATTTGACTTCTAATGTAAACTGTAAACTGTTGTCTTGTCTGTAACAACATCTCTGTCCTGGGTGATGATCCCTCCTCTGTTGCTCACCCTGAGCTTTCTCCTGGTTTTCCCTGTTAAAAGGGTTTTCCATGGAGTTTCTCCTCAGTGGATGTGAGGGTCTAAGGACAGAGGATGTTGTTATGATGGGATGTAAAGCCCTTTGAGACAAACTGGTGGTAACAACGGGCTATACTAATAAAATTGCCTTGCCTTTCCTTGCCTCACACCTGCAAACTATCAAACACAGTCAACATACGGACCTGGACCTGAACCACCTGACTGGACTACAGCTCAGTCCAGTTCTGGTTCAACGGATCAGAGACTTCTTACACAGCCTCTCTGGACAACAACTGAACCAAAGGCAACTGGACTAATCACCTCTGATCCTGGAGCTGGAGACCAGGGACACGTGGAGCTGAGGTAACTCTTTAAAGTTAAACATTTCTAAACTAAGATCTGTGCAGCTGCAGGGGAACGATGTCTGGTGGTGGTGATGCTCACACACTGGGAACTAAAGGGCAGGAGGAGCCAGGTGGACAAAACACTTCCCTTCTCTGCCCACATCTGTTACAGTAATAAAAGACACCACATCAACTCTTTCTGCTCAGGACAGGGTATATACAGGAATCTTGAAGTTCATTCTAAAACCTTTTTAAGACTTTTTCAAGACCTTCTCAATATTTTTCAATACCTCACCGCCACTTCAAGCTGTAACCATTTACATCAGTGGTGCTTTTAACTGAACAGTTGTAGTTTGTGATAAAGACTATAGACCACTATGATACAACAGAATTCAAAATAGGCTGGGATAATAAATAAAAGGAAAAGTTTATCAAAAAACAAAAACAACAATCTTCTTTTCTTTTTTATGTACCGGTTCATCTTTGTTTTTTAATAGAATGAATAAATTCACACACTTTCACAATGTTTTTTTTAGTACTCAAACTCTTTCAGAAGCTTATTCAGAAAAAATACCATGACATTTTAAGACTTTATAAAGTTGTGAAAAGACTTTTTAATACTTTTTAAGGGTCTTCATTTTCCCAAAATTGATTTATCACCTTTTAATACTTTTCAAGACCCCTCGGATACGCTGCAGGAAACTGAGGAGAAACTGATAAACTAATCACTCTGAGTCAGTCCTCACCTGCAACATCTCACCTGGCTTCACCTTCCTCTCTGTTTAGACCATCAGTCTCAACTGTCACAGCCCTCACCTTCACACCTTCACCTTCACACCTTCACCTTCACTCCTTCACCTTCACTCATGCAGTCAGACAGAGCCTCCACCTTCATACACAGAGCAGCTGTCAGTATCATCAACATCACATGTAGCTGCTGCAGCCAGTTCCACTTGTTGCTTCTGTTTTAACCATCTGAGTCACGTCAAAGACACTACTGCTGCTGCTTTCATGCAATGGACAATAAAGTTGTTTCTATTTCTGGTTCTGACTGTGATGCAATCAGATGTGATAGTTGGCAGTATGACATCATGTGACATCTATATTGAGTTTAAACAAGAGTTTGAGTTAGAAAAGTATTTATTGTGTTCAAACCAAAAGTCTTGACAGGCCATCTGCCACTTCAGAGTAAACAATACCAGAATACCAGAAGTTACTGGAAGGTACAAAGGACTGGATAGAAGTCGGAGGTTATGTGATTTATGCAAAGACGGACAGATCGGTGATGAGTTCCATGTTTGGTTTGTGCAAGAACACATGTATTGTATATCTAAGAGAAAAATACCTCCCTAAATACTATGTTCGTCGCCCATCTATGTTTAAATAATTTAGTTATTACAGTCTGATAAAAGAAAAGTTATTTATAAGCTAGGTGCCTTTCTGAAACGTGTTCTTCCTCTGTTTAAGTGATAGTTGTTGCTCTGTCCTGGTCAGAGATTATGTACAGAGCATGTACAGCCTCCACTGCCTCTTGCTATGTCTGATTATTTGTACTGTTTTATTGTTTGTACTCCATACCACTTACATGGTCGTGAGAAAATAAAGTAAAGTGTAAAGTGAAGTTGTGGAGTCTGGAGTTTTATTGTGGAGGGTCGTCCTCAGGAAGTGACGTCACCCTGACCCCATGTGTGTTCATGTGTGTGTGTGTTGGTCTGTTTACGTTCTGAGTGAGTGACAGCTCTGTGACCTCTGCGTGACCTTCCCTCCCTAAATAAAATTAAATAAAATAAACACCTGTTGGCTCTGTGCAGGGCCGTTGTCTAGGGGAGAAAGGTGATGATAACTCTAGGGGCCCAGCACCCAGTGGGGCCCATAAAAAACCCCAGTAGTCTAATCTTTGTATGACTGATTTATTCTGCGTAAGACCCTGACTAATACTCATAGTACACTGTAAAAACTCTACATCTTTCCAAGAATATTTGTCTTATTTCTAGTCAAAACTAATCTCTTTCCACTTAAAATAAGACTCATCACCTAAAAATTAACTTGTTTTTAGATCATTTTCACTTAAATTCACAATAAATAGAAAAATCTGCCAGTGAAAGTAAGTTTTTTGTGTTTGTAATAAGGAAGAAAAACTTGCTCCACTATCAGATTTTTTCTACTTATTCCAAGTGAAAATCTGCTTGAAAGAAGTAAAAAGTGTCTAAAAACAAGCTGCTTTTAATATGATGAGTCTTATTTTAAGTAGAATGAGATTTGTTTTGACTAGAAATAAGACAAATATTCTTGCTAAGATACTTGAGTTTTTGCAGTGTAATGCTGCATTAGCATCAAAACAAAGAAGGCTAAATAAAAAACCATAATACATACGTAGTCTAAGAAAAAAAAAGGAAAAGTTAGGGGGAGGGGCCCACTTTAGTATTCTTTAAGGGGGCACAGAATTCATAGCAACGGCCCTGGCTCTCTGTGTCCAGAAGTCAGACTGTCCTTGAACGCACCAGCAAGCACCACGGAGCCTCGTGTTTCCCCTTCACACACACGGGAATAACAACACACACACACACACACACACACCGGGAATAACAACACACACACACGTGCGCGCGGGCCTCACCTGGAAGACGTCATTGGCGCATTTCCGGCACAGGTTGTGTTGGCAGGGCAGGATGACCACCGGCTTGGTGAACACCTCCAGGCAGATGGGACACACCAGCTGCTTCTCCAGACTCTCCATCAGCTCCCACCGATCAATACACCGATAACAGATCAATAATAAACCAATAAAATACCAATACAATAGAAGTAAGAGTGAAAAGCAGCGGAGCAGCGGAGTTCTAGTCCGACACAAACTCTCAGGCTGTTTTTAGACGGACTGACGTCAGCCGTTACCATGCCGACAAGGCCATATATGTCAAAGGTCAGGAGGAGGAATGGGGGGGTGGTGGGGGGTCATTAAAGAGACAGTCACCCCCTCTCCTACTGTCTTGATGTCTACTTTTTCTCTTATTGATTTGCTTTTATTAGCTTTTTATTTCATTTATTTTTCTTTATCTTTATTTATTTATTTTGTATTACAGTATTATTTTAATCTTGTATATATTTTCATACCTGTAACTTTGCTTCTCACTCACCAGTTTATTTTCATTATTTATTTAATTTATTTTTTCATATTGGCAGCACGATGGGGATTTATTATTTTTTCAAATAAAAACATGTAAAAAAAAAAAAAAGAGACAGTCAACCCCTCTCCAGGGAAACACAGCTTGTGTCCAATAGGATTTTAGAAAAAGACCTGAAAGTAACCAGTACTTTTCAGCCTTCCTACTAATTAACTCCAGTAAAAGTACTAATATTTGTCTTGGAGATGTATTCAAGTAGAGTAATAAGTACCAAAGAAATCTAATACTCAAGTAAAGTAGAAATCCTCTGGATATGTACTTAAAGGTGTACAGAAAAGAAAACTGAATTTAAGCCCACTCTGGATCATAAAATTAATGTGATAACTCATATATCAGATGATGTAGGTCAAACTTTGTGCAAAATTCTATTTTTGAGTAAATCCGGGATGAAAGTGTGTATTTTTTTTTCCGCATTGGATAACGCAGGCGCACGGATTATACGTCAGCCTGTACACGATTCACCAGCCACTGCTATTGGATCCGTCATCCGTCATTCAAACGTCTGAGACACGCACACACACACACACACACACACACACACACGGAGCTCGGTCTCGCCCCAAGCTTTGAATATCCCGCCCGCTCGATAACGACCAATCAAATTCGTTTTCCTCACTCGGGTAAACTCGTGTTGCAGCTCGTGACAACTCGGCGCGACAAACAGGACAAACGGCCATTTCTGTACACCTTTAAGTGCAGTACTCAAGTAAATTTACTCCGTTACTGTCCACCACTGTGTGTGTGTGTGTGTGTGTGTGTGTGTGTGTGTGTGTGTGTGTGTGTGTGGGACAGAGGACACACCACAGGCTGTTTAACTAACTGTTTTATTAACGATGACGTCATCTGATCACATGACCACAGGTGATGACGTCACACACACCTGTTGTTACACACTCACTGATAAAAGACACATTAACAAAATAAAAGTTCACAAACACACAAACTGTTTACATCATGATGTGACATCACAGTGACGATCTGAAGCTGGATTACAACTTTATTTATAACTAGAAAAAGAAAGCATTTCCTGCAGAAAATGTGTGTGAATGTTGCAGAATGAGCTGAAACAATGCTGAGTTAGCTGAAGAAACTGCTGAGGCAATGTTGAAAAAGGCTAAAGCTAAAACATAAAACTTGAGAGATGAATGTCTTTCTGTGGGCGAAAGAAAGAAGAAAAAGAGGGAAAAAAGAGAGAGGGGGATGATAGATAGAAAGAGGTAGATAGATAGAAAAAGAAAGAGAAAGAAAGAAAGAAAGAAAGAAAGAAAGAAAGAAAGAAAGAAAAAGAGAGAGGGGGTGCTATAGAAAGAGGTAGATGGATAGAGATGTAGAGGGAAAGAAAGAAAGAAAGAAAGAAAGAAAGAAAGAAAGAAAGAAAGAAAGAAAGAAAGAAAGAAAGAAAGAAAGAAGAAAAAGAGACAGAGGGTTTGAAAGAAAGAAAGAAATAGAGGGGGGGATAGATAGATAGATAGATAGATAGATAGATAGATAGATAGATAGATAGATAGATAGATAGATAGATAGATAGATAGATAGATAGATAGATAGATAGATAGATAGATAGATAGTTGATAAGCGCCACAAAACTCCTCCCTCCCTAATGATCTGATTGATTACACCTATGTGGCAGCCTGCCCTCAGAAGTTACCGTGGTGACATTGACTGCTTACATTTTACTGTGTGGAACAGTGTTGTGTTTGTGTGTTTGTCTGTTTGTGTATGCGTGCATGTGTGACTGTGTGTGAGTGTCTGTGTGTGTCTGTCTGTGTGAGTGTGATGCCTGTGTTAGACGTTGATAACGAGCTGGCCACTACACCTGGACCAACTGCACACAGAGCAGAGCAGAGCAGTGAGATTTGAGCTCTGTGCAGCTCCTGAACAACAGCCCAGTAAAAGAGAACCGTACCTTTTATCAGAATGTGGTGAAGACCAACTGACTCAGGAGACCTTCCTGAGCATTTTGATGCGCATTAAATGTTTGTAGGGCAAAAACTTTTCTTGCAGTTGCGAGTTAGAAAAGGGGGTCATTTCTGTTTTTCTCAAAAAATCAGCTCCTACTTTTGTATTGAAGTCAATGAGCCACTGGAGCGGGTCTAGCTGCACAAAGAGGCTCAGTAATACAATTCTGCAAGTCTGTCTGCTGTTTTGAGCACATCATATGAGACACGACAAGTGTGGCTACAAACGGTGAGGAAATCATGTGTCTAGGAGTTTAATTTGTGGCCGTGCTGACAGTTTAGCCAGAAAAAATCCAGAAAGTTTTTTGGGTCTCTCTCACTCTAACGATGATGTCACGCACTCTAAGCTCTGCTCGTTAGACGCAATACACAACCATTATAAAGTTGGATTTTGTCGAAAACTTTAATGATTTTAAAACTGCCAAAAATCAGAAACCGTGGAAGATATCAATAAGATGAGTCATACGGGAATAGATTAAAAGTTTGTCTACAGTTTAAAAGTCAAACGAAGTCTGTGGGTAAAAGTATGCTGAAGTTTTAGAGGTTCAAAGAAGCAGAGGATTTAAAGAGTTTGAAGACTGTTTCCATTCATTTCCTATGGGAGGAAAATTGCAGAAAAAGTTAAATATTTTAAAAAGTATAAATAGTATGAAAGAGAAAAGTCATAGCACACCTGTCCCGAAAAGGCAGCACGTTTTGATATTTAAATTGTTGAAATAGCACAAAGTATGAAGGACTAGTTAAAGGACAAAGAAAGGCAGAAAATGGCCGAACAGAATAACAATAGTGTGAATGCTGGGAGATGATGAAAACTACGGAGTCCCTGAACGACCAAAACACAGCTGCTTCAGGTGGGAGTGGGAGTGACTTCAGGTGGGAGTGGGAGTGGCTTCAGGTGGTAGTGACTTCAGGTGGGAGTGGGAGTGACTTCAGGTGGGAGTGGGAGATGCTTCAGGTGGTAGTGACTTCAGGTGGGAGTGGGAGTGACTTCAGGTGGGAGTGGGAGTGACTTCAGGTGGGAGTGGGAGATGCTTCAGGTGGGAGTGGGCGTGGCTTCAGGTGTAGGTGTCTCCGTATCTGCGGCGTCCGTCAGTGATGAGCTGAGTTTTCTCGCTGGCGTTCGTCGGCTGCTGAAGGACCGGAGTCTCAGCGTCTGAAGAGAAACGGACACGTCACATGACCTGAGGACTCACCTGTCCTGATGACCTCATCATTAAAGGGATAGTAGCATTTTTTTAAAGTGGGGTTGTATGGTCTACAAATAGCCCCTAAGTACTTTAATTGCAGTAGAAGACTCTCTGCACTCCTCCCGTTAGCAACGCCAGCCCATAATAGCCCTGCCCAGAGATTTACAACATACAGTGTTGTGAACAGACCCAAAGAAACGGCCTATTTTCACGGCCTAAAAGAGGTTTTACCTGAAAAAAAATACACAGTTCCATTGTTCACTATAATATAATTTTTTCCAGTCCCTCAAAGTGCAGGAAAAACACAGTTTCTAGGCCGTTTCTTTGGGTCCATTCACAACACTGTATGTTGTAAATCTCTGGGCAGGGCTATTATGGGCTGGCGTTGCTAACGAGAGGAGTGCAGAGAGTCTTCTACTGCAATTAAAGTAGTTAGGGGCTATTTGTAGATCATACAACCCCACTTTTAAAAAAATGCTACTATCCCTTTAACATGAGTACCTGAGTCTGATTGTGTCGCCTCTGATAATCAATCAATAACCCAAACCGATCCCCCCGACAGAGGAAGCACCGTCAAAATAAAAGCTGAGGACTCACCGTTGTCGGGCTCGTTGCGAATCTCTTCCTCCAGGTCGTCGGGGGAGACGTAGTCTGGCTCCGCCCCCTCGCCGGCGGGCATCGGTCTCAGCTTCCCACAGCAGCAGTTGCAGCAGCAGCAGAGGCAGCAGCAGCAGTAGCAGCCGGTCAGGATGCCGCACACCACGAACGCTCCCTGAAACAGAGACCCACGTCAGCAACGACCCCGTCCCCACCGACCTGTGGCGTCACTTTACTTTATTTATGACTATGACGATATAAAACATATTGACATATTGACAAACACTTGCATGGGTAGGGAGACCATATGAGTTCCTGAGAGATAAAGTACAAAAGTGCTGGGTTAAAGTGACAAGTGCTAAAGTGCAGGAGTGCATACAGGGTTAGGGTTAGGGTAAGTACCAGGTTGTATTGCACGATGTCCTAAAGTGCACATCAGTTTAAAGTGGTTGTATTGCACGATGCCCATTACACCCAGTTGCACAAGCAGAAGTGTGTAGATATTGCACGAAATGTAATACATAATTGTGTTATGTAAGTACTTCTAGAACCAAAAATGACAGCTACAGACAGTATATAAGTTATATTATTGAGTATTTAGTAGTATTATGTAACACAACCTCTGCCATGCTAAGGAATGGCTTCTCTGTAATACATTCTATTGGTGGTAGTGGGGGTTCCGATGAGCAGGAAAAGTGGGTGTGGCTGTTTTTTTCTCCACCAAGGAGTGTTTAGGGCGTAAAACTAATGTTTGCGATCAACTCAGAATCATGAAAAACCTCTAGTTTGACCCCTCACAAGATATTTAAGGCCAAATTTAACATTTAGGAATTTTCGCAAAATCTGCACGGGTACCCCAACTTTGAGTAGTTTTTTAGGGGGTTTCCCACTGGAGTTGAATTTCAACATTTTATTACATGATATTACACACCTTCCTAAACACAATGGTGAAGAAATGTATTGGTAATGATTTTCTTCCCAGATTTTCATAGGTTTCCAATGGGGAATAATGTGGAAAAAGACCCCTAAAGACCCCTAAAGGTCAACCACCAAAGTGGTTCCACGTCTGAAATTAAACCTTGGGGTATGTAGATGAAATGCTGAAAGTTTCATGCTTTAGTCATTAAAACGCACAATTATTTTGCTTATCTGCCCCACTATGTGTACAATTAACTGAAAAATAAAAACTCAAATGCTGCCCCGGCAGTTGTTATGAAGGTTACAGGTGGTCACATGTCTGGTTTGCTTGTAACCATGCTTTTAGTTTTCCCTTGAACCTGGTAAAACTGTCACACCGCGACGTAAGCCCCGCCCCCTCACCTTGGCCCACCAGGTGGACAGCATGAAGTAGGTGTTGACGTTGTCCTCTCCGAACTGCTGGGCCACGTAGAGTCCCAGAGAGCCGTAGGAGTCGTAGATGTTCCTCTTGCCCAGGTCGGCCAGCACGGCGTGGGCGCTGTTCAGCTCCTTGAACTTCTCCGCCGCCTCCGGGTTCTCCGGGTTCTTGTCCGGGTGAAACCGCAACGCCAGCTTCCTGAAATCACACAGGGAGGGACGGCTCAGAGCTAGCTGGTGACCTTAAAGGAGAATTCCGGCCATCTTTGACCCTAAAATCGTTGTCCTGATGGTCGCCAGGGCCGTAGCTAGGAATTCTGGGCCCCCTTAAAGAATACTAAAGTGGGCCCCTCCCCCTAACTTTTCCTTTTTTTTTCTTAGACTACGTATGTATTATGGTTTTTTATTTAGCCTTCTTTGTTTTGATGCTAATGCAGCATTACACTGCAAAAACTCAAGTATCTTAGCAAGAATATTTGTCTTATTTCTAGTCAAAATGTCATTTCTAGTCAAAACAAATCTCATTCTACTTAAAATAAGACTCATCATATTAAAAGCAGCTTGTTTTTAGACACTTTTTACTTCTTTCAAGCAGATTTTCACTTGGAATAAGTAGAAAAATCTGATAGTGGAGCAAGTTTTTCTTCCTTATTACAAGCACAAAAAACTTACTTTCACTGGCAGATTTTTCTACTTATTGTGAATTTAAATGAAAATGATCTAAAAACAAGTTAATTTTTAGGTAATGAGTCTTATTTTAAGTGGAAAGAGATTAGTTTTGACTAGAAATGAGACATTTGGACAAGAAATAAGACAAATATTCTTGGAAATATTTGGAATGGCCACCTGCTGCAGGTGAGTGGGCGTGGTCTCACCTGTAGGACTTCTTGATGTCGTCATGGCTGCAGCCTTTCTCCAGACCGAGGATCTGGTACAGAGACTCTCCGGATGTGGACAAGGTTCGCTGCCTCCGCTCAGACATCCTCACACCATCACCTGAGTCAGAGAGAAGAACATGAAGATCTAAACTAACTGAGGAAATAAACACAACCTTTAAAGGGATAGTAGCATTTTTTTACAGTGTGGTTGTATGATCTCCAAATAGCCCCTAAGTACTTTATTTGCAGTAGAAGACTCTCTGCACTCCTCCCGTTAGCAACGCCAGCCCATAATAGCCCTGCCCAGAGATTTACAACATACAGTGTTGTGAACAGACCCAAAGAAACGGCCTATTTTCACGGCCTAAAAGAGGTTTCACCTGAAAAAAAATACACAGTTCCATTGTTTGCTATAATATAATTTTTTCCAGCCCTTCAAAGTGCAGGAAAAACAGTTTTTATTTGGACCGAACCAACTGCTGATCGGCGGCGCTAACCCTGGGCGGAGGGATACGTGAGTTGGTTAGGTCCAAATAAAAACTGTGTTTTTCCTGCACTTTGATCATACAACCCCACTTTAAAAAAGTGCTACTATCCCTTTAACCTTTAAAACCTTGAGTCAATAAGGTTTACTGGTTTTCTCTGACAGTAAACTCACCGTGTTGGTTTCTGTGGTTATAAACATCCTAACCACAACAAATGAAAAGATGGTTGCACCAGATTTCAACTATATGCTCATTTCCATCTGTAGTCCTGACCTGACATATAACAGACACAGCCCATAATCTAAAATAGCTACAGAGGAGAAACCTGAGACATGAAATGACACAGACGAACAGTGGACAACACAAAGATAATACTGACACACAATATCCACATTTAACACGACCAAGTTGTTGCAGTGAAAGAGGAACAATACACACTGAAACACTAAAACACTAAAAGTCAAAGTAGCAAAACAATGTATTCAAAATATTTTGCAGATTCAAATACCCCTAGTCCCACATTTGTTTATGGTCTATATCCAGATAATCAACAAATATTTGTAGACTAAAGTGTACTAATTGCAAAGAGAGTAATAGCCCTCTCATGGAAAAACACCAGTAGTCCAAGTGTAAAGAGGTGGCAGGTGAACTGTCTTCAACTCTCCCTTTAGAGAAAATTACATATGAACAATGAAACACCAACAACATCATTTCCACCAGATCGGGGAGCCCTTTATTTGCTACAGTATGTATCCACGACATATTTGTCTCATGTGATGGAAGAACTGGGGACATGTCAACAGTAGCTCTTTGAAAATGATTTACTTTTTCTTATGAACTCACTAACCTGATTCCCAACCAAGAATTTGAAAACCTGTATGTTGTAGTTATGAAAACAATAAAAAGAATTTTGTCCAAGTAGCAGCTCCTGATAGGAAGTGCGAGGCAGGAATGTACTGAGGTAAAGTGCTGGTTTACTCGTTGGTGGTCGACAAAGGACAAAGTGCTCGTAGCTGCAAGTTGATTAAAGGGCTGAGCTGAAGTTTTCCTTCAGACTGGAGAAGAATGAAAAGCAGCTGACGGTGAAGACGAGGTAGAAGACAGATAGTCGACATATAAAAGGTAACTATTGCCCGTCCTGGGTGAGGGATCCCTCCTCTGTTGCTCACCCTGAGCTTTCTCCTGGTTTTCCCTGTTAAAAGGGTTTTCCATGGAGTTTTTCCTCAGTGGATGTGAGGGTCTAAGGACAGAGGATGTTGTTATGATGGGATGTAAAGCCCTTTGGACAAACTGGTGGTAAAAACGGGCTATACTAATAAAACTACCTTGTCTTGCCTAGACATGGCCCAGAGGCCGTTCTGAAACCTGTACAGACTCTGCAGAGAGTTCAGTGACCAGAGGCTCAGCTGGAGGACCGAGGCCTGAACCCTGTCTTTCAAACACACACAACTTTATTGAGACTGCCGATCTGCAGACAGATGGAAACCAGGTATCTCAGAGAGTGGCAGTCTGAAGGACCACACTCTGACGCTCTGGAGATTCCTGGTTTCCAGCGGACAGGACAGAGGTGAGACACACATGATACCTGGAGCATCTATCTGTCTACCTGTACAGAACAGTGGAGCTGGATGTGAAGGTTAAAGAGCTGTTACTGTGTTTTTATTGAGTGTATGTAAAGTGATGAGCCCTGTCAAACACACATTTCTGCTACCCTTTGGGGCAGACAATACATTTATCTATCTATCTATCTATCTATCTATCTATCTATCTATCTATCTATCTATCTATCTATCTATCTATCTATCTATCTATCTATCTATCTATCTTACCTGTGGGCTGAGGCCCTGCAGCTCCGTCTACCGGTCCTGGTCCTGGTCTTGGTCTTGGTCTTGGTCCTGGTCCTGGTCTTAGTCCTGGTCTCTAGTCCTGGTCCTGGTCCTGGTCCTGGTCCTGGTCCTGTCTACCTGTCTACCTGCCCAGGTGTGTGTGAGGATCTCTGACAGCCTCCATCAAACATTCAGCAGCAGCGGCTCAGGTGACGGCCGGACGCCACGGCTGCTCGGGTTTCACTCACACACCGATGGAGGCTTTGTGATGGCGGTGGGGGGTGGGGCGAGTTGCCATGACGAACTGATGAGTCAGAGTGTGTGTGTGTGTGGGGTCTAAGAGGTGTCAATCAATTTAGAGCATTTAAAGGGATAGTTCAACATTTAGTCAAATTGTCCCATTGCCATAATCCCTATAGTCATAGCAGTAGGTTCGTTACCTTTAATTGTCGGTGCAAGCTATTTTTAGAACGGCGGAGCAGAGCCGTGAGCTGCTCAGAGCTACGCTACGGAGGCTCATTATGGGATTTCTTGGTTTCCCTCATCAAACTCATCAAATACACAATCCAACAACTCCACAACGCTCTGGTGGACAAGTTGTGACCTGCACATTCACCACGCTATGAGATAATAACACAACGTTACCACACAGAGTTGTTTTAGAGGGAAATACAGAGACTGTTGATGAAAAACTGTCCCTGAAGGCAACGTGCATCAGCTGTTTTGCATGAATTTCCCTCTAAAACAACTCTGTGTGGTAACGTTGTGTTATTATCTCATAGCGTGGTGAATGTGCAGCTCACAACTTGTCCACCAGAGCGTTGTGGAGTTGTTGGATTGTGTATTTGATGAGTTTGATGAGGGAAACCAAGAAATCCCATAATGAGCCTCCGTAGCGTAGCTCTGAGCAGCTCACAGCTCTGCTCCGCCGTTCTAAAAATAGCTTGCACCGACAATTAAAGGTAACGAACCTACTGCTATGACTATAGGGGTTATGGTGATGGGCCAATTTGACAACATGTTGAACTATCCCTTTAACAGAAGCCAGTTACATGTGTTTGTATACACTGATTGATTGATTGATTGATTGATTGATTGATTGATTGATTGATTGATTGATTGATTGATTGATTGATTGATTGATTGATTGATTGATTGATTGATTGAGAATAAAAACAACAACACGTCTCAGACTCAGTTTGGAGGAGAGTTTATTACAGACCAGCTCATTATCACAATGTGGGGGTGTGGACTGAACCATGTGGACCAGACTGGAGGGGTGTTGACGGTAGGTAGCCAGTAGCCACACCCCACAGGAAACACACACGGACACAAAGTCAGACAACACTGGCTTCACTGGAGTCACCATCAGTCCCTCACAGCAAACACAGAGCTCCTGCTCCTCAGAACCCTGGAAACCAGAGCATCCGTGAATCAGACCAGGTCTATGGTCTATGGATATTATCATTACAGTGAAGGAAATACTCACAGCTGATTGGTCCAACGGTGACTGGAAGCTGATTGGCCGAGGCTCCGGCAGCTGACCGAGCCTGTCGTCTGGAACAGTTCTACAAAGATGAAATGAGTAAAGAGCGTTTATGAGAGAGAAGGTTTCAGGAGAAGGCTGGACCAGAAACTGAATGCTGCTATTTTATAACATGTTTTTGTTTTTATTTATTGTATTTGTACTAGGGAACATCTAAGCATGGGACAACGGATGGATATTAGCTTGTTTACGATTCTATAGCTATGTTTCTGTTCATGAACTTGCACTGTCCCACCCAAATAAATTGAATTGAATAAAAGACAAACAGGTTCTCCTCAGACCTGTAGAAGCAGGAACCTCTAAGAACTTGGACCTTCTCAAGGAAGACCATCTAGAACTACTTCAACGGCATGTTACCTTTTAGGGACTTCTAGAATCCTTTTTTATGGGCCCTATTAAGAACCTACAGTATGAACATGTGACAGACCTTAAAGGAGAATTCCGGTCATTTTTGACCCCTAAATCGTTGTCCTGATGGTCACCCAGTGTTGGTTGGAGCAGAAAACGCGACTAAAATTGCTGCAGGCAAACCAGAGTTACCATGGCTACCCGGCGCTAGCGCTAGCCACAACGCTAACCCATGGGGGCAATTCTTTCAACCACAACAAACACTCAGAAAACTATCGAATATCTATGGTACATGACTGGAATCCTTATGACCCACAAAAATAAACGGTCAGAGATATGTTGGACATTACCACTGCACTGCTCCACCGTTTATTTTAGTAAAGAAATCATCACAACAAGGATAAAGTGTTAGTTTCTCTCTGTGATGGGATAGTAATGTCTTTCTAGGATGTTTCAGAGTTGGGCTATCTGAGGTGAGTGGCTACATGCAAAAACACAAAGTTTGTACTGTTTATACTCAGTATAACCATACAGTTTATGAGTTTAGTGGTGTCTCTAAGGATTCCAGTCATGTACCATAGATATCTGATTGTTTTCTGAGTGTTTGTTGTGGTTGAAAGAATTGCCCTCATACTTTAGCGTTGTGGCTATCCCTAGCGCCGGGTAGCCATGGTAACTCTGGTTTGCCTGCATCAATTTTAGTCGTGTTTTTTGCCCCTCCAACACTGGGTGACCATCAGGACAACGATTTAGGGGTCAAAAATGACCGGAATTCTCATTTAAGGGCTTTTTCTGTGTCTCTCTGGTTCGGACACTGGTTTTCCTGTGGAAGCAGTGAGCAGCTGCAGTGCACTCACGGAGCTGCAGGAGGCGCTGTCCCGGTCACACAGGCTGATCCTGCAGTGCAGATAAACGTCGCTGTACGTCTCGTGGAACAGGAAGAGCAGCGCCGAGAAACGAGCTCGCTGCCTCACACCGTTTTCAACCACGGCCACGTGGCGACGGTCCACCGGACACCTGGAGGAGAGAGCCAATCACAAAGCAGCTTAGAGTCAGCACAGTGGAGGCCGTACATGTGAACAACACACCTGTCTGAGGAAATGGTTGTGATTGGCTAAGAGCTGGCAGGTGTTTCTCACTGTGGTTTGTATGTGTGAATAAACATGTGTGTCTGTTTTTCATGGCACCATTTGGAGTTGCACTCTCTCTTCTGTTGTATCTTCTGTTGTATTTCTGTAACGCAGTGACAATAAAGGCTTTCTGTTCTTCTATTCCAATGGTTCTCAAAGTGGGTTTTTTGTTTTAATTTTTTTTTTAGAAATCTTACCACTTTTTTATGGATTTTTTATTATTATTTTGTTTTAGAAATTGTAGCCTACCATTTTTTCCCAGAAAATTCTCTACAATATTTCCAAAAATTCACATCCTTGGCCCTAATTTGAACGTATGCATTGACTGATAAAGTAACGTTCTTCAGTCTCATAGCAAATATTTGTGTATTTCTGGTGTTTGCTTCAAAATGTTGTCCAACGGGGGTCCGTGGTCTAATTTGTGTCAGTTTAGGGTCCTTGATGTAAACAAGTTTGTCTTCACTCGTCGTCCTGGCTGAACCCTCACCGGTTGTGGATCAGGGAGTATTGGGCCGGGTCGTCAGCACTCGGTGAGTTTGTGGTGTAGCAGTTCTCCAGAACTAGGACGAAGCCGTCGTTGTCGTAGCCAATGGAGACGTCCAGGTGCAGGGTGGAGCCGAGCGGCAGGCTGACGGGGCCGGAGGGGAACGGCCGGATGAAGTCTGCACTCTGGTACAGAGTCATGGAAGCGCTGGTGGGGTCACCTGAACGCACCACACCAACTCTGCCCCCCCTTAGGACAAGAGAACACAAACTGTAACAGCCCAGCAGTCACTCTACAACCGACCTTTGGTTTAAGCACAACCATGACTATATGTATTACTTTGATACGTTTTTAAGAGGAAGGGACACAGATTGCCACAGACACAACAAATAGTAATTACAGCCTTATACCATCAGCACGCACATACAGATCACTCCCACTCCGGACAAAGAGGGCATCATCCAGTTTCACCCCCACCTCAATCCAACTTCTCAACAGCTAACTCCTACCATAACATTTTCAATTGACCTGTTTTTAACCAATTTTATCTTTTAACCATTGTGTGAGTACTTGTGTGGTATGTAGGAATGTATGGTATCATTGTGTTGGGTATGTCTGCTCCAGCACTGATGATGTTCTCCGGAAAAATAAAGTGTTTTTGACTTTGACTTGTCTGTTAAACCATAGGTAACCATAGAAAAAGTGATGTTGCTTCAATTAACTGACGGGTTAAGCTGACGATAAACACAAAAACATACATGGAGGAAGATTAACCACAGCATCTCATTTTGACAAATCAGAAGATGAAGATGAACTCACGGCGGCTGGTATTGGATGGCAGCGTTCAGGCTGCTGACGTCATCCAGAGGGAAGACGCAGGAGAACGGGATGCTCATGGGGATGGGGAGAGGGACACTGGACGATTCTGATGGGTACACAAACAAGATGTTGGAGTAGATGATGTGGGTGCCGTTGGTCTGGAACAGAAACAGAAAACCACATTAAGAACTCAGCTTTATTTACACAGCACATTCAACACAATGCAGGGACTGATCCGAAGTGCTTTACAGCAAAACAAGGAATACAAAACAGCAACTAAAGAAAATAAATGTAATAGAAAAAGAAATTATGAGGTAAAAGAAGGGAATCAAACCAGGCACTGTTAAAATCAGAGAAAGTTAAAAGTTTTGAGGTGGCATTTGAAGGACTCAACAGTTGGGGAGAAACGATGTGGAGGGAATTCCAAAGCTTTGGAGTGATGTTGGAGAAACTCTCCAGGTGGACAGGAGCCTTTGGTTGGAGGACCTTAGTTCTCAGGTACCCTTAAAACTCTTCGAACTGAAAACAGCCCAACGATAGGTCCAGAAGTCCTGACTACGTGTGACAGTGGTGGTCCTGTCACTATGCCTCCAACTGATCATGAGCCCTGGCTACTTGGCCAAGGGATGTCCCTTTGGGTGACTGGCAAGCGCGCATGACTCTTACCCGGGAGGTGTGGGTTCAATCCCCGCCCGGGCCCTCTTCACCTTGCCACATTCTGGCGTTGTTGGCAGGATCCATGTAGCACTAGGGGTGGGTCCATGGATTCCTAATGTGTGGCAGCCTGCGCGGAAGCACGAGGACGTGCTTGTGAAAAGAGGGGGAGAGATGTGACAGTGGTGGTCCTGTCACTATGCCTCCAATTGATCATGAGCCTTGGCTACTTGGCCAAGGGGATGTCCCTTTGGGTGACTGGCAAGCGCGCATGCATGTGGGTTCAATCCCTTCCCGGGCCCTCTTCACCTTGCCACATTCGGCTGCTGCCCCCCCCAACACAATTATAAACACTAGGATCACCACAGAGGTCTGAGTAGGTTCTCAGTCATCCAGGTCATGGGTTTCTTTAAGTGCTGAAGTTGCAGGTAACTGAGCTTCTTTTCAGGTCTTTGAAGATGTTTCTGCCTACAGGTTCTTTTGTTCTAAAAACCCACGTGGGAGTCCCAGGTGTGTCTCCAAGTGTGGGACCCTGGGGAGATTTGCTGGTGTTGAAACTGGCTCATCTTCTAACCCTCTACCAGTGCTCACATCTCTGTTGGTACCATTCCTTACCTTCACCACGTTCCCACAGACTCCTTTGCTCCGCTCCACCAGGTACCACATGGCCTCCGGGTGGTCGACCTGCTGGTGGCAGCGAGGGTCGATCAGGTGAGCAGAGGACGCGTTCAGCCCTTGCTCCTGCAGCGCTCTCTTCTGAACCACCAGGCGCAGGAGTTCCTGTCCACAAACCAGTTCTGGTTCTGGAAGACCACCCTGCAGACCTGGAACACCATAACACACAAATGACACAATGCAGTGGAAACATTGTGTGTATTAGGTTTGTCATGGAAATTTTAGCTGTTTGCTGTTGGTGAATAATGAAATAGAGATTTTGAGGGCCGACATGATTTTATTTCCTTGCAAGGAAAGGTCAGTTCATACCCGAGCGGGTGATGCTAAAGAAAAGACAAAGACAATGAGGAGACCTAAACATTTATACCCGAGGAACGCCCCCTCAGGTATATTCCACACCCCTTTGTCTGCTGCAGGGGTCAGCCCCCTACTCAGGATGTCTTTTCACACTCTTCTCTCTGTCTAATCAACACAATTTAAAATACAAAAGGGTTTGAGTATATCATGACAAAGTGAGAGGTGGGGTGTCTCTGAAGCTTGAAAAGCAATTACAAGGTTTAGACATTAAAATACACAAATGGGTAGTAAACAAAGGGAGATCTGATACCTTGGGGCAAAGCAGGGTGTGGAGACGTCTCAAATGATTAAAACAAAGGAATATTCAAATGTACTATTACAGGTTCAACATGCGAGTTGGGGAGATTACAATCTACATAAAACTTTGAATTTACTTGACTGAACATTCACTAACAAAAGGTTCATTTAAAGCAGAAGTAAGCGGAATGTTTGTGTTAATATAAGTCTTAAATAGTTATATCTTCCGACAGCAATCACTTCTATAGAGTGTTTGGTCTGAAACACGGGTCTGTCAGTCACTCTGCTCTGCAGTAAGCCGAGGAGAAAACTTTCCTTGTATCCTACAACCTTTATCCAATGAGGAGAGAGAACGGCATAAAGGGGCGGTCCTCTCTGTGTGTGCAGCCAAGGGATGCGCCTGAATGTGGTGACGTAGAGACGAGGACCAATAGATCCATGACGAGGGCGGGGACTGCTAACTCCATCGGCTGACAAGAAGTTATGGTGCGTTCAAGGCAACTCGTAACTCGTGTTTTTCTGACCTGTGAAGTCGTACCAGTTCGATCTGGTACGAGTTCACGCGTCAGAAGTTACGAGTGGCCGTTATAGTGACTTTCACAGGTAAAACAGGTCGGCAAAACACGAGTTAAGGGTTGCCTGGAACGCTACAAAGTCGTAAGTCGTGACTTGAAGCTGTAACTTACGGTTTCAAAAGCCTGCCTGGAATGTAGCATTAGCCAAAACGACCGGATCGCTTACTTCTGCTTTAACAGTCAATGAACTTCCAGATGTAATGTGGAAGGTAAAGTTACAGAAGGTTAAAGACCAGCTTCACTTCAAAGACACGTTACTCACCTGAGCAGACAACTCCAACATCTTCACCATGGTGGCAGTTTTGAATGCCAAACCCTGAATGCTGACACTGTGATAACGTCGACTCACTGCCTGTACAGAGAACATTATTCATCCAGATGGGTCCAGTCCCCTG
Source organism: Trachurus trachurus (assembly GCF_905171665.1). Lineage (NCBI taxonomy): Eukaryota > Metazoa > Chordata > Actinopteri > Carangiformes > Carangidae > Trachurus > Trachurus trachurus. The sequence continues at coordinate 1,726,278 of NC_139900.1, forward strand.
TCCAAAGCTGGCAGAAATGTTTGCAGACTGGGCTGAGCCACAGTTCATCTGTCTGCAGACCACTCTGGCATTGTTCATATCCCAGATATCGTCACACACAGTTCCCCACTGGTTGCCATGGAAGATCTCCACTCTACCAGAGCAGACTGAGTCACCATTCACCAGTCTCATGGCCGGAGTCTGTGGAGCTGAGGCAAAAACACAACAACAGATATATTCAGTGATACAACAATACAGGGACACCAGATCTCTGAAGGAGGATCAGAGGGATCAACATGGGGACCATCTTTCAGAAAGTCGACTGTTTTCATCTTTGTCATCCAGCCCGTTCTACAGTTACTTCCTGGCTTGCCGTAGTTAAAGAAGCTATTGGGGCTGGACAACCTACATGTCAGCCGGTTAAAATCGGAGGCCAAGATGTTGAGATAGTTAGTAGTTTTAAATATCTTGGTATCATCCTAGACCTAGATCTCTGTCACACTGGAAACCTTGTTTGAAGGAACACCCATCTGATCCTAATGGACACTCACCCTGACGTTCACACCTCCAGTTGATCTTATCACTGCTCACACAGCTCTCACCTTCAGCACAGGTGTTACACACCAAGGTGTTGACATCTGTAGAGGAACAGAGCAACAGTCCATTGGAGAATCTGTCAGGATCAAAGGTCTAGATGGTCTACTGGACAGGAACCAGTTCTCTGGTCCTGACCCACTGACTGTCTAAAAGACAAGACCATGAGAGGATTTTACTGAATGTTGAGATGGCAGTGGAGGCCTCTGGATCAAGGTCCCAGAATCTAGATCTCCACAGTCAACCTCTACAAGGAGGACTCACCTGCACAGTAGGCCAGGCGACACAAAGTGGGGCTTACAAACTTGTAGACATGGTAGTTCCCTGGACAGGCTTTCATGTGGATGGGGTTGGACTGAAACTGGCAGCAGCGTCTCTCCCAGCTGCCACAAACCCTCCCCTGTATGATGCCCTGTGAGGTTGTTGGGTGGGGGGTCTGCAGCCACAGCGGAGCATCAGTCCCACACATATGACTCTCAATGCACCGCTCCGGCATCTGAACGCTGCTGTTGCCGATGAACAGTCGGTACCAGCCCTGCCAGTCTGAGAGGCTGTCACAGGCCACAGATTCTGGGTCAGCCCTGAAGTCGGTGGCTCGCCAGGCGTCTCGTAGCGGAGTGTAGTGCTGACACGGGTCGACGCAGCGAGCTGTGCCATTCACCTGGAGACAGTCCTGACCGAACGGGCACTGAACGCCTCCACAGGCGAGCCTCAGGGAGCGGGCTGTGGGTTTGGTAGCGTCGTGTTGAAGGCTGGGGGTCATCATGCAAAAGAAGGAGCCTCGGGTGTTTATGCAGACCTGCCCTGGACTACAGGGGGGGCGGGGCAACGAGCACTCATCGATGTCCACGCAGCCCCGGACCGGCGACCAGTGGTAGCCGTGGCCACAGCAGTCGTCGTTGCAAGTGGTCTTGTTATAGCAGGTGAAGCCGTCACCCACGGAGCCGTCTCCACAGTGGCAGGACACCTCCACCGCCAGGACGCTGTTGTCATGGGGGGCAGCGTGGCATCGAGCCAGGCTGTGACAGGCCTCGCAGCTGGTGGCCACAGAACCTGAGACCACACAAAGCTACCGTCAGCCAACAGCTACATTTATACGGGATCATCCCTATGTTCCCCGGGTCCTATGTTCCCCACTTTGTATGGAACCGGGGAACATAGGACCCTTTTTGTTCCACGCTTTTCCCAAAAAGGGTAGATAGATAGATAGATAGATAGATAGATAGATAGATAGATAGATAGATAGATAGATAGATAGATAGATAGATAGATAGATAGATAGATAGATAGATAGATAGATAGATAGATAGATAGATAGATAGATAGATAGATAGATAGATACTTTATTGTCTTGGGCACAATGCCGCCAGACCCATCAACCACATACAGAAATATACGTAAAAACATTTTAAAAAACGCCATAGAGAGCGCACAATAAGATTTACAAAGAACACAATGGATCATAAAAAATCCTAAAAAAAAAAAAGTAGCTATTTTAAGCTCCTGTTCAGAACACCTACTGACAAAGGCACAAAGGAGTTCTTGTAACGGTTTAGTCTGGACCGCTGGGCTCGGCATGGCCTGCCTGATGGTAAGAGCTCGTACTGTGAGTGTAAAATATGGGATGGGTCCTCCAGGATTCTCTTCACCTGTTTCAGTACACACCTTTCAAACAGAGATTGCAGATTGTAATGATCTTTGAGACCAATCATTTTTATAGCAGTTTGGACCAGGCGCAGTAGCTTAGCTGAAACAGGGAGGTTCCCAAACCAAACAGTCAGACCGTATCTGATGACACTCTCCAGAACAGCCTGGTAAAACAAGAAGATAATTTTCTGCTCAACTCCGTACAGTCGCAGTCTTCTTAAAAAATACAGTCTTTGGAGCAGTCTAGAAGACACCCAGTCCACATGGGTGGTCCAGGTTAAAGTGCTGTCTATGTGGACACCAAGGTATTTATAGGACTGGACCTGAGTAATTGCTTGGTTTTGAATGGTAACTTTTCTGTGATCACCAACTCCTTTGTGATAAAACATGATCTCCTCTGTCTTCTTAACGTTAATTGTGAGATGATTGGAATCACACCACTCATCTCACCACTCACATCTGGCCTGTCTAGCCTCTACCTGGTCTTTTTACTAGGAACTTAACCAACTCCTTTCTTCATTGCCTAAACCCAACCAATGGGACAACTCCACTTCTCACTCAAAGTCACAACTCAACTTCTCACTCAAAAATAGGCAAAAATCTGCAAAGTCACAACTCCACTTCCAGGTAGGCTATGGGACCAAAAATTGCATGTTCCCGAGTGCTTTTGGGAAAAATGGGACCGGGGAACATGGGACCCTTTTTCTAAAAAAAAGGGTCCTATATTCCCCGGTCCCATACAAAGTGGGGAACATAGGACCTGGGGAACATACGCTCCCCATTTACATGGTTAACATTAGCATTGGCAGCTGTTCAACCACTAGTAGTAGAAGCACTGTGAGTTCAGTATCAAACTTCACCCACAGGTGGAAACAGACCGTTTTTAGCTTGACCTCAGCAGCAGATCTGAGGTCTGTGGTGCGTTGGGTCCACAGACGCCTCAGACATCGACTCTCTGCTGACAGACGGAGGAACAGCTGCTGTGAACTCACCTGAGCTCTGAGCTGAGCCGGCCGTCAGGAGGAGCAGGACCACGACCCGGTGGATCATCTTGAATCACGGCTGTCAGAGAGAGAAACGATGATGATAATGATGATGCAAAAGCTACTGTGCTATTGATCCCCTTAAGTGAGGAGAAACCAGAGATCTCTCTGTTTTAGTTTAATTTAGCCTCTGGTTGTCGACATTGGAACACGGTTCTGACCTTTAGAGCCTGACACGGTCAAACACACCTACGTCTTTGTAGCCCCGCCCTCCTTTACCTGGCCAATCAGCAACCTAGATGTGCACTGACCCAGATTTTCTGGCTCTGCTGGCCACCTCCATTTTGTTTTATTGCCTCTAATTGACTTTTGTACTTTTCTAATCTGCTGTAATTAAATTGATTGCTGCAGGTCTAATTCGAACGAGGTCGTTCCTATAGAAACAAAAACCTGATGACCTGTGTTTTACCACTCGTTCGGATTTCCCCCAGCAGGCTCACCTCTGTCCTGGGTCTCCTCGGTGCAGTCGTCTCACTTGGGTGTGTCACGTCTGATCTAATCATCAGTTCACTGCTGTTATAAAACCATAAATCAAAGATCTGCTGAAACTCTGAGCTTCCACTTCCCTGAGCTCCAAACCGAAACCGTCCGTCCAGCTGGCGCCTCTTGGAGGAACTTCTCCCACCTTCACCTTGGAACTACATCTGTCCAACATCTGTCAGAGGTTCAGCAACAGCACTCATCTGTCTGTTTCTGAGGAGGCGCCACGCTGATATTAGTTTACAGAAACATCAGGAAACAGAGGATTATAGAATAATTAATATTTCTGTTCAATGGGTTTTATGCACAGCTCCACTACTTCCTGAAATAAGCCAGCTCCATTATTTCCTGTTTTACATTATTGGACAAACTGATTAATCCAGGTGTGTAGACCTCACAACAATGGTCAGACACAGCAGGCTTATTTCAGGAAGTAGTGGAGCTGTGCATAAAGACCATTCTCATTCAGATTTCACTGTTTCTGTGCTGAGGAAAGAAAAGTTCCTGAAGACGTTATGTCATAGATGTTATGGGACTGACACACAGACAATATGGCCACCGAACACACAACAAGAGACGAGACAAGACGGAGAAGAAACCAATCACGCAAAAATAAGACGTAACATCCATTTAGACAGAATAATATGATTTAATGAGTCAGCAGCAAGGACACATATGTTTCTGTTAGTGGAGAGCTCAGGGTCATCAGGGACGGGGGGGGGGGGACGGGGGGGGGGGGGGTATAGTGGACACCCTGCTCTACTACAGGGAACCTAGAGCACTGTAAAAGAGAGTAAGGACAGCATTGGTCCAATGGAAGCGCCTCCTGGTGGAGGAATATGGGTTTTGCAAAAGCGCCCAAGAACTGACATCTCTGCATTGTTGGTGAATGAGCAAGTGTGGTGTTTTCAATAATTTAAGGACATTTATAGATCACCCACGTTAATAGCATCATTGAGGATCCTTTACAGATAAACATTAACACATAGGAGAGTAAAAAAAAACAGTTTTCTACATGAATGTTTCTACCTTTTATAATAAGGCAAGGCAAGGCAAGGCAGTTTTATTTGTATAGCCCCTTTTTACCACCAGTTTGTCTCAAAGGGCTTTACATGGCATCGTAACAACATCCTCTATCCTTAGACCCTCACATCCACTGAGGAAAAACTCCATGGAAAACCCTTTTAACAGGGAAAAATAAACAAATTCTAAGTATAACCTTATATGACCAAGACACCTAAAAACAAAAACACGGCCGTTTTCATCAATTTAGCAGCAAGTGGGCAACACACATACATTGGAGTGAATGGGTTTTCTGGGCGCTTTTGCAACACCCATATCCTGCCACTAGGGGCGCAAAACCCTTAAACCCTTAAACCCTTAAACCCTTAAACCCTTAAACCCTTAAACCCTTACCACGGGAGTCAATGGAGGTGTCCTTACTCATTACTTATTTCAGTGCTCTAAGGGAACCACTCAGTTCCACCAATCAGAAGCCGGCAGCCGGTCACACGGGCATCTGCAGCTGTGAGTACTCGTCCTGCCCCTCCTTCTCCTCCAGGTGCGGCTCCGCGTCGTCAGCATCCAGCTGCAGGACAGAGGTCACAGGTCAGAGGACTTTCTATATTCTGAAGGTTTTTACAGAGGGGATTGCTGATATATCATTCACAGCCTCAATTATACAACATTTTATTACTAAAAACATGGAGACATTAGATTTTTTAGGGCTGGTGACAGTATTTTCTCATTTACAGAGTGATAAAAAGAGATATCCACAATCCTCCTCTGTAAAAACTAAAGACTCTAATATGTCAACAAAATAAAACAAAGTAGCTTTATCCATTGTTCAGATGATTTCTGCTCTGGAAATATATGCAAATTAGTGCATATTTAATTAGATATTACCTCATTTACATATTTAAACATAACATTTGACAAAGTGACTCACGCTCTGCAGCTCTCTGCGGCTGAAGAGACGGGGAAGCAGCAGCATCCTCACTGGGATGGTCAGCAGCAACATGAAGGGGAACGCCAGCGCCGCCGCCGTCGCCATGACGACCCACAGGACGGACAGACAGGTCAGCTGGATGAGGGTGAACAGGTGCATCCTCAACGTCCGCACCTGTTGGTGAGCCCACAGAAGTTCATCCAGAAGTTTATTAACAGGAAACAAGATCTGCCTATCACTTTTCATCATTTCTTTATTCCAACTACAGATTTTCATTCCTATCAAACGAGGCTTAGTAATAACAGCTTATTCTTACCGTCTTCCTGAACATAAAGTCTTCAATTCAACATTACTTATAGAGGCCCAAAGCTCTGGACTGAATTAAACTCATCACTGAGCTCCATGAAGGAATTTTCACTCTCCACAGGAACCTAATTTTCCCTACTCGCTCTTTATATTTTCTCTGTCATTGTTCTGCTTTTGTCACATAATTTTGCTGTTAGTTGCTTCAAGTACCTGAACTCCTGCTGCTATTGATCTTTTTGTCTTTTTTTTGTTTGTTTAGCACATGTATGTTGTCTGTCTCATTTATGTGTCACACCTGTGTGGCAGGTAACAGCAACAGGAAGGACTGTTTAGTCCTTGTTTTCTTGTATTTGTCATTAAATGTGTCTTGTAATCCCATAGGGGATGAACCACAGTGGTGGCATGACACCAAAATAAAAAAAATTCATTCATCTGTCATGTGTCGTGGTTGTGGTTGTGTCGGGGGTGTGGCCGACCTTGCGGACGTAGTTCTGGTCCGGGTGGTACTTGGGGGGCATCAGCAGCAGGATGAGCCTCTCGGTGAGCTGGATGCCGTTCAGGGACATCACTCCCATGTAGAGGAAGATCCCGAACAGCACGGCCAGAGGAATCTGACGCAGAACCTCCCCGATCACGATGGACAGACCTGAGGAGACCGGAGGAGACCGGGACCAGCTCAGAGAGGTGGAAGAGCACGCAGTGGAAGTACACCGCAGAAATCTAACCAACCAACCAACCAACCAACCAACCAACCAACCAACCAACCAACCAACCAACCAATCAACCAACCAATCAACCAATCAACCAACCAAACAAACAACCAACCAACCAACCAACCAACCAACCAACCAACCAACCAATCAACCAACCAACCAACCAACCAACCAACCAACCAACCAACCAATCAACCAATCAACCAACCAACCAACCAATCAGCAGTGAAGCACTAGATTATGTAGGCTATTGTTTGTTGTATGTCTGTCAAATGTTTTGTTGTTTTTGTTTGGGACCTAATCCCCTTGTCTTATCTATTCTCGTCTTGTTCTTCAATGTGGTAGTCTATGTGTCCTAGTGTCATTCCATGTGCTGTGTGTTGTCTTCCTTGTTTTAATTCCATGTTGTCTACCATCTCACAGGACCACAATGGAAACAAGCCTTTTGGCTTTATTGTGTTTTAATCCATTTGAACACTTGTTTAACGTTGTTCAATAAAGTTTTCAATTCAATTCAATTCAATTCAACCAATCAACCAACCAATCAACCAATCAACCAATCAATCAACCAACCAATCAACCAACCAATCAACCAATCAATCAACCAACCAATCAACCAACCAATCAATCAACCAACCAATCAATCAACCAACCAATCAACCAACCAATCAATCAACCAAACAACCAACCAATCAACCAACCAATCAACCAATCAACCAACCAAACAACCAACCAACCAACCAATCAATCAACCAACCAACCAACCAACCAATCAACCAACCAACCAACCAACCAAACAACCAACCAATCAACCAATCAACCAACCAATCAACCAACCAAACAACCAACCAACCAACCAATCAATCAACCAATCAACCAAACAACCAACCAACCAACCAATCAACCAACCAATCAACCAATCAACCAACCAACCAACCAACCAATCAATCAACCAACCAACCAATCAATCAACCAACCAACCAACCAATCAACCAACCAACCAAACAACCAACCAATCAACCAACCAACCAATCAACCAACCAAACAACCAACCAACCAATCAAACAACCAACCAACGTAGCATAAGAAAGAAAAACTTGCTCCACTATCAGATTTCCCTACTTATTTTAAGTGAAAATCTGCTTGAAAGAAGTAAAAAGTGTCTAAAAACAAGCTGCTTTTAATATGATGTGTCTTATTTCAAGTAGAATGAGATTAGTTTTGACTAGAAATAAGACGAATATTCTCGGTGAGATGTAGAGTTTTTGAGGCCGTACCCACTAACACGGCCACCAGGAAGCCCGTCACCCGCTGCTCCTTCACCTCCTGGATACGGGGCTTGTCTCCGGGGGCAACAGCCTTGCTCATGACGGTGAGAGCGTTGGTGTGCGTGACGGAGCGGACGGTGGCGGCCGAGAGCCACGGCAACCCGAACATGGCCGAGACTCCGCCCACCACCACGATGATGAGCAGGTCCAGGTGGAAACCAGTTCCCTTCATCAGCATCCGCTCCTTCTTACTGACGATGAGGCTGAGGACACACACACACACACACACACCCAGAGTCAGGCTGCTGGCAGCTTATTAAAGGGATAGTTCAACATTTAGGCAAACTGGCCCATTGACATAATCCCTATAGTCATAGCAGTAGGTTCGTTACCTTTAATTGTCGGTGCAAGCTGTTTTTAGAACGGTGGAGCAGAGCCGTGAGCTGCTCAGAGCTACGCTACAGAGGAGGCTCATTATGGGATTTCTTGGTTTCCCTCATCATCAAACTCACCAAATAAACAATCCAACAACTCCACAACGCTCTGGTGGACAAGTTGTGAGCTGCACATTCACCACACTACGAGATAATAACACAACGTTACCACACAGTGTTGTTTGATGAGTGAAACCAAGAAATCCCATAATGAGCCTCCATAGCGTAGCTCTGAGCAGCTCACGGCTCTGCTCCGCCGTTCTAAAAACAGCTTGCACCGACAATTAAAGGTAACGAACCTACTGATATGACTATAGGGGTTATGGTGATGGGCCAATTTGACAAAATGTTGAACTGTCCCTTTAAGGCAGACCTCCCCCCCAGTAGAAAGTGCCGTACGCTGTGATCTGAGACTCCATGAAGATGAGGATGAAGACGAGGATGGCCGGCAGGATGCTGGCGGCCATCATCCAGACTGGGAAGCGTCCGTCGGAGCCCAGAGGAGAGATCAGCCAGCCGCGTTTCTCTGGGCTGGAGACGGAGAAACCGCTCGGCACGTTGAGCTTCTGTCGGCCAATAGGAAGAGCTTCAGTCAGCACACTGTAAAAACTCTACATCTTTACAAGAATATTTGTCTTATTTCCAGTCAAAACTAATCTCTTTCCACTTACAGTAAAATAAGACTCATTACCTACTGTAAAAATGAACTTGTTTTTAGATCATTTTCACTTGTTTCAAACTAATTTTCACTTGAAATAAGTAGAAAATGTCAAGGTTTCTTTATTAATACCACACTGCAAAAACTCAAAATCTTACCAAGAATATTTGTCTTATTTCTAGTCAAAACAATCTCATTATACCTAAAATAAGTATATTTATACATATACATACATAGTTATACATAAAAAGCAGTTTGTTTTTAGACACTTTTTACTTCTTTCAAGTCTATTTTAATTTGAAATAAGTAGAAAAATCTGATAGTGGATCAAGTTTTTCTTCCTTATTACAAGCACAAAAAACTTACTTTCACTGGCAGATTTTTCTATTTATTTCAAGTGAAAATTTGTTTGAAACAAATGAAAATGATCTAAAAACAAGTTTTTTAGGTGATGAGTCTTATTTTAAGTGGAAAGAGATTAGTTTTGACTAGAAATGAGACATTTTGACAAGAAATAAGACAAATATTATTGGAAAGATTTTGAGTTTTTGCAGTGCAGCTGGTAAATTTGTTGTGCAGACAGGCACTCAGCAATCCCAGTATAAAAAACAGCCACACGCAGACATCATGACACACAAATCACAAATAGAAAAAGACAATATAATCAAAATACATGGTCAAAGTCACAGGAATAGAAATAGAAAAGTGCTTCGAAACTGGCAGAAAAATCTGCCAGTGATTTTTTGTGCTTGTAATAAGAAAGAAAAACTTGCTCCACTATCAGATTTTTTCTACTTATTCCAAGTGAAAATCAGCTTGAAAGAAGTAAAAAGTGTCTAAAAACAAGCTGCTTTTTATGTGATGAGTCTTATTTTAAGTAGAATGAGATTTGTTTTGACTAGAAATAAGACAAATGTTCTTGCTAAGATACTTGAGTTTTTACAGTGCAGGTGTAACCATGGTGATAAACGTAAACGGAGCTCTGACCTGGGTGTAGGTGTCCTCCACGCTCCAGTCCACCAGCACCATGATGAGGATCGCTATGGGAACGCCGAAGTCTCCGATGATCCTGCGGAGCTGAAGTCACACATTCAGTAACATCACAGAGCAAAGTGTTGCTATGGTTACACCTCAACAAGGTCGTTTGATTGGATAACTGTCCTTGTACCAGTAAATGAGGAGAGAAATCGATTTATTCATTAAAGGACAATTCCGGGCAAATTCAACTGGAGGCTGTATTTTCCTAACATTTTAGGTCTAACAGAAGGAATCTGAAGGTTTTCAGTTTAGCAAGCCGACATGTTTGTAAAACTAGATCTAATTCAAAGTCTGGCGGAGTCCAGACCCAAGTTGACGCTCGGTGTGTTCAGGTGCAGTGGGAAGCTCCCGTTTGTGTCATAAACACAGGAATATCAACTCTGGACTTGTTTGAAGTAAATAAACTTCTCGGTGCATGTTTGAGTCTCCATCTGACGCTGTCTGTGGCTTTGAGGGATGGAAACAGCCTAAGCAGCAGAACTTACATCCGCTCCCATTCATCGTTGCCGTGGTGACGCGGACAGACACAACTACCGCAAAACAGGAGAATTAAACTGGAAACCTTCAGATTCCTTCTGTTAGACCTAAAATGTTAGGAACATACAGCCTGAGTTGAATTTGCCGGGAATTGTCCTTTAAGTCTGTCTGACTCTACGATGTTGTTGAACCTTTCAGCTTGTTTTTCTAGCCTAGTCGACCTGTTAAGTCCCCGACCAAACAACCAATCAATGAGTTAGCACAAGGCTAACTGTTAGCATGTAGAGCTGTGAAAACATGGATGACGCTACAGCTGCTTGTTAACGGCTTCTTCTCCTTTCGTTGTGTGTCTGGTCTGACTGAGTTTAAAGGGATAGTATCATTTTTTAAAAGTGGGGTTGTATGATCTCCAAATAGCCCCTAAGTACTTTAATTGCAGTAGAAGACTCTCTGCACTCCTCCCGTTAGCAACGCCAGCCCATAATAGCCCTGCCCAGAGATTTACAACATACAGTGTTGTGAACAGACCCAAAGAAACGGCCTATTTTCACGGCCTAAAAGAGGTTTTACCTGAAAAAAAAATACACAGTTCCATTGTTCACTATAATATAATTTTTTCCAGCCCTTCAAAGTGCAGGAAAAACACAGTTTTTATTTGGACCTAACCAACTGCTGATCGGCGGGCGCTAACCCTGGGCGGAGGGATACGTGAGTTGGGCAGGGCTATTATGGGCTGGCGTTGCTAACGGGAGGAGTGCAGAGAGTCTTCTACTGCAATTCAAGTACTTAGGGGCTATTTGGAGATCATACAACCACACTTTAAAAACATGCTACTATCCCTTTAACAAGCAGGAGGATGATCAGTCTGACTGACTCAACGCCATGTGAGCGTAGTGAGTGGCGAGTCGGTACGGTAGCGGCGCCCCCTGCTGTGTCGGTGCGGTGCTGCAGTACTGACCCGGCCGGGGAAGAAGGAGCTGTTCTTGAACTTGCGCAGGTAGAAGGCGATGAAATAAGTTCCAGACATGAGAACCAGCGACAGCAGAGCCGTGTTGGGTTCTCCCACAACCTTCCCAGGGTCCCCGCTCAGCTCCATGGTGGCGTTGCAGAGAGACGACGGGGATGCCGTGTTGTTTCTATGGTAACAGTTCTGGAGAGGATGTTCTCGGAAGATCTGGAGACAAGCAGCACAAAGGACAAAGAGTTCAGAGTGGAGCTGTACTGGCTGACACTTAGCCCCCTAGCCCTTGGCCCTAACCCTTCGTTTTGTGCGTTCACGTGAAGTGGTTGTGTCCCAATTCTGGTTCAGACGAGGGTTAGGGGGGAGTGGTAGGGCTATCTCGCCCTCGAAACGGAGATTTTTCAGGGGCACACTACGGACCGAGGGCTATGGCAAGTTTCCCAGAATGCATCTTGCGGCAACCGGCAGCTGTTTTATTTCTCACTGTAGCGCTGTTATTACGTCATTTTGTTAAGTTTTAATAATTTTTCATGTGAGAAAGTAGCTGTTTAGATCCCAATGGGCGGTCGGTTTATCCACATGAGGCTGTTTAGACGTTTGCTCTGATGTTTCTGGGAGAAGTGAAGCTCCAGAGCAGATCAACGGCTCGTCATGGAGACACCACCCGTCCGGAGAGCTGGTCAGCCGGCCAACCTCGGTCGTCATCCTGGGGGAAAAGATGACTGCTAATTAACTTACCTGCAGGTTTTTAAAGGTTTACCGCCGCGTAGTTACATTCTTTTTAGGAGATAAATGTTGGTCTCATTGATGAAATGTAACAATTGTGGCAGTCGCATTAATTTGTTTGAATTAAAAGTGAAGCTTCATGTGTATTGGACAGAGGAGCAGCGCTGCCTCGGGGATCTGGAGCCTATACAGAAACACATTTACATCAATAAGTACATCAATTTGTGGCAAAAGCTCGTCACGTCTGCTTATGTGAAAGCCAGCAGAGACGACTGATGACGTATGTGATTGTTGAAGTGGTGTCCCAATTCGTAGGGGTTGACTTTCAACCTCTAACCCTTGTATCTCCGTTTCAAGGGCAAGGGTTAAGGGTTAAGGGCTAGGGCTAGGGGTAGGGGTGGGGGTAGGGGTAGGGATGAAAAATAGAATTGGAATTGGGCAAAAGAGTTCAGAGTGGATCTGTACTGGCTGACACAATGAGATCTGATTGGTCCTACCTTGACCAGCTTGGCGAAGGTCTCGTAGATGAAGATGAGGGAGATGAGGAAGGAGAAGATCTCCTGAGTGAAGCGGGACACGAAGCGGACCAGGATGCTTCCCTCGAAGGCCACGGTGAGGAGCACGATGAGGACCAGCCAGAAGCCGATCCAGACCCGGCCCGTCAGGTACTCGATCCCGTTGTCCTTACAGAACTGAAGCAGAGGCACAGAGCAGGAGGAGGTAAAGAGGTCTGGATACCATCCCCTCCATCCCAGATTAAGATGAACAGGAATGGATCTAAAACTCAGGCTGGATCACATCAACAAGGTTTAACTTTTAAACCAGATTCAGTCCTGTTTAAGTTGAATATCTATTGCACAGACTAACCCTAGTTTTAGGTTTTTAGATTGAATGTTACTAAGTCTTGTCGGTGCAGTCCAGCCTTAGCATTCAATCCAGAAGTCAGGCCAGGACCATCTCTGACCAGGAACACCATCACCTCTTCATCTACAACCACCAGCTTCATATCCATAGGTTACATGGTGGCATTAAAACATTAATGCAGCATTAAGATTTGTAACAGATTTACTCATCATGAGAGTGTTGGCCGGCCTTCTCTGCATAGATGGGAACACTGTTTTCTTTCTAAGGCCGTCCTGTGTGACTTGCCTCCTTATTCATGTTCTCTCTTGGCTCCTAAAGCCAACACCACACATCTGCTTCTGTTCTTTTCTGCGCTGTCTACTAATGTCATGTGTGTTGTGCGAAATAAATACTGATACTGTAGTCTCAGGTTGATAATGTACACTGTTCCTCGTACCCAGACTGTCTTTGGGGAAAGTGCTTTAAAGCATTCACACCCTCGTCCTGCTATAAACTACAGATTACCTCCCAAGTATGGAAGATTTTAAAGCTAGGATCAAGGACTATTTGACTACTGAATGCACATGTTCTCTCACCGAACGCAGCTGGTGATTATACTGTAATGATGTGATTTGCCAAACTGTTTTAACTGTTTTTATGTTTGTTTTGTTGTTGTTGTCCAAATGTGTACTTTATGTGGACCTACTGTGCTGCTCTCTTGGCCAGGACCCCCTTGCAAAAGAGATTCTGAATCTCAATGGGATTATGTAAGGGATAATGCCCGACGAGGTGTCCATTATCAGAAATTAATGGACGACGCGGAGGCGTGAACCGTCCGACGCGCCGTGAAGTCCATTAATTTCTGATAATCGGACACCTCGAAGGGCATTATCCCGCTTATACCATGGTCACTTACGAAATAAATGCATATTAAGTCAATTATTTATACTTTAATGTTGTTTTGTAGCGTTAAAATCATACGTCGCTAAGCGGCTGAGCCGAGCGGACTATTTAATAACTCTCGTCGGCGATAAAAGAAAAAAAAGAGGGACCCGCTGTGACCGCAGCGTGTTGCCATGGTGACTCTGCCACAGCCTGAGTTGATCAGTGAAGGGAGGTGAGGTGACGGCTTAAATGTTACGTGACACAAAGTTTTTCAGACGGCCAGTGCTTCTTACCGCTTGTGTGTTTACAGACTCCAGTGCCGTGATGCGCTGGAAAAAAGTTGTTTTGGTCCGAGTGTCCGTTGCCGTGGTTACCAACAAGCGTTTGAGCCAGCGCAGTAATATTTAGAACGTAATCAGGCAATATGACCGGAACATCTTTATGGGTGTCCATTATCACTTTTTAATGGACACCCCGCAGCCAATCAGAATCGAGGATTCACCCAGACCATGGTATAATCCTGGTTAAATAAAGGCAAAATAAAAAAAGAAGGAAACCCCAGAAACTGCAGCTGAAAACTCTGGTAAAGCTCTGGTGACCCTGACTTTGGACTGTTTCATGTGGAACGCCACGAAGATGGAGGTCGGATCAGAGGACAAAATAAAATGTGTTTTATGTGAATCGGTGTGGTGTGTTGATAGAGGCTGAACACAGCTCACGGTGTAGAAGGCCTCTTCGAACACCAGCAGCGGTCCAGAGAAGCCGATCACCAGCAGAGGCTGAGCACCCAGCACACTGAACACTATGCCCTGCATCGCCGTGGCAACAATCAGCTCCGACACGCCAATCAGACCTTCAGTTTTCTCTCCTGTGTGGAGGGACAGAGAAACACCCGTTCAGCTGACACATTCGAAACATCTTCAATCATCCACTTTAAAGGGATAGTTCAACATTTTGGCAAATTAGCCCATTGCCATAATTAATAGTTTGTTACCTTTAATTGTCGGTGCAAGCTGTTTTTAGAACGGTGGAGCAGAGCCGTGAGCTGCTCAGAGCTACACTACGGAGGCTCATGGGATTTCTTGGTTTCCCTCATCAAACTCATCAAATACACAATCCAACAACTCCACAACACTCTGGTGGACAAGTTGTGAGCTGCACATTCACCACGCTATGAGATAATAACACAACGTTACCACACAGAGTTGTTTTAGAGGGAAATACAGAGACTGTTTTGTTTTTTTTTTGATCAAAATTTTATTTAATTCCTCAAAACATTAGGAAAGAGGAAAAACAAAAAAACATAGTGAATAATACAGGGCACAAGGGAGTGTGGTAGATAAACGATAGACAGTACTAACAAACAAGACGGAAATACAGAGACTGTTGATGAAAAACTGTCCCTGAAGGCAACGTGCATCAGTGGTTTTGCATGGATTTCCCTCTAAAACAACTCTGTGTGGTAACGTTGTGTTATTATCTCATAGCGTGGTGAATGTGCAGCTCACAACTTGTCCACCAGAGCGTTGTGGAGTTGTTGGAATGTGTATTTGATGAGTTTGATGAGGGAAACCAAGAAATCCCATTAGCCTAGATACGTTAGGTAACAAACCTACTGCTATGACTATATGGATTATGGCAATGGGCCAATTTGTCAAAATGTTGAACTATCCCTTTAAACCAGTTGAACCTGGAGTCCAGACTTACCCAGCAGCCCCCCGAAGGTGATGGCCGGCGACAGAGCAGCGAAGTAGATGAAGATGATGGCGGCCATGCACTGGGGGTTCAGGGCGTCTCGGATGTCACTGAGGTACTGAGGGTAGCGCCGAGTCACGTCTTTGATCAGCCCGCCGAACAGACGACCAGAACGCCTCAGGGGCTCGTCGCCGGGTTTGGAGGGAACCAGGGAATCTGAATAAGACCATCATCAACATGAACACCATGCACCTGATGGCAGGGCCGTTGCTATGAATTCTGGGCCCCCTTAAAGAATACTAAAGTGGGCCCCTCCCCCTAACGTTTCCTTTTTTTTTCTTAGACTATGTATGTATTATGGTTTTTTATTTAGCCTTCTTTGTTTTGATGCTAATGCAGCATTACACTGCAAAAACTCAAGTATCTTAGCAAGAATATTTGTCTTATTTCTAGTCAAAATGTCATTTCTAGTCAAAACAAATCTCATTCTACTTAAAATAAGACTCATCATATTAAAAGCAGCTTGTTTTTAGACACTTTTTACTTCTTTCAAGCAGATTTTCACTTGGAATAAGTAGAAAAATCTGATAGTGGAGCAAGTTTTTCTTCCTTATTACAAACACAAAAAACTTACTTTCACTGGCAGATTTTTCTATTTATTGTGAATTTAAGTGAAAATGATCTAAAA
Source organism: Trachurus trachurus (assembly GCF_905171665.1). Taxonomy (NCBI): domain Eukaryota; kingdom Metazoa; phylum Chordata; class Actinopteri; order Carangiformes; family Carangidae; genus Trachurus; species Trachurus trachurus. The sequence goes on from NC_139900.1 coordinate 1,742,661, forward strand.
ACAAGTTAATTTTTAGGTGATGAGTCTTATTTTAAGTGGAAAGAGATTAGTTTTGACTAGAAATGAGACATTTGGACAAGAAATAAGACAAATATTCTTGGAAAGATGTAGAGTTTTTACAGTGTACTATGAGTATTAGTCAGGGTCTTACGCAGAATAAATCAGTCATACAAAGATTAGACTACTGGGGTTTTTTATGGGCCCCACTGGGCGCTGGGCCCCTAGAGTTATCACCACCTTTCTCCCCTAGACAACGGCTCTGGGCGTGAGTAACCGTGGTAACCGACCTTCTTCCTGCTGCACGCTGCTCTGTTTCTCCTGCAGCTTGCCGCTCTGCTCCTCCTCCCTCTTGCGCAGCATCTCCCGTTGGAAGCGAGCGACCGAGTGCAGCAGCTCGTCGCCGCCGCCGACCTCGGAGGGGGGGAGGACCACGCTGCAGTCCAGGAAGCGGTTGATGGCGGTGAGGAGGTCCTGGCGGTCGTCGGCCTGGTACGCCGCCTCGTGGAAGTGCTGAAAGAGCAGAAGAGGAAGGTAGATGGAGGAGAAGATGTAGAGAACAACATCCTCACTCCACTGGCTCCCAGTTCCTTTTAGAATTGATTTTAAACTTCTGTTGTTTGGTTTTAATGCCGTTAATGGCCTGGCTCCATCCTACTGGTCAGAGACTTTAACTATGAACCCTGCACATTCACCACAGTATAAGATAATAACACAACGTTACCACACAGAGTTGTTTTAGAGGGAAATACAGAGACTGCTTGATGAAAAACTGTCCCTGAAGGCAACGTGCATCAGAGGTTTTGCATGAATTTCCCTCTAAAACAACTCTGTGTGGTAACGTTGTGTTATTATCTCATAGTGTGGTGAATGTGCAGCTCACAACTTGTCCACCAGAGCGTTGTAGAGTTGTTGGATTGTGTATTTGATGAGTTTGATGAGGGAAACCAAGAAATCCCATAATGAGCCTCCGTAGCGTAGCTCTGAGCAGCTCACGGCTCTGCTCCGCCGTTCTAAAAACAGCTTGCACCGACAATTAAAGGTAACAAACCTACTGCTATGACTATAGGGGTTATGACAATGGGCCAGTTTGACTAAATGTTGAACTATCCCTTTAACAAATGAAATGAAATGATTGGTTGGTTGGTTGATTGATTGATTGATTGATTGATTGATTGATTGATTGATTGGTTTGTTGGTTGGTTGATTGATTGATTGATTGATTGATTGATTGATTGATTGATTGATTGATTGATTGATTGATTGATTGATTGATTGAAGACGACGGACGCCACCACCTCACCTTGTCCGACATGAGCGTGGAGATGGAGCGTCCGATCTGGTGGTAGTCGATGGTGGTGGTGGGGGGGCCCAGCAGGAGGAAGAGGAACCTGACGGGGACCGGGACCTCCAGCACCGACTCCAGAAGCACCGCCTCCTGCAGCCGCACGAACGCCATGGACGGCTGGTCCAGGAAGCCCACGCTGCCTGCAAGACACAGCACAGGGTTGGTTAGCTTGTTCGTTAGCTTTTGTTGTCTTGCCTAATGCCATTTCATGTCCTGCCTTGTAATGTCTGATACTGTTTGTGCTAATGTCTTAGCTCTGTGTGCTACTTGCATCTGTACTTTCCTCTCTTGCTTTCTCTCGCTCTTCTTCTCCCTGTCTGCATGTTATGTCTGCAGCCATGAGCTGTTGTTATGCTGTATGTCAGACTTCTTACCTGTTTTACTTGTTATTATGAACTTTTACTAGGTAGATTGTTATGTAAGTTGTGTTTTGAAAGTACTTCATTGTTGCCCCTTTTTTTGTCTTTTAGGTTGCCTTTAACATCTGGCCAGGGACAACGGAGGAGAACTAGCCTTGTTGGCTAACTCTGGCCCACTTACAGTTTTTCTTTTAACTCTGTTGATTAGTGGTGCACTGTCCTTATGAAATAAACTAATAACTGGAATGAAATGAAATGAAAAGGGCTGCAGTGACCCAGACTGAGGCGCGGGGGCGGAGGGCGAGACGTACCTACGAGGACGACCGTGGCCTCGGCTCGCTCCGGGATCTTCTCCATCAGCTTCACTTCATGTTTGGATCTTAAGTGACAGAGGGGCGGGGCTTCTCTCTGGACACAAACACATTAACAGTCCACACTCATGACATCACACATGACATCACACATCACCTACAGTGTGACATGACATCACACATGACATCACAGGGGCAGGAAACAACAAATAACAAAACACAAACAACAGGAAGGAGCTGTGAGAATCATGAACAGATGTTTGTTTTTGTTTTTTTACATCTGGACGAGTTGAAAATGACCAAAACAAACAAACCAATGAACCCGTCCTAAAGTCAGAGTGATGATTGGACTGAATGTACCTTGTTCTTCTCTGCCTCAGCCTCTCTGTGATTGGTCAGATGGTTGGAGGGCTCTGATTGGCCGATGTGTCTGTCCACCAGGGTGGCCATGTTGGCTGCAGAGATGTTCTTGCTGAACAAGCTGTGGTCTTTCTCATCACTGGGATGACTGAGGAAGACAACCAGACAGACAGATGGTGTGATGAGGGACGAGGGACAGGGGGATCACAACAGAAAACAGTGTGTTGTCTTTAATGGATTTCAATCTGATTTTCTTACGCAACAATGTGGTGTCCCCCAGGGGTCAACTCTTGGCCCACTTCTATTTTCGATCTATGTAAATAATCTCCCAACAAGTCTGACATAACTCAAATTCAGTCCGATTTTATTTCTGTCCAGGAATGGTTGTCTTGTAACAAACTCCTTCTTAATAAATCAAAATCCTATATCATGATATTTGGTACCCGACAAAAACTTAAATCCATCCCTGGTTCTTGTGTTATAAACTGTAATGACGGCTCTCCACTGCATAAAGTTGACACCTTTAAATATCTTGGTGTTTGGCTAGGCTCTGAACTTACTTTTAAACGTTTTTCTATATTGTTGAGAACAGACAGGATGGACACAGGGACAGAAGGACAGATGGTATGATGAGGGACGAGGGACAGGATGGACAGGGAGACAGAGAGTGGACAGAGACAGGACGTGGACAGATGGACAGGACGTGGACCTGTGTCTCAGCAGCAGGGCTCTCAGGACGTGGACAGAGGGACAGATGGACAGAGGGACAGGATGGACAGAAGGACAGAGGGACAGACCTGTGTCTCAGCAGCAGGGCTCTCAGGACGTTGGCCCGGTCCTCGGCTCTGATCTGGTCTGAGATCACCATCTGCTCCACCACCTGCTGGGCGATGCCGGGGAGAGTCCTCTGCTTCAGGTCCAGCAGCACCGCCCCTGCACACAAATTGACATCCGTGTTAAAAGCCAGCGTTAATAGATCCATGCGTTTACAGCAACTATGACAACGACTGAAAACCATGGAAACGTAGACGTGCAATTTCACCAAACCGGCAAAACCGGAAGCCGGTTTTGACCATAGACGACGTTCAGAAACTTGTGGATAGAATTCACTATGTAGAATTCACTGTATAGAATTCACTATGTAGAATTCAGTTTAACGAATTCACTATGTAGAATTCACTGTATAGAATTCACTATAAGAAATTCACTATGTAGAATTCACTATAAGAAATTCACTATGTAGAATTCACTGTATAGAATTCACTATGTAGAATTCATTATGTAGAATTCACTGTATGGAATTCACTATGTTGAGTTCACTGTATAGAATTCACCATGTAGAATTCAGTATAACGAATTCACTATGTAGAATTCAAAGTATAGAATTCACTATGTAGAATTCACTGTATATAATTCACTATAAAGAATTCACTATGTAGAATTCACTGAATATATAATTCACTATGTAGAATTCACTATAAGAAATTCACTATGTAGAATTCACTGTATAGAATTCACTATGTAGAATTCACTGTATAGAATTCACTATGTAGAATTCGCTATAAAGAATTCACTACGTAGAATTCATTGTAAAGAATTCACTATGTAGAATTCACTATAAGAAATTCACTATGTAGAATTCACTGTATAGAATTCACTATGTAGAATTCAGTATAAGAAATTCACTATGTAGAATTCACTGTATAGAATTCACTAGGTAGAATTCACTATAAGAAATTCACTATGTAGAATTCACTGTATATAATTCACTATGTAGAATTCATTATGCAGAATTCATTATAAGAAATTCACTATGTAGAATTCACTGTATACAATTCACCATGTAGAATTCACTGTATAGAATTCACTATGTAGAATTCACTGTATGGAATTCACTATGTAGAGTTCACTGTATAGAATTCACCATGTAGAATTCAGTATAACAAATTCACTATGTAGAATTCACTGTATATAATTCACTATGTAGAATTCACTGTATATAATTCACTATGTAGAATTCACTGTATATAATTCACTATGTAGAATTCACTATAAGAAATTCACTATGTAGAATTCACTGTATAGAATTCACTATGTAGAATTCATTATGTAGAATTCACTGTATGGAATTCACTATGTTGAGTTCACTGTATAGAATTCACCATGTAGAATTCAGTATAACGAATTCACTATGTAGAATTCACAGTATAGAATTCACTATGTAGAATTCACTGTATATAATTCACTATAAAGAATTCACTATGTAGAATTCACTGTATATAATTCACTATGTAGAATTCACTATAAGAAATTCACTATGTAGAATTCACTGTATAGAATTCACTATGTAGAATTCACTGTATAGAATTCACTATGTAGAATTCGCTATAAAGAATTCACTACGTAGAATTCATTGTAAAGAATTCACTATGTAGAATTCACTATAAGAAATTCACTATGTAGAATTCACTGTATAGAATTCACTATGTAGAATTCAGTATAAGAAATTCACTATGTAGAATTCACTGTATAGAATTCACTAGGTAGAATTCACTATAAGAAATTCACTATGTAGAATTCACTGTATATAATTCACTATGTAGAATTCATTATGCAGAATTCATTATAAGAAATTCACTATGTAGAATTCACTGTATACAATTCACCATGTAGAATTCACTGTATAGAATTCACTATGTAGAATTCACTGTATGGAATTCACTATGTAGAGTTCACTGTATAGAATTCACCATGTAGAATTCAGTATAACAAATTCACTATGTAGAATTCACTGTATATAATTCACTATGTAGAATTCACTGTATATAATTCACTATGTAGAATTCACTGTATATAATTCACTATGTAGAATTCACTATAAGAAATTCACTATGTAGAATTCACTGTATAGAATTCACTATGTAAAATTCACTATAAAGAATTCACTATAAGAAATTCACTATGTAGAATTCACTGTATAGAATTCACTATGTAGAATTCACTGTATAGAATTCACTATCAGGAATTCACTACGTAGAATTCACCATGTAGAATTCAGTATAACAAATTCACTATGTAGAATTCACAGTATAGAATTCACTATGTAGAATTCACTGTATATAATTCACTATGTAGAATTCACTATAAGAAATTCACTATGTAGAATTCACTGTATAGAATTCACTATGTAGAATTCACTGTATAGAATTCACTACGTAGAATTCATTATAAAGAATTCACCATGTAGAATTCACTGTATATAATTCACTATGTAGAATTCAGTATAAGAAATTCACTATGTAGAATTCACTGTATAGAATTCACTATGTAGAATTCACTGTATAGAATTCACTACGTAGAATTCACTACGTAGAATTCATTATAAAGAATTCACTATGTAGAATTCACTGTATAGAATTCACTATGTAGAATTCAGTATACAACCTCAGTGTCTCTGAGGTCTTCCTCTTCCCTCCTCCTCCTCCTCCTCCCTCCTCCTCCTACCCCTCCTCCTCCTCCTCCTACCCCTCCTCCTCCTCCTCCTCCTCACCGTGGGAGATGGTTTTCCGGAGCTCCAGCAGGGAGCGGAAGGAGAGGGAGGGGATGTGAGGCCTCCCCCAGCGCTCCGTCTCCTCCTCCACATCCTCCTCAAACTTGATCCATCGCGCCGTCTCCCTCCACTGCAGCTCCTGGTTCCTGTCGATGACCAGCTCATTCAGCTCCACGAACACCTGCACACACACACACACACACACACACACACACACACACACACACACACACACGCACGCACGCACGCACGCACACACTCTCAGTGTCACTCAGGAGGTCGCTGGTCTGAACTTCAACTTATAACCAAACCAACTCAACTAACGTACAGGCTACAAACAAACTAATAACTGACAAATAGTCCACAACAATCTAAAACCATGGACCTGATGGAGCCGTCAGCTGCGTTTTTCCTGCAAAACCACTGATGCACGTTGCCTTCAGGGACAGTTTTTCATCAACAGTCTCTGCATTTCCCTCTAAAACAACTCTGTGTGGTAACGTTGTGTTATTATCTCATAGCGTGGTGAATGTGCAGCTCACAACTTGTCCACCAGAGCGTTGTGGAGTTGTTGGATTGTGTATTTGATGAGTTTGATGAGGGAAACCAAGAAATCCCTTTAGCCTCCGTAGCGTAGCTCTGAGCAGCTCACGGCTCTGCTCCACCGTTCTAAAAATAGCTTGCACCGACAATTAAAGGTAACAAACCTACTGCTACGACTATAGGGATTATGGCAATGGTCCAATTTGACAAAATGTTGAACTATTCCTTTAAGATTGAGGGTTAAGAGAGGAAGTGGAACTCAGCCTAAGTCCAGGACTCCAGGTGGTAAACAGTAAATCTGACTAAAACTGTTTCAGTCTCAACTTCTCTCTGAAGCTTGTGTGTTCTAGTGAAGTCTGAAGCTTTGTCTCTTGGATCACATGGACCAGAATCATCCACACCAATGTGTCCAAACCAAAGCTAAAGGTCCACTTACTTGTTCTTCCTGAACTTTTAGCCACTTCCTGTGATCTTCATCATCCAGGAGCAGGTGGATGAAGAGATGCTAAAGCTCCAGAAGAGCTAGTAAATGGATTTAAGTTGTTTCTCAGATCCACATTTAACCCACTGGTTAAAGCTGGACCAGACTGGACCAGACTGGACCAGACTGAACCAGACTGGACCAAGCTGCACAAGATGAATTAATCCAAAAACCAACTTCTCCTCTGCTGGACTAACTAATCTGGACTAACCTCAACAAAGCCAGACTACTCTGGGCTGAACCGGACCAGTACCTTTCTGTGTTGGCTCTTCAGGTCCAGACCCACCATCCTGCAGACCGGAGAGACCAGAGGGAACTGAGCCCCCAGAGACTCCAGGTCCTGGTCCTTCTACCTGTCCGGTCTGACTCCTCCTCCTCCTCCTCTACCTCCACCTGAGTGCCTCTCGCTCTCTCTCATCATAATACATCTGGATTAACGGCTCAGGCTGCCAGCTCCTCTTTCCTGTCACATTCCTCTGCTTGTTTTGTTGTCGAGTTAAAACCTCATCATGGACTCTGTGGGATAAAACCTCATCGTGGACTCTGTGGGACCCTGTTCACACCTGGACATGACCCCGCCCACCTGGACGCAACATTTTCTTTTGTAGGATAGGTCTGGGAAAATCGCCTTCCCCGCCTCTGATTGGCTGAATGAGTTCTCCTCCGATTGACGTCATCTCACAACAGTACTGTAGTAAACTAAAATACACTGATATACTGAAGATCAAGGTGTGATCAGATGCCGTAGCGGTTTGCGTTTTCGCCTGCGGTGTGGTGAACCCGAGTTCGATCCCCGCTGGTTTCACATTCCCAAAAATTTAGTTTTTAAATTTATATTCCAAGTTTACATTTTGAGTTTGAGAGAAGTGTAATTGTCCCATTGGTTGGGTTTAGACAATGAAGAAAGGAGTTGGTTAAGTTTAGTAAAAAGAGCAGGTAGAGACTAGACAGACCAGATAAGTAGAGAGAGTCCAGGTAGATCTAGGCACTTATCACGCTGCGTTTCACTGCCGTTTCACAGCCAAAACAAACAACCAATCAGGCGAGAGTCCTTCTAGCCAATCAGAGTCGAAAATGGAGCCCATCTAGCCAATCAGAGGCGGGAAAGGCGGGACTTTCCCGGACCTATCCTACGAAAAAAAATATCGCCACCTGGATACCTGGACGACTGGACGCGACTCTTGTTAACATTTCCATGTTTCTCACATTCTCTGTTGTAAACTGTTTTCTTGTCTGTAACAACATCTCTGTCCTGGGTGATGATCCCTCCTCTGTTGCTCACCCTGAGCTTTCTCCTGGTTTTCCCTGTTAAAGGGTTTTCCATGGAGTTTTTCCTCAGTGGATGTGAGGGTCTAAGGACAGAGGATGTTGTTATGATGGGATGTAAAGGCCTTTGAGACAAACTGCTGGTAAAAATACATTGAAGCATTGATTGGGAAGCTCCCAACCTACTTAATGTCCTTGTTGCACCCGCTCAGCATCATACATTAGGTTAGATATTCCACGGGTAAATACAGAGGGAGGAAAGAAAGCTTTTATTTCTGTGGAGTCCTTCAGGAGTCTTTTAGACCTTGTCTTTCATATTGAATGTACTTGCTTTTCCTGAAGCTGAGACCCTCAACCATAAGTTGTTCTTCCTTGTGTCTGTGCAATGTATCTTTAAATCTGACACCCGATGATTACACTGTGGACTGTTTATAATTGTGTTTTATTTTTGCTTCTATGCTTGATGCTTCGTTATTGTTGCTGTTGTGTGTCGATTGGTGTTGCTGTTGTGTGTGTTGTTCTATATTTGTGATCAGGGCGTCATTGTAAAAGAGAGCTTTCTCTCAATTGGCTTCGCTGAATAAATAAAGGTTTGAAATGAAATGAAATGAAAAATGGGCTATACAAATAAAATTGCCTTGCCTTGCCTAAACCGTCTGTCCACCAGCCTCCAACTCAGTCAGAGAGGCTCAGGGTGACCAGTTACAGGTCTGGAGACAGGAGGTCTCCTTAGTTACAACCAAGGTTATCATAGTTTTAAAATGTAATGTCAAATTAGTTAGGGCCACGGGCCATCGCACCGGGCACTGGTCCAGATAGTTTTGACTAGAAATGAGACAAATATTCTTGGAAAGGTTTTGAGTTTTTGCAGTGAGGAGGTTGGAGTTAGTTCTAGTTTTAGTCAACTGTAATTACCCTGGGAACAATCTGCAACACACCTTGTCAGTGTGTGTGTGTGTGTGTGTGTGTGTGTGTGTGTGTGTGTGTGTGTGTGTGTGTGTGTGTGTGTGTGTGTGTGTGTGTGTGTGTGTGTGTGTGTGTGTGTAGACCTCGTGTGGTGTGCGGTCAGCCTGGATCTGAGTCCGGCCGCTGCTGCTCTGGTCTCTGCCAACGTGGACGACCGGTCCTCTGGAGCTCCGTCTCACCAGGTGACGTCTCACGGCCGGGACGTCGTCCAGACGGTGACCTGATGGGGGTGTGGGGGGGGTCAGAGGTCAGAGGTCAACACACACACACACACACACACACACACACACTCCCTCTGGTCCCATGGGAACCTGCTAACTGTGTTTCAGGCTCCACTGAACTTCAGTAAAGAATCAGTAAAATGAGACGGGAACGGACTCATCCAATCAACCTCCACACACATACACTCACACACACACACACACACACACACACACACACACACACACACACACACACACACACACACACACACACACACACACTCACTCTATGAGCTGAGTTTTCACATCAGTTCTTGCATTAACAACACCTTAAAGGGATAGTTCAACATTTTGTCAAACTGGCCCATTGCCATAATCCCTATAGTCATAGCAGTAGGTTCGTTACCTTTAATTGTCGGTGCAAGCTGTTTTTAGAACGGCGGAGCAGAGCCGTGAGCTGCTCAGAGCTACGCTACGGAGGCTCATTATGGGATTTTTTGGTTTCCCTCATCAAACTCATCAAATACACAATCCAACAACTCCACAACGCTCTGGTGGACAAGTTGTGACCTGCACATTCACCACGCTATGAGATAATAACACAACGTTACCACACAGAGTTGTTTTAGAGGGAAATACAGAGACTGTTGATGAAAAACTGTCCCTGAAGGCAACGTGCATCAGTGGTTTTGCATGAATTTCCCTCTAAAACAACTCTGTGTGGTAACGTTGTGTTATTATCTCATAGCGTGGTGAATGTGCAGCTTGCGGCTCTGCTCCGCCGTTCTAAAAATTGCTTGCACCGACAATTAAAGGTAACAAACCTACTGCTATGACTATAGGGATTATGGCAATGGGCCAATTTGCCAAAATGTTGAACTATCCCTTTAAGTTTTCTTCTCAAGTCCGACACTGAAGGTTTAATGTCTCCTCAGCTAAGGCAGCGACTTCTGTTTCACTAAACCAACTTCTCCTTTAAAGGTCCAGTCTGTAATAATCATCAAGGTTTATAGTTAAAATCTGAATCTACTACCATGAATATATTAGTATCAGTGTATAATCACTATAAAATAAAACCTGTTTGGTTTCCGTAGCCTTATAATTCTTCTTTTATATGGTTGGTTAGTTGGTTGGTTTACTTTATTAATCCCTCTGAAGGGGAATTGATCGTCACTCTGTACGTACAAACATCCAACACACAATACTACAACATGACAAGCATTGACAACTCAGGCAGTACAATAAGTGCAATGCAATGCATTAGGTAGGCTACTTAGCATATAGTCCAGGCAAAATAGCGTTTTCCGACAGACTAATTGTAACAGAATGTTTTTCACCATACATCATTTCTATGAGGTGTCCAGAACAACATACTAAAAGTCCTAAGAAATCCTAGTTGGGGAAATATGTTTAATTCACATCATTATTTACTGTATAAAGTCTATGGTGCTGACAACAATACACCCCAATGGGGCTATTTTATGCCTTTACTCCTATCACAATGAAACTTTACACAATGAAAGTAGACATGGAAAGTAACATTTTTTGTATTACAAGTTTCTTGGAAAATGAATTTCATGGATACTTTCATTGTGTAAAGTTTCATTGTGATAGGAGTAAAGGGGGGGGAAAGCCCCATTGGGGTGTATTGTTGTCGGCACCATAGACTTTATACAGTAAATAATGATGAGAATTAAACATATTTCCCCAACTAGGATTTCTTAGGACTTTTAGTATGTTGTTCTGGACACCTCATAGAAATGATGTATGGTGAAAAACAATTCTGTTACAATTAGTTCTATTTTTGGGTCCAAAGTGAGCTAGATTGCCTGGACTAAAGGGCACGCAACAGAAAACAACAATAATCAAGAACAATGTTCATTAAAAAACTTCACTGCACCAGGTACAAAAGACCTCCTCTACATATGACAACAAGGGTCTGGCTTTAGAGAGCGTCGCCATCTTGCGCCGCCATGTTTGTACGGCAGCCTGAAGGGAAAATCCAGCCAATCAGAGAGCACGAAGGAGGAGGAAACAGCAGACTAACATGGTTTAGTAAAATACCCAGAACATCTGGAACATCTGCTGCTGTTAACACCTCTAACCTCTAACCAGCGTCTCTTCACCCACACCGACCGACCGGTCCGATCCACCTGTCGGACCAGAACCGGACTCAGACAGGTGAGTACTCACTGAGGTCCGGCTTCAGTCTGGAAAACAACCAACTGTTGAGGTTTCTGATGATCACGTCCACAGCAGAGACCGACTTCATCTGACCGTCCTGTAGGACCATGTCCAGAACCATGACCAGGACCAGAACTAGGACCAGACCAGACCAGGACCATGTCCAGAACCAGACCAGTACCAGACCAGAACCAGCACCAGAACCAGAACCAGCCTCACAGGGACAACAGACAGAGGGAGTGGGTGGAGCTGGTGGGAACGCTGCATTGTGTTCAGGTCACATGACCAAGATCAACAAGACAAGTGACAGAAAAACTCTTTCATGAAGAAAAACATTCCTTCACTTTGTTGGAGCCGTGCCCCAGTGCATTCTGGGAGGAGCGGCCCCGGCCTCACTCCACAGCCCCAACAACAACACAACCTGATGGAGATAAAACCTCCACTGGCCCACGATCAGTGTATATAGGTAACACTTCACAATAAGGTAAAACTTCACCATACCTCCCCTAACATCCCTGATGTCTGTGTTAAAAGGGGACTCTGATTCACTGCCTATGGGAATGCTCTAAAATATTGGTATTTTGGGAAAATGTAGTTAAATGTTTATCACGGATGGTTAAGTGTAACATTCCTTTAACGTCAACAATCTGTATACTTGGAATATACCCCAAGGACTTCATCAGAACAAAGAAGCAATCGATCTACAGGAAGTAGCTGTGATTAACATGAAGGCGGATCTGGAGAGACAGGTGTAACCGGTGTTATTAGAAGACTGTCTGTGACGAAATTGCCAAGGGTTCTATACAAACGTTTGTCCTTCAGTTCAGATGAACACTGTTACAAAACAAGTCATGCTACGGAGGGTAAATTCACCTTACCCAAAGTGAAAACAGACAAGATGAAAAGCACGGTAATGTAGAGGGCCATGGTGATATGGAACATATTATCCAAGAACATAACAAATACAGATTTAAAGATCTATTGAAAGAACATGTATTATTCAAACAGCCTCTATCTATCTAGCTGAAGCTGTTTGGTCCAGTCAGTTAGTGTTTGTCTGATTTACTTGAAATATCTTCAGTCTGCTTGTGTATTGGTTCTGTTTCTGTAAGTTAATGTCATTATGAGGAACGGATGTTTTTGAACATCTGATCATTTCACAACTATGGTTAATAGCTACACTGTGGAAATGAATAAGGTCCAGTAATATGTATATGTTGTTTGTATTGTTTTTGTTTTGTTGTTTTGTTGTTTTGTCTTGTTTTGTCTTGTTTTGTCTTGTAGATCGTTGTGAGTTGTTGTGGTTATGGATGTTGTTATTGTGTTGATGGTGTGATGTGTTTTTGTATTTATCGACTGCAATGGATATAGTCTACTTGCCAGCCCATATGGCCCCATTGTGAACCCGGAAATGTTGAGTACCCCAAAGTTTTATGTTAGAAATATATAGTATGGGTCCCCAGTATTCAGAAACTGCCGGATGCTAACTTATATATATTGGGCAATTAGCATAACAGACATAATTAGCATAAATTAGCATAATTGTCTATATGGGCAATATTTCAACAAAATTGACTTGGCTGATCTGGGCAATATTGGAGTGGTTTTAGGGGTTATTGATGATGCTGAATCCATTTCTGACATTTTCAAAATTCAAAATGGCTGTCTAAACCGGAAGTGACCAGATTTTAACCGCCAGTGGGCCGATTTTGATGGATTTCAAAATCTGGTCACTTCCGGATTCAGCATCATCAATAACCCCTAAAACCACTCCAATATTGCCCAGATCAGCCAAGCAGTTGTTGAAATATTGCCCATAGCAATTATGCTAATGTATGCTAATTAAGTTAGCATCCGGCAGTTTCTGAATACTGGGGACCCATACTATATATTTCTAACATAAAACTTTGGGGTACTCAACATTTCCGGGTACTCATTGTTGGCAAGTAGACTAATAGTTAATCTGTGAAGGTAGACTCCAGGAAGAATAGCGATGGCCTTAGCCAAAGCTAATGGAGATCTGAATAAATGAAATGAAAGTGTAACAGGTGTACGAGGTACTGACTCTTGATGCCGTCCAGGTCGACCGACATCAGCATCTCGGCCTCGTCGGCCTCGTCGGTGCTCGGCATGAGGCGACCGGGGGAGAGGCCGTTGGAGCTGGGGGGCAGGTCACTGAGAGGGGGAAAGGTCAAAGGTCAAAGGTCAATCCAACTGATATCAGGTCAGACTGGCTTATATAGTCTTATAATGTTTTTGAGGAAGACTTATACCTCACATAGCTAAACCCATTTCTTTGTTTTTACAACTTCAACTGACAAATGTGAAACACAGACAGCACTAGACTCAGGAAATCACTTCACCTTGTCTTTACCTAGAACCAACGCACTCACACTGCAAAAACTCTACATCTTACCAAGAATATTTGTCTTATTTCTAGTCAAAACAAATCTGATTCTACTTAAAATAAGACTCATCACATTAAAAAGTAGCTTGTTTTTAGACACTTTTTTTCTTCTTTCAAGCATATATTAACTTGAAATCATAGTAGATAGTGGAGCAAGTTTTTCTTCCTTATTACAAGCACAAAAAACTTACTTTCACTGGCAGATTTTTCTACTTATTTCAAGTGACAATTGTCTAAAAACAAGTTCATTTTTAGGTGATGAGTCTTATTTTAAGTAGAAAGAGATTAGTTTTGAGTAGAGGAGAGGAGAGGAGATTAGTTAGTTAGGAACAAATTAGACATTTTGACAAGAAATAATAAAATATTCTTGGAAAGATTTTGAGTTTTTGCAGTGAAAGGTCAGTTATATGTAGAGCTGTAGCTCCATGGAACAGTCTCCAGTTGTCCAGTTTTAAAATGAAACTAGAGAAGCTGTGTTTCATCATAATATTGTGTGGCAATAGACTACTATTAAATTATGTCAAGTTGAACTCAATACATCTGCGTTGAACAACTTGGTACATTAATGCTTCAGGTTATCTCACGTATACTCTTCTAGAATCATGTAAAAAAAAAAAAACTATATTATTCCTCTTGATCATGTTATATTTACATTGTGCTATTTAATATGCATTTCTATACTCATCAGGGCCGTTGCTATGAACTCTGGGCCCCCTTAAAGAATACTAAAGTGGGCCCCTCCCCCTAACTTTTCCTTTTTTTTCTTAGACTACGTATGTATTATGGTTTTTTATTTAGCCTTCTTTGTTTTGATGCTAATGCAGCATTACACTGCAAAAACTCAAGTATCTTAGCAAGAATATTTGTCTTATTTCTAGTCAAAATGTCATTTCTAGTCAAAACAAATCTCATTCTACTTAAAATAAGACTCATCATATTAAAAGCAGCTTGTTTTAAGACACTTTTTACTTCTTTCAAGCAGATTTTCACTTGGAATAAGTAGAAAAAATCTGATAGTGGAGCAAGTTTTTCTTCCTTATTACAAGCACAAAAAACTTACTTTCACTGGCAGATTTTTCTATTTATTGTGAATTTAAGTGAAAATTATCTAAAAACAAGTTAATTTTTAGGTGATGAGTCTTATTTTAAAGCAGAAGTAAGTGATATATTTGTGTTAATCTAAGTCTTAAATAGTTGTATCTTCCGACAGCAATCACTTCTATAGAGTGTTTGGTCTGAAACACGGGTCTGTCAGTCACTCTGCTCTGCTCTGAGCCCAGGAGAAAACTTTTATCGTATCCTACAGTTTTTATCCAATGAGGAGAGAGAACGGCATGCAGGGCTGTGTGTGCAGCCAAGGGACGCCGTGAATGTGGCGACGTAGGGACGAGGACTGTTATGGTGCGTTCAAGGCAACCCGTAACTCCTGTTTTTCCGACCTGTGAAGTCGTACCAGTTCGATCTGGTACGAGTTCACGGGTCAGAAGTTACGAGTGGCCGTTATAGTGACTTTCACAGGTAAAACAGGTCGGAAAAACACGAGTGGGTTGCCTGGAACGCTACAAAGTCGTAAGTTGTGACTTGAAGCTGAAATTTACGGTTTCAAAAGCCTGCCTGGAACGCAGCATTAGCCAAAACGACCGGATCGCTTACTTCTGCTTTAAGTGGAAAGAGATTAGTTTTGACTAGAAATGAGACATTTGGACAAGAAATAAGACAAATATTCTTGGAAAGATGTAGAGTTTTTACAGTGTACTATGAGTATTAGTCAGGGTCTTACGCAGAATAAATCAGTCATACAAAGATTCGACTACTGGGGTTTTTTATGGGCCCCACTGGGCGCTGGGCCCCTAGAGTTATCATCACCTTTCTCCCCTGTACAACGGCCCTGGGGTCAGGTGAGTAGTTTACCTGTAGTATGAGGTCATCAGGTCCTCCTCCTCTCCGTCGGTCTGGGAGTTTGGCTCCTCCTGGTCTTCCTCTATGGTGGCGGCGGCGGCGCTGGGGGCGGAGCTTCTCCTCCCGTCCTTCCTCCCCTCGCTGCTCCTCTTCCTCCGTCCGTCAGCCGCAGGTTTGGACAGAGGATGGTGGACGTGGAGGGAAGCGTGACGGTGATCTGCAGCAGAGAAACAACAACCTGGTCAAAAAGTGCTACAATTTCTCCAAAAAAGTTGAAACATTTCTAGAAAAAAGTGGTAAAAACTCTCACAAAAAAAAAAAAATACAAAAAAGTGGTAATTTTTTGGGAAAAAAGTGGTAATTTTTTGGGAAAAAAGTGGTAATTTTTTAAAATTCTGGTAAAATTTCTCAGAAAAAGTGGTAAAACTTCTTTTAAAAAAAAGTTTAAAATTTTTTAGAAGAAACTGGTAAAATTTCTCAAAGAAATTCCAGGAAAAGTGGTAAAAAAAAAAAAAAAAAAAAAAGTCAAACAATAATAATAAAAAAAAAAAAACTGGTAAAAGTAAAAATTGAGAAGAAACTGGTCAAATTACTCAAGAATTCTAGAAAAAGTGGTAAAAAAATGTTTTTTAATTATAGAAAAATGTGGTAAATTTTCTCAAAAAAAAGGGGGGCAAACAATAATAGAAAACGGGGTCAAATTTCTTGTAAAAAGTAGAACAGAAAAATTGAGAAGAAACTGGTAAAATTTCTCAAAAAAATTCTAGGAAAAGCAGTAAAATAAAAAAAGAAAGGGAAAAAAATTAAAACAATAATTAAAAAAGTGACTTTTTTTTAGGAAAAAGTGGTAAAATTTCCAGAAAAAGTAGTGGACCCCCTTGAACCCTGTCAACCCTCCCACTTTGAGAACCGTTGACATTTACTTTAGTTAGATAGTTTTGTTGTACTGGGTATACTGAAGTATTTATACTAAGTAAACCTGAGTATCACATAGTAGTAGTAGTAGTTTATACATAGACTACACCGCTGGTCGTGCAGATTCACCGAGACATTTCTGGAGACAGTTCCAGTGTCTCACCTTCAAAGTCTCGCTCATCGTAGACTCTGTGTTTCTCTGGCGGACTGCGAGCTGCAGGACAGAGGATCTGCTGAAAACACGGGACGTCAAAGACTTTGTTCAGGTCCTCCTCCTCCTCCTCTTCATCACCGGGGCAACGAGGGGTCGAAGCAGACAGGGACTGTAGGAGAGCAGCGACGACACAGTTCAAATGAAGTCAGTGTTACAGCTGCTGTTGAATGAATGAATGAATGAATGAATGAATGAATGAATGAATGAATGAATGAATGAATGAATGAATGAGTGTTTATTTCACAGCATCAAAATTTCAACAAAACAAATTCAAGGTAGTAACAAATACTATATAGCTGGTGGAAAAGGGTTGCAGCTGAAGCAAGTTCCTCTCCTGGCCACTAGAGGGAGTCTCCATGGACTCAACTGGTTCACAGCCTGGTCTCTGCTGGTCACTTCCTGTTTATAGAACTCACCTGTTTACACTTTATTAAGGTGTGGAGGACTGAGGGGGCGGGGCCGGTTTACTGATAATCCCTCTATAGTGAACATTAATAACCACTAACACCACGACAAAATGGCGTCGTCGCTGTCTAGTGAGCAGCCATAGATATATGTACTGACTAGATGCTGCGTTCCCAGGCAGCTCTATTGAGAGGAATGCGTCAACGTGGCGGCCATCTTGGTCAGGGGGAAGCCGTGTCTACTTCCTGCTTTAGAGGTCTATCAACCATTAAAATCACCACAACTCACTGAATATTCAACCGATTTTCAAGCCGTTTGGTTTATTATAATTGTCAGACATAGATTTATGATACAACAACAAAAAATGTTTTTTTGAAAAATCTTTATATATATATATATATATATATATATATATATTTTTTTTTTTTTTTTTATGTAGGCCTATTAAACATACACTTAGATACTCAGACACACACCTACATGCATAAATACAGTGAAATGTGTTCTACAGGGTCTGACTGGTCTGACTGCTGGTCAGATGTTTATATGTCTATGGTCAGAAACCCCTCACCAAGATGGCCGCCGTGTTGACGTACGCTGAGAAGCAGAAGGTGTCTAGTCAGTATATATATCTATGGTGAGTAGCGAGTGGGTCACATGAGGTCAAACATCAGCTGACCAGTCTGTCTGTTACCATGGTAACAACATCATCTCACCTGACAGAAAAATTATGAGGCTCAGACTGATACGACCATGATAATGACTGATTGATTGATTGATTGATTGATTGATTGATTGATTGATTGATTGATTGATTGATTGATTGATTGATTGATTGATTGATTGATTGATTGGTTTTAGTTTAGTTTTATTATGGATCCCCATTAGTCCTCACCTTGGTAAGGACTAATCTTCCTGGGGTCCAGACACTCATATATGACAATAAAAACATAATACAATAACTTACAGAATTAGATAAATGACAAACAACAAAATAAAACAAAATAATAAGAATAAAAAATATTTTACAAATACAAACCAACTTTGACTTTTCAAAACCTTAAAAAAACGTAAGTTCTTTACTAATAACGGCCTCTTTTATTTTCTTTTTGAATCTCCATTTATTTTCAATGTTGGTCATATATGGTGGAAGCCTATTCCAATATGTCACTGCTCTGTACATTACAGTTCTGGTTGATTGATTGATTGATTGATTGATTGATTGGTTGGTTGGTTGGTTGGTTGGTTGGTTGGTTGGTTGATTGATTGATTGATTGATTGATTGATTGATTGATTGATTGATTGATTGATTGATTGATTGATTGATTGATTGATCGGTGGAGACTCACCACAGAGAGGCCCAGGCCCTCACCAGGTTCCACTGAGTCCGGATGAGTTTGGCTCATGGTTCCTTCAGGGGTCAGAGGTCACAGGTCAGAGAGAACCAGAGAGAACCAGCCGGTTTCACTACAGAGAGAAGAGAACACATTCATAATGATGATATGTATGATGTCATCTGGCGCCAAGACAGGGAACAGTGAGGGAACAGAGAGGGAACAGAGATAGGGAACAGTTGGAGAACAGTGAGAGCAGAGAGGAGAAACAGGGAACAGAGGAGGAAGAACAGGGAAGAGAGAGGAACAGGGAACAGAGAGGAACAGTGAGGGAACAGGGAAGAGAGAGGGACAGGGAACAGTGAGGGAACAGTGAGGGAACAGAAGAGGAATCCTCCCTGTGACGTGTGTGTGTCCTGCTGCAGGTGGAGACAAACATCACGTTGATGAGTCAGAGTCTGAAGAAACAAACACTGAACTGAGAGAGAGCGAGAGAGAGTGTACATTGTGTGTGTGTGTGTGTGTGTGTGTGTGTGTGTGTGTGTGTGTGTGTGTGTGTGTGTGTGTGTGTGTGTGTGTGTGTGTGTGTGTGTGTGTGTGTGTGTGTGTGTGTGTGTGTGTGTGTGTGTGTGTGAAACAGGAAGAGAGTTGGAGCCTACCTCAGCGTCCTCGCAGCACTGAAAGAGAGAAATTATAATGCAAAGACTGAAACCAACAGGGAGAACAGAGGGGGGGAAGAAGGAGGAGGAGGGGGGGTAGAGGGGTAGAGGGGGAGAAAAGGAGGGAAGGGGGGAGAAGGAGGGGGGGGGGCTTGAAGAAAGAAAGGATGAAAAGAGGAGAGGGGGAGAAAGAGGAAACAGGAGGTAGAGAAAGAAAAGGTCCAACAGGCTGAAGGTCACCATGGCAACCGAGGTTAGGGTTAGGTTAGGCCTGCTTCCTGCCTCCATATATCTATAACACTTTACTGTAATAGGTATTCATAAGATTGACATAAAACTGTCATAACTCATCAATGAATACTTATGACAGCTGTGGTTAAGTGTCATCCAATCAGCCTTCTCTATAAAGGGTTCCCAGATGTGGAATTCACTACCGACCGATTTAAAACTAACCCGAGACATTAGAATTTTTAATACAAAGGTTAAAATCTGGCTGAAACAAAATCAGAACTGTTTGCATTTTTAATGTGTGATTACTTGGTATGTGTTTAGATGTATTGTACATTTTATAGTGTTGTTATGTAATTTTGATGTCTTTCTTCTTACCTTCTTTCTTCTACTAAAAGCCGAACTAGGGACGGGAGTTGGAAACTAGCATCAGCTATAATCTCTGTATGCAGAACATCAGTCACATTGACTTGTTTGTAACAGGTGGAAGTGTCACTATGGTAACCTGCATTGTCCCGATCAAATAAACTGAATTAAATTAAATTAAATTCGGTAAGTTATGTCACTTTTGATGCAAAGTTGACATTATTTGAGATGTTTTTGTTATGACAACTTGACATTTTTAAAGTTTGGCAATTAGGTCTGCTATGACAGTTTAAAGGGACAACGAGGAGTTTTGTTAAAGTGAAGTGTTTTCACACTACATTTATGAGCCTCCGCACCGTGAAATTCTTTGACCGGCGCAAGACAGACTCATGTTTTCATTCATCAAGAATTAAAGTCAGAGGTTGGAAGACGATCACATACCGTCGTAGTTCCCACCATAAACGGAGATTCGGCGGCGTTATTCTCATGACTCGCCACGAAACCGAAAGTAAAGAAACGCTGGTCGGCTCGCCCAGCATTTCCACCACCACTAATAATAACAAAATAACCATAGAGACAAAACCATAGATTTATCTAGAATGGACCATTAACAAGTGGTAACGGAGATTCATCCACATTAATATCAGACTTTTTTATAACCAAATAGAAACTCCTGGTTGTCGCTTTAATTTGTCTTTATGTCAAGTTCTCATAACAAAAACATCTCAAACAATGTCAACTTTGCATCAAAAGTGACATAACTTACCGAATGACACTTAACCACAGCTGTCAGAAGTATTCATTGATGGTTATGACAGTTATGTCAATCTTATGAATACCTATTACAGTAAAGTGTTACGTTTATTGATACTAATCGATGATGTCACTGATGATGTCACTGATCCTCCAGCATCAGCACTGACACCTGACCCTGATTCATTCATTACTAATTACTTAATTCTTTCCTGTAAATTCTTTATACACAAACACAGATTTCTCAAAACTAAACCGAAGTTTAAGGTGTTTCTACTTGAATTCAACTTTCATCTTAAGTCTCTCAGAATTATAAATGACAAAAAAAAAGATCTATTTCTGCAGTATTATTTACGACAGCCTGATGAATGTCTAATCTTAAAGCAGAAGTAAGTGGTCCGGTCGTTTTCGCTAATGCTGCGTTCCAGGCAGGCTTTTGAAATCGTAAATTACAGCTTCAAGTCACAACTTACGACTTTGTAGCGTTCCAGGCAACCCACTCGTGTTTTTCCGACCTGTTTTACCGGTGAAAGTCACTATAACGGCCACTCGTAACTTCTGACCGGTGAACTCGTACCAGATCGAACTGGTACGACTTCACGGTCGGAAAAATACGAGTTTCCTTGAACGCACCATAACAGTCCTCGTCTCTATGTCACCACATTCACGGCGTTCCTTGGCTGCACACACAGCCCTGCATGCCGTTCTCTCTCCTCATTGGATAAAAACTGTAGGATACGATAAATGTTTTCTCCTGGGCTCAGAGCAGAGCAGAGTGACTGACAGACCCGTGTTTCAGACCAAACACTCTATGTAAGTGATTGCTGTCGGAAGATAGAACTATTTAAGACTTATATTAACACAAATATATCACTCACTTCTGCTTTAATGTTATTTCTAATGACTTTATGGATTTTTGTTAAATCAATGATTATAGTCTTTGTGTACTCTGTAGTCTATGCGTGACCAATGTATGTACCCTTTTTATTTTTTATTTTTTTTTGTTAGTTTCTCTCCTCTTCTAACTGTTATTGAGTTTTTTTTATTACCGTCTCACCTGATTATTACCTTGTTTCATACCTATTTTTTGTCTAAAAACATTATTGTACTCTACTTGCTTGTCAATAAAGAAAAAAAAAAACGAACAAAAACAGACAGAGAACAGACAGAAACTCTCTGATTGGTCGCTGCACAGGAAGTGATCGGGTCAATCAACCAATCAGATGCATCGATTCTTCCTACCTGGTCAGTTGTGTGGAGACGTCGTCCAGCACAGAGACACACACACTGAGGCTGCTTTTATAACCACGGCAACCATGGCGCTGTGTGTGTGTGTGTGTGTGTGTGTGTGTGTGTGTGTGTGTGTGTGTGTGTAATAATAATATAATAATAATAATTATCTACACTTTACCTGTGTGTGTGTGTGTTTACAAGTAAATATCACACATTCAGGTGTGTGTGTGTGTGTGTGTTGAACATGTTCTCCGTCGTCACGGCGTTTAGCTCCTGAAGCTCCTGCTCATTATGGGATGGCTCGGTGTGTATGCAGCTGTTTCAGTTAAAAACATCATTACAGTTTTTCTCTATTGCTAAAACACTAAACCTGTTGTCTGAACCAGATGCTCAGTTGCCTGAACCCACTGATTGAATCAGTCTACTTTAAACCATCAGCACTTTTCACCTGTTTAGACACAACTCACCAACACATTTTCATTGTGATGCACCTGTGTTGCATAATGCTGAGCACAGGTGGCAAAAGTCAAACACAACTAAAGCTTTGCAAGTTTTGCAACATGCATTTAGCTACAGTGAACGATAAACATTTATTTCTACAGCTTCATGTGCTGAGCGTTGTGTTTTCTATTTGTCTATCTAGTGTTTAGTGGCTGCTTTTGATTGACTTGGGGCACGATTTGACAACACAGTGCAGTTTTGGGCACAGATTGAACTGTTTTGAGGTGAAAGTTTGGTTTTGCAAGAAGAGTCTGAGGTTTTGTGAATGTAGCTTGAAAATTGGGGTTTGTGTTCACAGTTTAGAGAAAAGGAGAGCAGCTTTAGAGAAATAATGTGTCTTAGCAATCGAGGAAAACGGTAACAGTAAAACACTGAATGAAGTCCAGATGTGTGTTTGACTTGGTATGTGCGTGTGCGCGCCGTTTCCCAGGGTGTGTGTGTGTGTGTGTGTGTGTGTGGTTAATCTGCTGATTTGTGTTTGTGGTGTCTGGTCTTTATTTACTGTCATCACTGGGCTTTTATTCTGACATGTTCAGTAAACAGGAAGTTCACCTGTGTCAGTCTGTGGGAACCTGCAGAGGAAAAACATGTGTGACCAGAAGGCGTCTCTATGACGACAGCACCTCGTCTGTGTGTGTGTGTGTGTGTGTGTGTGTGTGTGTGTGTGGTTCTTCACGTTGTGTTTTAGAACAACAATTAGATCAATTTTTACAACTTTTATTTTGAAGCAGAACAGCAGTATACAGAATGACAGAATTATTGCATTACTCAAACTGAGATGATGTCCGAAATGAATGAATGATTGAATGACCTCATCATGAATATTCATGAGGGTGGGGGTCGGGGGGGGTAGAGGATAGATCTGAGGACCTGATTGAGGACAGTAAGGGGGGGGGGCGGCAGTCACAGTCAACATGAGCAGGTCCATCATATCTCAGTCCTGAGGGACAACGTGGACATCCTGAGGGCAGGGCCGTTTTATAGGGGAGAGAGTGATGATAATTCTAGGGGCCCAGCGCCCAGTGGGGCCCATAAATCATAGTACACTGTAAAAACTCTACATCTTTCCAAGAATATTTGTCTTATTTCTTGTCCAAATGTCTCATTTCTAGTCAAAACTAATCTCTTTCCACTTAAAATAAGACTCATTACCTAAAAATTAACTTGTTTTTAGATAATTTTCACTTAAATTCACAATAAATAGAAAAATCTGCCAGTGAAAGTAAGTTTTTTTGTGCTTGTAATGTGTGTGCATGTAAACTTGCTCCACTATCAGATTTTTTCTACTTATTCCAAGTGAAAATCTGCTTGAAAGAAGTAAAAAGTGTCTAAAAACAAGCTACTTTTAATATGATGTGTCTTATTTTAAGTAGAATGAGATTAGTTTTGACTAGAAATAAGACAAATATTCTTGCTAACATACTTGAGTTTTTGCAGTGTAATGCTGCATTAGCATCAAAACAAAGAAGGCTAAATAAAAAACCATAATACATACGTAGTCTAAGAAAAAAAAAGGAAAAGTTAGGGGGAGGGGTCCACTTTAGTATTCTTTAAGGGGGCCCAGGATTCCTAATAGCAACGGCCCTGCCTGAGGGACAACGTGGACGTCCTGAGGGACAACATGGACGCCCAGACATCTGTCACTCCTCTGAAGCCGCCTCCTCCTCCTTCCTCTCCTGGCTCCGCCTCCTCTTCAACTCCTTCAGTCCCTCCTGGATCTTGTCCACGGCCTCCTCGTCCCCGGCCTCCCGGGCCAGACTCAGAGCCTCGTGGTAGAGACGGACCGAGTCCTCCAGACGTCCTGATGGGACAGAGTCAGAGGACAGAGACAGAGGACAGAGTCAAAGGACACAGTCAGAGGACAGAGACAGAGGACAGAATCAGAGGACAGAGTCAGAGGACACAGTCAGAGGACAGAGTCAGAGGACAGAGTCAGAGGACAGAGTCAGAGGACACAGTCAGAGGACAGAGTCATGACAGAGTCAGAGGACAGAATCAGAGGACAGAGTCAAAGGACAGAGTCAAAGGACAAGGTCAGAGGACAGAGTCAAAGGACAGAGTCAAAGGACACAGTCAGAGGACAGAGACAGAGGACAGAGTCAAAGGACACAGTCAGAGGACAGAGACAGAGGACAGAGTCAGAGGACACAGTCAGAGGACAGAGTCATGACAGAGTCAAAGGACAAGGTCAGAGGACAGAGTCAAAGGACAGAGTCAAAGGACAGAGTCAGAGGACAGAGACAGAGGACAGAGTCAGAGGACAGAGTCAGAGGACAGAGACAGAGGACAGAGTCAGAGGACAGAGTCAAAGGACAGAGTCAAAGGACACAGTCAGAGGACAGAGACAGAGGACAGAGTCAGAGGACAGAATCAGAGGACAAGGTCAGAGGACAGAGTCATGACAGAGTCAAAGGACAAGGTCAGAGGACAGAGACAGGACAGGACAGAGTCAGAGGACAGAGTCAGAGGACAGAGTCAAAGGACAGAGTCAGAGGACAGAGTCAGAGGACAGAGTCAAAGGACAGAGTCAGAGGACAGAGTCAGAGGACAGAGTCAGAGGACAGAGTCAAAGGACAGAGTCAGAGGACAGAGTCAGAGGACAGAGTCAGAGGACAGAGTCAGAGGACAGAGTCAAAGGACAGAGTCAGAGGACAGAGTCAGAGGACAGAGTCAGAGGACAGAGTCAAAGGACAGAGTCAGAGGACAGAGTCAGAGGACAGAGTCAGAGGACAGAGTCAGAGGACAGAGTCAGAAGACAGAGTCAGAGGACAGAGTCAGAGGACAGAGTCAGAGGACAGAGACAGAGGACAAGGTCAGAGGACAGAGACAGGACAGAGTCAGAGGACAGAATCAGAGGACAGAGTCAGGACAGAGTCAGAGGACAGAGTCAAAGGACAGAGTCAGAGTCAAAGGACAGAGTCAGAGGACAGAGTCAGAGGACAGAGTCAGAGGACAGAGTCAGAGGACAGAGTCAGAGGACAGAGTCAGAGGACAAGTTCAGAGGACAGAGTCAGAGGACAGAGTCAAAGGACAAGGTCAGAGGACAAGGTCAGAGTCTCACCTGTGTGCAGCAGGATGCCGGCCATGTTTCCCAGCAGGACGTGCTGGTCCGGGTGTCCCGCGGCCCGGCTCAGGTCCACGGCCTGTTGGACCAGTACCAGGGCGTCGTCATGGCGACCCTGAAGATCCAGGACGGTGGCGAGGTCGCTCATCAGCACCAGAGTCTGACAGGAGACGACGAGATGTCTCTGATGAATTCATTTGCTAAGTGCAAGTAGCAAGTAGCAGGTGTCAGTCTGTTGTGTGCATTGCTTCCATTCATATCCTTCACCAGTGTTGAAGTGATGAACGCATGACTTATTGTTTTTAGAGGTTTTATACCTGAGCTACAAAACTATCAACCTCTGGAACACCAGAGCTGTGAGCTCAAAGATTTAAAGCAGAAGTAAGCGGGATGTTTGTGTTAATATAAGTCTTAAATAGTTGTATCTTCCGACAGCAATCACTTACGTAGAGTGTTTGGTCTCAAACCCGTGGGTATGTCCCTATCCGTGGGTGTGTCTTACCTGTAGGTGTGTCCCTACCTGTGGGTGTGTCCCTACCTGTTGGTATGTCCCTACCCGTGGGTATGTCCCTACCTGTGGGTGTGTCCCTACCTGTGGGTATGTCCCTACCCGTGGGTGTGTCCCTACCTGTGGGTGTGTCCCTACCTGTGGGTATGTCCCTACCCGTAGGTGTGTCTTACCTGTAGGTGTGTCCCTACCTATGGGTATGTCCCTACCCGTGGATGTGTCCCTACCTGTGGGTATGTCCCTACCTGTAGGTGTGTCTTACCTGTGGGTGTGTCCCTACTTGTTGGTGTGTCCCTACCTGTGGGTGTGTCCCTACCTGTTGGTGTGTCCCTACTTGTTGGTGTGTCCCTACTTGTTGGTGTGTCCCTACCTGTAGGTGTGTCCCTACTTGTTGGTGTGTCCCTACCTGTAGGTGTGTCCCTACCTGTGGGTGTGTCCCTACCTGTAGGTGTGTCCCTACCTGTAGGTGTGTCTTACCTGTGGGTGTGTCCCTACCTGTTGGTGTGTCCCTACCTGTAGGTGTGTCCCTACCTGTAGGTGTGTCTTACCTGTGGGTGTGTCTCCCCCTGCTCCTGGCGGCAGATGCTCAAGGCGCTCTGGTAGTCCTGTGTGGCCTGCTTGAGGCGGCGTGTTGATGCTCGGTATCGAGCCCGTGAGTCCAGACAGAGACCCAGGAGGAGGCGCGTCTCCTTCCTCAGAGCCTCCTGCTCCTTCCTCAGAGCCTCCTGCTCCTCTGAGGACGACAACAACCACAGAGCTCTGAGCCTGACCCGGGTCTGGACACGTGGAGGCTCACCTGGTCTGAGTTAGACCGTCCATGTCTCTACCTGGGTCACAGCTGTGTTCTGCTGTAGAGCCGGTGAGAGCTGCCTCACCCGTCACCTCCTCTGACGACTCGTCCTGATGCTTCTGCAGCTTGGCCTCCAACGACTCGGTGCAGAACCTGAACCCATGTTCAGCCAGCTCCGCCCTGAGGAACAATCAATCAAACAAACAGACAAACTGCTGTATGAACTTTACTTTAGATTTGTGCAATGAATCAACTTCCACTGCTCATCATTAAAGCAGAAGTAAGCGATCCGGTCGTTTTGGCTAACTTCTTGTCAGCCGATGGAGTTAGCAGTCCCCGCCCTCGTCATGGATCTATTGGTCCGTTCTCTCTCCTCATTGGATAAAGGTTGTAGGATACAAGGAAGTATACAAGAAGTTTTCTCCTCGGCTTACAGCAGAGCAGAGTGACTGACAGACCTGTGTTTCAGACCAAACACTCTATAGAAGTGATTGCTGTCGGAAGATACAACTATTTAAGACTTATAATATTAACACAAACATTCCGCTTACTTCTGCTTTAAGGCAAAGTGCACAACTGTTAATTTGTGAAAGGAACATGAGCTGTGATGATAGTTTTGGATTATCCAGTCAGTCTGCAGTTGCCTCATCGGTGAATCTGTGATCAGTCTCTGTGGTCTACTGACGAGAGCTCCTCCTCAGCCCGGCTCGGCGTTCCAACAACCATTTCAACCAGGACGGACTGATGGGACTTTGTCACTCACTTGTTCTGTTCAGCGTAGATGGTGGCGAGCTTCAGAGACATCTCAATGACAGCGTTGTCGTCCTGGAAACAGACAGGGAGTTAGTGAAGATGGACACACACCAAGGGGGCAGTTGTGGGTGTGAGAAGTGAAGCTGCAATCCCCTCTTCTTCCTCTGGGGGCTGGTGTCAGAAAGCAGCATTCTCCATAGACCCCCATGTTAAAATCACCCACTTTACATCCTCAGTAAACATGTTAAAAGCCTGGTGTCAGAACGTTTTTTTGGTCTCAACCGATAGTTTCTACCCGCACACACTCTGAGGGGTTTAACTCTACTGTTTTACTGTTATTAGGTTAAAACTCTGGCCAATCAGGGCGCGGAAACGTTGAGTGACAGGTCCGAGCAGCTCCGTGGACAGCTGCTTCGAGGCCAGTGGGCGGGTTCTCGGCCGGCCAATCCAACATGTCGCTGTTCAGGCCGCCATGTTGGAGTCACAAAAACGACTCCCCAAAACCAATGGGGGACGTCACGGACGCTACGTCCATTCTTTTTACAGTCTATGACACACACACACACACACACAAACACACTCACCTTTTTTTTTTTTTAATTCAAAACTTTGTTTCACAATACAAAAACAGTTTTTCATGGTAAAATGCAATTAATAAAGCATATTTATATTATACGCCAGGGGGAATTTATAAGTTTACAACAAAATCACACACACTGACCTGTGGTGTTCCTCCTGACAACATGAAGCTCATCGCAGCTTTGAAGAGTTTCTCAGCCTGAGGAAGACGAGGAGGAAGATGATGATGTCGACAACAACAACAACAGAGTTCAAAGTTCAGCGGTCTCTACAGGCCCTTCAGGTTACGGGGTGTGCGGCCTCACTGCTGTTGCCATAGCAACGGTGCATGATGGAAAGAGGTGCACTATGAAGACAGGTATCTGTGCTGTGATTGGACGGTGCTCACCTGGTCGAGGTGACCTTGGACATAGGCCAGGTTCGCCATCTGAGGGACAGACAGGTGAGAGGACAGGATCAGTGGACAGGTGTGGTCAGGTGTTTGTTTTTTTTGATTGATTGAAAACTTTATTGAACAACATTAGACAAGTGTTCAAAGGGCTTGTTTCCATTCTGGTCCTATTTACCAGGCTGTAGGTGTAGATGATGGCCTGGTTGTTGTGGGTCTGATGAGCCAGAACCACGGCCTGATGGAGGAAACCTGAGGCTTCATGGAGCTGAGACCGGGACAGACTGAGCTGTAGAGAGACAGACCAGTTACTGACAGAGCTACTGACACAGCTACAGACAGAACTACAGACTGACTTGACCTACGCTCAAGGGCCCGAAACAAGTGCAGAACCAGTTCAACACCACAGAGGCCAGACAGCACCGACACTGTCCACACTGCTGGACCAAGGGGGCAGTTGTGGGTCTGAGAAGTGAAGTCACTTCCTCGTTCAACAAACTGCAATCCCCTCTTCTTCCTCTGGGGGCTGGTGTCAGAAAGCAGCATTCTCCATAGACCCCCATGTTAAAATCACCCACTTTACATCCTCAATAAACATGATCAAAACCTGGTGTCAGAACGTTTTTTGGTCTCAACCGATAGTTTCTACCCCCGCACACACTCTGAGGGGTTTAACTCTAGCGTTTTACTGTTATTAGGTTAAGATTCTGGCCAATTAGGGCGTGGAAACGTTGAGTGACAGGTCCGAGCAGCTCCGTGGACAGCTGCTTCGAGGCCAGTGGGCGGGTTCTCGGCCGGCCAATCCAACATGGCGCTGTTCAGGCCGCCATGTTGGAGTCACAAAAACGACTCCCCAAGACCAATGGGTGACGTCACGGATGCTACGGCCATATTTTTTACAGTCTACGGTTGGACCCAAGATCCAACAAGAAACTTTAAAACTAGAAAAAACTAGAAACTAGAAACTAGAAAAAGATAGCATTTCCTGAAGGAAATACGTGTGAATGCTGAAAGCATTGAAAACTGAAGAAATTGTTGAAACAATGCTGTAGATGTGTCAGTAGATGTCAGTAGTACCTTGGCCTTCTTCAGCAGCAGGATCATCTCGTCCTGTTTCCTCTCAGCTTCGTCTCGTTTGTCTTCAGGTCTGAACAGAGAGAAAGAGAAGGCTGCACACACACACACACGCACACGCACACACACACACACACACACACACACACACACACACATACATTCTGTGTATTGATTTTGTGTTTTTATGCCTTTATCTTCCTCTTAAACCTGTTTCATGTCTCATGTAAAGCTCTTTGGTCCCTGCTGTATAAATAAAGTTGATTGATTGATATTTCTGAATGAAGGATAAACTCACCGACTGCAGCCCACAGCACCGTTCTTCCTCCTGCTCCTGCTCCTCCTCCTCCTCCTCCTCCCTCACCGCTCCTCCAGACAGACTCAGGCCGACTCTCTTTTACCCAGCATGCCGAGCGAGTTCCCTTCACAGCCTGTCTGCTGCTTTAATCACATCAACAGAGGAGAGAAGCTTCAGTGGTGATCAACACCTGTATGAGAGTGTGTGTGTGTGTGTGTGTGTGTGTGTGTGTGTGTGTGTGTGTGTGTGTGTGTGTGTGTGTGTGTGTTGGATGTGGATGACGTCACTGAGTCAGTCGGTGTGTGAAGGACTCATCACTAACATCTGGATCTCCACAGCTGCAGGGCCGTTGCTATGAATTCTGGGCCCCCTTAAAGAATACTAAAGTGGGCCCCTCCCCCTAACTTTTCCTTTTTTTTCTTAGACTACGTATGTATTATGGTTTTTTATTTAGCCTTCTTTGTTTTGATGCTAATGCAGCATTACACTGCAAAAACTCAAGTATCTTAGCAAGAATATTTGTCTTATTTCTAGTCAAAATGTCATTTCTAGTCAAAACAAATCTCATTCTACTTAAAATAAGACTCATCATATTAAAAGCAGCTTGTTTTTAGACACTTTTTACTTCTTTCAAGCAGATTTTCACTTGGAATAAGTAGAAAAAATCTGATAGTGGAGCAAGTTTTTCTTCCTTATTACAAGCACAAAAAACTTACTTTCACTTTTCTATTTATTGTGAATTTAAGTGAAAATGATCTAAAAACAAGTTAATTTTTAGGTGATGAGTCTTATTTTAAGTGGAAAGAGATTAGTTTTGACTAGAAATGAGACATTTGGACAAGAAATAAGACAAATATTCTTGTAAGGATGTAGAGTTTTTACAGTGTGGTTTAACTCACCTGAACCCGTTCAACACACACACACACACACACACACACACACACACACACACACACACACACACACACACACACACACACACACACACACACACACACACACACTCTCTCTCTATTTCCCGCTGTTAAATTAATGTGACGTCTTCATGACGCGGAGGTTTTGGCCCAGATGACGTCACGCGGCGTGTCGGCTGACGTCACAGACGGAGCGCGCGGGGCACACTGACCTGTTCCCGCCGCAGCTCCGGACCGGGTCTGGTCCCGAAGACCTGAACCGGTTCAGGGTCTGACAGAGGACGGCGCGGCGCACACAGGAGGCCGCCATCTTCTCTGTTTACATGGGGCCGGAAGTGACGCGTTGCTGCCTGCGCGCCTTCAGAATAAAAGCACCAGTAATAAACAGGAAATATAGCTCGGACGTTGTAAAAGCATTTTAAAGAAAGAGTTGAACACAGACTCTGTTGTGTCATTTAGAGATTTGATTTCTGCAGATGAAATGAGACGTGAAGCATCTTAACATCCCCTCATATGTCAAGCCATTTTAACATTTAAAAGCCAGACTGGATGTGTTGTAGATCTCTGTAATTCAGTTTTACCTCTTGTCAAAAAGAACATTTCAGATCCACAACTACGTTCTTCCTTCACTGTAACCATTCATGTGTATGGGGTTTGTCATTACAGATATCTACAATTCAGTTGCAGATATCCACTATGTGAATTACAGATATCTGTAACTGAATTACCACTAGTACTAACTCCAGTTTGAGATAACTACAATTTGATTCTGACTAGTCATAATTCCAGTTCTAGATATCTTTAATTCACCTCAATTAAAGATATCTACATGTCCCTGTTCAGATATCTGTAATTAAGTTTTGACTAGGAGAAATGACGTTGTAGATATCTGTAACTGGAACTAGTACTAGTGGTAATTCAGTTACAGATATCTGTAATTCACATAGTGGATATCTGCAACTGGATTGTAGATATCTGTGATGACAAACCCCATACACATGAATGGTTACAGTGAAGGAAGAACGTAGTTGTGGATCTGAAATATTCTTTTTGACAAGAGGCAAAACTGAATTACAGATATCTGGAATAAAAAATCCAACTATTCAAAATGTAGTTAGGACCAGTGAGAAAGACGTTGTTTATATCTACAATGTTGATTCTGGAGAGTCAAACTTATCTTATGTTAAAATGGCTTGTTGCCATAATACAGAACCTGAGTCCAGGTGTCTCATCAGGGTCTAACTCACCTGTTCAACATCTCTCATGTGTTGTAAAAGGTGTTGATAAAGTTTTGTCATTGAACTTCACCCCGTGGTTTTCTAGGCTGATCAATATTAGAGCTCTGTAACAGAGAGTAAGGACAGCATTGGTCCAATGGCAGCGCCTCCTGGTGGAGGAATATGGGTTTTGCAAAAGAACTGACATCTCTGCATTGTTGGTGAATGAGCAGTGTGGTGTTTTCAATAATTTAAGGACATTTATAGATCACCCACGTTAATAGCATCATTGAGGATCCTTTACAGATGAACATTAACACATAGGCCAGTAAAAAAAACTGTTGTCTACATGAATGTTTCAATCTACATTTTGTAATAAACTAATTATAAGTATAATTTGATATGACCAAGACACCTAAAAACAAAAACACGGCCGTTTTCATCAATTTACCAGCCAGTGGGCAACACACATACATTGGAGTGAATGGGTTTTCTGGGCGCTTTTGCAATACCCATATCCTGCCACTAGGGGCGCAAAACCCTTAAACCCTTAAACCCTTAAACCCATAAACCCTTAAACCCTTACCACGGGAGTCAATGGAGGTGTCCTTACTCTCTTTTACACTGCTCTAATCAATATGAAGTCTAAGCAGCCAATCAGAGAAGAAGGAAATACACACACTAACAACATCTGTTCCTTTGACACCTTTATTGTGTTGAAAAGTAAAATGTCACATGATTAGTGAAAATGTCACATGATTAGTGTGTCTGTGTGTGTGTGTGTGTGTTAGTGTTGCTGCAGGACGACACCTGTTACAGCATCTCTCAACAGTTCTTCATCATGACACAAAGAAAAAGTGAATGTCAGTGATCAAAAAGTGACCAGCTGTGTCCCACGACCGTCCAATCAGCTGTGTCCCACGACCGTCCAATCAGCTGGTCGATATGTTGACCCAAAAAAAAAACAGCAGCTTTGGCTCCAAACGTCCACGGACACGAAGAGAAACAACTCCCCTCACAGTTCAGTTTCAGTTTGTCTGGAGCTTTATCTTATTTTGGAGGGACACAGAGTCAGGGAACTTTCTTAGTGTTTTAAAGTGTCTTTATCTCTGACCTGTGTCTCCATAGTAACAACCCCCCCCCCCCCCCCCCCCACATCATCCCTGGGCCGGCCATAGATATATATACACGTAGATGCCAGTGAATGGGATTTTGTTATGTTTTGTTTTACCTCGTACTGCCGTTCGTGATATGCATGATGCAACTATCTATGGTGTTTACCATAGGAAGTTAGGAACTCCCCCCCAAGATGGCGGCTGCGAGTTGTCTTGAACGCAACATGCATGACGTCATCTATGGTTTTTACTAGGGCTGGGATTCGATTTAAATTGTGATTCTACGATGTTGCTGATTCTCTCTATGATTTTTAGTCTTTAGCATTTTTAACATTTATCTGCACACAAATACTGTAGGAGCCTATAAATTAAAGCAGATATCAGCTTCACGGCCGTTTCGGCTAATGCTGCGTTCAAGGCAGGCTTTTGAAACCGTAAGTTACAGCTTCAAGTCACAACTACGACTTGGTAGCGTTCCAGGTAACCCGTAGCTCGTGTTTTTACCATCCTGTTGTCTGTGAAAGTTCCCTATAACGGCCACTCGTAACTTCCGACCCGTGAACTCGTACCAGATCGAACTGGTATGACTTCACAGGAAGGAAAAACACAAAGTACGAGTTTCTTTGAACGCACCATGAGTTAGCAGCCCCCGCCCTTGTCAGGCATCAATTGGTCCTCGTGCTACGTCACCACATTCACGCGCATCCCTTGGCTGCACACACAGCCCTTCATGCCGTTCTCTCTCCTCATTGGATAACACTTGTATCCCACAAGGAAAATTTTCTCCTCGGGTTACAGCAGAGCAGAGTGACGGAGAGACTCGTGTTTAGGCTGAAATACTTCATGTAAGTGATTGCTGACGGAAAATAGGACTATTTAGGACTTATATTAACAAAAACATTCCACTGATATCTGCTTTAACTTACTCCATTATAAAGTGAACTTAAACCCTTTTCAAAACCTGGACTCTCTGTATGTAAAAAAGGCGAACAAATGCACATTGCACAATATAAAAAATAAAATAAAAATAAAATAAAATAAATAAATCGATTTTTGAAAGAAAAAAAATTTGATTTAAAAATAGTCAAAAACGATATTGCGATATTTATTAGGGGTAGGAGAAAAAAATCGATTCAGATATATATCGTGATATCTTTTTTTGACGATTTTTAAATCGAAAAAAAAAAAAATGTAATTAATTTTTTATTCAAATTTTTTTTCTTTCAAAAATCGATTTATTTATTTATTTATTTTTAAATATTGTGCAATGTGCATTTGTTCGCCTTTTTTACATAGCTACAGAGAGTCCAGGTTTTGAAAAGGGTTTAAGTTCACTTTATAATGGAGTATGTTAGTTTATAGGCTCCTACAGTATTTGTGTGCAGATAAATGTTAAAAATGTTAAAGACTAAAAATCGAGAGAATCGGCAATATCGTAGAATCACAATTTAAATCGAATCGCCATCCAAAAAAATCGTAGAATAATCGAATCGGGAGAAAAGCAGATCGTCCCAGCACTAATATTTATGTGAATCGATTTTTTCCTCCCACCCCTAGTTTTTACCATAGGAACCCCCCCCCAAGATGGCGGCTGCGACGACGTTCCTGTACAAGCCTGAATGCAGCATCTACGTGTATATAGTATCTCTACGGCTGGGCCGGCTGGTGCTGCGTGAACCTCTTGAGGTGGTAGCGCAGCACTCCTTTGGTCTTGAAGGTCTTGCCGCAGCTGCAGGCGTGCGGCCGCTCCCCGGTGTGGTCCAGCTGGTGCACGCGCAGCAGCGAGCTGGTGAAGAAGAACTCCCCGCAGGTGATGCAGTAGTGGCTCTTCTCGCCCGTGTGTTTGGAGCGCTGGTGGCTGAGCAGAGAGCCCGACGTGATGAAGCTCTGGCCGCAGTCCCGGCAGCCGAAGGGCCGCTCGCCGGTGTGGATCCTCTCGTGGGCCCTCCAGGAGTTGTGGTAGGAGAAGGACTTCTCGCAGTACGAGCACTGGTACAGCTTCTCCTTGGTGTGGCTGAGCCGGTGCATCTTCAGGTAGTGGGCGATGGTGAAGCTCTTCCCGCAGTCGGCGCAGCTGAACGGCTTCTCGCCCACGTGGAACAGCGTGATGTGAGACCTCAGGTGGGACGACTGGGTGAACCTGAGAGGAGGAGGAGAAATACACAGGTGCTTCTTGTATTGTGGAACTGAAACTGTGTGTGATGAAGTCTGATTCAATTAACATGTCCACTGCAAAAACTCTACATCTTACCAAGAATATTTGTCTTATTTCTAGTCAAAACAAATCTCATTCTATCTAAAATAAGACTCATCACATAAAAAGCAGCTTGTTTTTAGACACTTTTTACTTCTTTCAAGCAGATTTTCACTTGAAATAAGTAGAAAAATCTGATAGTGGAGCAAGTTTTTCTTCCTTATTACAAACACAAAAAACTTACTTTCACTGGCAGATTTTTCTACTTATTTCAAGTGAAAATGTGTTTGAAACAAGTGAAAATGATCTAAAAACAAGTGAATTTTTAGGTGATGAGTCTTATTTAAGTGGAAAGAGATTCGTTTAGACTAGAAATGAGACAAATATTCTTGGAAAGATGTTGAGTTTTTGCAGCGTCCCTGTTAAATAAACTACTAAAGTAAAGTGACCAACCTCTTGCCGCAGGTGGTGCAGAGGAAGGGCCGCTCCCCGGTGTGTGTGACCATGTGGGACTTGAGGTGGGGCGACTGCGTGAACCTCTTGCCACACTCGGTGCAGCGGTAGGGCTTGAGGCCGGTGTGCGTGCGGTTGTGCAGCTTCAGGCCCTGCAGGCTGGAGAAACACTTGCCGCACTCGGTGCAGTGGTAGTCCTTGACGTCCTCGTGCGTGCGCTGGTGGCAGTGCAGGCCGCTCTGCAGCTTGAAGCCCTTGCCGCAGGTGGGGCACTTGTGCGGCTTCCTGTTGGAGTGCGTGACCTGGTGCAGCTTCAGACTCTGGGGGTTGCTGAAGGTCTTGGGGCACTTGGTGCACGGCAGCAGCTTCTGGTTCTTGTGAGACTTGCGGTGGAAGTTGAAGCCCTGGTAGGACACGAACATCTTGTTGCAGACCTGGAAAAAGAAAAAGTGTCACAGGGTTCCTTCCTACATATTTGAAATGTCCAAATTCCAGACTTTTTCAAAAAAAAAAAAAAAATTCAAATAATTTGTGATATTTGAGTAAATAGTTGTGCAAAGGATGGTGATTCGATTTAAATTGTGATTCTACGATATTGCCGATTCTCTAGATTTTTAGTCTTTAGCATTTTTAACATTTATCTGCACACAAATACTGTAGGAGCCTATAAATTAACATACTCCATTATAAAGTGAATTTAAACCCTTTTCAAAACCTGGACTCTCTGGATGTAAAAAAGGCGAACAAATGCACATTGCACAAAATAGAATTAAAAAAAATAAATAAATAAAAATGTTTTTTTTCCAAAAAAAAATCGATTTAAAAATCGTCAAAAAAGATATCGCAACATTTATGTGAATCGATTTTTTCTCCCACCCCTAGTACAGATATAAATACATACACATAGGCCCACATACTCACAGATGTTGATGATTTAGATTGTTTAGATTATTGCTGCAATGGTTGTTATTATCATTAGTGTAAGCTTCTTTCTATTATTACTATTTGTATTTTTATTTTAACTTTTTTTTCCTCATTTTATGTGATTTTATGGGTGGACCCCAGGAAGATCAGTGGCTGCTGTGGAGCTGCTAATGGGGATCCAATTAAAACAGTGGTTCTCAACTGGTGGGTCGGGACCCGTTCTGGATGGGTCGTGGACAGCTGGTCAAAAAAGTAAATAATATTTAATGCACATCTGATGTTGGACATGTCTTTTATTTTGAAAAATAACTTATATTGAAAGGCACGAGACACGTGAACACATGCAGTTGTAATGCTCCTCCTCACTTTCTTATTATTTGCTCCATTTGCTCTGAATACAAAGATATCAGTTTCTTATTAATGTGGCCTGATGCAGTGAATCTGGTTTTGTTTTGTGGGTCTTTATTTTGTGCAACTTGATATTTATTCACTTTAGTGAACATGCTCTGAATGCAGAGATGCATTAGAAGTCAAATATATCGTTTTGTTGGTCTCCATTTTGTGCAGTTTGATATTTTTTTATTCACTTCCGTACATGCAGTTGTCATGGTAACTCCTCAGTTTCATTCATGTGCTCTGAAATGCACTTTGCTCAATAAAGAGCTAAATGAGTTTTTAAAGGCTTTAAAAAAAAATTCTTGATTTGAATTCTATAAAAGTGGGTCGTGACTTAATGACCATGGGAAAATGTGGAGCCCAGAGTGAGACTAGTGGAGAACCCCTGAATTAAAATAAAAACAGACCTTGCAGTGGTAGCACTTCTCCCCCTGGTGCTCCTCCAGATGCTGCGTGAGCTGGTCCTGCCGGTCGAAGCCGTCTCCACAGAACCAGCACTTGCAGGGCTTGGTGCCGGAGTGGGTCCGGTGGTGGGTCTTCCAGTCTCGCTTCAGGGCGAAGGTCTTGTGGCAGTAGGAGCAGCCGTAGGGCCGCTGCCGCTCGTGGATCTGCTGGTGCAGCACCAGGCTCATCAGGGTGGGGTAGGTCTTCCCACAGGTCCAGCACTCGTTGGGCTTCAGGTCCTGGTTCTGGTGGGTCTTCAGGTGAGCCTCCAGGTGGGACCGCTTGTAGAAGCCGCGCTTGCACTCGCAGCAGTACACCATCTTCCTGCCCGTGTTGGTGCAGCGGGGCCGAGCCGGGGTCTGGTCACACAGCTGGGGGTGGTCACCTGGGGGAGGGGTCACAGGTCACAGGTCACAGGTCAGAGGCAGTTTTATCTGTATAGTCCATTTTTACCAACAGTTTGTCTCAAAGGGCTTTACATCCCATCATAACAACATTTAATTGTTTATTTTTTTAACAGGGACAGTGCACGGCTCTCAGCCAGACCAGAATTAGCAACCAGCTACATTTCATCTGTCGTCCCTGGGCAGGAACAGAGAACATGAATCTAACACAGAAGCACATACACATATAAAAACACCATCACACAAGCAGCCTTTCAAACAACAACAATAACAAAGACACAACAGCAAGAATAAAATGCAATGTTAAGATACAACACTAAAAAGATTGCAAGATAGTGAGCTAATGTTTGAGTTTATAGTTGGTGGTGCATGATTGAGCAGATGATTTTATGTTAGATTTAAAACCAGTAAATGTCCTAATGTCTCTGATCTCGTTTGGTGCTGAGTTCCAGTAATTAGTGGCTCTGACAGAAAAGGCTGATCTGCCAAACTCAGTACATCTGTGCTGTGCTGCACAGTGACCTCTGCTGGTCGTCCTAGTTGTTCTGTTGTCTGGGCGCAGCGATATGAACTCCTTTAACCCATTTAAGCCGGGACAGCATTACCGCATTTCTACCTTTAAAACCGGGGGCGCTGTTGCGTCATTCTACCTTTAAAACCAGGAAAGCGGATACGTCATTTTGTAGTTTTTTCCTCCTATTTCCGGTCTCTTATCTCTGAACGCTGCACGGCACGGCTTGTTGCTAGCGCTAATGCTACGGTTGGTTTCTGTGTGTTTCTGACTTGTCAGAACAAAATGAGCAGCTGGATGAAGTTCAGCTTCCACAGGCTTCCTCTCCTCAACCTGGACTCACTAAAGCTCCGGCTAGTTGAGATAAAAATGGACCCGAATGCCGAAGCAGAATGATTATTATCAGAATGAGCCGGGCGGCGCTCAGAGATGACATCATCCAGGTCAGAGGTCAGTAGGTCAACCTACAGACCCCGGATGTTGATAACAGCTAACCCCGGACTCAGAGGGGAATAGCACTAGCCTATCAGAACTAAATATTGGTGAAATGAAGGAGTTTCTCTGCAGATAATGTGTTATTTAGAGGCTGCATTCACCTGCAGTCGGGCAGACGGCCGTCGCTAACAAACCAGATTTCATTTTAGTCACAGAAGTCCAGAGAAAGACGGTAAAACAATACCACATCACCATGACAACATATTGTCACGTGTATTGTTTTGCCTCGTGCTGACGGACCACTTGTTTACATAGAGGCTTGTTTATACCGTTACGTGCAGCGGCTGTCGTCCGTCTGCCGTCTGCCCAATTTCAGGTGAATGCAGCATGAAAAATACGACTGAGTTGCTTGTGATATACAACCACAACGCTAGATGGGAGGAATTCCTACACAATGTCCCTTTAAATAATAATTATTCATTTTAAAATGATGATTAAAAACACCACACACTCTTAAACAACTGTATTCTATACTTTCACTTTCTTGGATATAAACCGAGTTCAAATAAAATGCAGCAAATAGAAATAGTGATCGCGGGGTCGCCAGAAATGTGTGATATCAAAATGCTGGGACCAGTGCATTAAAGGGATAGTTCAACATTTTTGAAAATTGGCCCATCACCATGATCCCCCTAGTAATAGCAGTAGGTTCGTTACCTTTAATTGTTGGTCCAAGCTGCTTTTAGATCGGGGGAGAAGAATACCGAGCGGCGCAGCTACACTACGGAGGCTAATGGAATTTCTTGGTTTTGCTCATCAAACTCAGCAAATACACAACCAAAAAACTCAAAAACGCTGTGGTGGACAAGTTGTGACCTGCACATTCACCACGCTATGAGATAATAGCGGAAAGTTGCGAGATGGAGTTGTTTTAGAGGCAAAGTCAGACTTTACACTCTAGACGGCTGCTCGGCGGAGTGATTTCAAAAGCGCCTGTTTACTGCAGATACGTCCGTATACTACGGCACTGGCTGAGGTGCGCACACTGTGTCCCTCCGACCAGTGGTTCACTGAAGAAAGTAGTTCAGAGTATTTGCTTCACTTCTCTTAACTTTCCGCTATTATCTCATAGCGTGGTGAATGTGCAGGTCACAACTTGTCCACCACAGCGTTTTTGAGTTTTTTGGTTGTGTATTTGCTGAGTTTGATGAGCAAAACCAAGAAATTCCATTAGCCTCCGTAGTGTAGCTGCGCCGCTCGGTATTCTTCTCCCCCGATCTAAAAGCAGCTTGGACCAACAATTAAAGGTAACGAACCTACTGCTATTACTAGGGGGATCATGGCGATGGGCCAATTTTCAAAAATGTTGAACTATCCCTTTAAAGGGATAGTAGCATTTTTTTTAAAAGTGTGGTTGTATGATCTACAAATAGCCCCTAAGTACTTTAATTGCAGTAGAAGACTCTCTGCAGGGGAGTAGGGGCTATTTGGAGATCATACAACCCCACTTTTAAAAAATGATACTATCCCTTTAAGGACTTCTCAGTGTCTCCAGCTGTAGAGACTTCACTCAGCTCAACATCAACATAGATCCAGAACAGGAATCTGATGAACAGAAGGACAACCAACCGGTGATGAGTTGGAGACATTATGGGATGTAAAGGTGGTGGTGTACCTAGAGACAGGAAGTCTGACATTATGGGATGTAAAGGCGGTGGTGTACCTAGAGACAGGAAGTCTGACATTATGGGATGTAAAGGTGGTGGTGTACCTAGAGACAGGAAGTCTGACATTATGGGATGTAAAGGCGGTGGTGTACCTAGAGACAGGAAGTCTGACATTATGGGATGTAAAGGCGGTGGTGTACCTAGAGACAGGAAGTCTGACATTATGGGATGTAAAGGTGGTGGTGTACCTAGAGACAGGAAGTCTGACATTATGGGATGTAAAGGTGGTGGTGTACCTAGAGACAGGAAGTCTGACATTATGGGATGTAAAGGTGGTGGTGTACCTAGAGACAGGAAGTCTGACATTATGGGATGTAAAGGTGGTGGTGTACCTAGAGAAAGGAAGTCTGACATTATGGGATGTAAAGGCGGTGGTGTACCTAGAGACAGGAAGTCCCGCCCCTCCAGCCAGCCCCTGCAGTCGGTCAGTGTGACAGACAGCTTCCTGAGAACCGGATAGAACCGGATCTCCACCTCTCCATCTGGCTCCTCCTTGATCCGGACCGCTGCATCCTGGAAGCACAACCACACCATGACATCACAGGTTGCCCCGGCAACAGCCATGACATCACAACAACCGGTCAACCAATCAGCTGATCACCTGTCTGTCTGTCTGTCTCTCTACCTGTCTCTCTGTCTCTCTACCTGTCTCTCTGTCTCTCTACCTGTCTCTCTGTCTCTCTACCTGTCTCTCTACCTGTCTCTCTGTCTCTCTACCTGTCTCTCTGTCTCTCTACCTGTCTCTCTACCTGTCTCTCTGTCTCTCTACCTGTCTCTCTGTCTCTCTACCTGTCTCTCTACCTGTCTCTCTGTCTCTCTACCTGTCTCTCTGTCTCTCTACCTGTCTCTCTACCTGTCTCTCTGTCTCTCTACCTGTCTCTCTGGCTCTCTACCTGTCTCTCTACCTGTCTGTCTGTCTCTCTACCTGTCTCTCTGGCTCTCTACCTGTCTCTCTACCTGTCTGTCTGTCTCTCTACCTGTCTCTCTGTCTCTCTACCTGTCTCTCTACCTGTCTCTCTGTCTCTCTACCTGTCTCTCTACCTGTCTGTCTGTCTCTCTACCTGTCTCTCTGTCTCTCTACCTGTCTCTCTACCTGTCTGTCTGTCTCTCTACCTGTCTCTCTGGCTCTCTACCTGTCTCTCTACCTGTCTGTCTGTCTCTCTACCTGTCTCTCTGTCTCTCTACCTGTCTCTCTGGCTCTCTACCTGTCTCTCTACCTGTCTGTCTGTCTCTCTACCTGTCTCTCTGGCTCTCTACCTGTCTCTCTACCTGTCTGTCTGTCTCTCTACCTGTCTCTCTGTCTCTCTACCTGTCTCTCTACCTGTCTCTCTGTCTCTCTACCTGTCTCTCTGTCTCTCTACCTGTCTCTCTGTCTCTCTACCTGTCTCTCTACCTGTCTCTCTGTCTCTCTACCTGTCTCTCTGTCTCTCTACCTGTCTCTCTGTCTCTCTACCTGTCTCTCTACCTGTCTCTCTGTCTCTCTACCTGTCTCTCTGGCTCTCTACCTGTCTCTCTACCTGTCTGTCTGTCTCTCTACCTGTCTCTCTGTCTCTCTACCTGTCTCTCTACCTGTCTCTCTGTCTCTCTACCTGTCTCTCTACCTGTCTCTCTGTCTCTCTACCTGTCTCTCTACCTGTCTCTCTACCTGTCTCTCTGTCTCTCTACCTGTCTCTCTACCTGTCTCTCTGTCTCTCTACCTGTCTCTCTACCTGTCTCTCTACCTGTCTCTCTGTCTCTCTACCTGTCTCTCTGTCTCTCTACCTGTCTCTCTACCTGTCTGTCTGTCTCTTCTACCTGTCTCTCTGTCTCTCTACCTGTCTCTCTGTCTCTCTACCTGTCTCTCTACCTGTCTCTCTGTCTCTCTACCTGTCTCTCTGTCTCTCTACCTGTCTCTCTACCTGTCTCTCTGTCTCTCTACCTGTCTCTCTGTCTCTCTACCTGTCTCTCTACCTGTCTCTCTGTCTCTCTACCTGTCTCTCTACCTGTCTCTCTGTCTCTCTACCTGTCTCTCTGTCTCTCTACCTGTCTCTCTGTCTCTCTACCTGTCTCTCTACCTGTCTGTCTGTCTCTCTACCTGTCTCTCTGTCTCTCTACCTGTCTCTCTACCTGTCTCTCTGTCTCTCTACCTGTCTCTCTACCTGTCTCTCTGTCTCTCTACCTGTCTCTCTGTCTCTCTACCTGTCTCTCTACCTGTCTCTCTGTCTCTCTACCTGTCTCTCTGTCTCTCTACCTGTCTCTCTGTCTCTCTACCTGTCTGTCTGTCTGTCTCTACCTGTCTGTCTCTCTACCTGTCTGTCTGTCTGTCTCTCCTCACCTGTCTCTCTGTCTGAGTGTAGCGGTGACGTCACGGGTCTCGGGCTGTGACGTCACCGCGGCTGTTTGAATGGAGTGTTTCCTCCGCTAGCTGCTGTTAGCTCCGCGGTGCTAACAGGAGCTAGCAGCTCTCCGGTGTCTCTCTCTACGTCTCTACCGGGGGAAGCAGCAGCCTTACCGGGGCCGGGGTGTCGCTGTCCATCCTCCCGGAGGCTCCGCCGCTGCAGCAAGGGGCCAGGTTCGAGTCCCCGTGTCCCGGTCCCGGTCCGGTTAAAGTTGAGACAGAACAGAAGAGTCCGAGAGGAGGAGGAGGAGAGGAGGAGAGCAGCAACTAGTTCAGCTGCTAGGTGGACTTCCGGGGGAGAGGTCACACAACTACACACACACACAGAACTCACTCACACACACAAACAAACACACACAGGACTCACAACCACACACACACACCCCTCCTCCTGCAGTTTATAACAAGGAGAGCGGGAAGAACGGGAAACACACACTCTCTCTCACACATCTACACACACACACACACACAGGACACACAACTACACAACCCCACACTCATTCAGACTAGAGGCAGTGGAGACACGTGGACATGTTCTTATTTCTTTCATACTGACTAATAAATCAGATCAGAGATCAAAGCCCCGCCCCCCTCCTGCTCCCTGATTGGCTGCTCCACATCCCAGTTACCTGAGTCCAGAGGACAGGTGTGTGTGTGTCCCTCTCAGGTTCCTGTAGTTTCCTCACATCTTCATTCTCCTCAGTGACATTTTAAACTATATGTCATGTATCTCATGTGTCAATGTGATGAAGCTCTTTGGACGCTGTGGTGTTGTAAATGTGCTGCTGTATAAATAAAGTTGATTGATTGATGTTGTAAACAGTCTGATTAAACAACTCTAAGTGTATACAACATTAATATACAACCAAACCATCATACATACACAAACTTATACAACTATTTAGTAAAGCTGACAGAGATCATTATATGTTTCAACAGCTTTTTTATTCTCACAGTCACAGAGAGAGGAGATATATTGACCAACATATGCAGACAGTTCACAGAAGTTTGGCTTCTTACCAGAAAATTTTGACTTCTGTGTATAAAATCTGGATAAAATAATTAACAAGTTAATCATATAAAACTGAGAATTTAGCTTTTTTTTTATCATAGTCAGTGTAGCCAAACAAAACATTTTTCCAGCATAAATGAAACTGGGGATAAATATGATCAGTGATAAAGCTCCAGAGTGTCTGGTGTTTTGGCCAGACCATAATAAACAAAGACACAGTGGGAACAGTTCACATCAATGTCATTTGTATATAATGACTAGTCGTCTGATTAAACGTCATGTCAGTTTGTGACGTTGGAGACTTCTCCTCGGCTGCAACAGCATCTCATTCAGACTGAGGACAGACAGTGATTGAACATGAACCTTTATTAGTCACATGACCACTGACATGGACACACCTGTGGCACCAGTGACGTCATCTACATGGTTAAAGGGCAGTTCCAGCTAAATCCAACCTGGGCTC
Organism: Trachurus trachurus; assembly: GCF_905171665.1. Taxonomy (NCBI): domain Eukaryota; kingdom Metazoa; phylum Chordata; class Actinopteri; order Carangiformes; family Carangidae; genus Trachurus; species Trachurus trachurus. Next base: position 1,787,183 of record NC_139900.1, read on the forward strand.
TAGTTTCTAACTAGAAATTTCCTCTGGGAAATGTTGATAGGACCACGGGGGGGGGGGGGCTACTGCCGGGCTGCATACCATCTCTGTCAACATGGGAATCAAACCCACGATCTTCAGGTCAAGACAGAGCTGATCAGACAGACACATGATCATCTTTCACTGAGCTCTGATATGGAGGAGCTGTAATCACATGAAGCTATGAAGCTAGCTGTGTGTGTGTGTGTGTAACCACATTAGGTTAGCTAGCTGTGAGCTTCGCTTCACAGATGTCAGATGTCTTCAAACAGACATGAGGGGTTTGTCAGTCTGTCCCTCAGCTGTCTACAGGTGAAGCTCAGGGACAGGGACATCAGGTTCATTCTGTAAACACTAGAAACTAGAGCCCTGGGGCCTGTTGTTCGAAAGTAGAATAAAGATATCCAGGATAAGTGGAAAAGCCAGGTTGGACAAAGTCTCATAAATCCATCCTGGTTTAGTTGGTTGTTGGAACACCGAGCCAGGCTGAGGAGCAGCAGCTTTGTCAAGCCAGGTGTAACTTATTCTCTCGTCAGTAGACCACAGAGATTGATCACAGATTCACCGATGAGAGGACAGGTGTGGCCACTTTCCTCCAATCAACAGCGGATCTTAATGCTGACGTGACACACCTCTCTTAAAAAATTTTTTTTTAAAAAGCACCGTCGCTGTCGTAAAGCTCAGAGAGAGCACAGTGGACAACTGCGGACTAATTTTAATAATCCACAACTATAATCACAACTCAAGTTCCTTTCACAAATTAACAGTTGTGCACTTTGCCTTAATGATGAGCAGTGGAAGTTGATTCATTACACAAATCTGAAGTAAAGTTTACAGCACATGGCCAAATGTGCAAAAGGTGAAAATGTATTAAATATTAAAACATTATGCAGTCTGGTGCTTCAATAAATTGCCGATAACAATGACGAGGTCTATAAATTATTTGGAAGGTGGCTGCTCACACTCACTCAATTTTATTCTTATTTTCTTACCTCAACCAATATTTAGGCCAAGATGTTTTTTGATTATTGTTAATGCATTTTATTTGTTTATAATTCAGGCCAATATGTACATAAGAACGTGTATGAAACACATTGATTTCTGATCAGAGTGACTGCTGGCTTCACAGATAAAGACAACAGAATCAACTTAGCCTGGCTGTTATTATGGTCTGGAGCAGGCTAGCTGCAGAGAATAAATCACCATAGTAACTTGACCAGGATAAAGGTATCCAGCTTTCCAACAACCGACTTGAGGCTAAATTAGGCCAGGATAACCAACATATCCCGGCTTAATCCCTTATCTAGGTTTCGAACAACAGGCCCCAGGTGGATTCACCTGCAACTGTCCTTTAACCCCCCCCCAACAACACATCTGGAAACATCTGAATACGTTTCTGTGACTTTTATTTTGACATTCAGCCGTAGCACTTCCTGTCACATTAAAACTGTGTGAGATATTTGTCCTCCAGCCTCGGTGCTGGTGGTCCTGGTGGTCCCGGTGGTCTTGGTGGTCTCAGACAGACCAGTTCAGGGGACGGGGACGTCCTCCAGCGTCTCACCTGAGGACAGAACAGGTGAGTTCAGGGTCAACGACATGAAACAGAATCAGACTAAACATCACCAACACCCTGACCCTGAGCTGGACTGGTTCTACTGGTCCCCATTGGTCTCTACTGGTCCCCATTGGTCTCTACTGGTCCCTATTGGTCTCTACTGGTCCCCATTGGTCCCCATTGGTCCCTACTGGTCCCTACTGGTCCCTACTGGTCTCTACTGGTCTCTAACTGGTCCCTACTGGACTCTACTGGTCCCTACTAGTCTCTACTGGTCCCTACTGGACTCTACTAGTCCCTACTGGTCTCTACTGGTCCCCATTGGTCTCTACTGGTCCCCACTGGTCTCTACTGGTCCCTACTGGTCCCCATTGGTCCCTACTGGTCCCCATTGGTCTCTACTGGTCCCTACTGGTCCCCACTGGTCCCCACTGGTCCCTACTGGTCCCTACTGGTCCCTACTGGTCTCTACTGGTCTCTACTGGTCCCCATTGGTCTCTACTGGTCCCCACTGGTCCCTACTGGTCTCTACTGGTCCAGTCAGGTGAGCTGTGCTGCTGTGGGATCAGATCAACGCTTCGGTCGGTCTTTGTCACAGCGCCCCCGCTCTGAGAACTCACTGCCTGAGGGGGGCGCTACAATTCGGCCTTTTGTTTACATCATGTCCCAGCAGACACTAGCCCCGCCCACTCTGTGACATCACTCACCGTTACCGTGGCGCTCCCTCTGGTCTGGTCTCCTGCAGGTCACCGGGGGCCGTTCTGTAGGAGCCAATCAGAGAGCAGTGTTAGTTAGTGAGCAGCAGGTGCAGCCTCACCTGGCGACAGGTGGACCGGTCCTGACTCAGAATACGCTTCGGTCCAGTTACGTCACGGCCCCGCCCCTCTGTGAACAGACTGCTGGGGGCGGGGCTTCAGTCGGCCTTTCATGTCATCACAGCAGGAGAGCACACCTACAGCAACAAGCCAGTTAACATCTAAAAGATAAGTTTGACTCTCCAGAATTAACATTGTAGATATCAACAACGTCTTTCTGACTGACGGATTTTTTATTCCAGATATCTGTAATTCAGTTTTGCCTCTTGTCAAAAAGAACATTTCAGATCTACAACTACGTTCTTCCTTCACTGTAACATTCATGTATATGGGGTTTGTCATTACAGATATCTACAATTCAGTTGCAGATATCCACTATGTGAATTACAGATATCTGTAACTGAATTACCACTAGTACTAATTCCAGTTACAGATATCTACAACTTCATTTCTCCTAGTCAAAACTTAATTACAGATATCTGAACAGGGACATGTAGATATCTTTAATTGAGGTGAATTAAAGATATCTTGAACTGGAATTATGACTAGTCAGAATCAAATTGTAGATATCTCAAACTGGAATTAGTACTAGTCGTAATTCAGTTACAGATATCTGTAATTCACATAGTGGATATCTGCAACTGAACTGTAGATACACTATATTACCAAAAGTATTCGCTCACCCATTCAAATGATCAGAATCAGGTGTCCTAATCACTTGGCCTGGCCCCAGGTTTATAAATTCCCTTAGTTCCAGTGAAAGGAACTTTGAATGCTTCAGGTTACCAAAACATTTTGGACGATTCCATGCTCCCAACCTTGTGGGAACAGTTTGGAGCGGGCCCCTTCCTCTTCCAACATGACTGTGCACCAGTGCACAAAGCAAGGTCCATAAAGACGTGGATGACAGAGTCTGGTGTGGATGAACTTGACTGGCCTGCACAGAGTCCTGACCTGAACCCGATAGAACACCTTTGGGATGAATTAGAGCGGAGACTGAGAGCCAGGCCTTCTCGACCAACATCAGTGTGTGACCTCACCAATGCGCTTTTGGAAGAATGGTCAAAAATTCCTATAAACACTCTCCTCAACCTTGTGGACAGTCTTCCCAGAAGAGTTGAAGCTGTAATAGCTGCAAAAGGTGGACCGACATCATATTGAATTCTATGAGTTAGGAATGGGATGGCACTTCAGTTCATAGAATGAGTAAAGGCAGGTGAGCGAATACTTTTGGTAATATAGTGTATCTGTAATGACAAACCCCATACACATGAATGGTTACAGTGAAGGAAGAACGTAGTTGTGGATCTGAAATGTTCTTTTTGACAAGAGGCAAAACTGAATTACAGAGATCTACAACACACATCCAGTCTGGCTTTTAGATGTTAAAATGGCTTGTTGCCATACACACCTGGAGGCGTTCAGCGGCTCTCACCTGTCGGTCCGGGGTCTGGGGGCGGGGCCACAGGTAGACCAGGTCCTGGTTTGGTCACGTGACAGGAAGTTCAACTCGTCTCCCTCCAACCTGTTGGTCAGAAACATCAACTGATCAATCCTTCAGCGGCTCTTTGGGCTGAAACTTCACAAGTTTATCACTCACATTAAGACAAATATTTTTTGTATTACAGGTTTTGTCAAATTTTATGTTTAAATATGTAAATGAGGCAATAGCCTATCTAATTAAATATGCACTAATTTGCATATATTTCCAGAACAGAAATCTGAACAATGGATAAAGCTACTGGTCCCTACTGGTCTCTACTGGTCCCTTCTGGTCCCTACTGGTCCCTACTGGTCCCTTCTGGTCCCTTCTGGTCCCTACCGGTCCCTACCGGTCTCTACCGGTCTCTACCGGTCTCTACTGGTCCCTTCTGGTCCCTACTGGTCCCCACTGGTCCCCACTGGTCTCTACTGGTCCCTTCTGGTCCCTTCTGGTCCCTACTGGTCTCTACTGGTCCAGTCAGGTTGAGCTGGGCTGCTGTGGGATCAGATCAACGCTTCGGTCGGTCTTTGTCACAGCGCCCCCGCTCTGAGAACTCACTGCCTGAGGGGGGCGCTACAATTCGGCCTTTTGTTTACATCATGTCCCAGCAGACACTAGCCCCGCCCACCCTGTGACATCATGTTTAAATATGTAAATGAAGCATTGTCTAATTAAATATGCACTATTTTGCATATATTTCCAGAACAGAAATCTGAACAATGGATAAAGCTACTTTGTTTTAAAGCAGAAGTGACTGGTCCGGTCGTTTTCGCTAATGCTGCGTTCCAGGCAGGCTTTTGAAATAGTAAATTACAGCTTCAAGTCACAACTTACGACTTTGTAGTGTTCCAGGCAACCCACTCGTGTTTTTCCGACCTGTTTTACCTGTGAAAGTCACTATAACGGCCACTCGTAACTTCCGACCGGTGAACTTGAAGTTTCCTTGAACGCACCATAACAGTCCTCGTCCCTACGTCACCGCATTCACGGCGTTCCTTGGCTGCACACACAGCCCTTTATGCCGTTCTCTCTCCTCATTGGATAAAAACTGTAGGATACGATAAATGTTTTCTCCTCGGCTCAGAGCAGAGCAGAGTGACTGACAGACCCGTGTTTCAGACCAAACACTCTATGTAAGTGATTGCTGTCGGAAGATACAACTATTTAAGACTTATATTAACACAAATATATCACTTACTTCTGCTTTAAGTTACTTAGTTTTTAGATTCAGATTCAGCTTTATCGGTCCTTTACAAGGAAACTTGTTTTCACCCCCGTACGCAACACACAACCTCAAGATACATGAATACACACATTACATCACCCACCCACCCACATTAAACAGGAACACACATTAACGACGCAATCTATTTAGATTAAAGAGGAGGATGTCTTTTTTTATCACTCAGTAAATGAGAAAATACTGCCCTAAAAAAGTCTGAACGTCTAATGTCTCCATGTTTTCAGTAATAAAATGTTGTATAAATGAGGCTGTGAATGATATATCAACAATCCTCTCTGTAAAAACCTTCAGAATATAGAAAGGGAACAAACTGGAAGGTTTGGTGTCTGGAAGTGCTGCTGAAGTGGAATAAAAACCTTAAAAAGTGGGACTCACCTGAGGCTGCAGCGCGGGAAACAGGAGCTCCCACTGTTAGCCTGTTAGCCTGTTAGCTCGGTGCTAACGCTCCGGAGGAGGAGAGACCCAGCGGCTCCTGCCTGGACTCACAGCCCGTCGGCCTGCAGCCACAGCCCGGCCGAGTCCGACACCTCTCCGACACCTCTCCCCGGTCCTGGTCCTGGTCCTGGTCCTGGTCCTGGTCCTCCTCTGAGCTGCAGCTGCTCCATGCTCGGGCTCCATCGTCAAACAGGACCGACTGGCCGCCGCCATGATGGCTACATACAGGACTTTTGGCCAATCACAGCGCGTCTCTTTACACAGTCTGCTGACCAATCACAGCGTGTCTTCATCTTCACAGCCCCTGGACCAATCACCGAGCGTCTTCTTCTTCTTTGTTGGTGTGGTTTAGAAAAGGCCGAAAAGGCTCTTGATTCAAACTGTCGAGACTCCACCGAGTTTTGCGAAACATCGATAAATAAATAAATAAAACAAAATAAAATAAATGAACTGTGTGACTCGTTTCTAAGACTGTGCCCATGAAACATCGTAGGACTGATTTTATATCTGAATGACGTAGATGAAGTGTGAGACACTGTGGGAAAATGGAGACACACACAGGAAAAAACAACTCATAGTAACTCATATTGAGTTAAAGGGACAACGAGGAGTTTCTATTCGGTTATAAAAAGGTCTCACGTTAATGTGGATGAATCTCCGCTACTCACACTTGTTAATGGCTCCATTTTCGCTAAATATATCGATCTGTCTCTATCGTTATTTTGTTATTATTAGTGGTGGCGGAAATGCTGGTCGAGCCGACCAGCGTTTCCTTCATGGCGAGTTATGAGAATAACGCCGCAGAATCGCCGTTTATGGTCGGAACTACGATGGTATGTGAACCTCTTTGAACCTCTGACCTTAATTTTTGATGAATGAAAACATGAGTCCGTCTTGCGCCGGGTCAAAGAAATGTACGGTGCGCGCGGAGGCTCATAAATGTAGTGTGAAAACGCTTCGCTTTTCCAAAACTCCTCGTTGTCCCTTTAAAACAAAATCTATACAACAAACTAATATTCTTGTTTTGTTTTGTTTGTATTAAATGATGGATATTACGGAAGCTTATTGCATTCATTCAATAAAAAAAAAATACAGATCCTGTTTTTCTGAGTAATATTTTCTGTTTTTCTGAGTAATTTTTTTTTAAATCAGTTTTTCTGAGTAATTTTTTCTGTTTTTCTGAGTAATTTTTTTTAAAATCAGTTTTTCTGAGTAATTTTTTCTGTTTTTCTGAGTAATTTTTTTGGATCAGTTTTTCTGAGTAATTTTTTTCCTGTTTTTCTGAGTAATTTTTTTGGATCAGTTTTTCTGAGTAATTATTTCTGTTTTTCTGAGTAATTTTTTTCCCCCTGTTTTTCTGAGTAATTTTTTCCCCTTGTTTTTCTGAGTAATTTTTTCCCCTTGTTTTTCTGAGTAATTTTTTTCCCTGTTTTTTTGAGTAATTTTTTCTCTACTTCGAAATCTCGCGATAACTACGGAAGCCTGCATTTTTTTATTATCGTTTTCTCGTGATAACGACTTATTATTTCGTTATCTCGAGATAACAAAGTCTGTTTTCTCGTGATAACGAATTAATTTATTTCGTTATCTCGAGATGACAAAGACCGTTTTCTCGTGATAATGAAATAATCATAGAATGTGTGGTTGACATGGTTGCCTAGCAACATGTTTCCCCGGTGCAATCGCTTCTGCTTACGGGGAAGTAGCAGCTGGCCGCCACTAGAGCAGCGGCGGCGGCGGCGGCCAAGCACCGGGGTCTGTGAAGCGGGTTCATGAAGCCTGGTTGTCCCGACATGATTCACTCACAACACTGCGGCTGTAACGTTATGTTGTGTGTGTTGTAGCCTACTTTTCACGGTTAAATTATCACCGCGACACACACACAGAGCGGCGAGTCAGTTAATACGTATTAGCCCCCTGCTACGAACATACAGCGGCTAACCAGCTGCTACTTCCCCGTAAGCAGAAGCGATTGCACCGGGGAAACATGTTGCTAGGCAACCATGTCAACCACACATTCTATGATTATTTCATTATCACGAGAAAACGGTCTTTGTCATCTCGAGATAACGAAATAAATTAATTCGTTATCACGAGAAAACAGACTTTGTTATCTCGAGATAACGAAATAATAAGTCGTTATCACGAGAAAACGATAATAAAAAAATGCAGGCTTCCGTAGTTATCGCGAGATTTCGAAGTAGAGAAAAAATTACTCAAAAAAACAGGGAAAAAAATTACTCAGAAAAACAAGGGGAAAAAATTACTCAGAAAAACAAGGGGAAAAAATTACTCAGAAAAACAGGGGGAAAAAAATTACTCAGAAAAACAGGGAAAAAAAATTACTCAGAAAAACAGAAATAATTACTCAGAAAAACTGATCCAAAAAAAATTACTCAGAAAAACAGGAAAAAAATTACTCAGAAAAACTGATCCAAAAAAATTACTCAGAAAAACAGGAAAAAAATTACTCAGAAAAACTGATCCAAAAAAATTACTCAGAAAAACAGAAAAAATTACTCAGAAAAACTGATTTAAAAAAAAATTACTCAGAAAAACAGAAAAAATTACTCAGAAAAACTGATTTAAAAAAAAATTACTCAGAAAAACAGAAAAAATTACTCAGAAAAACTGATTTTAAAAAAAATTACTCAGAAAAACAGAAAAAATTACTCAGAAAAACAGGATCTGTATTTTTTTTTATTGAATGAATGCAATAAGCTTCCGTAGGATATAAACACAAAAGAGGGAAAATATGTTTTACTAAACGTTAGACTGAAATTCAACACCTTAATTTATAAGTTTATTCAATCTAATTTATTTATCTAAGTGAATACTAGACCAGTATCTGTTAACTGCACATTGTTCATGTGTGAGTCTACAGTATGAAACAAGAGAGACTTTCCACGTCACTACTAAACAAACAGGGGCCGTTAAAAACTCAAACTGAACAGTTAAAATTCAAACCCCCCCCCCCCCCCCAATTAAATTAAAACTAATTAAATTTTTGGTATTTATTTATTTTTCACATTTATTTGTACTTTTTTTTATAATTATTTGTATTTCACCCTTTATTTGTTTTCTCATTTATTTATTCTATTTCTTTCTAAGCATGGTCGTTAGTCTTTTTTTTTTTTTTTCTATTAGGCTACATCTATTTTCAAGTTTACTGTATGTCAGTGGCTGTACACGTGTGTGTCCATGTTCGGATGTTTGGACAGGGGGTTGTGTTGTGTTGTGTCATGGGTGGATGTTGTACAAAAAAAAATTAAAATGTTTTTTTTTTTTTTTACCTGTACAATGATTGTCTTATTCTGTCATCAATAAAAAGACCATTGAAAGAAAAACTCAAACCGAACCATTAAAAATTCAAACTGAACCGTTAAAAATCAAACTGAACCGTTAAAATTCAAACTGGACCGTTAGCAGAACCGAGCCGTTGGATGTTTCGAGTGTAAACCGTTTTTATTGCGACAGTTTGTGGTCGTTATTATCGCTGAGGTTGTTATTTATTCATTTATTTATTACAGAGGTAAGTTTTAAAGATGGAGGCTAGAGACGAGCGGCTCGATCCTGTCGGCAGATTCACGACCCAAAGCCTGAGACTGAACCAGGACCAGGACCAGGAGGACCAGGGTCGGTGGCGGGAGTTCGCGGCGCAGGAAGACAACATGGCGGTGTTCAGCCGGTTCTTCTCCGGCCTGGAGGACAGCCAGCTGTTCCTGAGCCGGGACCAGGACCAGGACCAGGACGCGGAGCTCGGCCTGTCCGTCAGCCTGGACTTCCCCCACGGCTGCAGACACAAGGTGGTGTGCGTGTCCAAGGCCGGCGGCAGCAGGGAGGCCGTGACCAAGGAGAACTGCAGGGACTCGCTGGTGCTGCAGGAGGTCCGGGGACTGGACGTCCTGGACTCGGTGGTCCACGTCACCGAGCAGGTGAGCAGATACCTGTTACCTGTCCGCCCAGCATGACGTAAGAAGAGATAACGTTACTGTAATGTAACTTTTAATCACCAGTGTTGGGCACGTTACTTTTAAGAAGTGAGTAGTTATAGTTACTTCCCCCAAAAGTAACTGTTAGCTAGTTAGTAACTGATTTACTGCATTATAAAAGTAACAAATCACCAGGAAAAGTAACTTTTGCGTTACTTAAAAAAAAAAAAAAAGTTAAAATATGTCCAATTATACTTGGACCCCACCCCCAACCTCCCGTTTATCATGAACTAACCAACTCACTCTTGCTCCTTGTGCACATTAGGCTCTATGGAGACCAACCACAGCAGTTTATTTTATTGTATTTATTTATTTGATTAGGACATAATTGCATATTAATCAACATGTCAGCCAGAGCATCAATGTACATATGCTTTGCAAACAATATACCAGTATACAGATAGATAAAACACAGTTTTATACAAAAAATAGGTCCCAATTCACATTAATTCACATTCGCGTTTCCACTACATGGTACCGGCTCGACTCGACTCGACTCGGCTCGGCCTTTTTGCGTTTCCACTACGTAAAAGTACCTGGAATCTGGTACCCGATACTATTTTTTTAGTACCTGCTCGGCCGCGGTTCCAAAACGGCTGAAGCGGTACTAAAATGTGACGTGTAAACATTGCGGACCGCTGATTGGTCAGAGAGTGGTCAGAGAGTCGTCACCGGTGGCCGCGGGTCATCAGATATCACCACATTTCAATAAATAAATGTTTTAAAATGAACAAACTATGCAAGTCTGGTCGCTTTTCCGCTGTCGCTGTCCCCCCTCCCCTCCCCTCCCCGTCTGGCCATGTGGGTTTGTTGACAACGAAGCCGGCGAAAAATCAATACGGAGCGGTGGATAACTATATAGGCTAACACATTGGATGTTACGATGTGTATATGTGTAGTCTTGACTGTCAAAAACAAAGGCTTACAGTTACGGAGCTGGTTTGTGTGGCGGTGCAGCAGCTGGAGAGGAGAGCTGGGACACCGGGGGGCTGCGGCCAGTTAACGGATGTTGCCAGGTTGGTTTTCAGCCGTGAGAGGCCAGGTGAAGGCAGAGAGCCTCCGCTCTCACTCGTAACAAGTCACAAGTCATGTAGTTAACTATCAAATTACTCCGGAGCCTTTTAATTAAGGTAAAAATGTGGCATAACCACGGGGAAAATCCTGTTTATAGTTTCGTTTTATTTTGTTAAGCGCCGCCGGTCGCTATGACGACCGGCTACTCTAAAGCCGGTACTATCCTGTAATGGAAACGCTCTCTAGAATAGTACCTGGTACCAGAGCCGAGCCGAGTCGAGTCGAGTCGAGCCGGTACCATGTAGTGGAAACGCGGCTTTGAGTCCATATAGAAAAATAGACAGAGAAAAAGTTACGTATGAGAGCAGGTCTGCCTTGAAGTTCTCTGGCATAGAGCACGTAGCAGGTCCCATAAGGGGAGGAGACAGGTTTAAAAGGCTCTTACACAGAGAGTCATTCTGAAAGCTACATAACACCCAGGCTTAAATGGTGAACTTGATTTCTCCCCTTTTCCTTGACCTATCTAGAGACATTATAACAATATCTCCCCAAGACGTATCTTGTCTCTCGGACCGGTGTTGAGATGAGGTTTTCAAAATAAAGTAAAGTAAATACTAATTTAATCTGACTCAATCTGACATTTAAAAATAACTCTTAAATGTTGGTGGGAATTAAAAGTTAATCAATCATTTAAAATGTAAAATGTAAACCTCCTGCGTACTTCATCAAACAAACACGCAAGTTCAAGGACTGGAACTCTTCACCTTTAAGAATTAAATTCTATTGTTAAGAAATCTGGAATCAGTCTTATGCTGCGTTCAAGACAACTCGGAAGTCGGAAAAAAACGAGCTCCGAGTTGTAAAAAATGAATTGAACGGCGTCGAACTCGGAAATTACAGGTCGGGAACTCGGGTATCATATCAGAGCTCCGACTTTCCGACTTGACGTCACGACAACATGAAAACATGGCAGCCTTCGTCTTAAACGGTTAGAATTTAGACATTTGAAGTTATTTGTTGAGGTTTTAATGCATATTTTTGTGTATTATTGCAGTAGCCTATATGAATTACGTTTATATTAAGCTTTGATTGTTGTATGGTGTGAAATTGTGTTCCTCGTATGTGACGGAAATAACGTTTAACTGTTATCAAGGCTATAACGTTATATGTGCACTCATCTGCGGCGTCTCCTCTCCTCCAAAATAAACATAATTTACTGCTGCATTTATTTTTCGTATTCAGCGATGAGCCACAACATGCCAAACTTCCTTCAGGTATCCATGTTTTTTTTCTCCCGAGTTCCTGCAGCGTGAACGCAATGATGTCGGAAGTCGGAAATTTCCGAGTTGGGAATCCCGACCTCCGAGTTGTTATGAACGCAGCATTAGTTCAGGGATGGTATAGATCAGGGCTATTCAATTGGCGGCCCGCGGGCCACATCCGGCCCCGACCCGATGTCCGAGTGGCCCGGCTCGTGCCCCCCCCCCCTCCCTTCCCAAAAAAAAAAAAAAAAAAGACACAGAGGGAAACACGTTTTGCGAGAACTCAAAATCCCTACTGCAGTTCAGACAGTGAATGCACCACTCAACGCAGCCTAGCAACACGCAACCCACCCACCCGGTCAGTGCGTTGTTTTGAAAGTTACCGGTAGAACCGAGGCTTGGTCGGTCAGCTGCTCTCCAGAAACACAGTGTCGGGCCACAGCCGCTCGTGACGGAGCGGGAGGCTTCGCCGCGGCGGACGTCCGGACGGCCGAGGCTGAGGCCGAGGCTGCCCTCCGTGGTCCTGTGGTGCTACAGGTCAGCGAGAGACAAGTCTCCCCGTCCGTCCGGGACCAACGGACCTCACACTCCACAGCGAGCAGCTGTGGCACGACACGGTGTTTGTGGAGAGCAGCTGACCGATCCTCAGCCCTCCCATTCAATAAACCGTGGTGGCTGGTTAATACTCCACCAGTCTCTCCACTCCTTTCAGTCACACCTGAGCACCGTCCACGCAGTGACAACACGCCACGCTCCGCTGTCCTTTTTTTTTCTTTTTGAGGGAATGAAGTAACCAATAATTTAATTTTAACGCAACTAAATACTTGCAATGGAATCATAACAGTAACTTGATTAGGATAGCTACTTTTCAAAGAAATAATCCGTAATCAAATACTTTCCCAGAGTAATTTGCCCCAAATGGCTTTTTGCTCCTTGTTTTTCACCAATCAAAATATGTTAGAAAAGAAATCTTTGTTCATCTTTAGGCCTATTAAGACTAGGCTACATTTAGTGATTTACATAACCCCCTGCTGTAAACCTCAGTGGAAACTCAGGCAGTAGGCCTCAGGAAACTTTTAGTTCCTAAAAAAAACCTCCAATTCAAAGCATTAACAGCTACACCTTTACTACTACTATCACTAGGTACTACTTTTATTGACTTATTCTCTTTTTCTGGCTGTGTAGATTTGTTTTTAATAGCTAATGCTGGGTTTTAAAAATGCCCCTCATTTGTCATAACCTTCTTGACCGCTGAAAATGTCCGGCCCAGCTTAAGGTCTCGGTTTTAAAATCTGGCCCCACTGAATTTGTAATTGAATAGCCCTGGTATAGATTATTAAAACCACTCAGTGACCTTCTTAACATGGAAGAATAGCCCTGACACCTGGGTTGAGATATTCAGAGGTCATAATTAGGGCCCGACCGATTTATCGGCGAGCCGATTAAATCGGCCGATTATAGCCCGTTTGAAACTAATCGGTAATCGGCCAAAACTCGCCGATTGTCGCCGATATTTTCAGGAATAAAATGCAGGGAATAAAACTTGGTTTTACTTTGAAAAGATTCCCCCGCACCGGCGCCGACCTCATGACAAACTCCATCCACTACCACCTCAGTCACAGCACACAGCAGAGTGACTGATCTGTCTCAAAACCAGTGTTTCCACTGGCTTTCTGTTTCCCTTTTTTTTTTTTTTTTTTTTTTTACCGCGGTCGGGTTGTGAATTAATTAATTAATGCTCGTCTCCGGCCGTGTTGGGTCCGAGATTCAACAAGCCGGTCGGGGTCGGGTTTTACCGTTATATACCGGCAAGGCAGTATGCTCATGTATCACCAATAAACACAGTAGATGAGGGTGAGTGACTGAGCTGCTGCAGGTGGGGTGGGGCGGGGGTCCGCGGCGTGGAGCGGTGCGGGACTCTGACTGCAGCGGGGACTATCATGTCTCTGCTCCGTGACACTGCTGTGAGACTGACCGCCGGTGAGCGCTTTGACACGGTGCCGGGCACGGCAGCAACCGCTGATCGCTTTTGATTGAAAAGAGAGAGAGAGAGGGAGAGAGAGACACCGTGCCGTGTAAAAAAAACAACAACAAAAAAGTATCACGTGTCATGACTTCCTGTATTTGGCCCTTCAAAATAAAAGCCCATATTGATTTTGACTTCATTTTGACAAGACAGGGCTTCAAATGTTTTTTTTTTTCATGCAACCAATCGACCAATGAAATTTTAGTCGGCTAATGATTTTTTGGTCGACCAGGCAGCCCTAATTTATATATTATATAATATATAGGCTATAGATATATTATTATAGTAATACAATTTTAAAACTTAATTAAAAAAATAAAATAATCGGCCGATTAATCGATTATCGGGTTTTTTCCCCCTAATAATCGTAATCGGCATCGGCCCCAAAAAATCCATATCGGTCGGGCCCTAGTCATAATGTATAACTCAATGGTTAAAGGACATGATACTCAATCTTTTCTATTCAACTCAGAGGTTAAGGGTATGAATGTTACCAAATTAAACTTACCATATAGGCTAACCAAAGACCAAAACATCCAAATATCCAACATTCCAGTTTATTGTGATGCACAAAGTGAACAAACTATTATAGCCAATAGTACCAATACTCTGGTAAGCAGATCAACTCAGAGGTTCATGCTCTTTCCTTTAAGTATCCAACCAGAACAGAGACACTTCTAATTCACATATCAATGCTCTTCCCGTCTGGGGACCTTTTGACCATCAGGGGGTCTTTTCACATGACAATGAGCCATCTAGACCTTTTCACTTGTCTACTACTACTACTACATTTCAGTCAGGTAGACAGAAGGTGTTACACTTTAGAGTGATGAGAGTCAGCCCCCTAATGGTGAGGCTCATTCATTGATTCATTTACAGATACCGGTAATCAAAAGGCAGAATATACATAGAGTGGAGACATTCAGTCTGGGGGAAACCTCCTATTGTTTCAGAATTAAAGGCTTTTTATCATTCTTCAACTCTGAGTGCCTCAGTCAGTTCCTGCAGCAAACAACTGAGTGACTTGGTTAGTTCCAGATAAACGGCCTTTCAGGGCTCTGCAACATTTTAAAGGCCAAGGACCCAAATCATGGCCTCCTACTGTATATATTCATAAAACTGTGTATTATATTAAACTGGGCCTAGTACCACGTAAACATACCCTGAATTCAATACTAAGGTATTTAGACAATACACAGGTTCATACACATGTTTTTATTTTAAAGGTACAGTGTGTAGGGCAGCCATGACACTGTCAGGTATAAACATACAGGGTTCCTACGCAAGTATGGAAAGTATGGAAAAGTATGGAATTTGATTTTATACATTTCAAGGTCTGGAAAAGTATGGAAAAGGGAAATTATTGTATGGAAATATATTTATCTTAATACTGATCTGGGTTTGGTCTCATCTGAAGTTATTTGGGTTAATTATTTTTGTATGCGCTATTGTACCTATAGCTAGAATCTTCTGGAAATTATTTGGTTACATAATGGCATACACATTCAGAATAATGAAAACAAATGATTAAATTAGGGATGCAAATTATCGAGTAATTCATTAATCGATAGTTGATAGACCTTATCGATCGATGATCGATTAATTGATAAGCGGCGATTTTCCTGAGAACCTAAATTTAAGGGGAAAATTTAAGATCAACATTCCTTATGGACTTACACTAGTATTTGTTAGTTTATTTTAAGAGCACAGCACAATGAAAATGTTTAAGTAGCACGTTATTGGGACATAGAGCTCTGAGGTTGAAGTCCTATCATAATGAGATGAGATGAGAGACACCGATTTACAGATTTTTGCAAAATAAAAGCGATATTTCTGAAACTTCGAAAAAGTGCAATTGCCATTTGCGGGTGTTTCCATTGAAAGGTATTTTGCTAATGAGCCGTAATGCGTCTTGCGTTTCTATGGTGACGGCACAGCGATCTCAGCTGCCTACAGCTGTTGCTGTTATTGTTTTTAACATTGACAAAAACAGCGCTTGATTGCTGAAAGGCAAAGCCCGTGTGGCGCTGCAGCGGCCACAGATAAGGGCGCACTCACACTAGGGCCAGTTGTTCTGTACCGCGCTGAAGCTCTAATGCCCCCTCCTCTGTCCCCCGCTGGCCCGCACTCACACCACCTCCAACCCAAGCCTGCAAGCACGGTTTCCTCCGTTGATACAGAGGGACTATTTGTTTACCAACACGGCGGATGTGCGCTTTAACCTGACTGCAGAAAGAACGGAGGGGAGATATGCAGCCGACAATATAAGGAGAGTCCTGAACGTAATAAACTGTTTTAACAACCGGCAAGAGCCTTCTCTTCTTCTATCTCTAGATGCAGAGAAGGCTTTTGATAGGGTTGAGTGGAGGTTTCTTTTCTCTGTTTTACACAAATTTAATTTGGGAAAAAATTTTATTGAATGGGTTAAAGCTATTTATAATTGCCCAAAAGCGGCTGTTATAACCAATGGCATTTGTTCTGATTTTTTTTCATTAACAAGGGGGACGAGGCAAGGTTGCCCATTGTCGCCTTTACTTTTTGCTATGGTGATTGAACCATTGGCGGCAAGTGTCAGAGATAACACAAGCATTCAAGGTTTAAGGATTAAAAACTATGAACATAAAATTTCTTTATATGCAGATGACATTCTTTTATACATTACAGATCCAGAGAAATCAATAATACATTTACAAAATACGATTCAACAATTTGGAAGCTACTCTGGATATAAGATAAATTTTACTAAATCTAATGCTGTTCTCTTACACATGCCGCCAACAGAAAAAATCCTTTCATCTTGTAGTTTTCAGTGGACATCAGAAAGCTTTAAATATTTGGGTATAAGTATTACTCCGAATTTACATAACCTCTTCAAAGAAAATTACACCCCCCTTGTACACAGGGTTAAATCAGACTTGTTAAAATGGTCCTCCTTACCTCTTTCATTATTAGGACGTATAAATGTTATCAGAATGAATGTTCTCCCAAGATTCAATTTTCTTTTTCAGATGTTACCATGCTTCTTGGCTGTGGATTTTTTTAAACCATTAAATCGTTGTATTTCAAATTTCATTTGGAATAATAAGAAACCTAGGATTAGCTTAATGACTCTAATGAAGCCGGAACCTATGGGAGGTCTCGGTCTCCCTAATCTGCAATATTACTTTTGGGCAGCCCAGTTAAGGAACATGGCATCATGGATATTGGAGAGACAAGAATCTCTGTGGGTCCAGATGGAAACAGAGTCCCTTAAACCTTTACCTCTGGTTTCTCTTTTGTTTATAAATAATTTTGAAAAGATAAATGAACTGGACAAATGTTTTTCCGTTTTTAATACTCTGTTAACATGGAAAGCTTGTAGGAAAAAATATGGTATCACTTCTTGTACTTCTGTGGACTCACCTATTTACCAAAATCCAGATCTGAACATTCAAACAAAGATCAACATAAGAGAATGGACAAACTCCGGTTTAATACAATTTAAAGGCCTATTTAATCTGAATAGGCAATTAAAATCATTTGCTGATTTAAGAAAGGAATACAACATTTCTAATAAAGATTTTTTTAAATATTTACAAATCCGGAGTCTTGTCCATTCACTTATTAAAGCAGACAAACTGCGGTTTGTACTATTCGAGATAGAAGATATATTAATGTCCTCTGAAACAATAAAAGGGAAAATAAGTGAATTTTACAACATTCTCTCAAGAGGAGGTAAGTCATCTTTCCAGATTATAAAGAAGTCATGGGAAAAGGACTTAGAGATGGTCTTTGAAGAAAATACCTGGTTAAATATCTGTGAAAGAATACACTTTCCATTCACTAGCAACAAAATTAAGGAATCTAATTTTAAATTCATTCATAAACTATACCTAACACCAACAAAAATGCATAAAATCTCCAAGACTATCTCAGCAAAATGTCCCAGATGTAAAAGAACGGATGGGACATTTATACATATGTTTTGGGAGTGTGACCTTCTACAAAATTTTTGGAAATCAATTCACTCCTTTACACAATCTGTTTTGAAAATAAAATTTGATTTAAGTCCCAGTTTCTATTTGTTAAATGATCCATTGCATCTTCAATTAGATACGAAAAAATGCAGGATATTAATTATGATAACATACTTTGCGAAGAAATGCATACTCTTATTTTGGAAAGATGATTTCCCTCCAACTCTTAAGATTTTTACAAATCAGATTTCAGCTTTTTTACCCTTAGAAAAATTAACTTTGGAAAAACATAAATGTGGTCATATTTTTCAAGAATTTTGGTTTCCATTACTTTTAGGTCTGGAGGAATTTTCTAAAGGGCACATATGATTGGTTGAGCCCTGAATTGGTGCCCTATAGAGCAGGGCAGACCTTAATATTAAATATATGTATCTCTGTAAAATATATGCGTATGTTTGACTATGTGGATGTACAAACGTGTTGCGAGCACGCTTATGTGTATGTTGGTGCAGGTAAGCACATATAGGTGCAAATACCCACTAATGTCAGTGAAGACAGATTGCTGCTTTTCCACCCTTTTTTTTTTTTTTATTGATTTAGATATTTGTATATTTGTTTATTTTTTGGTTTGTTTTTGTTTGTTTGTTCTGTTTGTATTTTGTTTTCTTGTCTGTCCTATATAGCTAGTATATATACATGGGTTTAACAAAAAAAAAGAAGAAAGAAAGAAACTGTACGAGTCACCCTATCATCGATATTGTTTCAGGATGGATATTTTTGTTGTTGTATCTTTTTTGTTAATTTATTGGAAATAAAAATATATTAAAAAAAAAAAAAAAAAAAAAAAAGAAAGAACGGAGCCTTTTAAACACCAGCGGTGATGAGGCGCTGACAACAATATAGGTGGTTGTGTCCACACACCCGTACAGGTTTATGTGACTTAAGGTGACATGTCGGCGCAGGAGGGAGTGGGAGCGTGGATGTGAGCCAGTCTCCTTCAACCATGCACGGAAAAGGGGAATGATAGGAAAGGGTTTTCTAATTTAATGAGAAACAATGCCCAGGTCAGCAATGCATGACAATAAATATGTGGTTCATTTGTCCCCTCAAGTTACATAAACCAACACAGCGTGGACACACACGCTGTTCTCCGCGGCTCCGCAACGAGCGCTTTTTTTTTTTTTTTTTAAATTAAGCTCCGGTAGCGACCGGCTAAACTACGGAAGGATAGGCTACTGTAAACCAGCGCGGATCCGCGGTGTTTATCAAAGCTTGGTCGCCGTGCTGAGGCACCGTGGGTTTGAGCTGCGGTCAGGCTGCATTACAACTCCTCAGGCAGCTCCGTGTCGGCGGCTTTTTGACTCGTTACTCACTGGTCGTCTGTGTGTTAGCGATGGTACAGCCTGAGTCCCGTAAAGCTACAACAGGTGTTGTTGTCTCTTTTCACCTCCTCTCCCTCTCTCCCTTGAGTGCTGCAGTGCGCTGCGCTGCACACGTTTACACAGAGATCCGCTACATTATGTCGGCTTTGCTTGTTTACATTTCACAGTAAAACTCCCATTGAAAAGGAACGATTAATTGCAAGTAATTTAATTTAATCGATTAAATTCTTATCGACAATTAATCGATAGTCGATTAATTGTTTGCATCCCTAAAAATGCATGATTTTCTTTTATATAATGCACATCTATTTACTCAAATATCACAAATTATTTGATTTTTTTTTACCAAGAAGTCTGGAAATTAGGGTGTGGAAAAAGTATGGAATTTGGAAATTTCAAATGTGTAGGAACGCTGAACATACCTTGTTATACCAACGACCAACAGATTCAACGTGACGTTTTTATTTTGAGCATAAATGAAAAGATCATCCAGCTGACCTCTCACCTGTAAAGGTGTGTCCTGTCTCCTCAGGTGACCTGCCCGTTGCTTAGCAACCTGGACAGCAGCAGCCAGTGGGTGGCCGGCGTGGCGGACAAAGCTCTGAGGGCCATGGAGCAGCAGAGGAACGAGGTGCTGGTGATGAAAGCTCAGATCGAAGGCCACACCTTCCTGCCCCAACCGGACCAGGCCGACGAAGGGTAAGGGATGAAGGCTGGTGAAGGCTGGTGAAGGCTGGTTCAACAGGTGAAGGCTGGTGAAGGCTGGGGAAGGCTGGTCCAACAGGTGAAGGCTGGTGAAGGCTGGTCCAACAGGTGAAGGCTGGTCCAACAGGTGAAGGCTGGTCCAACAGGTGAAGGCTGGTTCAACAGGTGAAGGCTGGTGAAGGCTGGTGAAGGCTGGTTCAACAGGTGAAGGCTGGTGAAGGCTGGTGAAGGCTGGTCACAGGTGAAGGCTGGTCCAACAGGTGAAGGCTGGTGAAGGCTGGTCACAGGTGAAGGCTGGTCCAACAGGTGAAGGCTGGTGAAGGCTGGTCCAATAGGTGAAGGCTGGTGAAGGCTGGTTCAACAGGTGAAGGCTGGTCACAGCCAGGTGAAGGCTGGTCACAGGTGAAGGCTGGTGAACAGCCAGGTGAACAGGTGAATGTGAACAGGTGAATGTGATTGGCTGACAGCAGGTGAACAGGTGAATGTGATTGGCTCACAGCAGGTGAATGTGATTGGCTGACAGCAGGTGAACAGGTGAATGTGATTGGCTGACAGCAGGTGAACAGGTGAATGTGATTGGCTGACAGCAGGTGAACAGGTGAACAGGTGAATGTGATTGGCTGACAGCAGGTGAGCAGGTGAATGTGATTGGCTGACAGCAGGTGAACAGGTGAACAGGTGAATGTGATTGGCTGACAGCAGGTGAGCAGGTGAATGTGATTGGCTGACAGCAGGTGAACAGGTGAACAGGTGAATGTGATTGGCTGACAGCAGGTGAGCAGGTGAATGTGATTGGCTGACAGCAGGTGAACAGGTGAATGTGATTGGCTGACAGCAGGTGAACAGGTGAACAGGTGAATGTGATTGGCTGACAGCAGGTGAACAGGTGAATGTGATTGGCTCACAGCAGGTGAACAGGTGAATGTGATTGGCTGACAGCTCCTCCCCCCCCCCCCTCCTCCAGGATCCCTGAGCCGGACCTGAAGCTGCTCCACGCCTGTGATTGGATGATCATCGAGTGGGCGGAGCTGGTGTCAGAGTTCCTGCAGCAGGACTCGTCTCAGGCGCTGGTGGACGGACTGAAGCCGCTTCCTGCCGAGGAGTTCCACTTCTGGAGGAACCGGCTGAAGAACCTGCTCTTCATCCAGAACCAGGTGGGTCGGGAGAACCAGATAGAACCAGACACCTGCACCATACGTGTTGCTATGGAGACACCAATGACAACATCAATGAGCTGATGAAACCTGTGTGTTGTTGTGTTGTTGTGTCAGCTGATGAGCAGCAGAGGGCAGCAGGTGGCGTCCATCGTCCAGACGACGGAGAGCGTCTACTGGTCCACGCTGAGGGACATCTACCGGGACGTCCAGGAAGGTACAGCTCACTCTGACCTCTCACCTCTCTGGTCAAACAGTATCAAATATACAGTTGAAAACACAAAACATAAACATTATAAAAATTAAAAACAAGTGAGCGATATGCTTCACCTAACAAAACAAAAACAGAGTAAGTGTTTACGTTTCTTAACTGTGCTTCATTCATTCTTCGTTATATTAATTGTTCACATACTAATCCTATTACCCACATTTCTACATATCATATAGAGGGATTATCTGTTTACCAACAAATCAGGATGCGTGCGCAACCTGACTGCAGAAAGAACCGGTTGTCATGGTTACCTCTATGGATCTAGTGTAGTCAAAGCGGTGTTAGCTAGCGATGTTGTCAGCCTACCACAACAGTTTATCACCCACTGATGTAGTGTGTGTTTTATACATAGACGGTTTTATAGTTTTATAACGGCAGGAAAAAAAAAAAACGTCAGGACGGAGGATCGAGTTTGTACCGCGGCAACGGCAACTCAACCACGGGACAAGCCACGGACACTCACAGCACGGCGTCGGTCGGTCAGCGGTAAAAACAACACTGTCACTGTGCATCCCTGACGTTACCTACAGCTATTTAACAGACAATCATGTTCAGGAAAATACTCATGATTACAAAACTCAGTGTCTGTGAGGACTGAGCTGCTGCCTGGTCAGAGACGAGGGAAGAGGACGGACATGTCTAAAGTCTGGAACAACTGCATAACGTAACTGTAACGTTACGTGCATGGCTGAGTATGTACCGGTAATCTAAAACAATGTAGCTTAACGTTAATTAATCTCATCTTGCTTTCCATTAGTATGTGACCTCGTCTTCAGTCACTGTCGTAGTAAACATTTCACAACTCATTCGCTGCAGTTATAACGTTACAGCTGTGTCTGTGAGCATTTAGCTTTATCACCATTCAAACCAACGTATCTAACACGTTATATTGCTCGAAATTAATCGCCAATGTACTATTTTCTCTCTCGTTTGCCTTGAAAGGGGTGCGAGTTGACGCTATTCTGTAAATTTTGCGCGTTTTGTTATTTTTATCAAAACAATTAGTGCAACTAACAGCACAAAAAGACCTGATCACGGCTCTTGCTGCTCTCTTTCTGCAGGCGACATGCGCAGTAGAACGTCAGTGACGTAGGCTGGTAATCCCTCTATATGTATACTGTACATCATTACACATCACACATCATACTTGTATATACATTAATTCTACAGAATATACATTATAATAACACATATCATATATCCATCGAAATATACTCCATATATAAATATACCATGTTGTCTTACTTTGATAAATGCTGTTTTGTTAATATTTTGAATTTCTTTGTGTTTGTGGTGAGTTTGATATTTTTCGGCAGTGAATTCCATTCTTTCATACCTCTATACAAAACTGTACGCTTGATGGCGTTAGATCTTGCTTTAGGTGATGTAAAGTTTCCTACAGCTGCATGTCTGCTGATATATTTATGACTCTCTGCACTAAAAGTGAGGTTTTTAAACAAGATAAAAGGTGTTTTTAGGACAGATATATTTCTAATAACAACAAACACTGATGAGCTGCCGTGTGTGTGTGTGTGTGTGTGTGTGGTTGCCAGGCGTGGAGGAGGCGCGGGACGTGACTGAGAAGCTGAGCGGTCTGGAGCAGCAGCTGGAGGAGGTGCAGCAGCTGCAGTACGACCAGGTGCAGCTGTTCACTATGGGATGCACCGATAACCGACGCTCGTCAACCGATTATTAACCATTAACCGATAAGATCAAGACGCTCGCGGCGCATAGAGCTCTGGTAAAGAGAGTAACGACAGCATTGGTCCAATGGCAGCGCCTCCTGGTGGAGGAATATGGGTTTTGCAAAAGCGCCCAAGAACTGACATCTCTGCATTGTTGGTGAATGAGCAGTGTGGTGTTTTCAATAATTTAAGGACATTTATAGATCACCCACGTTAATAGCATCATTGAGGATCCTTTACAGATAAACATTAACACATAGGAGAGTAAAAAAAAACAGTTGTCTACATGAATGTTTCAATCTACATTTTTTAATAAACAAATTATAAGTATAATTTGATATGACCAAGACACCTAAAAACAAAAACACGGCCGTTTTCATCAATTGACCCTTTGTCAAGGCCCCGCCCCCCACGGTTACTGTTGCTAGGTTGGACAAACAATGGTCACGGAAGGGTTAACTCCCTTTGGAAACCATTGAAAATTAGGAAGATTTAAATAGCTAGTAAGGGAAATTTGAATTAACTTACATATCAGAAAAATGGTGTCCGTGATAGAGGACAGACCTGGCTAAAGAGCGATTGAACGGGCATTACCTGACTTTTCCGAAAAATGGGGAAAAACCATTGTTTTGGTCACTCACTAGCTAGTAGCTAACGACGCTAGCTAACGTTAGCTACAAGCTAATCTCCGCCGATCTCCCGTTTCTCCTCGTAAAACTTCACAAAGTTCAAAAGACATTAGCAGCGGTAATGTTACGTTTGTTAGATAATTATGAAGGTATTAGATCTGCTCTGTTTATGAACACGACCAGAGAGTGGACTGGAGAATGAATGAGCTTAACGTTAGCACTTCAGTAATACAGCCAGGGAAAACGGCTCACTTCTCATGAGGACTGCACAACAACAACAACAACAAACAAAACTTTGCAGTTAACCCCTGACCTATGCCTAGAGCTCCCCCTAGTGGACCACCCCCAAACCCTATTATTAAGCTCAACTAAATACATAACAGAAGGTTAAAGTAATATTATATACAGTACATAGGCTAAGTATGTTTATTGATGTCTTGTGTTTAGGGAATGGGATAAAAATGACTCTGGGAATACGTTCCAGATATCGTGAGTTGCTATTGCAGGAACCCCAGGCACACATTTTAACCATATTGAAAAATTATAAAGTAGTTTTTGCCCAAAAGTTGCTGTCTACCTATCTCGTTTCATAGGGTTTCATTCCAGGGTTGTCCAACCTTAGAATGTTGCGCAACACGTGACATGGGGAGAAGCGCTCTGATTGGTGGAACAGCAGACCAATCAGAAGGCCAACAAAGGGTCAATTTAGCAGCAAGTGGGCAACACACATACATTGGAGTGAATGGGTTTTCTGGTGCTTTTGCAATACCCATATCCTGCCACTAGGGGCGCAAAACCCTTAAACCCTGAAACCCTTAAACCCTTACCACGGGAGTCAATGGTGGTGTCCTTACTCTCTTTTCCAGTTTTTTTTTCTTTTTTTTTCTTCAGCGCCGTTGTTACAGGTGATGCACATGTCTGTCTACACATGTCCGTGTAGCTACATGTATTGTCTGATCTTCCTTCATGGGGGCTGCTGCACATACTGTCAGTCCTCCTGTGGAACTTTTAGCTGTGAAATATGACTGAAGGCAGTGAACTCTGCACGTGTCGACACGCCCCCATGAGTTGACCACATAAGGAGCTAATAATAAATAAATAAAAAAACGCTAGTATTAGGGTTGTTGGGTATACCGGTACTAGAGTGGTACCGGGGTACTGAGGCATTTAAAACGGTACCATACTGCGCTTAGATGGGACCGGTACTTTTCAGAGTACAGAATCACATTTGAATCAATCAGAATCAATGTGGTCTACGTATGGGAAACAATAGGTGTGTGTTTGAGTAACATGAACGTTTGTGTTTAATTCTATAAACTACTGAGAACAATTTCTCCCAAAAATTACAACTGGTCAAAATAACAAAAAAGATGCAGTGTTTTCAGACCTCAAATAATGCAAAGAAAACAAGTTGATATTCATTTTTAAACAGACCACTAATGTTTTAATTTAGGAAGAGTTCAGATTAATATAGATGGACATTTAATCCTGCAGCATCAGTAACTGTTAACTGATTTACTGATTACTGATGCATATGTTATACAGGGCTCCAGACTGCGACTAAATGGTCGACCAGTAAATTTGCCCCGATTTTTTTTTTTTTAATGACCACTGTGATTGGCTAATGTGTGAAAAGAAGCGTGTGTTTCTCTTCTCCACATCTCGGAGGAGACGTCTTTCCACAGCGCAGCTCCGTGTGAAACAGCAGCAGACACACAGACCGGCGACCTGCACGTGTGTGTGCTGAACATCACCCGCGATATTTTTCTTTCTTCCGACGGCTCGCTACAAACTTTAAACATCCCATAATATGCTCGCGCTCTCAGCAGCGGTACTCAAATCGTCACAAGGCAACGAAGCAGGTTGAGGGGGAGGTCTGTGGGTCTGTTCTTGGATGAGTTTACCACAAGGTGTGTGTCTAAACATTATAGTTTCTGCATTTATCAAAGTATTTATCAGTAATACAGTGAAAATTTACTTTGCAAGTCGATTTCGGTGTGCGCCCCTAAATTTTCTGCTTGCGCTCCTAAAATTTTAAGTTAGGGGCCACTGTGCTCCTAGTCAAAAAAGTTAGTCTGGAGCCCTGTTATAGTTCTAAGATTTTCTATTAAAATAAAGCCAATAATGACATTTTTGTGTTCTCTTTCGACAGCTGGGAGAGCAGATGGAGTGTGTTCTGGAGGAGGTGCGTCAGGTCTGGACCAGGTCTCAGTTCTACTGTAAACCCTCCAGGATGGTGGTTCTGCTGCAGGAGCTCTGCAACCTGCTCATACACCTGGTACTAGGGCTGTCTCTCTGTGTGTGTGTGTGTGTGTGTGTGTGTTACTGTGTGATGACCAGCACCGCCTCCTCCTCCTCAGAGCAGGGAGTTCCTGCGGGGCCCGGCGGTCCTGTCCGGTCTGGGCTCAGACCCCGGTCCGGTGCTGGACGACGTGGGCCTGGTGCTGTGGAACCTGCAGAGCTTCAGGGAGGTTTACAGACGGACCCGGGCCGAGCTGGACCTGCAGAACCAGGTACCGGAGCTGCTGCTACGCTGCTGTTACGCTGCTGTTACGCTGCCTCAAAACAACTTGGAAGTCCGAATGAATCCCCAACTTGGAAATGTCCAACCTCCGACATCGCTGCGTTCACGCTGCAGGAGCTGGGAAGAAGAGACACACCGATACCAGAGGGAAGTTTGATGTAATGTGGCTCATCACTAGTTGCGTTTCCATCCACCTTTTTTTATTCGCATTTTCAAAATATGCGAATAAATACTTGGATGGAAACGCCAGAAATTTGAAAAAAGGGAGTAAATGCACATAAAGGTTTATACGCTTTGGGGGGGGGGGGATTTGTCAGCGTATCGATAAAAGGAAAATGCGACTTTTTGTGATGGAAACAGATGATGTGAATTGAGGCAGAGTTTGTGGGTGAAGCTGCTGGACTTCACCCAGCGACGCCCCGGTGTCCCAGCTCTCCTCTCTGCACCGCAACACAAACGCTCCGTAACCCGTAATCTTTTGTTTATGACGGTTAAGGCTTCAGGTCAATCTATTTGTGTTTTAAAATCTGATCAATCAATCAATCAATCAATCAATCAATCAATCAATCAATCAATCAATCAGTCTATGCATAGGGAAAAATATGCATTAAAACCTCAACAAAACAACTTAAATGTTTAAATTCTAACGGTTGAAGACGTAGGCATGACGCCAAGTTCAACGCCATTCAGTTCTTCTTTGACAACTCGGAGTTTGTGTTTTTCCGACTTCGGAGCGGTTTTGAACGCAGCGTTGGTGTGGCCACACACACACACACACACACACACACACACACACACACACACACACACACACAGGAAGTCAGGGAGTCTTTTCAAAGTAAAACAGGAAGTGACGGAGCTTCGCTGTGTGTCTGCAGAGCTGGAACTTCCCGTCACACCTGGTCTTCATCCACCTGGACAAGTTCCAGCTGCGTCTGCAGGGTCTGCAGGTACACACACACACACACACACACACACACACACACACACACACACACACACACACACACACACACACACACACAGGGCTCAGTGTGAGGTGAGACTGAGGTGTTAAAGGGATAGTTCACTCAAAATTGAAATTTGGCTTCCCTGAGTTACAGCGGGGCTCCGTGCAGCACTGCATGTCCATATGACGGTTGAGAACGGAGCTCACTTTTCTTCTTCGTAACAAAAAGACACACCAAAAAACATCCAGATACCTCCATACTGCTCGTCTGTAATGTCCCTCTTGTATTGAAGCCCCGACATGAGAAATTGTTCAGAAAAAAATTAAATAAGTCTGTATTTTAAGCTTGTTTGTATCAGAAGCTCCAATTTGGACGGATTTGGACGCTGCAAACAAGCTTGAAATATAGACTCATTAAATTATTTTCAATACAAGAAGGACATTACATACGAGCAGCATGGAGGTATTTGGATGTTTTTTGGTGTGTCTTTTTGTTACAAAGACAGTTGGTATCCATTTGCAACCGTCATATGGACATGCACTGCTACGCCGAGACCCCCTGTAACTCAGAGAAGCCACGGAGGACTCTGAAACTTCTCCCAGCCCTTAGTCCACATGAGGGGGAGGAGATCATGAGGGAAATTTCAATATTGGGTGAACTACCCTTTTAAGCCCCGCCCCACCCCTCCCCCTGCAGGAGGCGCTGTCCGTCAGCCTGCAGCTGCGGCGGCTGGACGAGGCCGTGGTGTCCGGCGTGGGCAGCAGCAAGTGGACCGGTCTGGTCCAGGACCTGCACCAGGACTTCCTGCGCCACGTCGCCGTGCTGTCGGAGTGGAGCCGCGACCCCACCGACCCCGACGACCAGGTGAGCTCAGCTGACCCCTCAGCTACTTCCCATAGATATATATATAAGAAGACTAGATACACCGAGTCGGTAACCAAGGAAACGTCACTTCCGGTCAGAGCCGTGGGGGAAAACAAAGCGATTCCCCCGGAGACATACGTGTGAAAACGCTGCATTTTAAACCTTTGTCTAACGCTTGTCTGCTGTCAGGTCTTAGTCTGAATCACTTGTATCTGCTGACAAAGAGCTAGATACAGGGTTCCTACGCAAGTATGTAAAGTATGGAATTTGATTTTATACATTTCCAGGTCTGGAAAAGTATGGAAAATGGAAACTATTGTATGGAATTATATTTATCTTAATACTGATCTGGGTTTGGTCTTGTCTGAAGTTATTTGGGTTAATTATTTTGTATGCACTATTGTACCTAGCTACAATCTCCTGGAAATTATTTGGTTGCATAATGGCATACACATTCAGAAAAATCAAAACAAATGATAAATTGCATGTTTTTTTTTATATTATGCACATCTATTACCTAAATATCACAAATTATTTGAATCTTTTTACCGAGAAGTCTGGAAATTAGGGTCTGGAAAAGTATGGAATTTGGAAATTTCAAATGTGTAGGAACCCTGTATATATTAAAAAACTCATCACCATCCGGGTCGATTGTTGTCCGTACATTTTAAAATATTGGCTCTTTCCCAGTCAGTCACATCTCGCCTACACCGAGTCGGTAACCAAGGAAACGTCACTTCCGGTCAGAGCCGTTACACGGTTGGGTAAAGATATAAAAGTTCAGGTTGTGGTTTTTCAGTTTATTTGCGGTGCAAAATGGTAACAACAACTCTTAGGCATCGTCTCCGAGTGTGTAGAGCCGCCGGCGGTTACCAAGGCAACGCCACCTAAACGTCAGACAAACAGTTCCTCCATAGACAGACGGATGTGACTGACTGGGAAAGACCCAACATTTTAAAATGTACGGACAACAATGGACCTGGATGGTGATGAGTTTTTAATCTCTAGCTCTTTGTCAGCAGATACAAGTGATTCAAACTAAGACATGACAGCAGACAAGCGTTAGACAAAGGGTTAAAATGCTGCGTTTTCACACGTATGTCTATGGGGGAATCGGTTTGTTTTCCCCCACGACTCTGACTGGAAGTGACGTTTCCTTGGTTACCGACTCGGTGTATAGATATATAAGAAGAATAGATGACTCACCCGCCGCTGCTGCCCAATGACACGGCGTAGCCAGTACGGCGGCCATCTTGGTAAGGTCAACTCTCTCCCTCAGAGCATTAAGCCTCTGCTGCATGATCTGCTATAACGACCACAACTTGCTCAGTTTTTGTCCGATTTCAAAACGGTTTGATTTTTATGAACGTCTCTGCAGTTATGATGCAGCTACTTAAAATCACAGATCAGTTTAATAATGTATTTTTTTTGTAAAAGTAACATTATAGTGACATTATGCAAATAGTTAAAGTAATAGCTACATACTGATTTATTTTTCACAGAGTTATGAATCGTTTTTTTAGTGAAGATGACTGGATCACCTATCTACTGCACTGTAACTGCAGCAGAGTCAGAGACAGTTGCCCGTTCCAATATGGCCGACTGTGAGCTACGCCTGTGTGTAGTCAGATCCTCCCCCTTGCTACTTCCTGTCTGACGGACTGTCTGACCCCCCCTCTCCCCTCCCCCCAGGACTTCCAGCTGCAGCTGGACCAGTTCCAGCTGCAGGTGCTGGACCTGGAGCGTCGCCTGGTCTCCGTCCTGACGGCCGCCCTGGAGACCTGCAGCTCCTCGCTGTCTGCAGCCAAGGTACTGGACCTTTAACACACAATACCACAGCTCTACTGCTGGTTCAGTCTGGAGGAAAAGTCTTGTTTGTAATTTCTATTTAATTTGTGAACATTTTAGTCATTAACATTAAAACTCTCTTTCTTTCTGGTGGTAAAATAAGAGGTAAAGGTTAAAAAAAAAGGAATTCTCTAAAAAGAAAACAGAGTGTGGGAGAAAATCAGATGTATGTATTTAGTGTGGAGCCTGCTGTGCTGTGTGTTTCAGCTGGTCAGCATGTTCCTGTCGGTGCTGGAGCGGCCCCTGATCCAGGAGCAGCTGCGGCCCCAGCTGGCCCGGCTGGTGGACACGGTGCTGTCCGAGCTGGACCAGACGGAGCAGCTGTTCTGCAGCCACAGACACAGTCCAGAGTCTCTGAGCCGCTTCGGTCCGGCCGCCGCCGCCGGCCTCAGCTGGGCCCAGCAGCTGCAGCTCAGAGCCCAGGACTCCATGAGGAACTACCAGACCTTCCATCACCTGTGAGGACCGGGTCACACCGGGCCGCACTCACCAAGATGTTCTTAAAGGGATAGTATAATTTTTTTAAAGTGGGGTTGTATGATCTCCAAATATCCCCTAAGTACTTTAATTGCAGTAGAAGACTCTCTGCACTCCTCCCGTTAGCAACGCCAGCCCATAATAGCCCTGCCCAGAGATTTACAACATACAGTGTTGTGAACAGACCCAAAGAAACGGCCTATTTTCACGGCCTAAAAGAGGTTTTACCTGAAAAAAATAAATACACAGTTCCATTGTTCACTATAATATTATTTTTTCCAGCCCTTCAAAGTGCAGGAAAAACACAGTTTTTATTTGGACCTAACCAACTGCTGATCGGCGGGCGCTAACCCTGGGCGGAGGGATACGTGAGTTGGTTAGGTCCAAATAAAAACTGTGTTTTTCCTGCACTTTGAAGGGCTGGAAAAAATAATATTATAGTGAACAATGGAACTGTGTATTTATTTTCAGGTAAAACCTCTTTTAGGCCGTGAAAATAGGCCGTTTCTTTGGGTCTGTTCACAACACTGTATGTTGTAAATCTCTGGGCAGGGCTATTATGGGCTGGCGTTGCTAACGGGAGGAGTGCAGAGAGTCTTCTACTGCAATTAAAGTACTTAGGGGCTATTTGGAGATCATACAACCACACTTTAAAAAAATGATACTATCCCTTTAATGAGCAACTAAATCCCTAAACCACTTTTTTCTGCTGAAAACAAATGTATTTGGGTATGAAGTAGTGTTGTTGATTGATTCTGGTCCAAGTTTTGACATTTTAGTCAAAATATTTCAATTTGGTGTATTTTGTAGTAAAAATGTAGAGTGACTGCCCTCTATGGTTGAAACACGGCTATTACAATCACATCTTCCTATTGGCTGAGATGGAGGCAGATGACGGTTTGGAGGCAGCTTTCATCACCGGCCACCAGCTCCCCGACCAATCAGCACGGGTTTAGTTGCTCTTTAAGAAAGATCTTAAGAAATGTCGGGGCCAGTTGGGTCCGGGTCCAATTTTCACGAGTCCATTTGGGTTCGGGTTCGTCAGATTGGCCCCGTGAAGACCTCTAGTCCATCTACAGAACCGTGTGTGTGTCTGTGTCTGTGTGTGTGTGTGTCTGTGTGTGTCTGTGTCTCTGTGTCTCTGTGTGCAGCTGCCGGTCCGAGCTGGTCCGGTCCCGGTTCACGTCGGTGTCGGAGCGGCTGCAGGACTTCAGGGACTCGCTGCGGTCGGACTGGAGCTCCCAGCTGGACTCGGACTGTAGACTGATCCTGGACCAGCCGCTCATACACATCCAGCAGCAAGGCATGCTGGGAGTCGGCAGCTGCTCCCAGGTCAGTGAGGAGGAGCCTCCTGCTCTCGGCCAATCAGCACGCAGCTTCACCCTGACTCACTCACTGTTTTATAGACGTTTTATCCAATCCGTTTTAACATTTTGCACTATAGAGAATGTGAAGCTGAAGCTTTTATTTTTATTTTTTTTATTTAACCTTTATTTAACCAGGCGGAATCAATTAAGAACAAGTTCTTATATGGCCTGACAAGAGGCATAAGCTTCTTGAGGGGAGGGGGAGGGGAGCTGTGAGGGAGAAAAGCAAATATGCACAACTATACAAACATTCAGCAAAAAAACAAGGCATAAAAGTTAATCACAAGGATATTCAGCATAAAAAGACAAGATTTTTACAAGCATAAAGAGTAAATAGCCAAGGTTTTTACAGACATTACAGGATTCTTTAGAGAGCCTAAAAGTTGAGAGAGGGTAAATCTTTGGAGGAACGCAAACGTAAACAGAGAGCGGGGAAAACGGAGGAAAACGAGCAAGAAGAAAAAGAGAAAGAAAAAGAGATGAGAAAGATGGACAAAAAGAAAAAAGAAATGGAGAAGGGGAAGGGAAACGGAGGAGGAACGTATCGTGATAAACTCAAATTTAACGAGAAACAACGGTACACAGAAAAACTACAACTTATTAACGGTGTCGATCCCTAACTTAGGTTTTGCCGTTAAGGGACTGGATTCAAGACCCAGATTTACTCTCCACTGACTCATCCAGACATCGTCAACTATCTGGTTTTTGCTATTAGTGCATCTACTACTGTAGCAGCAGTACTGTCCCACCATGATTACTGTTAAGCCACTTTGGGGAACTTTTTTTAGGGAGATGAGCAAGTGTTTACATCCACGATCCTCCAAAGATGGCGCCCAACGTCCCACAATGCAAAGCGGCGTGACGTACTGTAACTTCACATTCTCTATTGCCTGGTTTGGAAACTTGACTGTAGCCAACAACAACAGGCTGGTAGCCGCATCAACGTGGCCAGTCAGATCTCTGGGAGGAGGCATCAGCCCATCTTATAGACCAGGGGTTCTCAACTAGTCTCACTCTGGGCTACACATGTTCCCATGGTCATTAAGTCGTGACCCACTTTTATAGAATTCTAACCAAGATTTTTTTTTTAAGCCTTTAAAAACTCATTTATCTCTTTATTGAGCAAAGTGCATTTCAGAGCACATGAATGAAACTGAGGAGTTACCATGACAACTGCATGTACGGAAGTGAATAAAAAAATATCAAACTGCACAAAATTGAGACCAACAAAACGATATATTTGACTTCTAATGCGTCTCTGCATTCAGAGCATGTTCACAAAAGTGAATAAATATCAAACTGCACAAAATAAAGACCCACAAAACAAAACAAGATTCACTGCATTCAGAGCAAATAATAAGAAAGTGAGGAGGAGCATTACAACTGCATGTGTTCACGTGTCTCGTGCCTTTCAAAATAAGTTATTTTTCAAAATAAAAGACATGTCCAACATCAGATGTGCATTAAATATTATTTACTTTTTTGACCAGCTGTCCGCGACCCATCCAGAACGGGTCTAGACCCACCAGTTGAGAACCACTGTTATAGACCTTTATAAAAGGCCCCTTGCATTCAGGAGAGCCGAGTTAACCCCTTCAGACCGAGTTTCAACTGTTACCTTCAGGTCGGAGGTTAAGGCTGTCCTCTATCAGGACAAATAGATATAGGTCTTCATTTGTTCCTTCTGCTGTCATGATGCTGAACAGTGTTAAACAGTGAGATCATTGACAGCTGTCTTGACCACACAGTCTGTTTTATCTCACCTCGTTGAATGCACTTTGTCTCTGTATGCACTTGGAAACTAATTACTCTGCCCACTATGTGTTCTATGTGTTCTATGTGTTCTATGTGTTCTATGTGTTGTTATGTGTTGTTATGTGTTGCTTTATGTGCTGTTTTTCCTAACAGAGGTTGATTGCTCTGTGTGTGTGTGTGTTTTATGTGTATTTATTGGTATTGTATGCTTTTATGTATTTTGGACAAATCAATTTCCCAACTGGGACAATAAAGATAACTTTGAACTTTGAACTGTGTGTGTGTGTGTGTGTGTGTGTGTGTGTGCAGCTGGAGGCCGTGCTGCAGCAGCTCAGGTGTGTGAGCAGGAACACACACGTTCAGCTCCTCCCCCACGCAGCCAGACTCTTCACCTGCAGAGACAACGTCACACACTCCTACCTGAGCCTCACACAGCTGGTGTCCCGCTACAACCAGGTAACACACACACACACACACACACTCCTACCTGAGCCTCACACAGCTGGTGTCCCGCTACAACCAGGTGTGTGTGTGTGTGTGTGTGTGTGTGTGTGTGTGTGTGTGTGTGTGTGTGTGCAGTGACAGTGACAGCAAACAAAGGGAACATGAGCTATAATTTATTTGACCATTATGGTTTTGTTTGCTACGGAAGCCGAGAACGGCCAGGTCCGTATACATTTTTTTTATTACCGTTTTCTCGTGATAACGACTTATTATTTCGTTATCTCGAGATAACAAAGTCCGTTTTCTCGTGATAACGAAATAATCATAGAATGTGTCGTTGACATGGTTGCCTAGCAACAGGAGGCTACTGTTCAGCTCGGGGCAGTTAACTTCAGTCCAGAGCGATAGATATAACATCTATCTATCGCTCTGCTTCAGTCTACTCTACTCACTGGTGTGGTTATTGTCCACACCAGCTGTCAACAATAACTTACCAGTAAGTTACACTTAACGTTAGTTTGTATAACGTCACTGTGCTGGGTTTATTTAAGGGGCTACCGGCCGGTGGTCCCATCTATCCTGTTTCAGCTAAGCTAACGTTAGCTACTGGCTGCTGCTGCTGTCAGAAATCACAACCTTATCTCCAACCATCAGACACCTGTTGCCTGCGACCACTGACATGTAGGCTAATGTTAATTTGGCAAGACAGCAGTGTTCATGAGCTTTACCTGAGCAGCAACTAGCTAACATTACCTTAGCCGAAGCTGCCATAACGTAGTCAACTCTCATGTGTTTATGCTAACCTGTAGCCCCTTAAATAAACCCGGCTCAGTAAACAAACTAACGTTAAGTGTAACTTACCGGTACTTCATTGTTGACAGCTCCTCAGAGCAGAGCAGACTAGTGGCAGCTCTTGAAGGCTGAAATCAGGATGATGTGATCACATTAATCAGCTCACTGATTTGAGTTCTACACATGGTTCTGAGCAATTATCCCACGAAAACATCTCTTCTGTTACGTTAGATCTGTAGATGTGTAGTGTTTCCAACAGACTCGCTTTAGTAGCCTCCTGCTACGAACATACAGCGGCTAACCAGCTGCTACCATGGATGTATAAACCGTCTTTGATTATATTAACCCCGTAAACAGAAGCGATTGCACCGGGGAAACATGTTGCTAGGCAACCATGTCAACGACACATTCTATGATTATTTCGTTATCACGAGAAAACGGTCTTTGTTATCTCGAGATAACGAAATAAATTAATTCGTTATCACGAGAAAACGGACTTTGTTATCTCGAGATAACGAAATAATAAGTCGTTATCACGAGAAAACGGACTTTGTTATCTCGAGATAACGAAATAATAAGTCGTTATCACGAGAAAACGATAATAAAAAAAATATTATGGACGTGGCCGTTCTCGGCTTCCGTAGTTTGCACCATAAAGTGCTGGTTTTAATTTAGTGTTTTGAGATCTGCTTTCTGCACAATAAATACATTTTTAATCAATTTATCTTTGCTAAGGGACTTCAAAAGCCATTCAGAAACACGTCCATTATCATTTTTACACTTAAATTTATACAGCGATATACTATACCTTTACCGTGAAGGGATTGGATTTATACCATGATATGAATTTTAGGTCATACGGCCCAGCCCTAGCGTGTTGTATAGTGTATATAGCGTTTTTTGATTCAATATATGTCGTGTTTTACCTAGTATTAGTTTGAATTGAATGAATGAATTGAATTCCTTTATTGTCATTCAGACCAAGGTATAAACGAAATTTAAATGCAAACCTCCATGTGGTTAAAAACATCAATAAAGATAAAAAAGACATACACACAATCAACAACAATAGGACAATAAAATACAATATTGCACAGTTTCTAAAGTGCAGCAGTCGTGTTTTACCTAGTATTAGTTTAGTTTATTGTTTATTTGTTTGAGGACAGTGCACATTCATGAACAGTTAACGCCATGGCATCCTGTAAGTGTGCCGGATTTAGCTCAAAGCTAATTTCCATCCGCAGTCCTCCGCCCTAGCATCACCTCACGTTATTTATTTGGGGTTTCCAACTTAGATTTTGGTCAATTATCACCTTAAAAAGGTATTTTGGTAGAGCCGATGCTTACTGCGACCTGCGTTTCAGGAGGAATGGCTCTCTGACCAAACAACATGAAATGACTTTTCCTAATATTGAAAGAACTGACGGACGACGTCCTCCCTTTAGGTGCTGAACGAGGTCCAGCAGGTGGAGCTTCCTCTGATCCAGGACCAGCTGCAGCAGCTGAACCAGGACCTGTCTCAACTACAGAGGACCACCTGGGGCTCTGAGGGTCAGACACACACACACACACACACACACACACACACACACACACACACACACACACACACACACACACACAGATCACACCGTGTAGACCTGACCTCTCCGCTCCTTTCCGACTCTGTTGTGAACGGCGGAGCAATTTGGACTCATTAAAGTCAATTAAAGTTATTCCACCACGTGCATTGCAGTAACTGTGTGTGTGTGTGTGTGTGTGTGTGTGTGTGTGTGTGTGTGTGTGTGTGTGCAGGTGTGCAGCAGCTGGTGGAGCAGCACAGACACACGGTGCAGATGTTTCACTCCTCAGTGCAGGAGGCCAGAGCCAACATGGAGGCCATGACACACATCATCCAGGTGAGTCAGCTGACCTCTGACCTCTGACCTCAGACCTCAGACCAGTGTTTCTGACTGCTCAGTGTGTCCCGGTGTGTGTGTGTGTGTGTGTGTGTGTGTGTGTGTGTGTGTGTGTGTGTGTGTGTGTGTGCAGGGCTGGGCGGAGCTCCAGCTGCTGCAGCGTTCAGCTGAGAGTCTGCTGCAGCCGGGAGCAGCTCAGAGCAGCGCCGCTCGCCTGAGGGAGGAGGGAGAGGAGCTGCTGCGCCTCACACAGGTAACACCAGAGACCAGAGCGGCATCTGAGAATGACTGATGCATCCTGGGTAATTTAGGGGCAGCGCCCGGCATCCCTCCATTGAAAAGTTCAGCCTAACTGTCTTGACAAACTAACTAACAAAAAGTTGTCTATTAACAGGCTATTTACAGACAACACTGAGCCAAAACCTCCCCGGTGATTCCACCAAATACGTGTAGATGTCTGGGTCAGACATTTCTGGCCACTGTGTGGAGTCATTGATCACTGTGGGAGGCTAAAGGAGCATACCGCTAGATTCATTCATTGTAATTTTTCAAGATAGCGTGAACGGTGGGTTTCAAAGAGGGTGTCAAAATAATTATGAGACAGATTTGTTTTGACTAGAAATGACATTTTGACTAGAAATAAGACAAATATTCTTGCTAAGATACTTGAGTTTTTGCAGTGTAATGCTGCATTAGCATCAAAACAAAGAAGGCTAAATAAAAAACCATAATACATACGTAGTCTAAGAAAAAAAAAGGAAAAGTTAGGGGGAGGGGCCCACTTTAGTATTCTTTAAGGGGGCCCAGAATTCATAGCAACGGCCCTGCATCAACGTGGCCAGTAAGATTTCTGGGAGCGGCCGCGTTGACGTATCGTACAGCAGCGTCAGAGGCGGCATCTATGTGTATATATCTCTGGGTAACACAGGTAGATGGAGGGGGGCCGGGGGGCCAGGTGAGCTGACCCTCCTCCTCTCTCCTCCTCCTCCTCCTCCTCCTCCTCCTCCTCCTCCTCAGGTGAACAGGAACTTGTACGGAGCCGCTGAGTCCTCTGAGTCCTGGACCAGATACCTTGACCACATCGATGACCGAGTCCAGGACGGACTGAGACAGATGCTGCTCACGGCGCTGCACTTCCTGTCTGACAACACACACAAAAAGGTACACACACACACACACACAGGTACACCAGGGTATCCACGGGGTCTTGAAAAGTATTAAAAGGTGATAAATCAATTTTGGGAAAATTAAGACCCTTAAAAGGTATTAAAAAGTATTTTCATGACTTTATAAAGTCTTACATTTTGAAGGTATTTTTTCTGAATTAGCTGTCCAAGAGTTTGAGTCCTAAAAAACATTGTAAAAGTGTGTGAATTTATTCATTTTATTAAAAAACAAAGATGAACCGGTACATAAAAAGAAAAGAAAGTTGTTTTTGTTTTTTGAGAGTGGAGCAATTTTTTATTTTTATTTTTTGATAAACTTTGCCTATAATTTATTATCCTAGCTTATTTTGAATTCTGTTGCATCATAGTGGTCTATAGTCTTTATCACAAACTAGAACTGTTAAGTTAAAAGTGTCACTGATGTAAATGGTTACAGCTTGAAGTGGTGGTGAGGTGTTGAAAAATATTGAGAAGGTCTTGAAAAAGTCTTAAAAAGGTATTAAAATTAACTTCAAGATTCACACAGTGCACCTCAGTGTAACGCTGTGTGTGTGTGTGTGTGTGTGTGTGTGTGTGTGTGTGTGTGTGTGTGTGTGGGTGTGTGTGTGTGTGGGTGTGGGTGTGTGTGTGTGGGTGTGTGTGTGTGTGGGTGTGGGTGTGTGTGTGTGTGTGTGTGTGTGTGTGTGTGTGTGTGTGTGTGTGTGTGTGTGTGTGGGTGTGTGTGTGTGTGTGTGTGTGTGTGTGTGTGTGTGTGTGTGTGTGTGTGTGTGTGTGTGCAGCGTTGCCGTGCTGCTCTCTTGTCCGTCTCTCTGCAGCTGCAGGAAACAGGAAGTGTGTTTGATCCGTCGGTGGGCGGCGGCCTCTCTGTTGTCATGACAACCATCATCAGCAACATTTACACGGCGGCCAGTCTGGTGCCGAGGATCTCAGAGGGTCGTCACGGCAACTACCAGGTAACCGTGACATCACGCCGACACCACAAAGTCAGCCATGTCTCTACCTGTCTGTCTGTCTCTATCTCTGTCTCTAGCTGTGTTTACATGAGCAAAACTTCTTAATCAGATTAAAAATTTGAGGGATCGGAAAATCCGAATCCACTGTTTACATGGGCACAAAATCAAATAATCCGATCATGACGTGCGTACACATGCACCAAGCTTTATTCAGAATAACAGCATTTTGACATGTGCAGAGCTGTCTTTTTCCCTAAAACAACAGCAGGAGAAGAGTTGTACTTCCTCTACTACTGTAAACAAACC
Organism: Trachurus trachurus; assembly: GCF_905171665.1. NCBI lineage: Eukaryota > Metazoa > Chordata > Actinopteri > Carangiformes > Carangidae > Trachurus > Trachurus trachurus. Next base: position 1,826,149 of record NC_139900.1, read on the forward strand.
AATAAACCCGGAAGTGGCTCAATTTATCCCGTTCAGTAGCCTACTCAAAATGGACCTGCACCAGATTTTAAGAGCTGTTGCTGTACTCCTATTGTACATCATAATTAAGCCGACTCAGCAACGTGTAGCCTACTACTGTTCTTGCCATTGATAAATCTCACCAGACCCATGAAAAGTACGGATGTGAACACGCCATATATGGTCAATGCAAATCAGCACGTGCATATTAATTAGCCATGTGCTAAAGCGAGATACACAGCAATATCGGGTCGGTAGGCTACTACTCGCTCTCTTTTTTCTATCCTCTCGTCAGCTCCAAACTCACTCCTTTACACCTCGTTAACTCAGCTGACAGAATAACAAGTCTCAGTAGATCAGTGTGCGCTGCTGCCAGTGTGTTTTTAAACTTAGCGGGTTTGATTCCTGTCGGACGTCACACTAGAGTGTGTAAAAGCAAAAAAATAATAAATAAATAAGAACCGAGTAGAACCGTGTCGAGCCGTGTCGCGCTAGTGGGAAAGGACCATAATAACCCCAATAACCCCCAAACAGGAAGTAACGATCGGAATAAGTGTTTACATGGACGTCGTTCAGAATAACGATCGGCATAAACCACCCCTCTCAATCCAAACAGAATTTCTTTCGGATCGAGCCGAATCCGATCAGAATCTTCCAATTGACGTGTTTACATGACACATTTTTATTCAGATCAGCCCTTTATTATGAATATTTGTGTCCATGTAAACGCACCTTCTCTCTCTGTCTGTCTCTACCTGTCAGGTGTTGCTGCAGCAGAACGTGGAGCTGTCTGCGGTGGAGCAGGAAGTGAAGCAGCACCTGCAGCAGGTGGGGGAGGAGGCGGAGCTTCTGAGGACGGGTCTGGACCGGTTCTCTCACCTGTGGCAGAGCGACAGACCGTCTGTGATGCAGGAGTTCCTGACCTACAGCCGCCAGCTGGGAGCGGAGGAGCTGGAGGCCGAGGAGACTCCCCCCACCCTGAAGGACTTCCAGAGAGAGGTCAGACACACCTGAGCTCACCTGAGACACACCGGAGTTTAGGTTAATAGGTTAAAGGGATAGTATCATTTTTTTTAAAGTGTGGTTGTATGATCTCCAAATAGCCCCTAAGTACTTTAATTGCAGTAGAAGACTCTCTGCACTCCTCCCGTTAGCAACGCCAGCCCATAATAGCCCTGCCCAGAGATTTACAACATACAGTGTTGTGAACAGACCCAAAGAAACGGCCTATTTTCACGGCCTAAAAGAGGTTTTACCTGAAAAAAATACACAGTTCCATTGTTCACTATAATATAATGTTTTCCAGCCCTTCAAAGTGCAGGAAAAACACAGTTTTTATTTGGACCTAACCAACTGCTGATCGGCGGGCGCTAACCCTAGGGGGATACGTGAGTTGGTTAGGTCCAAATAAAAACTGTGTTTTTCCTGCACTTTGAAGGGTTGGAAAAAATTATATTATATATTATATCAGTTTACAAAATATTGACGTAATTGTCAAAACTGACGTTTAAGGGGTGAGGAGGCACTCCGGATACGCAAATACACATACTAAAACAATGAAAAAGTGAGTTTTGCATAATATGTCCCCTTTAATGCTGACATGACTGGTTTCTTCTTATCCATTTTTTGACTTCCTGGGAAAAAACATTGAAGTCTGTACAAAGTTTCAGATGAGTTGGAAGATTGTTCCATGATTTGACAGATGTAAAAGAAAAGGCAGATGCTGGTGCTGCTGCTGGTCCAGTATCAGCTGAATCCTGGTCTGTGTTTTTTTTTATTTTTTTTTATTTTACTTTTATTTGCTCTTGCATTTAACTCTGTTTTTATTGTTTTGTTTGTTTTTATTCTGTCTTATGCTTCTTTTTTTTTTTAAATGTTTTGTCTTTATGTAAAGCACATTGAGTTGCCTTGGTATGAAATGCGCTATATAAATAAAGATGCCTTGCCTTGCCTTGTGTTTCAGATCGAGCTGCTGGGCTCTCTGGGCCGGGAGGTGTCTCAGCTGGAGGAGGTGACGGTGCTGCACGGCTGGCTGCAGGTGGATCAGCAGCCCTTCAGAGACTCACTGCTGTCCCTCATCAGCAGCTGGAAGGACATGTACACAGACTACCTGCTGAGCTCCGTCTGCAGCAGGTAATCACCTCTCACCTCACTGCATGTCCATATGACGGTTGAGAACGGAGCTCACTTTTCTTCGTAACAAAAAGACACACCAAAAAACATCCAGATACCTCCATAGTGCTCGTATGTAATGTCCCTCTTGTATTGAAGCCCCGACATGAGAAATTGTTCCGGAAAAATTAAATAAGTCTATGTTTTAAAGCAGATATCAGTGGAATGTTTTTGTTAATATAAGTCCTAAATAGTCCTATTTTCCGTCAGCAATCACTTACATGAAGTATTTCAGCCTAAACACGAGTCTCTCCGTCACTCTGCTCTGCTGTAACCCGAGGAGAAAATTTTCCTTGTGGGATACAAGTGTTATCCAATGAGGAGAGAGAACGGCATGAAGGGCTGTGTGTGCAGCCAAGGGATGCGCGTGAATGTGGTGACGTAGCACGAGGACCAATTGATGCCTGACAAGGGCGGGGGCTGCTAACTCATGGTGCGTTCAAAGAAACTCGTACTTTGTGTTTTTCCTTCCTGTGAAGTCATACCAGTTCGATCTGGTACGAGTTCACGGGTCGGAAGTTACGAGTGGCCGTTATAGGGAACTTTCACAGACAACAGGATGGTAAAAACACGAGCTACGGGTTACCTGGAACGCTACCAAGTCGTAGTTGTGACTTGAAGCTGTAACTTACGGTTTCAAAAGCCTGCCTTGAACGCAGCATTAGCCGAAACGGCCGTGAAGCTGATATCTGCTTTAAGCTTGTTTTGATTTGGACGGACCAGGAAGAGCAGTGCTGGGAGCTTCCGCTACAAACAAGCTTAAAATATAGACTTATTTAATTTTTCCGGAACAATTTCTCATGTCGGGGCTTCAATACAAGAGGGACATTACATACGAGCAGTATGGAGGTATCTGGATGTTTTTTGGTGTGTCTTTTTGTTACGAAGAAAAGTGAGCTCCGTTCTCAACCGTCATATGGACATGCAGTGCTGCACGGAGCCCCGCTGGAACTCAGAGAAGGAACGGAGGACTCTGAAACTTGACTTAACGTGTGTGTGTGTGTGTGTGTCCAGTCTGCAGCAGGTGAGCCGTGCTGCTGATGACTCCTCCTCCCGTGGCTCTAGTTTCCCTCTGACAGAGAGCATCCTGCTGCTGGAGGCTGCAGGGGTGGAGCTTCCTGAACACCTGGCGGAGCAGCTGCAGGTGAGTCAGCAACTAGCTGTCTGTCTGTCCACCAATCAGCTGACCTGCTGTCTCTCTTTATCATGTCCAACCCTGTAACTATGTAAATGTACTTCTTCTGTTATCTACTGGTCCTCCGTGTTTATGGACTCTTTATGTTAATAGTTGTATTGTTTTGGGGACTACGGATGTAATTTAGCACATGTGCTAAATCTGGTGTATTTACTGTGGGAACTCTAGAGCAGTGGTTCCCAACTGGTGGGTCGGGACCCAGAAGTGGGTCTAGACCCGTTCTGGATGGGTCGCGGACAGCTGGTCAAAAAAGTAAATAATATTTAATGCACATCTGATGTTGGACATGTCTTTTATTTTGAAAAATAACTTATTTTGAAAGGCACGAGACACGTGAACACATGCAGTTGTAATGCTCCTCCTCACTTTCTTATTATTTGCTCTGAATGCAAAGATATCAGTTTCTTATTAATGTGGCCTGATGCAGTGAATCTGGTTTTGTTTTGTGGGTCTTTATTTTGTGCAGTTTGATATTTATCCACTTTTGTGAACATGCTCTGAATGCAGAGATGCATTAGAAGTCAAATATATCGTTTTGTTGGTCTCCATTTTTTTATTCACTTCTGTACATGCAGTTGTCATGGTAACTCCTCAGTTTCATTCATGTGCTGTGAAATGCACTTTGCTCAATAAAGAGCTAAATGAGTTTTTAAAGGCTTTAAAAAAAATCTTGGTTTGAATTCTATAAAAGTGGGTCGTGACTTAATGACCATGGGAAGATGTGGAGCCCAGAGTTAGACTAGTTAAGTTGAGAACTCCTGATCTAGTACTCACTGTTCATTAATATGCACTGTCCCGACTAAATAAACAAATAAAGTAAAGTGTTTCAGTGTCGACCAATCAGGTGACCGGCTGTCTGTCTGTGTTTCAGTGTTGACCGTCTCCAGGAAGTGACATCATCACCTAATGATCCAGATGTGTTAACGAGCTGAGAATGTGTTTCCATGACTCTGATGACAATAAAGACTGTCAGCTGATCTGAGGTCAGGATGTTCTCACCTGTTTCCTGTCTGTCTCCACCTGTCCTCTTCACATAAAGGTGCAGCCCTCATCAAAGGGACACAATGAAATGAAATGAACATTTAATTATTTTAATAGACCTAAATAAATTCAGAATAAGTGACGTTTACCACATTTACCAACTGTTGATCAGCTACATTGACCTGAGGACTCTGAATGAAGCAGGAGACACTGAACCAACCAATCTGTAGTTTAACACCTCACTTTTGATTTTGTATTAGTTTGATGTAGGGATGTCACGATTACTTGTTTTCACAATTAATCGTGGTATTAAACGCCACAATTAATTAATCGCAAAGATTCCCAAATAAGTTTATGTAGGAACCGTATCGGCAGATGTGGCGCCAAAATAAAGGTGAATGCTCAGATACTGGTCCACTTATCTAACGTAACATTGAACTGGTTGGAATTTAAATGTTAGTGTGTCATTTGTATTAAAAAACTAAACAAAAAAGGAATAAAAACGTAAACATTTGGTCTAGATGACAATTTATGACCTGAATAGGGGGATTAGGAATTGGTCATATATTAATAGATACTTGAAATATTTTGTGTAGATAATGAGTAATGTAATTATATTTAGACTATATTTGATTTTACACATTCATAGAGTCATGAAATTAATTAATGCATAATAATCGTGATAATCGTAACACTGTGATTATTTCTCTGACAATAATCGTACCAAGAAAATTTATAATCGCAACATCCCTAGTTTGATGGTTTAATTTAATGTTTTTATGGATGATATATTATTTCATGTCTATTGGAGGTTTTCTGAACATTAATGAAGTTAATCTTCACCTTAATCCTGCTCCAGACCATGATTGGCCGGCAGCATCAGTCACCATGGTTACAACAAGGCTGCTGGCATTCATGCTAAAACCACTTTGATGGGACGTAGGTCTGGGTTTAGCCGTTTCCATGGTTACCGAGGTGGAGCCCACAGCTCTCACCAGCGTCAGTGAGACACAAAGAACAACGACACGTTAAATAAACAATTTAATAGAATTTCTCTTTTGTCAAAAGATCTAATTTACACTGACGACTTCCTGTTCTCACACTCACACTCGCACACACTCACACACACTCACACACTCTCACGCACACACTCACACACACTCTCTCTCTCAGGTGACAGACAGGCAGGTGAGGTGTTACAGTCTGGCAGTCGACAGAGACCAGAAAGTAAAAGAGGCACGATAAAGAAGATGAAGATGTTCAAACTACAGAAAGAAACCAGATCTAAAAAAAAAAAAAAAAAAAAATCAAAGTCATTGAGTCCTCGTTCACACTCTACGTCTCCATGGCAACAGAAATAAAAACAAACATCAAGTCTCTCGGCGGCCGGCCGGCTCCGATACCACAGACAGACAGAGAGCCCCGCCCCCCCCAGCTGCTGACGTCACCGCGGCAGCCAATCAGAGAGCAGCTAGCTAGCTAGCGGCGGTAGACCCCGAACATAGATATATATACTGACTAGATGGCGCCTTCTGCTCCTCAGCGTACGTCAACACGGCGGCCATCTTGGTACAGAGTTACTGACCATAGACATAATATAGTCTGACCAGCAGTCAGACCAGTCAGACCCTGTAGAACATGTTTCACTGTATTTATGCATGTGGGTGTGTGTCTGAGTATCTAAGTGTATGTTTAATACATAAAAAAGAAATAATAAAAAAAATTCCCAAAATGTTTGTTGTTGTTGTATCATAAATATCTGTCTGACATTTATAATAAACCAAACGGCTTGAAAATCGGTTGAATATTCGGTGAGTTATGGTGATTTTAATGGTTGATAGACCTCTAGTGCAGGAAGAAGACACGGCTTCCCCCTGACCAAGATGGCCGCCGCGTTGACGTATTCCACTCAATAGAGCTGCCTGGGAACGCTGCATCTAGTCAGTATATATATCTATGGACCCCGAAGGCCACCAGGCTGAGGAAGATGGTGACTCAGCCAATCAGAGAGCAGCTAGCTAGCGGCGGTAGACCCCGAAGGCAGCCAATCAGAGAGCAGCTAGCTAGCTAGCGGCGGTAGACCCCGAAGGCAGCCAATCAGAGAGCAGCTAGCTAGCTAGCGGCGGTAGACCCCGAAGGCAGCCAATTGGAGAGCAGCTAGCTAGCGGCGGTAGAGCAGCTAGCTAGCGGCGGTAGACCCAGAAGGCAGCCAATCAGAGAGCAGCTAGCTAGCTAGCTAGCGGCGGTAGACCCCGAAGGCCACCAGGCTGAGGAAGATGGTGACTCCGACCAGCGAGGCGGTGGCCGGCGCCGTGAAGAACTGGCGGTACTGGATCTGACAGTACCAGAGCACGGACAGCATGAGCACCAGCAGCGGCACCATGAGGCTGCCCACGTTGAGCGCCACGGCGACCTGGTCGGCCGGCCGCGGCCCGGCCCCCCGGCCCCCCTGCTGGGAGATGTGGCAGTGCAGAACACAGTTATGGGCCAGGTTCAAGGACGCCAGCGTCTGGGCGTCGTCCTGCAGCAGCTGGCCCTGGTAGATGAGCCGCACCTGCTGCTCCTGGCCCGCAAAGTAGGTCCTGAGGGGTCAGAGGTCAGAGGTCAGCATAAGTGGTCACATATCACTACTGATTATGAAATTAAAATCATTTTAACTTCTCTCTTTAAGGGGCTGTGTCCACCAAACGCGTTTTTAGCTGCTTTCCCAGCGCTTAGCGCTCTCTCTCTCCCTCGTCAGAATGCCGCTGTTGCTAGGTTACAAAACAAGTCCGCGTGGTAACGTATGTCCGCTGTGGTAACGTAAGTCCCGCCCCTTCTTGATTCTGATTGGTCCGTGCGGGGAAAAGTGACATTGACGAGCGCGGCGCTGTTCTAAAAGTTGAACAGATTTCAACTCGAAGCGCTCTGAGCGCCGCGACAAAAAGAAGCAAGCGCCGAGGGCGTTTTACCGCCGAGGGCGCTGAGCGCTGTGAGCGCCGACTCAATAGGGTTTGAATGGAAAGTAGACGCCCAGAGGCTGAAAACACGTCTGGTGGACACAGCCCCTAAAGGGACATTGTGTAGGAATTCCTCCCATCTAGCGTTGCGGTTGTATATCGCAAGCAACTCAATGGTATTTTTCATGCTGCATTCACCTGAAATTGGGCAGACAGCAGACTAGTGTTGTCACGATACCAACATTTTGGTACCGGTACCGTATTACAGTAGTATTACTGCAGTATTTGGTACCGTTTGATGTATCTGATGCTGTCCTGTGGTTTATACCAGTAGTACTACAGTATTACAGTAGTATTACTGCAGTATTTCGTACCGTTTGATGTATCCGATGGTGTCCTGTGGTTGGACCTGAGCCGTTCTCTCTGTGTCGTTGAGGAACTTCAGTCTGACCACCATGTTCCTCTGGGACGATGAAGCTTCTTCTCCTCCTCCTCCTCCTCTGCTCCTCAGCCCATCTGTTCCTCCTCCTCCAGGCTCCTCCCCCTCCCCCCGCTGCCCCCCCTCCCCCCGCTGCCCCCCCTCGCCCTGCCCCTCCCCCTCCTCCTCCTCCTTCTCCTCAGGGGAGGAGGCGAGGGGGGGTTCTGTGATGGAGTCATCGCTGACGGAGCTGGGGGGTGAGGAGGAGGAGGAGGTGTTGGAGGAGGCGAGGGGCGTGTCCTCCTGGTGGGCGGGGCCTGTCCTGTCGGAGTGGGCGGGGCCTGTTCTGGCGTTGTGGGCGGGGCCTGTGGCGGCGGCGGGGGAGGTGAACAGGTGCTCCGAGGGCTCCGAGGTGCGCGTGGAGACCCAGGCGAGCAGCAGCACGGCGAGCAGCAGCAGCGAGCCGAACAGCAGCGTCACCTCGTCGCCCACGCCTTCGATCAGAGCCATCGCCCCGGCAACAACGCCCGCTGTGATGTCAACACAGGTCACACACACACCTGCACAAAAAAAAGGGGGCGGGGCTTAGCGTCAACAACACCTGACACGGTTACTCACATCCTGTTAGACATTAACCAATAAGAACCAATCAGCTCATTTCAAACAAAAGTTGTACCTCACACCTGTACCTCCTTTACCCCACACCTGTACCTCCTTTACCTCACACCTGTACCTCCTTTACCCCACACCTGTACCTCCTTTATCCCACACCTGTACCTCCTTTACCCCACACCTGTACCTCCTTTACCTCACACCTGTACCTCCTTTACCCCACACCTGTACCTCCTTTACCCCACACCTGTACCTCCTTTACCTCACACCTGTACCTCCTTTATCCCACACCTGTACCTCCTTTACCCCACACCTGTACCTCCTTTACCCCACACCTGTACCTCCTTTACCTCACACCTGTACCTCCTTTACCCCACACCTGTACCTCCTTTACCCCACACCTGTACCTCCTTTATCTCCTTTATCTCACACCTTTATCTCCTTTACCCCACACCTGTACCTCTTTTACCTCACACCTGTACCTCCTTTATCTCCTTTACCCCACACCTGTACCTCCTTTACCTCACACCTTTACCTCCTTTACCCCACACCTGTACCTCCTTTACCTCACACATTTACCTCCTTTACCCCACACCTGTACCTCCTTTACCTCACACCTGTACCTCCTTTACCTCACACCTGTACCTCCTTTATCTCCTTTACCCCACACCTTTACCTCCTTTACCTCACACCTGTACCTCCTTTACCTCACACCTTTACCTCCTTTACCTCACACCTGTACCTCCTTTATCTCCTTTACCTCCTTTACCTCACACCTTTACCTCCTTTACCCCACACCTGTACCTCCTTTACCTCACACCTGTACCTCCTTTATCTCCTTTACCCCACACCTGTACCTCCTTTACCTCACACCTTTACCTCCTTTATCTCCTTTACCCCACACCTGTACCTCCTTTACCTCTACCTCACACCTTTACCTCCTTTATCCCCTTTACCCCACACCTGTACCTCCTTTACCTCACACCTGTACCTCCTTTATCCCACACCTGTACCTCCTTTACCTCACACCTTTACCTCCTTTATCTCCTTTACCCCACACCTGTACCTCCTTTACCTCACACCTTTACCTCCTTTACCCCACACCTGTACCTCCTTTACCTCACACCTGTACCTCCTTTATCTCCTTTACCCCACACCTTTACCTCCTTTACCCTACACCTTTACCCCCTTTACCCCACACCTGTACCTCCTTTATCTCCTTTACCCCACACCTGTACCTCCTTTACCTCACACCTGCACCTCCTTTACATCCTTTACCCCACACCTGTACCTCCTTTATCTCCTTTACCCCACACCTTTACCTCCTTTACCTCACACCTGTACCTCCTTTACCCCACACCTGCACCTCCTTTACATCCTTTACCCCACACCTGTACCTCCTTTATCTCCTTTACCCCACACCTTTACCTCCTTTACCTCACACCTGTACCTCCTTTACCCCACACCTGTACCTCCTTTATCTCCTTTACCCCACACCTGTACCTCCTTTACCCCACACCTGTACCTCCTTTACCTCCTTTACCCCACACCTGTACCTCCTTTATCTCACACCTTTACCTCTTTTACCCCACACCTGTACCTCCTTTATCTCCTTTACCCCACACCTGTACCTCCTTTATCTCCTTTACCTCACACCTTTACCTCCTTTATCTCCTTTACCTCACACCTTTACCTCCTTTACCTCCTTTACCAGGATGACCTGGTTCTGGTTCTAGTAGCTGGTTAACTATCTGGTAGCTGGTTAACTATCTGGTAGCTGGTTAACTATCAATGACCTGGTTCTGGTTCTGGTAGCTGGCTAACTATCTGGTAGCTGGTTAACTATCTGGTAGCTGGTTAACTATCTGGTAGCTGGTTAACTATCTAGTAGCTGGTTAACTATCTAGTAGCTGGTTAACTATCTGGTAGCTGGTTAACTATCTGGTAGCTAGTTAACTATCTGGTAGCTGGTTAACTATCAATGACCTGGTTCTGGTAGCTGGTTAACTATCTAGTAGCTGGCTAACTATCTGGTAGCTGGTTAACTATCAATGACCTGGTTCTGGTTAACTATCAATGACCTGGTTCTGGTTCTGGTAGCTGGTTAACTATCTGGTAGCTGGTTAACTATCAATGACCTGGTTCTGGTTAACTATCAATGACCTGGTTCTGGTTAACTATCAATGACCTGGTTCTGGTTCTGGTAGCTGGTTAACTATCTGGTAGCTGGTTAACTATCAATGACCTGGTTCTGGTAGCTGGTTAACTATCAATGACCTGGTTCTGGTTAACTATCAATGACCTGGTTCTGGTAGCTGGTTAACTATCTGGTAGCTGGTTAACTATCAATGACCTGGTTCTGGTTCTGGTAGCTGGTTAACTATCTGGTAGCTGGTTAACTATCTGGTAGCTGGTTAACTATCAATGACCTGGTTCTGGTTCTGGTAGCTGGTTAACTATCTGGTAGCTGGTTAACTATCAATGACCTGGTTCTGGTTAACTATCAATGACCTGGTTCTGGTTAACTATCAATGACCTGGTTCTGGTTCTGGTAGCTGGTTAACTATCTGGTAGCTGGTTAACTATCAATGACCTGGTTCTGGTAGCTGGTTAACTATCAATGACCTGGTTCTGGTAGCTGGTTAACTATCTGGTAGCTGGTTAACTATCTGGTAGCTGGTTAACTATCAATGACCTGGTTCTGGTAGCTGGTTAACTATCTGGTAGCTGGTTAACTATCTGGTAGCTGGTTAACTATCAATGACCTGGTTCTGGTAGCTGGTTAACTATCTAGTAGCTGGTTAACTATCTGGTAGCTGGTTAACTATTTGGTAGCTGGTTAACTATCAATGACCTGGTTCTGGTAGCTGGTTAACTATTTGGTAGCTGGTTAACTATCAATGACCTGGTTCTGGTAGCTGGTTGACTATTTGGTAGCTGGTTAACTATCAATGACCTGGTTCTGGTTCTGGTAGCTGGTTAACTATTTGGTAGCTGTTTAACCATCGATGACCTGGTTCTTGTAGCTGGTTAACTATCAATGACCTGGTTCTGGTAGCTGGTTAACTATTTGGTAGCTGGTTAACTATCTGGTAGCTGGTTAACTATCAATGACCTGGTTCTGGTTCTGGTTAACTAGCTGGTTAACTATCGATGACCAGTCGTTATTGATGAATCACAGATGTCAGACCTCACACTCAGCTCACCTGACACACACGGTTAGTACCGGTTTATCCCTGGTTTATCCCGTTTTAAACCCGGGTTATCCCAGGTTTATCCCGGGTTATCTCCGGCTGTGTGGTGCTGATCAGCCGGGTATCGATCCCAGCTTCACTCCAACAGCCTGGAGAGTCTGTGGGGATCGATGCTAACCTCTGAGCTAACGGCTAACGGCGCTAGCCTCGGCTAGCAGCGGAGCTAAGCTACATGCTACATGCTGCTACCGGAGACCGGTCGGAACCGGTCTGAGCCGGGTCACGGAGAGTCCGAGTTCACGCGGATTAAAGATCAATAAAGTTTAAACTCACAGTTCAGCTGGTGGACGTCACATCCCCGCGCTAGCCCGAAGCTAATCAGGCTAATCTGCTCCGCTGCTGCACTTCCTGTTCCCTCTTCTTCTGCGGCGTCGCCGAGCAGACGCACCGTGACGTCATGCTGCCCCCTGCTGGCGCTGTTGAAGCAGTGGAGGTTGATAACATTGCACAAATCTCTTACCATCTAAAGTAAAATTCATACAGCACAAATACAAGTGACCAAAAGTGCAATGGGTGAAAATGAATTGAATATAAGAACATTCTGCAGTCTGATGCTTCAATAAATTGCAGATAACAATGTTCAAATGAGGTGTATAAATTATCTGGAAGGTGCCTGCTCATGCAATTGTATTCTTGTTTTCTTCCCTCCCTATAATAGTCTTGTAAACCAGTCAACAAACAATGCAATAGAAGTAGGTCGGTTTAAGTCAGTACCTGATGATGAAAGACTATGCACATTATGTAATTTAAATGTAACTGAGGATGAACTGCATTTTGTGTTTCATTGTCCGTTATATCACGAAGCCAGAACAGGAAGTTTTTGTTTCAGAAAATGCAAAATGTGAAGCCTGAGTTGTTTTGGGCTGATGATGATGATGATGATGATGATGATGATGATGAGGTAAAGTTGGAATGGTTCTTCAGAAAAGAAGTCTTTACTAGAGCTACTTTCATAAAAAGTGCCTGGTCAAAAAGAAAAAGTGAATTATTGATGTGAACTCCATGTGGTTTCTGTTTCTGTTTGGTTTTGTCTGAGCTCTGATGATTTAGTTTGGTGTCTAAATATGATGATAATGTGTCTTGTAACTAAGCCCTGATAGGCTGCATGGGCGCCTTAGACACGTAAATAAATATAAATTCATTCATTCATTCAAATTCATGTAATCCTTCCTGCTTTTCTGCCGGGTCTGAGATGGACCAGCAGCGGCTCCAGCAGCAGCATCAGAGGACGTCATGACAACAGGAACGTGATGTCATCGATCACCTGACATGATGTCACTCTTATTGTGACATCACAGAGGAGCTGATTGATAATCAATAAAACAAGTCATCTATTTATAAACAGGAAACATCCCAGGCCTTTTCAAATTAAGGGCTTTTTGATGAATGGTCTTGGATTTTCAAAGTAAAAGACGGATGAGGGTCTCTGACTTTGCTCTGGGTGATTCACTTCATCCATAAACACAAACACAAACACACACACACTCTCTCTCTCTCTCTCTCTCTCTCTCTTTAATGTGTTCAACATCCGGGGCAGCAGGTGGCGACACACACACGCACGCGTGCACGTCGATGGAGGGAGGACGGTCTTTAATGAACCTTATTAATACACAGATCCACTGTGGAGTAGCACACACACACACACACACACACACACACACACACTGAGGGCCTTTATTTATTCATTCATTCTGTTTATTTTGGGACAAAGTTGATGAAGATGTAACAGTCTGTATTTAATAGAAAATATATTTCATTTATAGAAGAACACTTTGTCTCACACACACACACACACACACACACACACACACACACACACACACACACACACACACACACACACACACACACACACACACACACACACCTATAGACACTTTGCACAGAGGACAGGTGTATGGATAGGTTTGATGTATGGATTGATCGGCTGTGTGTGTGTGTGGGAGGGGACCGGGGGACCGGGGGGTCGGTGAGCTCCCAGCCGGAGGAAGGTGTGTGCTCAGCGGGCAGGATGCCATGTGGATGCCGCTGCTCTCCTCCAGGAACCAGGGGACTGAAGAGCCGCTGAAGAGCCGCTGATGAGCCGCTGAAGAGCCGCTGATGAGCCGCTGATGAGCCGCTGAGAAGCCGCTGATGAGGCGCCACAGGCCGGGGAAGCAGCGCGGAGCAGCGGCCGGAGGACCAGGACTCTTCCCCCCCTCTCTCCTCCCTCTCTCCGCCCGCTCTCCGCACCGAACCTCCGGCCAAAGTCCTGTCGGCGGCTGGCCTAACCTAACCCGGGTCCACATCTGGACCAGGACCAGGACCAAGACCGGGACCAGGACAAGTGGTTCTGGTCTGAAGGCAGGATGCACTGAGGTGAACTGGGACTAAAAGACTCATTAAGAATAAGAAGAATTCAGTTAATTATTATTATTATTAGTGTAAATCAGGCAGTTTTCTGCGGCTGTGGCTGGTGTCTTAGCCGCTGTCTCTAGTTTCATCCTCCGCCTTTGTCCTCATGTTTTCCCCCGGAGTTCCTCCCCCTGCGGCGCTGGGCGGAGTTTCATACCGGACTAGACGCTCCTTTTGTCGGATTCGTTTCGACCTGACTCCCCGGGGTTTACGGCTCAAAAAAACACACTTTGAAAGTCCAGAAATCCTCCGGACCACCACGGTGCTGTGCGGAACCAACCCGGGTTTCTGTCGGACTCAAAAGGTGAGCGTGAAGTCGTGATTTTAGAGCAGATTTCTGCGGTTTTCTGCTCGTTTGTCCCCGAGTCTCCAGAACCTTCATGGCGGCTTCGCAGTGGAGGCTTCTGGGGCAGCGGCGCCGCATCCAGCCCGCTCTGCGACCCAAACCCCCGGCCTGGACCCCCGCCGCTGCACCGCTCGGTACCGGACCAACACGTCGTCGTTTTACCGTCGTTATTTTTATTTTTTATTTTATTTTTTTTTACAACCGATGTCGACACATTTTATCATTTTAACGGTTTTTTCCTCAAAATAATGAGATAATCCGCTGCACGTGTCGCTCGGAGCTTTATAAAGGTCTTTATTTTAAACATCTACATTTATTCGTGTTTTTATTTTCCAGGTTTATTTGGTGGATTTTTTCGTATTTAACCCAAAAGGTGAACGTTAGCTCCTCGTCTTTAGCTCTCGTCGTGCCAGCGGAAGCTACGTGGTGACTCCTGCCGGAGGACGGAGGGCTCCTCTCGGCCTCAGCGCGGCCTCGGACAGGGCCGTAGCTAGGAATTCTGGGCCCCCTTAAAGAATACTAAAGTGGGCCCCTCCCCCTAACTTTCCCTTTTTTTTCCTTCTTAGACTACATATGTATTATCGTTTTTTATTTAGCCTTCTTTGTTTTGATGCTAATGCAGCATTACACTGCAAAAACTCAAGTATCTTAGCAAGAATATTTGTCTTATTTCTAGTCAAAATGTCATTTCTAGTCAAAACAAATCTCATTCTACTTAAAATAAGACTCATCATATTAAAAGTAGCTTGTTTTTAGACACTTTTTACTTCTTTCAAGCAGATTTTCACTTGGAATAAGAAGAAAAAATCTAGATAGAGGTAAAGATAGTTGAGCAAGTTTTTCTTCCTTATTACAAGCACAAAAAACTTACTTTCACTGGCAGATTTTTCTATTTATTGTGAATTTAAGTGAAAATGATCTAAAAACAAGTTCATTTTTAGGTAATGAGTCTTATTTTAAGTGGAAAGAGATTAGTTTTGACTAGAAATGAGACATTTGGACAAGAAATAAGACAAATATTCTTGGAAAGATGTAGAGTTTTTACAGTGTACTATGAGTATTAGTCAGGGTCTTACGCAGAATAAATCAGTCATACAAAGATTAGACTACTGGGGTTTTTTATGGGCCCCACTGGGCGCTGGGCCCCTAGAATTATCATCACCTTTCTCCCCTATACAACGGCCCTGCCTCAGCCCGGCCTCTCACCGCTGGCCCGGGCCCGTGAGGCGTTCAGGTGCCTCGGAACCAGAACTGTGTCGAGTCGACGGACCGAAGTTAATTTACCCAGAGTTGAGCGTTGTAATAAGGAAGAAAAAGTTGCTCCACCATCAGATTTTTTCTACTTATTTCAAGTGAAAATCAGCTTGAAAGAAGTAAAAAGTGTCTAAAAACAAGCTGCTTTTAATATGATGAGTCTTATTTTAAGTAGAATGAGATTTGTTTTGACTAGAAATAACATTTTGACTAGAAATAAGACAAATATTCTTGCTAAGATACTTGAGTTTTTGCAGTGTAATGCTGCATTAGCATCAAAACAAAGAAGGCTAAATAAAAAACGATACATACATACGTAGTCTAAGAAAAAAAAAGGAAAAGTTAGAGGAAGTATTCTTTAAGGGGGCCCAGAATTCATAGCAACGGTCCTGGCTGCAGCTGCCAGTTCAGCCAGGCTGAGGGTTTATTTACTACAGACATAAAGTCTGGTTTTAGCTCGGTGTTCATATAGTTTCTTTATAAACCCACAGGTTTGTACTCGGACTGTTTAAAGGGATAGTTCACCCAAAATTGAAATTTGACTCATTATCTACTCTCCCCCTCATGTGGACTAAGGACTGGGAGAAGTTTCAGAGTCCTCCGTGGCTTCTCTGAGTTACAGGGGGTCTCTGTGTAGCAGTGCATGTCCATATGACGGTTGCAAATGGATACCAACTGTCTTCGTAACAAAAAGACACACCAAAAAACATCCAGATACCTCCATGCTGCTCGTCTGTAATGTCTTGTATTGAAGCCCCGAAATGTGACATTGTCCCGAAAAAAATTAAATAAGTCTATATTTCAAGCTTGTTTTGTAGCGGAAGCTTCTCGAAGCTCCTCTTCCCGGTTCGTCAAATTTGGACGAACTACGCCGAGACCCCCTGTAACTCAGAGAAGCCACGGAGGACTCTGAAACTTCTCCCAGCCCTTAGTCCACATGAGGGGGAGGAGATCATGAGTGAAACTTCAATTTTGGGTGAACTATCCCTTTAAACTCTGCTCCGAGCTCCGGCACCAACACATGTCACAGTGCCCACAAACAGAGCCCTGTCTGCGGGTTGACCTTGTCAGTGGCTCGCTGTGACCAGCAGTGATGGGAATAACGGCCACTAATAATAATATCAAAATAACTAATAAAGACAAAACGATATTTATCTAAATGGACCCAGTAACAAGTGGTAACTTAACCAGATACAAACTCCTCCTTGTTGCTTTTTTAAAGTAACTTTTGTTGTTGACCCTTCATTATTCTTCATTAGTTATCAACTGTTAGGCTACTGTCTTTGAGAAATGAGAAATGATTACCGGTAGTTCTTTATTTGAAAAGACCCCCCCCCCCCCCCCCCCCCCCCCCCCTTCAGAAGCCCTGCCCCCAGTATAAATAAATGGTAATAAATGTGTTGCTATGGCAACGACTCAGTTGTTGGAAAAAACATTTTATTAATCAACAAACAGAAAAACAGAGTTACGTTATAAACTACAGTGGGAGGTTTAGATTGTTTTTGGTACATTACAGTGACACAGGAGTTTTACAGTTACAGTTAACATGAAGCTAATATGGAGCTGAAGGTATCATGACGCTAATATGAAGCTAACATGAGGCTAATATGAAGCTTTTTTCTTTTTTTCTCCCCTTTTTTTTCCAATAAATCTTCATTGACAGAAATATAATCAATACAAGGCAGTTATTATTAATGTACCTTCAAAAAAACAATTGAACAACAGCCAGGGGATAGGCTATTAAATAAATACAGAGAATAAAGAGCACAAATCATACGTTTTCATAGCTTTCTCTAATATGAAGCTAACACGGAGCTAATATGAAGGTATCAATCATAGTGCGAATTACAGGGGGGTTTGACCATCCCAATTACGACTTCGACCCCCCTAAAAGAGGTACAAATAACAGATAGGGGGGGTTGAAACATTTATCTTTCTTATTGGTAATCATAAATACTACAATAAACAGTATTTACCATAGTCATGCCAGGAAGATGCTTGTAGTAACATTCCAGACCCCCCTATAGTGGACTAAACCATTTCATTGCCTGAGAACTGCGTGTCACTGACTGGCTCACATCCAAGTCGGAGCAAAAAAAAAAAAAGACTTCACGCCACCTCATGGAGCGCTATAAATTAGTGTAAGTAGCTACCAAGCTATTTAATACACTTACTAACTAACTTTCAGACTTTCTGAATTATATTGTGTCTGTATGCCTCTTACCTTTAGTTTATTGTTGTTGCTAGGAACACCTGGCCTTTACCTGCTCGTCCTTCTCTGGCGTCTTCATGTTGGTTTTCATATCGCTGCTTCCTCTGACTCTTTAACGTCACTATTCCTCACCGTCCGTTTGATTTTTCCTATGATAAATGGGTCCATGTTGTGCCCTGTGCAGTCACTCTGGTTAGCGAAGCTATCGTAGCCTGCTAGCTGCACTGTGCTAGGTTGTAAACAAAGCCGCATGCTGCGTTGCCAGGTTTGACATTTCCCCCCTTTTGGAAACAACATAATTGAAGTGAATGAGTTCAGTTCAGTTCAATTTTATTTATATAGCACGTTTAAAAACAACCATTGTTGACCAAAGTGCTGTAGAAGTCATATCAGACACATTATATCAAACACATTCAGCACAAATAGACAGTTGCACAGTATACATAGTAAACATAGAGTTGAGTTGAAGGATTTTAATGTGGATGTTAGCCTGTTTGTAGTGCAGTGTTGGGCTATTTGTGTAGCCTATATGTAGCACAAAAAAAATTCATTTTAAAGGTGTACAGAAAAGAAAATTGAATTTGAGCCCACTCTGGGTCATAAAATTAATGTAATAACTCATCTATCAGACGTTGTAGGCCAAACTTTGTGCAAAATTCTATTTTTGAGTAAATCCGGGATGAAAGTGTGTTTTTTTTCCCGCATTGGATAATGTAGGCGCACGGATTATACGTCAACCTGTACACGATTCACCAGCCACTGATATTGGATCTGTAATCTGTCAATCAAACGTCTGACACACGCACGCACACACACACACACACACACACACACACACACACACGGAGCATATAATATGACGCTAACATGAAGCAAATATGAAGCTAACATGGAGCTAATATGAGGCTAACATGGAGCTAATATGAGGCTAACATGAAGCTAATATGAAGGTATCATGACACTAATATGAAGCTAACATGGAGCTAATATGAAGGTATCATGACGCTAATATGAAGCTAACATGGAGCTAATATGAAGGTATCATGACGCTAATATCAAGCTAACATGGAGCTAATATGAAGCTAACATGGAGCTAATATGAAGGTATCATGACGCTAATATGAAGCTAACATGGAGCTAATATGAAGCTAACATGGAGCTAATATGACGCTAACATGAAGCAAATATGAAACTAACATGGAGCTAACATGAAGGTATCATGACGCTAATACGAAGCTAACATGAAGGTATCATGACGCTAATATGAAGCTAACATGGAGCTAATATGACCCTAACATGAAGCAAATATGAAGCTAACATGGAGCTAATATGACCCTAACATGAAGCAAATATGAAGCTAACATGAAGGTATCATGACGCTAATATGAAGCTAACATGAAGGTATCATGACGCTAATATGAAGCTAACATGGAGCTAACCTCACCTATTTTCCACTTCGGTGACCAGGATAGATCACGTACTCATCACTAACGACTGTAGACGACATGATACACACAACATACAACATTGAATTAACTGTGTGTGTGTGTGTGTGTGTGTGTGTGTGTGTGTGTGTGTGTGTGTGTGTGTGTGTCTCCAGAGGAGGGCAGGGCGGAGTCTTCTCCGTCAGGTTCTGCATGATGAACGGCAGCAGCAGCGTCTCCACAGCTCAGAGCTCGAGGGGCAAGGGTGAACCAGGTAACACACTGCCTTCATCATCATCATCATCATCATCATCATCACCATGACATCATCATCACAGGCTGCTCCAGCTCTGCTGTCGAAGGGACAGATACAGGAAATCTTTCCTGCCACCTGCCATCACACTGTATAATAACAACTGAAAAACTCTGCTCATAACTTACAGTCACTACGCACTTTATTTTCTACACCCAGTTACACACATCGCACATGTTCTACTTTGCACTAAAATCAACGCTGACAATTTGTTGTTGTTTATACTTTTGTACATCACATTTTATTTTATTTGCTATTGCTATTTTATCATGTATAGTTTGTTCTTTATATTCTTATACTAGATGTTGTTATCGTCACTGTGTGTCTGTGTAATGCTGCTGCTGCACTGTCATTTCCCAGCTTGGGATCAATAAAGTCTATCTATCTATCTATCTATCTATCTATCTATCTATCTATCTATCTATCTATCTATCTATCTATCTATCTATCTATCTATCTATCTATCTAATGACGCCTGTGTGTGTGTGTGTGTGTGTGTGTGTGTGTGTGTGTGTGTGTGTGTGTGTGTGTGTGTGTGTGTGTGTGTGTGTGTGTGTGTCAGATGACTGGACTAAGGAGGACTGTCTGACTCTGCTGGAGAGGATTCGCAGTCTGCTCCCGGACCTAGACGGCATGAAGTATAAAACCACCGAGTCGCACTTCGACTGGGAGAAGGTCTGCTTCGGAAGCTTCACCGGAGACATGTGTCGCCAGAAGTGGCAGAAAGTCTCAACAGAGGTACCTGAGTCACACCTGGTCCTTACACCTGTCTACACCTGGTCCCTATGGTCCTTACACCCAGGGCCGTTGCTATGAATTCTGGGCCCCCTTAAAGAATACTAAAGTGGGCCCCTCCCCCTAACTTTTCCTTTTTTTTTCTTAGACTACGTATGTATTATCGTTTTTTATTTATCCTTCTTTGTTTTGATGCTAATGCAGCATTACACTGCAAAAACTCACGTATCTTAGCAAGAATATTTGTCTTATTTCTAGTCAAAATGTCATTTCTAGTCAAAACAAATCTCATTCTACTTAAAATAAGACTCATCATATTAAAAGTAGCTTGTTTTTAGACACTTTTTACTTCTTTCAAGCTGATTTTCACTTGGAATAAGTAGAAAAATCTGATAGTGGAGCAAGTTTTTTTTCCTTATTACAAGCACAAAAAACTTACTTTCACTGGCAGATTTTTCTATTTATTGTGAATTTAAGTGAAAATGATCTAAAAACAAGTTAATTTTTAGGTGATGAGTCTTATTTTAAGTGGAAAGAGATTAGTTTTGACTAGAAATGAGACATTTGGACAAGAAATAAGACAAATATTCTTGGAAAGATGTAGAGTTTTTACAGTGTACTATGAGTATTAGTCAGGGTCTAAGCAGAATAAATCAGTCATACAAAGATTAGACTACTGGGTTTTTTTATGGGCCCCACTGGGCGCTGGGCCCCTAGAGTTATCATCACCTTTCTCCCCTATACAACGGCCCTGTCTACACCTGGTCCCATGTAAACCAGACTCACCCTGTTTGTGCTGCAGGTGCGTAAGTACCGGACGATGACGGAACTGATCGTGGATGCCATCGAGTTTGTGAAGAACCCGTACAAAGGAAAGAAACTGAAGGTGAGTCCGGACCAGACTCTGATCCTGGATCTTAAAGGGATAGTTCACTCAAAATTGAAAAAGTTCCCTCATTATCTCCTCCCCCTCATGTGGATTAAGGGCTGGGAGAAGTTTCAGAGTCCTCCGTGGCTTCTCTGAGTTACAGGGGGTCTCGGCGTAGCAGTGCATGTCCATATGACGGTTGCGATCCCTCATCAAACTCATCAAATACAAAATCCCAAAACTCCAAAACGCTTTCGTGGACAAGTTGTGAGCTGCACATTCACCACGCTATGAGATAATAACACAACGTTACCACACAGAGTTGTTTTAGAGGGAAATACAGAGACTGTTGATGAAAAACTGTCCCTGAAGGCAACGTGCATCAGCGGTTTTGCATGAATTTCCCTCTAAAACAACTCTGTGTGGTAACGTTGTGTTATTATCTCATAGCGTGGTGAATGTGCAGCTCACAACTTGTCCACCAGAGCGTTGTGGAGTTGTTGGATTGTGTATTTGATGAGTTTGATGAGGGAAACCAAGAAATCCCATAATGAGCCTCCGTAGCGTAGCTCTGAGCAGCTCACGGCTCTGCTCCGCCGTTCTAAAAACAGCTTGCACCGACAATTAAAGGTAACGAACCTACTGCTATGACTATAGGGATTATGGTGATGGGACAATTTGACTAAATGTTGAACTATCCCTTTAATGAAGTGAACACACACTCATCACGTGACCCCGTTGACCCCGTTGACCTCGCTGACCTCTCTCTCTCTCTCTCCCATTCAGACTCACCCAGACTTCCCTAAGAAACCTCTGACGCCGTACTTCCGCTTCTTCATGGAGAAACGAGCCAAATACGCCAAAATCCACCCGGAGATGAGCAACCTGGACCTGACCAAGATCCTGTCCAAGAAGTACAAGGAGCTGCCCGACAAGAAGAAGGTGAAGCCCGAGCTTTTTAACAACTTTATTGACAACAAGAGTATACACAGGACTGAATACAGTTAGATGAAATAAGTGTATACAACATTAATACACAACCAAACCATCATAAACACCCCAGGGGTTGACAGCAAGACAGAAAAAACATAAAGTTAAATAAATATTTAGTAAAGCTGACAGAGATCAGACGTTTTAACAGCTTTTTATTCTCACTATCACAGAGGGAGGAGATATATTATATTGACCAACATGCAGACAGTTCCAAGAAGTTTGGCTTCTTACCAGAACATTTAGACTCATGTATATACAATTTGGATAAAATAATTAACAAATGAATCATATAAAACTGAGAATTTAGTTTTTTTTATCATATTCAGTGAAGCCAAACAAAACATTTTTCCAGCATAAATGAAACTGGGGATAAATATGATCAGTGATAAAGCGTGCTGGTCTTAATGTTCTTCTTCTTTATTCTCCCGCAGCAAAAATACATCACAGAGTTCCAACGAGAGAAGGAGGAGTTTGAGAAGAACATGGCTCGATTCAAGTCAGTTCCCTTCATCTGTCTTCACCTTCCTTCCTGACTTACTGCTGCTGCTTTAGAGCAGCTTGTAACTGCATTTGTACTTTACTTGAGTATTAGATTTCTTTGGTACTTCTTACTCTTACTTGAATACATTTCCAAGACGAATATTTTTACTTTTACTCAAGTTAATTCCTAGGAAGGCTGAAAAGTACTGGTTACTTTCAGGTCTTTTTCTAAACTCCTATTGCACTGCAAAAACTCAAAATCTTTCCAAGAATATTTGTCTTATTTCTTGTCAAAATGTCTCATTTCTAGTCAAAACTAATCTCTTTCCACTTAAAATAAGACTCATCACCTAAAAATGAACTTGTTTTTAGATCATTTTCACTTGTTTCAAACTAATTTTGAGTTTTTTGTGCTTGTAATAATTAAAAAGAGTTAAAAGCTCCTTACATTCATTTACAAACAATTAGAGTCATTCATTGATGTGAAGAATAAGACATTTACTCTGACTCTTACTTTGACTTAAAGGGACAACGAGGAGTTTTGTTAAAGCGAAGTGTTTCCACACTACATTTATGAGCCTCCGCACCGTGAAATTCTTTGACCGGTGCAAGACAGACTCATGTTTTCATTCATCAAGAATTAAAGTCAGAGGTTGGAAGACGATCACATACCGTCGTAGTTCCCACCATAAACGGAGATTCGGCGGCGTTATTCTCATGACTCGCCACGAAACCTAAAGTAAAGAAACGCTGGTCGGCTCGCCCAGCATTTCCACCACCACTAATAATAACAAAATAACCATAGAGACAAAACCATAGATTTATCTAAAATGGACCATTAACAAGTGGTAACGGAGATTCATCCACATTAATATGAGACTTTTTATAACCAGATAGAAACTCCTGGTTGTCCCTTTAAAGTACATTTAAAAGCAAGTACTTTTTTACTCTTACTGCAGTAACATGTCGACTGAGCTACTTTTACTTGTAACGGAGTAAATTTTGACCAGTAGTATTTGTACTCTTTCTACTCTGTCCATCTGTGCTGCAGTCTGATCTGTTTCCTTGTTAGTCTGATCATATAAAACGATAAAAGGCCAAAGTAAATGACTCCTCTGACGGTGTGAAAGAGGAAGTGTAGCATCATGGTGGCTAACGCTAGCTGTCTGCAGGGAGGACCACCCCGAGCTCATCGAGGAGAGGAAGAAGTCCGACCTGCCGGAGAAACCCAAGACCCCCCAACAGCTGTGGTACAACCACGAGAAGAAGACCTACATGAAGCTGCACCCGGACGTACGTACGCTCACCCGACCTCACCCCTTTTTATTTTATTTTATTTAATTTTTTTATTTAAAGCAGATATCAGTGGAATGTTTTTGTTAATATAAGTCCTAAATAGTCCTATTTTCCGTCAGCAATCACTTACATGAAGTATTTCAGCCTAAACACGAGTCTCTCCGTCACTCTGCTCTGCTGTAACCCGAGGAGAAAATTTTCCTTGTGGGATACAAGTGTTATCCAATGAGGAGAGAGAACGGCATGAAGGGCTGTGTGTGCAGCCAAGGGATGCGCGTGAATGTGGTGACGTAGCACGAGGACCAATTGATGCCTGACAAGGGCGGGGGCTGCTAACTCATGGTGCGTTCAAAGAAACTCGTACTTTGTGTTTTTCCTTCCTGTGAAGTCATACCAGTTCGATCTGGTACGAGTTCACGGGTCGGAAGTTACGAGTGGCCGTTATAGGGAACTTTCACAGACAACAGGATGGTAAAAACACGAGCTACGGGTTACCTGGAACGCTACCAAGTCGTAGTTGTGACTTGAAGCTGTAACTTACGGTTTCAAAAGCCTGCCTTGAACGCAGCATTAGCCGAAACGGCCGTGAAGCTGATATCTGCTTTAAGGAGGACAGTGCACATTAATGAACATAATAAAAGGTAAAGGTAAAATTCGTGGGGCAGATACTCTCTCTATTTTCAAAAATCGACTTAAAACATTCCTTTTTAATAGAGCATATAATTAGGGATCTGACTATGGTATCTTTTCTTTTTCTTTTTTTTTTTTCCTCAAATTGATTTGTTTTTAACTTGGCCTAATTTTATTCGTATGATTGTTTTAGTTTTATCACTGCTACTGTTTTATTGTCACTGTATTTTTACTGCCTGATTGTTGATTAATATTGTTTTTAATTGTTTGATGATTTGTTTAAAGCACCTTGAGATGCATTTTATGTATGAAAGGTGCTATATAAATAAAATTATTATTATTATTATTATTATTAAAGGTGCAAGTTTTAGCTAACGGCTAGTTTCCGACAAAAACTAGCAAAAACTCAAAATCTTTCCAAGAATATTTGTCTTATTTCTTGTAAAAATGTCTCATTACTTTTCAGATAATTTCCATTTGTTTCAAACTAATTTTCACTTGAAATAAATAGAAAAATCTGCCAGTGAAAGTAAGTTTTTTGTGCTTGTAATAAGGAAGAAAAACTTGCTCCACTATCAGATTTTTCTACTTATTCCAAGTGAAAATCTGCTTGAAAGAAGTAAAAAGTGTCTAAAAACAAGCTGCTTTTAATATGATGAGTCTTATTTTAAGTATAATGAGATTGTTTTGACTAGAAATTAGACATTTTGACTAGAAATAAGACAAATATTCTTGGAAAGATTTTGAGTTTTTGCAGTGTAGTCCTCCTGGAAAGGTGTTAAAAGCCATTAAAATGAACAACAAGGACATAACATCATTCATAAAACAGGAAAAACACACATGCATCCAACAGAAACCAACAGACATAAAAACTACAAAGAAAGACAATTAACATGACACTATTATAAATCAAAAACAGGAGCTGGTTGCTATGGAAACCTGAGTGAGCCTGAGTCTGGTCTGTGTTTGTTTCAGGTGAGCCAGAAGGAGCTGAAGGAGGCGCTGAGGAGGCAGTGGTCCCAGCTGTCGGACAAGAGGAGACTCAAGTGGATCAGCAAGGCCCTGGAGCTGCAGAAGGACTACGAGGTACCAGACTCACTGAACCTGGGTCCATGGTTGTGTCCGAAACCATGGATACAACCATGGTAACGGCCGGTGTAGCATAGACCTACGGGTGTATAGGTACCAACATAAAAAGAGGAGTAAAGCAATATATTAATAATAATAATAATAATACATTTTATTTGGGGGCGCCTTTCAAGGCACTCAAGGTCACCTTACAAAGCAGAGAAAAATAACAATAACAACAAGAAGTAAATACTAAATCACTAAAAAACAAACAACTCTGCGATCTTCAAAAATGAAAGATGCAGGGGGGGGGGGGGGCAACGAGAGTTTAGAGGGAGTAGGCCTGTTTAAAAAGGTGGGTTTTCAGGTGGGATTTGAATGTGGAGAATGAGTCAATGTTCCTGATGCTGGGGGGGAGGGGGTTCCAGAGACGGGGGGCAGAGCGGCTGAAGGCTCTGGCCCCCATGGTGGTCAGACGGGCAGGAGGCACAGTGAGGCTGATGGATGAGGCAGATCTGAGTGTCCGGGAAGGGGTGTTGATGTGGAGGAGGTCGGAGAGGTATGGGGGAGAGAGGTTATGGATGGCCTTGAAGGTGTGGAGCAGAATTTTGAAGTTGATGCGGGATTGGACCGGAAGCCAGTGAAGCTGTTGCAGAACAGGTGTGATGTGATTGATGGATGGGATCCTGGTGATGATGCGGGCAGCAGAGTTCTGAACCAGTTGGAGTTTGTGGGTGAACTTGTGGGGGAGACCGAAGAGAAGGGAGTTACAATAGTCCAGGCGGGATGTGACCAGGGTGTGGACCAGGATGGCAGTGGAGTTGGGAGTGAGGGATGGACGGAGACGGTTGATGTTGCGTAGATGGAAATAGGCTGACCGGGTAATGTTATTGATGTGGGTTTGGAATGAGAGAGTACTGTCAAGGACGACACCCAGACTCTTAACCTGGAGGGAGGGGCAGACAGAGGAGTTATCGATGGGGACAGTGAAACTTGGAGTGTTAGTGAGAGTGGATTTAGAGCCAATGAGGAGAACCTCGGTTTTATCGCTGTTGAGTTTCAGGAAATTGGAAGAGAACCAGGTTTTGATTTCTTGTAAACAGTCACAGAGGGAGGAGGGCGGGAAGGTGGAGGTGGGTTTAGAAGAAAGGTAGAGCTGGGTGTCGTCCGCATAGCAGTGGAAATGGATACTGAATTTACGGAAGATCTGACCAAGGGGGAGGAGATAGATGATGAAGAGGATGGGGCCAAGTACAGAGCCTTGGGGAACACCAGAGGAGACGGGTGATGGTTGGGATGTGAAGGTTTTCAACTGAATGAACTGTGTGCGGCCAGAGAGATACGATTTGAACCAGTCCAGGGGTGTGTCGGAGATGCCAATAGATGCTAATCTGTCAAGGAGGGTGGTGTGGGAGATGGTGTCGAAGGCCGCACTCAGATCGAGGAGGATGAGGATGGATAATAGTCCGGAGTCAGCTGCCATCAGGAGGTCATTTGTGATTTTGAGGAGGGCTGTTTCTGTGCTGTGACGTGGGCGAAATCCAGACTGGAACTGTTCGTAGAGGTTATTGTTATGGAGATGTGCGTGTACCTGAGAAGCCACTGCTTTTTCCAGAATCTTGGAGAGAAATGGTAGATTAGAGATTGGCCGGAGGTTATTGAAGTCACTCGGGTCTGAACCAGGTTTCTTGAGTATGGGTGTAACGGCAGCAGATTTAAGAGTGGATGGTACAGAACCAGAGGTGAGGGAGGAGTGGATGATGGCAGTTATCAGGGGTAACAAGGAGGGGAGACAGGCAGTGACGAGGGAGGTCGGCAGGGGGTCAAGTTGACAGGTAGATGTTTTAGATTTCTGGATGAGGTCCGAGATGTCAGCAGCAGAGGGCAGTTGGAAGCTGGAGAGTACTTGAGAGAAGGGGGGGTGGAAGACCGGAGGGGATGGAGTGCAGGGGTTTGGAGCGGTCAGTTGCTGGTGAATCCTGTGTATTTTTTCGTTGAAGAATGACATTAGGGAATTGCAGTGGTCTGAGGAGTAAAAATGTGGAGGAAGTGAGGTCGGAGGGCGTAATGTGTTGTTGAGCACTGAGAACAGGGCTCGAGTATTCCCAACACCAGCACTGATTAGACCTGCATAATACTGGGATTTAGCTGAGGAGAGGGTGTCTTTGTAAAGGAGGATGTGTGTGTGATACATTTGTTTGTGAACAGAGAGTCCGGTTTTTTTGAAGAGCCGCTCTAGTTGACGTCCCTTGGCTTTGAGTTGACGTAGATGGGGAGTGAACCAGGGAGCAGAGTTGGTGAATGACACAGTCCGAGTTTTAACAGGAGCAAGTGAATTCAGCAGGGAATGGAGGCCATCGTTGTAGTGAGTAACCAATTCATCAGGAGTGGATGAGTAACTGAAATTGGGGAGACTGTTAATGCCTGAGATGAGAGCTGCTGAGTTAATATTTTTGATGTTACGGAAAGAAATGAGCCGTGACTGCTTAACTTTGGAAAGTGTTAAGCGGGCAGTGAATGATATTAACATGTGATCAGAGATGGGAAGGTCATCAGCAGAACAGTTAGAAGGAGTGATACCAGAGCAGCAAACAAGATCTAAAATATGGCCTTTAGAGTGAGTAGGGAAATCAATATACTGTTTTAAATCAAAACTATCCAGGCAGGATGTAAAGTCCTTGGAGAGGGCCTGATTGAAATTGTCCATATGGATATTAAAATCACCAAGCAGAATTATATTGGAGGAGAGTGAGGTGAGGTGGGTGAGGAAAGCAGAAAAGTCATTAATGAAATCCTTATTTGGCTTAGGTGGACGATAGACAGTGACTAAGACAGTTGGAGTGGGACCATTCAGTTGAAGAGCCATGGATTCAAAAGATGAATATGCTGTCACAGTGACAGGCGAGACCTTCCAGGTCTCGCGATAGATTATCGCGAGACCTCCACCTCTTCCGGTGAGACGGGGATGACAGGTGTAAACAAACCCAGGTGGTATAGCTTCATTGAGCTGGGAAAAGTCATTAGGTTGTTGCCACGTCTCAGTTAGACATAAAAAGTCATACTTGCGGTCGTGGAGGAGGTCCTGCAGCAGATGTCCTTTGCTTGTCAGGGAACGGATGTTAAGTAATCCTATTTTGACGTCGCTACGTTCGTTGGTAGAGCTAACGTTAGCCGCCGCTCTGGGTAGGCGAGCTAACACACTGCGGTCCACTTTGCGGCCGGAGTTTCTCGGTCGATGACGGGTCGTGGACCAGATGGAGTTTATGGCAGTGGAGTCATCGATGTGGAAGCTTCGTCGGGAGCCACGGTGGGTGTATTTCCGATATGGTGGGGGAGCGATGTCCGGGCAGAAGCGCTGCATCGGTGGAGGATCAGGTGGATGGAACCGAAGCTGGAGGAGCTCAGCAGCGGTGTATTGGAGTAAGGCTGACGATGGATTTAATATGATGGACAAGACAGCCCAGAGGAGCACAAACCTCACAGTCAGGTAGATCCACATGATGAGCGAGGGAAAAGCACCGGGAGACAGGAGTAGGAGGAGTGGGAGCACCACAGGCAGGTAAAAAACGTCCAAAGAAAACACACACGGTATTAACAGCCAGATCGTTGCAGTGAGGACGAAAAAGGGGTGCAGTCTAAATAACAGTTAAAATCACAAGCAATTAAAATCACGAAAGAGCCGGAGAGCAGCGGCAGCTAAACGCGCCAGCGTTCACTCAGCCCAGTGGTAATAAGTGGTAATATAAGAATCAAATATGTTAAATCAAATCCACATAGTTTGAAACAACTTTCAAAACACACACAGCCACTCACAACTAATTTAAGCATAAAGTCAGCTAGCTTAATGCTAACGTATAATGTAAAACCTCATAGACTGGCTAACAGAAATTAGCCTTGCTATCCAGAGCCTGTGGTCAGTTTATAACGCTTGTTAGGAAATTTGCTCCGACATTTGTTGTGGGTGTCTGTGGAAGCCGCAACACATTTATTTGGTAGCTACACCGGTCACTACTGCATTTATTTGGTAGCTACACCGGTCACTACTTGCATTTATTTGGTAGCTACACCGGTCACTACTGCATTTATTTGGTAGCTACACCGGTCACTACTGCATTTATTTGGTAGCTACACTGGTCACTACTTGCATTTATTTGGTAGCTACACCGGTCACTACTGCATTTATTTGGTAGCTACACCGGTCACTACTTGCATTTATTTGGTAGCTACACCGGTCACTACTGCATTTATTTGGTAGCTAGCTACACTGGTCACTACTTGCATTTATTTGGTAGCTACACCGGTCACTACTTGCATTTATTTGGTAGCTACACCGGTCACTACTTGCATTTATTTGGTAGCTAGCTACACCGGTCACTACTTCATTTATTTGGTAGCTACACCGGTCACTACTTGCATTTATTTGGTAGCTACACCGGTCACGACTTCATTTATTTGGTAGCTACACCGGTCACTACTTGCATTTATTTGGTAGCTACACCGGTCACTACTTGCATTTATTTGGTAGCTACACCGGTCACTACTGCATTTATTTGGTAGCTACACCAGTCACTACTACATTTATTTGGTAGCTACACCGGTCACTACTGCATTTATTTGGTAGCTACACCAGTCACTACTACATTTATTTGGTAGCTACACCGGTCACTAGTGCATTTATTTGGTAGCTACACCGGTCACTACTACATTTATTTGGTAGCTACACCGGTCACTACTGCATTTATTTGGTAGCTACACCGGTCACTACCTCATTTATTTGGTAGCTACACCGGTCACTACTGCATTTATTTGGTAGCTACACCGGTCACTACTTCATTTATTTGGTAGCTACACCGGTCACTACTGCATTTATTTGGTAGCTACACCGGTCACTACTGCATTTATTTGGTAGCTACACCGGTCACTACTTCATTTATTTGGTAGCTACACCGGTCACTACTTCATTTATTTGGTAGCTACACCGGTCACTACTGCATTTATTTGGTAGCTACACCGGTCACTACTTCATTTATTTGGTAGCTACACCGGTCACTACTGCATTTATTTGGTAGCTACACCGATCACTACTGCATTTATTTGGTAGCTACACCGGTCACTACTTCATTTATTTGGTAGCTACACCGGTCACTACTGCATTTATTTGGTAGCTACACCGGTCGCTCTGGGCCGCTGTGGTAACAGCCATCCGTGACCGCAATGCATGATGGGATATCTTGCTCCAGTTAGTGACCATCGGATGTTCACTACATTTCGCGGTGGTGAATTCTGTGTGTGTGTATGTGTGTAGGACAGCATGAGGGTGTATCACGAGGCTCATCCAGATGCGAACTCAGACGAACACGTCCGGTCCGTCCTCACCAAAGCTGAGCGACAGCTGAAGGACAAGTTTGACGGACGGCCGACTAAACCCCCACCGTGAGTCCACAACTGATGATAACGATGCTAACAGAGGAGCTAACAGACACACAGAGGAGCTAACAGACACACAGAGGCTAACAGATGAGCTAACAGACACACAGAGGCTAACAGACAGGCTAACAGGCACACAGAGGCTAATAGAGAGGCTAACAGACACACAGAGGCTAACAGACAGGCTAATAGACACATATAAGCTAACAGAGAGGAGCTAACTGACACACAGAGGCTAAAAGAGAGGAGCTAACAGACACACAGAGGCTAACAGAGAGGAGCTAATGGACACACAGAGGCTAACAGACACACAGAGGCTAACAGAGAGGAGCTAACAGACACACAGAGGCTAACAGAGAGGAGCTAACAGACACACAGAGGCTAACAGAGAGGAGCTAACAGACACACAGAGGCTAACAGAGAGGAGCTAACAGACACACAGAGGCTAACAGACAGGCTAATAGACACAGAGAGGAGCTAACAGACACACAGAGGCTAACAGAGAGGAGCTAACAGACACACAGAGGCTAACAGAGAGGAGCTAATAGACACACAGAGGCTAACAGAGAGGAGCTAACGGACACACAGAGGCTAACAGAGAGGAGCTAACAGACACACAGAGGCTAACAGAGAGGAGCTAATAGACACACAGAGGCTAACAGAGAGGAGCTAACAGACACACAGAGGCTAACAGAGAGGAGCTAACAGACACACAGAAGCTAACAGAGAGGAGCTAACAGACACACAGAGGAGCTAATAGACACACAGAGGCTAACAGAGAGGAGCTAACAGACAGGCAAACAGACACACAGAAGCTAACAGAGAGGAGCTAACAGAGAGGAGCTAACAGACACACAGAGGTTAACAGACACACAGAGGAGCTAACAGACACACAGAAGCTAACAGAGAGGAGCTAACAGAGGAGCTAACAGCTGTGTGTTACAGGAACGGCTACTCTCTGTACTGTGCTGAGCTGATGGTCAACATGAAGGACGTCCCGAGCACCGAGCGCATGGTGCTGTGCAGCAAGCAGTGGAAGATGATGACGCAGAAGGAGAAGGACATGTTTCAGAAACGCTGTGAGCAGGTGAGTGTTAGTTAGTTAGCGTGATGAAGAACACGCTAACAGGCAGCATGAAGTTTTTTTTTTTTTTTTTTTTTTTTTTTTTTAATCAACAGCTTTATTTAAAAGAAGTTGACAGGTACAAATAGTATACAGGGAACAGTAGCCTATACAATGAAAACACAAAGAACATGTGCCAGGGGTGATGTTCATTATACAACAAGGTTATACATATTACAAGGGTCTATGGTTTTAAAAGCCTTTTCATTTGCTGATTTGGTGATTAGCTTAAAATAATTAGTTCCATTTCTTTTTGAAAAACATAAAAGCAAGGGGTTTTCTTAGAAAATTTACTTTTATGAATATGACATTTTGCAAAAAATAAAAACAGATTTACTAAAAAGTAACATTTTCCTTCTTTCTTGGGATAATTATGGAAACCAAAAACAACATTTTCCCAAAGATGGATGCAAATTACAGAAAGAGCAGTTAATATTAAGCATGAAGTCATACCTGTCTCACCTGTCTCACCTGTCTGTCTGTCTGTCTGTCTGAGCAGAGGAAGAAGCAGTATGACATCGACCTGCAGAGGTTCCTGGAGGTACCACACTCACACTCTCACACACACACACACACACATACTCTGGGGTCAAAGGTCACAGAGTGAATAAGTGATGTCATTCTACAGAGTCTTCCAGATGAGGAACGAGACCGAGTCATGTCTGAGGAAAAGATGGGCGGAGTTAGACAGGGAGGGGGCGTGGCCGCCAGCCCACACAGAGCCAAGTCTCCATCTGTTAAGGTCTGAAACTCCCGTCACTTTAAAGGGATAGTGTCATTTTTTAAAAGTGTGGTGGTATGATCTCCAAATAGCCCCTAAGTACTTTAATTGCAGTAGAAGACTCTCTGCACTCCTCCTGTTAGCAACGCCAGCCCATAATAGCCCTGCCCAGAGATTTACAACATACAGTGTTGTGAACAGACCCAAAGAAACGGCCTATTTTCACGGCCTAAAAGAGGTTTTACCTGAAAAAAAATACACAGTTCCATTGTTCACTATAATATAATTTTTTCCAGCCCTTCAAAGTGCAGGAAAAACACAGTTTTTATTTGGACCTAACCAACTCACGTATCCCTCCGCCCAGGGTTAGCGCCCGCCGATCAGCAGTTGGTTAGGTCCAAATAAAAACTGTGTTTTTCCTGCACTTTGAAGGGCTGGAAAAAATTATATTATAGCGAACAATGGAACTGTGTATTTTTTTTCAGGTAAAACCTCTTTTAGGCCGTGAAAATAGGCCGTTTCTTTGGGTCTGTTCACAACACTGTATGTTGTAAATCTCTGGGCAGGGCTATTATGGGCTGGCGTTGCTAACGGGAGGAGTGCAGAGAGTCTTCTACTGCAATTAAAGTACTTAGGGGCTATTTGGAGATCATACAACCACACTTTAGAAAAATGCTACTATCCCTTTAAGTTTAACGTTTCTGACATCCCGTGTCACTGTGAGCTCACCTGGGGGGGCGGGGTTTACCTGGTTTACACCTCAGGAGCGGTGTCGGGAGGCGGAGGCAGAGGCGTGGCCCGCTGCCGGAGGGGCCAAAGACAGAGGGAAGAAAACAGCGAAGCTTCCAGAGACGCCAAAAACCGCCGAGGAGATGTGGCAGCACAGCGTGATCGGAGACTACCTGGCTAAGTACAGGGTGAGTGTTCAGCCGGTAGTCAGTCAGGTATTCAGCGGGTAGTCAGTCAGGTGTTCAGTCAGGTATTCAGCTGATGTTCAGTCAAGTTTTCAGCGGGTGTTCACAGGGATGCAAACAGCGCTCCGAAAAGCACAACTCGCTTTTCTGTGGCCAATTAGATGACTTTTGTGAATCGTGCAGATCTGAAGAGTTTTTTTTTTGGAGGGGAGGTGGGGGGGTGTTCAGCAGATGTTCAGCAGGTGTTCAGCTAGTGTTCAGCAGGTATTCAGCAGGTGTTCAGCTAGTGTTCAGCTAGTGTTCAGCAGGTATTCAGCAGGTATTCAGCAGGTTTTCAGCAGGTTTTCAGCTAGTGTTCAGCAGGTATTCAGCAGGTGTTCAGCTAGTGTTCAGCTAGTGTTCAGCAGGTGTTCAGCAGATGTTCAGCAGGTGTTCAGCAGATATTCAGCAGGTGTTCAGCTAGTGTTCAGCTAGTGTTCAGCAGGTATTCAGCAGGTATTCAGCAGGTGTTCAGCAGGTGTTCAGCTAGTGTTCAGCAGCTGTTCTCCTCCACAGAGCGACCGCAGGAAGGCTCAGGCGGCCATGGAGGCAGCCTGGAAGTCCATGGAGAAGAAGGAAAAGATTCCTTGGATCAAGAAGGCGGCGGAGGACCAGAAGCGTTACGAGGTTCAGTACAGACCTGTGGTCAGTGAGCCACGCCCCCTCCCACTCTGACCACGCCCCCATGTGCCCCCACCCTCCATGGACCAGAGCGCCATCTTTATGCAAATGAGAATGACTGATGCATCCTGGGTAATTTAGGGGCAGCGCCCGGCATCCCTCCATTGAAAAGTTCAGCCTAACTGGCTTGACAAACTAACTAACAAAAAGTTGTCTATTAACAGGCTGTTTACAGACAACACTGAGCCAAAACCTCCCGGTGATTCCACCAAATACGTGTAGATGTCTGGCTCAGACATTTCTGGCCACTGTGTGGAGTCATTGATCACTGTGGGAGGCTAAAGGAGCATACCGCTAGATTCATTCATTGTAATTTTTCAAGATAGCGTGAGCGGTGGGTTTCAAAGAGGGTGTCAAAATAATTATGAGACATAGTGCTACAAAAGAAACACAAAATAAAACATTCAAATTGATTGTTAGTTAGTCTACGCTCCATCAAAACACAAAAAGCCACTGAGTGCAATGTAAAAATGCCGGGTGCTGCCCCTAAATTACCCAGGATGCATCAGTCATTCTCATTTGCATAAAAATGCCGCTCTGGTCCATGTTGTGGCTGTGTGTGTGTGTTGTACTGACTGTCGCTGTCCTGCAGAGGGAGCTGTTGGAGATGAGAGCTCCGCCCACAGCGCCGCCTCAGAGGAAACCCAAGTTTGAAGGAGAACCAAAGAAACCTCCAGTGTGAGTGGGACACAGATGTTTTTCCAGCTGCAGACAGACAGCTGCTCATCAGTAGAGCGCTGGAATAAGAGAGTAACGACATCATCGGTCCAGTGGCAGCGCCTCCTGGTGGAGGAATATGGGTTTTGCAAAAGAACTGACATCTCTGCATTGTTGGTGAATGAGCAGTGTGGTGTTTTCAATAATTTAAGGACATTTATAGATCACCCACGTTAATAGCATCATTGAGGATCCTTTACAGATAAACATTAACACATAGGAGAGTAAAAAAAAAAAAAAATAGTTATCTACATTAAAGCAGAAGTAAGGTGAATATGTGTGTTAATCTAAGTCTTAAATAGTTGTATCTTCCGACAGCAATCACTTCTATAGAGTGTTTGGTCTGAAACACGGGTCTGTCAGTCACTCTGCTCTGCTCTGAGCCCAGGAGAAAACTTTCCTTGTATCCTACAACCTTTATCCAATGAGGAGAGAGAACGGCATAAAGGGGCAGTCCTCTCTGTGTGTGCAGCCAAGGGATGCGCGTGAATGTGGTGACGTAGGGACGAGGACCAATAGATCCATGACGAGGGCGGGGGCTGCTAACTCCATCTGCTGACAGGAAGTTAGACAAAACCACCGGATCGCTCACTGCTCCTTTAATGTTTCAATCTACATTTTGTAATAAACAAATTATAAGTATAATCTGATATGACCAAGACACCTAAAAACAAAAACACGGCCGTTTTCATCAATTTACCAGCAAGTGGGCAACACACATACATTGGAGTGAATGGGTTTTCTGGGCGCTTTTGCAATACCCATATCCTGCCACTAGGGGGCAAAACCCTTAAACCCTTAAACCCTTAAACCCTTACCACGGGAGTCAGTGGAGGGGTCCTTACTCTCTTATTCCCGTGCTCTACTCATCACCGTCATCTACTCCATTCATTCATTCATTCACCACGCGTCACCGTCACATTAAGCCCCGCC
Organism: Trachurus trachurus; assembly: GCF_905171665.1. NCBI lineage: Eukaryota > Metazoa > Chordata > Actinopteri > Carangiformes > Carangidae > Trachurus > Trachurus trachurus. Next base: position 1,862,306 of record NC_139900.1, read on the forward strand.
CCCCTCCCCTCTGTGTGGTCCAATAGGAGCGGCTACCAGATGTTCTCCCAGGAGCTGCTGACCAATGGGGAGCTGAACCACTTCAGCCTGAAGGAGCGCATGGTGGAGATCGGCAAGAGGTGGCACAAGCTGAGCCAGACCCAGAAGGACAAGTACAAGAAGATGGTGGAGGAGCAGCAGACGGAGTACAAGGCCGAGCTGGAGGCCTGGATCAAGGTGAGGAGCTGCTGCCATGGCAACAACATCCACAGTTAAAGGACAGTTCCAGCTAAATCCAACCTGGGCTCTAGTTTCTAATATGTGACCTGATAACATCAAAATGAGTCACAGTGACCCCAAATTTCAAAGTTGAGATTTTGGTATCAATGGAAAAAATATGAAAATAAGCTTTAAAATGATACCCTAGTCAAAGTCAAAGTCAGAGTCCTACATTTGATGGTTTTCGAGATGTGGCCATTTGAATTACGATCTCCTACTCTCTTATTCCGTTCTAAAACCTGAGAAAATTGCATTTACCAGTTTTTGCCAGTGACTCTGGCGTCTGTTCCTGTACCACATGCAGGGCCGTTGCTATGAATTCTGGGCCCCCTTAAAGAATACTAAAGTGGGCCCCTCCCCCTAACTTTTCCTCTTTTTTTCTTAGACTACGTATGTATTATGGTTTTTTATTTAGCCTTCTTTGTTTTGATGCTAATGCAGCATTACACTGCAAAAACTCAAGTATCTTAGCAAGAATATTTGTCTTATTTCTAGTCAAAACAAATCTCATTCTACTTAAAATAAGACTCATCATATTAAAAGTAGCTTGTTTTTAGACACTTTTTACTTCTTTCAGGCAGATTTTCACTTGGAATAAGTAGAAAAATCTGATAGTGGAGCAAGTGTTTCTTCCTTATTACAAGCACAAAAAACTTACTTTCACTGGCAGATTTTTCTATTTATTGTGAATTTAAGTGAAAATGATCTAAAAACAAGTTAATTTTTAGGTGATGAGTCTTATTTTAAGTGGAAAGAGATTAGTTTTGACTAGAAATGAGACATTTGGACAAGAAACAAATATCCCCTATACAACGGCCCTGGGTGGTGACATCACCTGTTTATATGTCATCTGTCTGTTTATACATGATGATGATGATGATGATGATGATGATGATGATGATGATGATGATGTCGTCGCCTTCCTCCCTCTCCTCTCCCAGTCTCTGTCTCCTCAGGATCGAGCCGTCTACAAAGAGTTCTCCACCACAGTAAGTTTCCTCCAGCTAACAGCTAAATGCTAAGCTAACTGAGCTAATGGAGCTAATGTGGCTAACACTGTGGTGAATATACAGTAAGTAACCTAGCTTAGCTAACTGGCTAAGTCAGTGAATGTAATGTTGAGCCGGTAGCAGTTTAGCTTAATGCTAAGCTATTAGCGTATTAGCAGGACACAAGCTAACATAACATTAGCAGGGTCTTAGCAGCACTTGGATTAGCATCATAGTGTCATCATCGTCGTCTCTGAGATAGTTATTGTTCCACGCAGTTGTATTAAAGGGATAGTTCAACATTTTTGTAAATTTGCCAAATAATATAACGTATAATTATGTAACATTACGACACATGAAGCAAATACTCTGAACTACTTGTGCTTTTGAAATCCCTCCGTCTTAGTCTTTGTGTCATACTGTCATTTTAGTCTATTATTATTCTAATAGTCTAGTGTTAGTTAGTTAGTGGTTTTAATCTCTTTCTAGTGTTGTCATTCTGTTTAACCCAGTCAGTATAATAGTCCAGGCAAAATAGCGTTTTCCGACAGACTAATTGTAACAGAATGTTTTTCACCATACATCATTTCTATGAGGTGTCCAGAACAACATACTAAAAGTCCTAAGAAATCCTAGTTGGAGAAATATGTTTAATTCTCATCATTATTTACTGTATAAAGTCTATGGTGCCGATACAATACACCCCAATGGGGCTATTTTTTCCCTTTACTCCTATCACAATGAAACTTTACACAATGAAAGTAGACATGAAATGTAACATTTTTTGTATTACAAGTTTCTTTTAAAATGAATTTGAATATGCAAATGAGCCTTACACTAATCAAATAAAATACACCCGAATAGGCTTATTTTTTTTCCTTTACTCCTCCTCCTCATTGGCAAATTAAAATTATTTTCAAGAAACTTGTAATACAAAAAATGTTACCTTTCATGTCTACTTTCATTGTGTAAAGTTTCATTGTGGTAGGAGTAAAGGAAAAAAAAAAAGCCTATTCGGGTGTATTTTGGGCATATTCCATTAGTGTAAGGCTCATTTGCATATTCAGATTCATTTTAAAAGAAACTCGTAATACAAAAAATGTTACATTTCATGGATACTTTCATTGTGTAAAGTTTCATTGTGGTAGTAAAGGAAAAAAAATAGCCCCATTGGGGTGTATTGTTGTCGGCACCATAGACTTTATACAGTAAATAATGATGAGAATTAAACATATTTCTCCAACTAGGATTTCTTAGGACTTTTAGTATGTTGTTCTAGACACCTCATAGAAATGATGTATGGTGAAAAACATTCTGTGACAATTAGTTCTATTTTTCGGTCCAAAATGAGCCAGATTACCTGGACTACAACAGAACCACCTGGTCTAGTAGCTACAGACCAAACCACGTGTTTCTTTGAGTCAAACCCTTTCATGGTCATGTTGTTATTATATTACTGTTGCCTTCAAGTAAACATCCGCTCCAGACTGGAAGATTGTGTAGTGTGTCAACTGTTTGTGTGTTTGTTTGTGTGTGTGTGTGTGTGTGTCGATCAGAAACGTCGCAGCACGGCTAAAGCTCGCAGCAGCCCCGGAGCTAAGGTGCGCGTGACGGCGAAGGGGAAGGCGGTAGGTTCCAGAGCCGCGGCACCGGGGGTCGGGGTGGGGAAGAGGGCCATGGCGTACCGAGCCAAGGTAACACACTACACACTACACACTCTAACACACAGCACACACACTCTAACTCACTGACGAGCCGGTGTGGACGAGCTGCTGTGATAGAGAGCCGAAGCGGAAGCAGGAAGTAACGTCAAGTGCAAGTCCATTTAGATAATATGTTACAAAATACCTTTAATCACAAAACATAAAATATATAATGTTTTTACCTTTAAAATATAAGAAAAGGTTGTAAACATGGTCTCAGGGTGGGTTCATGCTATGTAAGTCAATGGGACTCCATTGCGTTGAATGCACCAGGAATTTTCCATATTTGCATACTGTTGCCATATGGCAACAAATGTATTTTAGCATATTACAAAAATACTATTACATCAAAACTGAATTAAATTTAAAAAAATTAAAGTTTACTTTCCCCAGATAGTGATTTCAATTTTTTTTTTGATGAAAATTTTCCAAAATTCTGAATAAAAGACTCTTCGGGAGCCCCACACAATGATGTTTACATGTCAAATGTCCATGAGCAAAAGGGAAACAGGATATTCTGCTCATTTGACCTCATAAATTGGATGTCCTTCAAAGTAAAAGCCCAAACAAAAAAATATCATAGCTTTTTAGAAAAATGAAGATAAAGTAATTGTTGCCATATGGCAACACTATGCAATAGAGGGTTAAACAGGTAGAGGTCATATTTTATTCTCATGGCGCAATTCAAACGGATCACGAAATAAAACTTTGACTCCTGTTCATTTGTATGGAGACTTTTTTTGAATTGAGGTCCCATGGTGACGTTACTTCCTGCTTCCGCTTCGGCTCTCTATTGGTCGGTAGAGGAGGAGGAGGAGGCGTGGGCCCCTCAGCGCGGTCTGACAGGCTGCGCCCCCTCTGACCCTGACTGTTGTCTTCCAGCAGGACATGTCGGACACGGACGAGGACGAGGAGAAGAGCAGCGACTCCGACTCGGACGAGGATGACGAGACGTCAGGAAGCAGCGACAGCGACGAGGACGAGGACGAGGACGAGGTGATGATGAGTTCAGGGACTGTTGGACAAAGTTTATCTGTCAGCTGCTTTTAGGCAAAGAGAAGTGGAAAGAAACGGTTTTATTTTACTTCATTTCATCAGTTTTTTCCAGCCCCTCAAAGTTCAGGAAAAACAGTTTTTATTTGGACCTAACCAACTGCTGATCGGTGGGCGCTAACCCTGGGCGGAGGGATACGTGAGTTGGTTCGGTCCAAATAAAAACTGTGTTTTTCCTGCACTTTGAGGGGCTGGAAAAAATTATATTATAGTGAACAATGGAACTGTGTATTATTTTTCAGGTAAAACCTCTTTTAGGCCGTGAAAATAGGCCGTTTCTTTGGGTCTGTTCACAACACTGTATGTTGTAAATCTCTGGGCAGGGCTATTATGGGCTGGCGTTGCTAACGGGAGGAGTGCAGAGAGTCTTTTACTGCAATTAAAGTACTTAGGGGCTATTTGGAGATCATACAACCCCACTTTAAAAAAATGATACTATCCCTTTAATGAGTCGCCATGGCAACAGTGTGAGTTAATAACTTAACTTTGTCCCGTGGTGGTTTTGGTTTCCCTCAGAACGACGAAGAGGATGACGAGGACGACGAAGACCAGTCGTCCTCCGAGGACTCCAGTGACTCTGACTCGGACTGAGCTCCGCCCCCTTCGCCCTCATTGGAGAGGACCGGCTGTGCAGGCCACGCCTCCTCACATGCCAATCATCCTGGCGGACTAATGAGAAACGGTGACGTCACCCCCCCGGTCAGAGGGGGAGGAGCCTGTTGGAGCATTTTGTTACTTTTTGTTTCTGTTTTTTATTGAGTGTTTGTTGGTTTTTATCTGACGGACGTTTTAACCGGGCAGAAGAGAAGAGGCGGCGCCGGGTTTGTTCCTGTTGAGGCGCCGGTGTGGGTGGGCGGGGCGGAGTTTGTACAGTTTTACAGGCAGAGGCGGGGCGAGGCGAGGGGGGCGGAGCCTATGGTTGTCGTTAGCTACCGCTGATGGGAGGAGTCACAGTGTTCATCCTCCAATCAGCTGCCTGCCTGCCTGACAGAATGATTAACAAATAAATGCACTTTTTTCTCACTTGTGTGTGGCTCATTGTGACCTCATTGAGACCTCTGGTTGTCACGGCAACCTGTGACACGACGACGCTGTTCTCACCTGGCTCAGGTATATATGTCAAGCCATTTTAACATTTAAAAGCCAGACTGGATGTGTGTTGCAGATCTCTGTAATTCAGTTTTGCCTCTTGTCAAAAAGAACATTTCAGATCCACAACTACGTTCTTCCTTCACTGTAACATTCATGTGTATGGGGTTTGTCATTACAGATATCTACAGTTCAGTTGCAGATATCCACTATGTGAATTACAGATATCTGTAACTGAATTACCACTAGTACTAATTCCAGTTTGAGATAATCTACAGTTTGATTCTGACTAGTCATAATTCCAGTTCTAGATATCTGTAATTCACCTCAATTAAAGATATCTACATGTCCCCGTTCAGATATCTGCACTGCAAAAACTCTACATCTTTCCAAGAATATTTGTCTTATTTCTTGTCAAAATGTCTAATTTCTAGTCTAAACTAATCTCTTTCCACTTAAAATAAGACTCATCACCTAAAAATTAACTTGTTTTTAGATCATTTTCACTTGTTTCAAACAAATTTTCACTTGAAATAAGTAGAAAAATCTGCCAGTGAAAGCAAGTTTTTGTGCTTGTAATAAGAAAGAAAGAAAAACTTGCTCCACTATCAGATTTTTCTACTTATTCCAAGTGAAAATCTGCTTGAAAGAAGTAAAAAGTGTCTAAAAACAAGCTGCTTTTAATATGATGAGTCTTATTTTAAGTAGAATTAGATTTGTTTTGACTAGAAATAAGACAAATATTCTTGGAAAGATTTTGAGTTTTTGCAGTGTGTAATTAAGTTTTGACTAGGAGAAATGAAGTTATATCTGTAACTGGAATTAGTACTAGTGGTAATTCAGTTCCAGATATCTGTAATTCACATAGTGGATATCTGCAACTGAATTGTAGATATCTGTAATGACAAACCCCATACACATGAATGTTACAGTGAAGGAAGAACGTAGTTGTGGATCTGAAATGTTCTTTTTGACAAGAGGTAAAACTGAATTACAGATATCTTGAATAAAAAATCCAACTATATAAAATGTAGTTAGGACCAGTCAGAAAGACGTTGTTGATATCTACAATGTTAATTCTGGAGAGTCAAACTTAGCTGTTAAATGTTAAAAAATCCTCTAGACGACCAACAGGGAGAAGAACTGAAGCTGTGATGTATCGTCAGTCAGATCAGACTCATCAATTCCTTGGAAAATTATTTCCCACATGGCGACATTGGAGCTCAGTGTGACGTCAGGTGACACCGCTCATCAGAGGAAACGCCGCCGCTGTCGTAAAGCTCAGAGATCAGAGTGGTGGACGACTGCAGACTGACTGAATCATCCAAAACTAGAATCACAACTCAAGTTCCTTTCACACATGAACAGTTGTGCAGCACTTTGCCTGAATGATGATGAGCAGTGGAAGTTGATTCATTGCACAAATCTAAAGTAAAGTTCATACAGCACAAATACACTGCAAAAACTCAAATATCTTAGCAAGAATATTTGTCTTATTTCTAATCAAAACAAATCTCATTCTACTTAAAATAAGACTCATCACATAAAAAGCAGCTTGTTTTTAGACACTTTTTACTTCTTTCAAGCAGATTTTCACTTGGAATAAGTAGAAAAAAATCTGATAGTGGAGAAAGTTTTTCTTTCTTATTACAAGCACAAAAAACTTACTTTCACTGGCAGATTTTTCTATTTATTTCAAGTGAAAATGTGTTTGAAACAAGTGAAAATGATTTAGTTCATTTTTAGGTGATGAGTCTTATTTTAAGTGGAAAGAGATGAGTTTTGACTAGAAATGACAAATATTCTTGGAAAGATGTAGAGTTTTTGCAGTGTACAAGTGGCAGAAAGAGCAACAGGTGAAAATGTATTAAATATAAGAACATTATGCAGGCTGGTGCTTCAGTAAACTGCTGATAACAATGTTCACATGAGGTGTATAGATTATATGGAAGGAACCTGCTCACACATTTAACTTTATTCTTATTTAGCGCCTATATATTATATAACATATTATATATAGGGACACATATGAGCTGGATATGAAGACCATTATTATAACATAGAGAAAGTGGAGATTAACGTATTAAAATAAATTATTTTCCAACAAAGTAAAGATAGATGGGCATTAGATATTTGGGGTAAACCAAAACTGCATATACTTACTGTGACATAAAACAGGTATTTGGCCCAGAAAATTATGTTTTGTATCATTTGTCTAAAAAGAAAAGATCCCTGTGTTTCATATGAGAGCTGTGTTCTTGGTCTTCATATGGAGACAGGCAGACATGTTGTTGGCACAGCAGAACGATAGAGTTTGTAATTTATGTGACATCCAAGAGGTGGAGAATGAAATTCATTTTGTGTTCTACTGTCCTTTCTATGACTCTATAAGACAAAAAGTGTTTAGTAAAGTAGATCCAAATAACGAATGTGTGTGGTTAGACGATGCTGAGAAGCTAAAACTTCTTTTTCAGTTGAATATTTTTGCATTTTCTTTATTTCTTGAAAAGTCCTGGGCAATGAGACAAAGAGCGATAGATAGTTGAGTACTGAAAGTAATCTTTGTGTCTCACCTGTGTGGCAGGTAACAGCAACAGGAAGGACTGTCTAGTCTTTGTTTTCTTGTATTTGTCATTAAAGCAGAACTATGCAACTTGGCCGGAAATAGCTCGCTCCTTCGTTGGTTTCTCTTTTTTTCCCTCTCCGGGGCTCCCCCACAGTTCTGGGAGGCACATGTCACTGTCGTAAAAAAAAAAAAACTCGCCGCCGCCACCTCCTCCACCCCCTCCCTACACGTGCTTGTGTTTACTGCTGAAGGTAGAGAGCGGTGTTTGCTAAGCACGGAGCTAATGCTAACACGGAGCTAACGCTAACAGGGAGCTAATGCTAACACGGAGCTAACGCTAACAGGGAGCTAATGCTAACACGGAGCTAACGCTAATACGGCCACACACAGACAAAGACACAAAGACACAGACATACACACACACATGAATAAAGGTTCCAAAACGCGAAGGCGTGTGTGTGTGTGTCATGATGTATTACATTATCTTATAAAAGATCCATGGTGTGTGTGTGTCTGTTAGCATTAGCTCCGTGTTAGCCACAAGCCGAACTTCATCAGTACAAACATGTTTCCATGGTTTCCTCCGACTTTCCGAACTCAAACCAATCACGATTCATAACATGCATGACGTCATCTGCGTTCTTATCTCGTACTGCCGTAAGGCAGTTTCTCACGATAGTTCTATCCATTGATGAGATTTGTAACACCGAGACGGAGGACTGATCTTGCAAGTGCGGTTTTCAGCCAGTGGGGGGGGTGAGCACATTGGCCTAGACCCCATTCACCTCATAATAGGTCACTCTACCATCACAGTGACTCTGAGCCACAATAATTACAGCCGAAATCCTGCATAGTTCTGCTTTAAATGTGTCTTGTAATCCCATAGGACAGTGGTTCTCAACCTTTTGTAAATCAAGGACCATAAATTGACACAAATTAGACCACAGACCCCCATTGGACCAAATGTAAACACCAGAAATACACAATACATTTAAATTAGGGCCAATGGCGTGAATTATTGGAAATATCATAGAGAAACTTCTGGAGAAAAGTGGTCCAATTTCTCTAAAAACATTTAAACATTTCTAGGAAGAAGTGGTGAAAACAATTCTCCAAAAAAAGGAAAAAATAAAAAAAAGTAAAAATTTTCTCGAAAAAAAGTGGTAAAATTTCTCATAAAAAATGTTACAAATACAAATAAAAAAGGAAAAAAATTCTAGAAAAAAGTGGTAAAATTTCTCCAAGAGCAAAGTAAAAAAGAAACTAGAAAAAGTGGTAAAAAAAAATAAAATAAAAAATAAAACTTATAGAAAAAAGTGGTAAAATTTCAAGAAAAATCGGGGACCCCTTCAAATCTGTCAAGGACCCCTCGGGGTCCCCGGACCCCACGTTGAGAACCACTGCCATAGGGGATGGACACAGTGGTGGCATGACACCAAAATAAAATAAAAATCATTAAGTATATAATGAAATCTGTTGCTCTTTCTGCTCCGTTGCTTTTCATGAGAAACCAGTGGTGAAGTCGTCTACTAGTGGTCACAGGAAATATCATCTGTAACCGATGGACACAGGCCTGTATGAATGATTATCTCCCAATGCCTGTTTGTGAACAGAGCTGTATGAATGTGTGTGAAAGGGTGAATGCAACAAAAAAAGTGTAAAGCGCTTTGAGTGACTAGAAAAGCGCTTTATATAAGTGCAAGTCCATTTTACCATTTACCAGTTATTGTCTGAAGACAGGGCCGTTGTATAGGGGAGAAAGGTGATGATAACTCTAGGGGCCCAGCGCCCAGTGGGGCCCATAAAAAACCCCAGTAGTCTAATCTTTGTATGACTGATTTATTCTGCGTAAGACCCTGACTAATACTCATAGTACACTGTAAAAACTCTACATCTTTCCAAGAATATTTGTCTTATTTCTTGTCCAAATGTCTCATTTCTAGTCAAAACTAATCTCTTTCCACTTAAAATAAGACTCATCACCTAAACATTAACTTGTTTTTAGATCATTTTCACTTAAATTCACAATAAATAGAAAAATCTGCCAGTGAAAGTAAGTTTTTTGTGCTTGTAATAAGGAAGAAAAACTTGCTCCACTATCAGATTTTTTCTACTTATTCCAAGTGAAAATCTGCTTGAAAGAAGTAAAAAGTGTCTAAAAACAAGCTACTTTTAATATGATGAGTCTTATTTTAAGTAGAATGAGATTTGTTTTGACTAGAAATGACATTTTGACTAGAAATAAGACAAATATTCTTGCTAAGATACTTGAGTTTTTGCAGTGTAATGCTGCATTAGCATCAAAACAAAGAAGGCTAAATAAAAAACCATAATACATACGTAGTCTAAGAGAAAAAAAACGAACTAGAACGACTTGGAGAAAAGAGTTCAGCATCTGTTACCGTGGTGATTTAGTGGCGTAACCCTGACAACCAGGAAGTGAAGAAGGAGGAGGCGGAGTCGGTTTGTTTCATCTTTTATAGACATTTGAATTAATAGATTTATAGAATATAAACGAGCTTCTTCCCTCTGACGTCACCTGATACACAAATAAATAATCTGAGTCGCCGTCGCCGTCGCCAACAACGCTCCGGCGTTTTGGCACGCGCCACGTTACCACGGCAACACCACCCTCCCCCTCCCCACGTTGAAACCACAGTTCCCATCAGCCCCAAAAAGCATCAACCTGCAGCTCCGAGTCCCACACATGCATCATCGTCATAACTGTTACCATGGTTACCAAACATTATAAAAAGGGACTCCCCCCCCCCCCCCCTCTTCCCGCCCCCAAGACAAAAAACGTCTGTTCATCCACACAGCGACCAATCAGATCACAGCCTGTGCTCACCGTCCCTCAGCTGTGAGTCTGTGAGGTCACCTGCTCAGTCCAGGTGAGACCCACCTCTAAACCTTTAAAGGGATAGTTCACCCAAAACTCATTATCTCCTCCTCCCCCTCATGTGGACTAAGGGCTGGGAGAAGTTTCAGAGTCCTCCGTGGCTTCTCTGAGTTACAGGGGGTCTCGGCGTAGCAGTGCATGTCCATATGACGGTTGCAAATGGATACCAACTGTCTTCGTAACAAAAAGACACACCAAAAAACATCCAAATACCTCCATGCTGCTCGTATGTAATGTCCCTCTGGTATTGAAGCCCCAACATGAGAAATTGTCCCAAAAAAAATTAAATAAGTCTATATTTCAAGCTTGTTTTGTAGCGGAAGCTCCTCTTCCTGGTCGGGAAATCGCATTTCGGGGCTTCAATACAAGAGGGACATTACATACGAGCAGCATGGAGGTATCTGGATGTTTTTTGGTGTGTCTTTTTGTTACGAAGACAGTTGGTATCCATTTGCAACCGTCATATGGACATGCACTGCTACGCCGAGACCCCCTGTAACTCAGAGAAGCCACGGAGGACTCTGAAACTTCTCCCAGCCCTTAGTCCACATGAGGGGGAGGAGATAATGAGTGAACTATTCCTTTAACTGAGTCAAGATGGACACGTTTCATAGACAAACTGATCAATACAGTTATTACAACTGTTTATTATTGTAAATTCAATTATTTTTTTATAAATCAATAATGAAAATGATCGTTAGCTGTAGCCGTGATGATGTCACTGAGTAGGTGAATCCTCACAGAGAAACACAAACAGCCGAGACCCCTACACACACACACACACACACACACACGCACACACGCAGACACACACACACAGAGCGTCATAGTGGGACGTCCAGCAGCTTCTTGTGCAGGTACTGCTTCACCTCCTCGATGCCGTTCAGCTTCTCCAGCTCGTGGTACGGCAGCTGAGAGGGGACAAACACAGACTGAGCATCAAACCCGATCAATACCAGTTTTATCAGTTTAGTTTAGTTAGTTTAGTTAGTACATATTTAAATTAATGGTGCATGGTGCAGGGCCGTTGCTATGAATTCTGGGCCCCCTTAAAGAATACTAAAGTGGGCCCCTCCCCCTAACTTTTCCTTTTTTTTTCTTAGACTACGTATGTATTATGGTTTTTTATTTAGCCTTCTTTGTTTTGATGCTAATGCAGCATTACACTGCAAAAACTCAAGTATCTTAGCAAGAATATTTGTCTTATTTCTAGTCAAAATGTCATTTCTAGTCAAAACAAATCTCATTCTACTTAAAATAAGACTCATCATATTAAAAGCAGTTTGTTTTTAGACACTTTTTACTTCTTTCAAGCTGATTTTCACTTGGAATAAGTAGAAAAAATCTGATAGTGGAGCAAGTTTTTCTTCCTTATTACAAGCACAAAAAACTTACTTTCACTGGCAGATTTTTCTATTTATTGTGAATTTAAGTGAAAATGATCTAAAAACAAGTTAATTTTTAGGTGATGAGTCTTATTTTAAGTGGAAAGAGATTAGTTTTGACTAGAAATGAGACATTTGGACAAGAAATAAGACAAATATTCTTGGAAAGATGTAGAGTTTTTACAGTGTACTATGAGTATTAGTCAGGGTCTTACGCAGAATAAATCAGTCATACAAAGATTAGACTACTGGGGTTTTTTATGGCCCCACTGGGCGCTGGGCCCCTAGAGTTATCATCACCTTTCTCCCCTATACAACGGCCCTGGTGATCAGTAACAAATAGAGACAATAGAAATAAGGTACAAAAGATTCATGAATTGAAAACATAAGAAGACAGAGTGAGGATGTAAAAGACCCTTATACCTGCAGGATGACGTATCCCAGCAGCCTCAGGTGTCGGTCTCTCATGGCTCTGGACCCGACCAGAACCTCAGAGTTGTGGCAGTAGTGCCACTTGTCGTTGACGGACATGACGACCCTGAGGAGAGAGGAGGACCGAGACAACCGGGTCAGTTCTGTTCTAAAGGTTCTGCTCTATCCACCACTTTATTTTCCCATGATCCATTGCATCACACCACAACGGAAGTGGGTTTTCAACTTCCGTTTCACTCCGTATTAGCATTCTAGCGAGCGGCTAACTGGTAGCGTTAGCCACCGGTTCTAGCGAGCGGCTAACTGGTAGCGTTAGCCACCGGTTCTAGCGAGCGGCTAACTGGTAGCGTTAGCCACCGGTTCTAGCGAGCGGCTAACTGGTAGCGTTAGCCACCGGTGTAGGTACCAGATGTGGGGGCTCCGGGCTGCCAAAACCATTTTGACTAAATCTGATGTTTGTTAAGTCTATAAAACTAATTATTGAACAAACATTACTATTTCTGTGTGCACGTTTTTGTAATTAGTCATGGTTGTCGTAGTTGTTAGCTTAGCTGCTGCTGACAGCTAACAGCAGCAGCTAAGCTAACATCAGGACGTCAGCTGTTAAAACCCTCCCGTTGTGGGACACGACATGAAACTACTCCAGTTAGCTCAGTCATGTTGGAACTAGGATATCCGCTGGAAAAATGTTTTTTTCATGGGCCGTTTATTGAGTTATTGTTTATTGACACTGCTAACGGCTAACAGCTAACGGTTAGCCCAGCTAATCTAAAATGTTTGTTCAACAATTGGTTTTATAGACTTCATAAACATCAGAGTAGTCACAACGGTGATATAGTGACGTGAAAATGTGACATAAAGCTAAAACCTCGTCCGTATTGTTCTCATTAAAATTATGTGATGATTATAAATAAAGTCATCACGGCCGATGTCTATCAACCAGTCTATGATGGCGACACCCAGCGGCATTCTCTGGAAAGTGGTGGATCGACCGAATCTCCTTGTTGTTTACATTCTACTTCCGGGTAGAAAACCAGCACGTAATTTGAATGAGATCAATAGTAACGAACGAGAGTTTAGCTATATATCATATTTTTCACGTCCTATCACCGTTTAGACAAATCTGAAATGATTGAAGAAACATTACTATTTCTGTGTGTGTGTTTTGTGTTGCTATGTGTTGTATTTATTCAGTTTGGGGGAATCACAGTGTCTAGAAAGCATCAGTGGCTCAGCTGACAGGGACAGCTAACAGTAGCTAAGCTAACGGCGGCAGCTAAGCTAACGGTAGCTAAGCTAACGGTAGCTAAGCTAACGGCGGTAGCTAAGCTAACAGCAGGACGTCAGCTGTTAAAACCCTCCCGTTGTGGGATGATAACCATGACTAATTACAAAAATGTGCACACAGAAATAGTAATGTTTGTCCAATCATTGGTTTTATAGACTTTACAAACATCAGATTAGTCTAAATAGTGATGGACGAGAGTTTCACTATATTTATCTAATTTTTCATGTCACTATATCACCGTTTAGACTAATCTGATGTTTGTAAAGTCTATAAAACCAATGATTGGACAAACATTACTATTTATGTGTGCACATTTTTGTAATTAGTCATGGTTATCATAGATTAGCCGGGCTAACGGTTAGCTACCTGTTTAACTTTAATAACTCAGTGACTCAATAAACGCTCCATGAAAAAATATTTTCTCCAGCGGATATCTGAGTTCCAACATGACTGAGCTAACTGGAGTAGTTTCATGTCGTGTCCCACAACGGGAGGGTTTTAACAGCTGACGTCCTGCTGTTAGCTTAGCTACCGCCGTTAGCTTAGCTACCGTTAGCTTAGCTACCGTTAGTTGTCCCTGTCAGCTGAGCCACTGATGCTTTCTAGACACCGTGATTCCCCCAAACTGAATAAATACAACACACAGCAACACAAAACACACACACATGCATAGTAATGTTTCTTCAATCATTTCAGATTTGTCTAAACGGTGATAGGGCGTGAAAAATATGATATATAGCTAAACTCTCGTTCGTTACTATTGATCTCATTCACATTACAGCTGGTTTTCTACCCGGAAGTAGAATGTAAACAACAAGGAGATTCGTCCTCTAGGTTCTGTTCTCTGGTTCTGACCTGTGGAGCTGCCTCTGGTCCGGGGGGGGGTTCTCTGGTTCTGGTCGGTTCCCTGTGGGGGGCGAGGGGCCCGGCTCGGCCCCCGGCCCCTCTGGATACGCCATGCCCTCGTAGAACGCCGGCAGCTCACAGTCCGAGCCCCGCCCCCCCGCTGCTGCCCCCCCCGGCCCCCCCTCGTCCTCCAGGATCTTCCCGATGGAGAACTGGAACAGCGAGTCGCCGGGCGCCCCCCCCGCGGCCCCCGGCCCCCCCGGTGCCCCCCCCGTGGCGGCGGCGGGTCCCGGGGGGGCGGCGGCGTCCGAGGGGGGGCTGCTGAGCGTGGAGCTGTCCTGACTCTCCAGCGACTGCTCCTTGGCCAGGCTGCAGTAGAACTCTGCAGCGGGGATGTAGTAGGCGCCGTAGTCCAGCGGCCCGTTGCCCCCGGCGACACCGGCCCGGACCGCCGCCGCCACGGGGCCGCGCAGCTGCTGGCCCATGAAGGACCGCGTCGTCTCCGTGGCAACGCCGCCCAGGGCCTCGCCCGGC
This sequence comes from Trachurus trachurus, assembly GCF_905171665.1. NCBI lineage: Eukaryota > Metazoa > Chordata > Actinopteri > Carangiformes > Carangidae > Trachurus > Trachurus trachurus. Next base: position 1,877,348 of record NC_139900.1, read on the forward strand.
CGCTCCCCACCGCCGCCGACTTCATCCTCCGCCGCCGCGAAGGGAGAGAACCTCTGGAACTCTGACGTCACCACGGCGACCGCTCCGTCGGCCGACTTGGACGCCACGGCGACGCAGGCCGGAGAGACGATGCTCAGGGCCAGACCGGGTCCAGACCGGATCGGTAGAACCCGACCAGAACCGTCCATCCACAGCAGGAAGTCTGAAAGAAAGAACCGGTCACAACCACGTTACGATACGATAAGATAAACTTTATTGTCCCGTTAAGCTCTGTTCCCTCTAAGTCAGGGGTGTCAAACTCATTTTAGTTCAGGGGCCACAAACAGCGCAATCTGATCTCAAGTGGGCCGGACCAGTAAAATGAAAGCATGATACCATATAAATAAAAAGAACATTGAATTGTTCCCTTTGTTTTAGTGAATTATTAAGATGTTTACAGTTAAAGCAGAAGTAAGCGATCCGGTCGTTTTCGCTAATGCTGCGTTCCAGGCAGGCTTTTGAAATCGTAAATTACAGCTTCAAGTCACGACTTACGACTTTGTAGCGTTCCAGGCAACCCACTCGTGTTTCTCCGACCTGTTTTACCTGTGAAAGTCACTATAACGGCCACTCGTAACTTCTGACCCGTGAACTCGTACCAGATCGAACTGGTACGACTTCACAGGTCGGAAAAACACGAGTTACGAGTTTCCTTGAACGCACCATAACAGTCCTCGTCCCTACGTCACCACATTCACGGCGTTCCTTGGCTGCACACACAGCCCTGCATGCCGTTCTCTCTCCTCATTGGATAAAAACTGTAGGATACGATAAATGTTTTCTCTTCGGCTCAGAGCAGAGCAGAGGGACTGACAGACCCGTGTTTCAGTCCAAACACTCTATATAAGTGATTGCTGTCGGAAGATATAACTATTTAAGACTTATATTAACACAAATATATCACTCACTTCTGCTTTAATGAACTATTCTTTTACAAACCAACTTGACATTTCTTGATTAAATGTGCAATTTCAACAATATTATGCCTCTTACAGTATGTCTTCTGTAATTTTCACAGTTGGCAAATTCATCCTGAGGGCCGGATTGAACCCTCTGCCGGGCCGGCTCTAAGGTGTTTTACTGTGCAATTGCACACTGCTCCCCACCTCTTTGCCCAGAAGACAAACTAGTACTCTAGTAATCTCAGGTTCAGGTTATTTTATTGATACCCAAGGGTAAACTAGTTTTGCAGTCAAGAGTCTGTAGTACTGTAGTACTCTGTAGTAATGTGTAGCGCTGTAGTACTCTGAGTGTAGTACCTGTGTAGTATCCTGGAGCCAGTACTTCGTCCTGTTTGTAGTTCTGTTCTCCGACCAGCTGACGTAACGCCTCGGCCACCAGACCTTTGTAGCTGAGGGAAACAAATGTCTTATTCTCCACATCAATGAATGACTCTAATAGTTTGTAAATGAATGTAAGGAGCTTTTAACTCTTGTTAGTGAGAATGAACTCTTTGAAAGCAGCTGCACTGATGTGCTGCTTTTAGGGGTTAGGGTTTCCTTCTCTGACACAGCTTGTGTCCAATAGGATTTTAGAAAAAGACCTGAAAGTAACCAGTACTTTTCAGCCGTACTACTAATTAACTCCAGTAAAAGTACAAATATTTGTCTTGGAAATGTATTCAAGTAGAGTAATAAGTACCAAAGAAATCTAATACTCAAGTAAAGTACAAATCCTCTGGATATGTACTTAAAGGGATAGTGTCATTTTTTTAAAGTGGGGTTGTATGATCTCCAAATAGCCCCTAAGTACTTTAATTGCAGTAGAAGACTCTCTGCACTCCTCCCGTTAGCAACGGGAGGAGTGCAATTTTTTCCAGCCCCTCAAAGTGCAGGAAAAACACAGTTTTTATTTGGACCTAACCAACTCACGTATCCCTCCGCCCAGGGTTAGCACCCGCCGATCAGCAGTTGGTTAGGTCCAAATAAAAACTGTGTTTTTCCTGCACTTTGAAGGGCTGGAAAAAATTATATTATAGTGAACAATGGAACTGTGTATTTTTTTTCAGGTAAAACCTCTTTTAGGTCGTGAAAATAGGCCGTTTCTTTGGGTCTGTTCACAACACTGTATGTTGTAAATCTCTGGGCAGGGCTATTATGGGCTGGTGTTGCTAACGGGAGGAGTGCAGAGAGTCTTCTACTGCAATTAAAGTACTTAGGGGCTATTTGGAGATCATACAACCCCACTTTAAAAAAATGACACTATCCCTTTAAGTACAGTACTCAAGTCAATTTACTCTGTTTCTGTCCACCACTGTGCCTACGTACCTGTACTTGCGGTTGACCTCGTCGGCCGTCAGGGCGTGGTCAAACATCAGGACCTTGTGTGCGTCCTGCAGCCGCGGCCCGGTGTAGTCGCGGTACTCCAGCTCCACGGCGGCGTCCAGCAGAGACAGGTAGCGCCGCACGATGAGCGCGTACGGGCTGTCTGTGGGGAGACGACAGGTGAGCAGCAGTTCTACTCAGGGCCGGCCCTAGGATGTTGGTGGCCCCCTAAACAAGGTTTTTGTTTGTGGCCCTGCACTCTAAGCACAAACACCAAATCACTGGTTAAAACTGAACACAGACGTGTTTATCCCTCTGAGGTTTGAGGCCATTTTCTCCACTTTTACATATTTTCTTAAATGTATCTTTTTAAGATACTTGCAGATGTAACAATACTCAAGTGTTTCATGTCTAAATATTAGAACCTCCGCTGTAAGCACACTGAGGCCAGTTTGTCCTACAACACTGTAGAAAGAAATAATTTAGGCCAAATGCTGGAAATTTGAGGTCTGCTTTTTGAAAAATGTCCAATCCCTTGTGAAAACACTCCTTCAGTCATGAGAATGAACTGTTTTGGTGCTTGAAATAGGATATGAATACAGTAATAGATAAGTGTAGAAAACAAGTCTAAAATGACATTTTGTAAGATTGCTTTTTGAGCACAAATGTTGTCATTCTGCCGTTCTATTTTCACCAAATGTCTCAAATGTGAGATAAAAGAAGCTGAATATTGACTTCACATTACATATAAAGCTCATAGCTGCACGTGCAGACCTCAGGATGTTTAAATGACTTGATGAACCCCGGTACCTTTCTGATCATGTGGCCCCCCACCTAACGGCTGTGGCCCTAAACAACCGCATAGAGGGTTTATGTCAGGGGCCGGCCCTGGTTCTACTGGTTCTACTGGTACTGACTGGTGACGTTGCTGATGAAGGCGGAGGAGAAGACGCGGTGCAGCACGAGGCCCGGGAAGTGTCCGAGCTGGAACAGAGACATGAGGATGTTGACGGTGGCGAGCGGCGAGCTGAGCGCCTTCAGCTCCACCACCTCCTCCAGCCGGGAGAAGAACTGCTGCTCGCCCACGGGACGGTAGCTCATCCTGCTGAACGGGAACACCAGCTTCTGGATCACCTGGGGGGGGACATGACACACCTGAGGACACTGAGCCTGGAATAATACCTGTATCACAACCGAAATCACGACACTCAGACCCACAAACTTGTGTCGCCGTTTGAAATTACAGAACCACGACAGAACCCCTTCAGCTCCCAGACAGCGACAGCGACGTGAGCAAGGAGAAGTGAATGAATGAATGAACGAATATATATTTACGTATCGTGCACCAATTAAGGCGCCCAGCCTATAAGGGCTTACAAGACACAGGATTAGAATGAGAAGTGATTAGAATGCGTTACTTTTCAATCATCTTATTTTGTTTTATTATATTTCGTTCTATTTTTATTTTGTCTTTATGTCAATTTTCCTTTGTTGTGTCATAATTGTTATCAGGTCCCTATAAGCAGGTAGGTTGTATGTAGGTTTTTGTTCCTATTGGACCTCACATTATTTTGTGACATTTCAAAACTTTTTTTTTGCAACTTTCGCTGTCTCCCGCAATTTAATCGCAACAAAAGTGTTTAAAACATCGCAACATGCACTGCAATTTTTTCAAAATGTGGCCGCAAAATCAGGCATTTAGGCCTCACCTTACTGTCCAGGTACTCGGCCTTCTTCACCAGGAAGTCTGCGATGGTGTCGAGGAGGCGTGTCTCTCTGAGGCGGTGGCGAGCGATGTACTTGGCGATCAGGGCCATGGTGTACGGCGTGATGCTGTCCACCTTCTTAGGCAGCTCCTCTGACGGAGACAGAGAACAGGTCACATGGAGGCTCCGCCCCTCAGGGGATGTCATGGTAACACTTTACTAGAATACGTGTTCATAAGACTGACATAACACTGTCATAAACATCAATGAATACTTCTGACAGCTGTGGTTAAGTGTCATTCGGTAAGTTATGTCACTTTTGATGCAAAGTTGACATTGTTTGAGATGTTTTTGTTCTGACAACTTGACATCATTGTTAAAGTTTGTCCATTAGGTCTGCTATGACAGTTTAAATTGTCTTTATGTCAAGTTGTCAGAACAAAAACATCTCCAACAATGTCAACTTTGCATCAAAAGTGACATAACTTACCGAATGACACTTAACCACAGCTGTCATAAGTATTCATTGATGTTTATGACAGTGTTATGTCAATCTGATGAATACCTATTACAGTAAAGTGTTACCGTCCATCTGTCCTGAAACCCATCAGGTCACTACACAAACAAGCTCTGAAAATATTAGACAGAAAGTCACGACAGTATCATCACTGTGAAATACTGAACAAATATAAAATGCTTAGCTTTGATAATTTAATGATGTATTCTAATGTCCGTCTAGTGTACAAAATAATTCATAATGTTGCCCCACTGAAAACCTTTGTTAAACTCTGCTCTGAGCTTGAAGATCTGTCTCAAGTGGAGATTGTAACATCCCTAAGCGTAGCTCTGCCTTTGCTCAATCTGCCTTTTCTTTTAAATCTGTCAAATCATGGAACAATCTTCCAACTAATCTGAAACTTTGTAGCTACAGACTTCAATGTTTTCTCCCGGGAAGTCAAACAATGGATCCTAAGAAATCAGTCATGTCAGCATTAATCATTAAACATGAGCCTAAATTATTTTTAACCTTGGCAAAGTGTGAAGTATTTTAATAACTGTATGTTTCTTTCTGATATGAAAGAGGACTATGTCCTGAGTGTTTGTGATGAGTGAGAGGGTGTATTATGTATGTGTATGGATGTTTAGAACGCTGTGTAAATTGATAATTCTCACCTTTCTATTGTTTTTATTCACCGGCCCAGGGACGACGGATGGAAAGTAGCTAGTCAGATAAATCCGGTACAAGGCATCTCCTCTCATTTCCAGACTAATGTTATCCTGTACATTGTCCCTGATACAAATAAACTTCTTAAACTAAACTAAACATCAGCGGCGGGGGCGGGGCTCACCTGCCAGGCTGCTGATGAACTTCTCCTGGCGGTTCTGGTAGAACAGGTGAGAGCTGAAGATGAGCTCCAGACTCTTGTTGCTCGCCTCGCGGGCGCACGCCGCCAGCATCTCGTCCAACAGCGCCATCTCCTGGTCACGCACGCCGCTGACGCTCGCCAGAGTGTGTTTGACCAGACGCAGGATCTTCCTGGACACACACACACTGACGTCAGAGTTACTGAACGACTCACATGTAGCACACACACACAGACAGACAGATAGGGGTGGGAGAAAAGAATCGATCCATGTAAGAATCACGATTCTTATCCTCTACGATTCTGGATCGATTCATAATCCTCAGAAATAGATTTTTATTCACGTTACCTCCGTCTCAATACGCGCCCTCACAGGCTCCCGTACAGAGCGCTGTAGCAGTTTACTTTAAAATGGTTCAAATATATTGCTGCTGAATGAACCTGCAACATGTGATGTGCATTTTTTGGGGGGAAATATGGCTCCTGATATACTAGTCTGTAGACATCATCATCACTCAACTTTTTCACATAGTCTGGTGTTATAAAAGCAAACTAAAAATCGCAAAAATAAAAATCAAGAATCGTTTTGAATCGACAATCGATTTTGAATCGAATCGTGACCCGTAACTGTGTGTTCACACCAAAAGCTTCCAAAGTGTCAAAACGCCGGAAGTCAATTCATTTTCAATGAGAACCCGGCGACACTGAGCGTCCAAAGCTTCAGACGAGAAATTGAGCCCTGGTTAACTTTAGGGTAATTAGCTATGACGCGGTTCAGCGGCAGCCTGTCAGAATAGAGATGTCCGTCGGCTCCTTTTTTTTCTTTTTTTTTGTATTTCGGCCCCAATGACCAACGCGATCGAACTTTGACGTCAGTCACCTGACGAGCGGCCAAAGCGGCTGAAAATATTTGCCCTTTTGGAAGCTGTTTTGTCTGAAGCCCAGCCTCGAGCGTTTTTGACTAGGGGTGGGTATAGGACCTCATGATACAATACGCATCACGATACTTGAGTCACGATACGATACAATATTGCGATATCTAAATTTTGCAATATATTGCGATATTCTACGATATTCTACATAGTTCACTGAAAAATGTAAAAGGCATTATGCATCTTAAAATCCGAGTTGTATGTACATCAGATGATAGTGATAATTTATGGGACAAACTGAGTCAAAACAATGTAATTCACATTATCCATGCCATTTTATACAAGTGCAAGTTACAACAACATATTTGCATGAACAACACACTGTCTGAGGCAGCAGCACAGTGACACCTCGCGGAGCAGAGGTGCAGAAGTCGTACTGGATTTACGTCTGAAACAGGATTTATTATTTGAAAAGATATCGATATTGGGGGGCATCGAGTGGAACAGGAGGTTGAGGAGGCGCCTCATGTAGAGGCTACAGTCCTCAATCCCCCCTCTCTCCGTCTCTCTCAACTATACTATCAATAAAGGCATCAAAAGCCCCCCCCAAAAATCAATATTTAAATATTGAATATCGATATCGTATCGCGATATAAAGTATTGCAATATATTGCCATATCGATATTTTTGCCCACCCCTATTTTTGACGCTTTGGAAGCTTTTGGTGTGAACGCACAGTAAGAATCGGAATTCAATCGTGAGACACCCAAAGATTCCCACCCCTACACACAGACACACACACACACACAACAGGTGGTCTGTCTCACCTGTTGGCGAGCAGCTGCTCTGGGTTTGGAGGTGTGGTGTTGTTGGCGGTGTTCGTGGCGCTGCCGGCAGCAGCAGCAGCAGCAGCAGCCGGCTCCTGCAGCGAGCGCCACTTGAGCCGGTAGTAGGACAGCAGCAGGAAGAGCGTCTGTGGGTGGCGCTCCCGCTCCAGGTTCTTCTCCAGGCCGGACAGACAGGCCTCGGTCAGCGGGTGCTGGCTGCCCGGGTGCAGCTTCATGCTGGAGCTGAACACCATCGACACGTCCTTCTGGTTGAACTGGTTCAGTCTGGACTGAGACTCCGCCTCCAGCACCTGCACCACCGGGGAGTCGCTGGGCAGACCTGCAGGAGAGACCATAGATATAGAGTCAGAGGCCAAGCAGGTGACTGAGGGGCGGGGCTTAAAGAGACCAGTCAGGTGTGTGACCAGGGCTGTGTCCGAAATCACTCCCTCATTCCCTCCTCCCTACTCACTATATAGTGAATTCAATATAGTGACTATATAGTAACTCACTGGTCAAATAAAAAAACACTTTCAGACACTACTCCGCCGCACAGTTAAAATGTTCCGACCGCGATCGTAACGGCCGGTGTAGGTACCATGGATACCACCACGGTAACGGCCGGTGTAGCGTAGACCTACGGATGTACCAACATAAAAAGAGGAGTAAAGCAATTTATTAAGCAGTAATATATATATTTAAGAATCAAAGATGTTCAATCAAACCCACGTAGTTTGAAACAACGTTCAAAACACACACAGCCAGTGTCACAACTAAGCATAAAGTCCGCTAGCTTAATGCTAACGTACAATGTAAAACACCATAAACGGTCTAACAGAAATTAGCCTCGCTATCCAGAGTCTGTGGTCAGTTTATAACGTTTGTTATAAACTGAGGTTTGTTTTGGGAGTCTGTGGAAGCCGCGACCGGACAACTCTGGCAGCTGGACACATTTATTGAGGCTGCTGCACTACTGCATTTATTTGGTAGCTACACCGGTCACTACTTGCATTTATTTGGTAGCTACACCGGTCACTACTTGCATTTATTTGGTAGCTACACCGGTCACTACTTCATTTATTTGGTAGCTACACCGGTCACTACTTGCATTTATTTGGTAGCTACACCGGTCACTACTGCATTTATTTGGTAGCTACACCGGTCGCTACTTCATTTATTTGGTAGCTACACCGGTCACTACTTCATTTATTTGGTAGCTACACCGGTCACTACTTGCATTTATTTGGTAGCTACACCGGTCACTACTTGCATTTATTTGGTAGCTACACCGGTCGCTACTTCATTTATTTGGTAGCTACACCGGTCACTACTTGCATTTATTTGGTAGCTACACCGGTCACTACTTCATTTATTTGGTAGCTACACCGGTCACTACTTGCATTTATTTGGTAGCTACACCGGTCACTACTTGCATTTATTTGGTAGCTACACCGGTCACTACTTGCATTTATTTGGTAGCTACACCGGTCACTACTGCATTTATTTGGTAGCTACACCGGTCGCTACTTGCATTTATTTGGTAGCCACACCGGTCGCTACTTGCATTTATTTGGTAGCTACACCGGTCACTACTTCATTTATTTGGTAGCTACACCGGTCGCTACTTCATTTATTTGGTAGCTACACCGGTCACTACTGCATTTATTTGGTAGCTACACTGGTCACTACTGCATTTATTTGGTCACTACTTCATTTATTTGGTAGCCACACCGGTCGCTACTGCATTTATTTGGTCACTACTTCATTTATTTGGTAGCTACACCGGTCACTACTTCATTTATTTGGTAGCTACACCGGTCACTACTGCATTTATTTGGTAGCTACACTGGTCACTACTGCATTTATTTGGTCACTACTTCATTTATTTGGTAGCCACACCGGTCGCTACTTGCATTTATTTGGTAGCTACACCGGTCGCTACTTCATTTATTCGGTAGCTACACCGGTCACTACTTCATTTATTTGGTCACTACTTCATTTATTTGGTAGCTACACTGGTCACTACTGCATTTATTTGGTAGCTACACCGGTCACTACTGCATTTATTTGGTAGCTACACCGGTCACTACTGCATTTATTTGGTAGCTACACCGGTCACTACTGCATTTATTTGGTAGCTACACCGGTCACTAGTTCATTTATTTGGTAGCTACACCGGTCGCTACTGCATTTATTTGGTAGCTACACCGGTCACTACTTCATTTATTTGGTAGCTACACCGGTCACTACTGCATTTATTTGGTAGCTACACCGGTCACTACTGCATTTATTTGGTAGCTACACCGGTCACTACTTGCATTTATTTGGTAGCTACACCGGTCACTACTGCATTTATTTGGTAGCTACACCGGTCACTAGTTCATTTATTTGGTAGCTACACCGGTCACTACTTCATTTATTTGGTAGCTACACCGGTCACTACTGCATTTATTTGGTAGCTACACCGGTCACTACTGCATTTATTTGGTAGCTACACCGGTCACTAGTTCATTTATTTGGTAGCTACACCGGTCACTACTTCATTTATTTGGTAGCTACACCGGTCACTACTGCATTTATTTGGTAGCTACACCGGTCACTACTGCATTTATTTGGTAGCTACACCGGTCACTACTTCATTTAGGGGGGTTTAGGACACAGCCCAGGTGTGAGGTCAGGTGACTCACCGAGCGCGGCGACGGCGTACAGACAGTTGACGATACTGAAGTTGTCGAACTTGGAGCAGTCGTTGACGATGGCGTTGCACAGAGTCTGAAAGTCCTGATGCTCCAGGATCTGTCGTCCGTCGCCACCGCCGCCGTCGGCCCCGCCCCCCACGGCGGCGGCCTCGGGGTCGTCCCCCCCGGCGACCCGTGGTGGCGGCGGTAACGGCGGCGTGCTCTGCAGCAGCTGGCCGATCTTCTGCAGAGCGACAGGGTAGTGGTTGTGTGAGATCTTGGCGGGGTTCTGCGTGACCCAGCGCAGGACCTCGTCCGGGCGCCGCGAGCGCTCGATGAGCCGCTTCATGGTGAAGAACGTGTCGTAGCTCATCTTCTCATGGATGAAGTTCCACGTCTTCTTCCTGCCGCCGCCGCCCGAGGCCGCCACTGCCCCCCCCCCGTAGGCGTGGAAGTGGGCGTGGTGCTGGTAGTGGTGCGGCGGCGGAAGCGTGGGCGGGGCCATGTGGTGCGGTTGCGGCGGCGGCGGGTGGGAGTGGGGGTGGGGGGGGTAGTGGTGGTGGTAGTGTGCCGCTCGGTGCGCGGCCGCGGCGTCGGGCCGGTACAGCGGGTAGGAGGGGGGAGGGGCGGCGGCGTGGGCGTGGGGTTGGGGGTGGGGGTTAAGGTGTGGCGCCTCCATCGATCTCCGCCCCGGTTTGACTCCTCCCCCTCCCCCTCCCCCTCCCCCTCCTCCTCCTCCCCCGCTCCCGCCGCCGCCGCCGCCGCCGTAGAGGCGAGTGGTGGCGTACATGGCGACGGACTGAGCGGTGAAGTGGGGGGGGCGAGCTCGGCTCAGGAGGCGGCGCCACCCAGTGGACAACAGACACAGCATAGTCCGAGAGCCGGGACGCCACGAGGGAACAGGACGCCGCTCCTGCAGAGGAGGAGGAGGAGGAGGAGGAGGAGGTTAGATTCGATAGAGTCGATTCATAATCTTCAAAAATCTATTTTTTATTAAAGGGGACATATTATGCAAAACTAACTTTTTTCGCTAATTAGCGACTTTAGGTGGAGGCAGGCTAACACTACCCATACACTTCCAGTGTTTGAGCTAAGCTAATTAGCGACTTTAGGTGGAGGCAGGCTAACACTACCTATACACTTCCAGCGATTGAGCTAAGCTAATTAGCGACTTTAGGTGGAGGCAGGCTAACACTACCCATACACTTCCAGCGTTTGAGCTAAGCTAATTAGCGACTTTAGGTGGAGGCAGGCTAACACTACCTATACACTTCCAGCGTTTGAGCTAAGCTAATTAGCGACTTTAGGTGGAGGCAGGCTAACACTACCTATACACTTCCAGCGTTTGAGCTAAGCTAATTAGCGACTTTAGGTGGAGGCAGGCTAACACTACCTATACACTTCCAGCGTTTGAGCTAAGCTAATTAGCGACTTTAGGTATGAGGCAGGCTAACACTACCTATACACTTCCAGCGTTTGAGCTAAGCTAATTAGCGACTTTAGGTGGAGGCAGGCTAACACTACCTATACACTTCCAGCGTTTGAGCTAAGCTAATTAGCGACTTTAGGTGGAGGCAGGCTAACACTACCTATACACTTCCAGCGTTTGAGCTAAGCTAATTAGCGACTTTAGGTGGAGGCAGGCTAACACTACCCATACACTTCCAGTGTTTGAGCTAAGCTAATTAGCGACTTTAGGTGGAGGCAGGCTAACACTACCCATACACTTCCAGTGTTTGAGCTAAGCTAATTACGGCAATATGGCTCTATCTCCCTTGTTACTGCACGCACAGTCGAAAGGATGGTGTCTATCTGCTGGTCATGGACTCGGGCTACAGGTCGTATGTGTCCTGTTACCTGAAATGACATCTTGTTGATCTCCTTCAACTTAAAGGGATAGTTCAACATTTTGACAAACTGGCCCATTGCCATAATCCCTATAGCCATAGCAGTAGGTTCGTTACCATCAGTGGTTTTGCATGAATTTACCAGACAGGGGCCTGTGTGGAGGGATACTGGTGTTGGCTAGTTCCTGATAAACAGCTTTTTCTGACCAGTTGATGAACTGAAACAAACGTGTTTTTTGACGTACTAACAGGTGTGTTATCATTTAGAGACAGGACTTGTTGACTCAAGTAGCGGTTCATCTTATTGTCAGTAACGGTAACAGAGTTGTAACGGAGTAACAGTAACTTTCTGGATTACTGTTACTGAAGAGGGTAGTGCTGCTGTCGGTAACGCTGTTATTCCCGCCACTGCCTCCAGGTGACGTAGTAACTATTTAATCTCCAAACCTAAAGAGTCTGTCTGGTTTTTATCTTAAATATCATGTTTATGTTCTGTGAAGGTGAAGTGAAGCATCTGAAGCAGAGTCAAACTATCAGGTAGATCATCAATATGAAGCTGCCTGCATTCATCTATACATCACACACACACACACACACACACACACACACACACACACACACACACACACACACACACACACACACACACACACACAGACCTGTCAGCTGACCTCAGTCCCCAGGCCGACCGGCTAACAGGCTAACAGGCTAACGTTAGCATGTAGCGGGTGAACGTTGCTCCGCAGCGCAGTGACAGCTACGTCACTGCCTACGTCACACTCAGACGATGACGTTACGGTTTAAATGACGTACCTTTTAAGTTCTGGGGCTAATCAGGCAGCTCCCGTGCTAACGCTGCGCTGCTGTCAGTGAGCAGCCCGGCTAACGGCGGAGCTAACAGCGGAGCTAACTGATGCTAAAGCTCCACCAGGTTAACACGGGCTGGGCTAAGCTAAGCTACATTAGCCGTTAAGTTAGCCGGCTAGCATCGCTCTGTCCTGACAGCCTGCTGCCTAGCCGGGCTAAACCCGGGCTAAACCCGGGCTGACCCGGGCTAAACCGGTCCTAACCCGGGTCGGCCGGCCGGTGTTTACCTCATAGCTCAGAACCAGGGGCCGCTCCGCTCTGCTGAAAGTCCTGAGGCCGCAGACAGTGCGGGTAGAGCAGGGAAACAGGCAGCGGTCAGCCGCTTCATTCCTCCGCACAGACCGCAGCCATTACCTGCTACCCGGCATGCAACGGGGGCAGCGCCGCAGCGACACCTGGCGGCGGCCGGCGGGGAAGAGGCAGTCAACAGGTTTTTTTTATTTTTTTTTTTTTTATTGAAGTATCTTCAAAATACATTACAAACATTAAAGGCACATTGGTAATAGATAAATGCACAGTGCTGAATCAGCTATCTTGATCAATTAAGAACAGAAAGAAAAGAGAACGTGAGGGTCTCAGTCCACAATAGTAAATAAGTCCACAAAGAAAATAACTTTAGGGCATTTTTGCTTTTCATGTAATGCAAATATTTTGTATTCATTCTGAGTTGGTTTATCCATCCATTGAAGTGGGGTTTCACTTTGAGGTACTTACATCTGTTGATGAAATGTTTTCCAAGGGAAATTAAAATGTTCACCAAAAAGTCCACGTTCTTTTCCTTTAACTGTAGTCCAACCTTGATCCACATCCAATTTAATGTGTTTAGATAACAGCCAGTTTTGAAATGAAGTCCAAAATTGTACAACATACTCGCATTCAAAGAAAATATGTTCTACTGTTTCGATATCATTCTCACAAAAACCAAACATATTATTATCCAAATTAAATCTAATATGTAGGAAGTGGTTTGATGGATAAATGTCATTCAGTATTTTAAACGTGATCTCTTTCGTTTTCTGAGGGACAGGATAAGACAAATATCACTTTCTAATCGTTCTTGCTTCCACAACATTGTAACATTTTAGTTGACAAGGGTAATACTGTTCAGTCAAAATATTTCTAATAGAGTCAGTGAAGAGTTACTAACATGAACCTGAAGGATTATTATGGTTTATTCAACATTTATTCACAGTGACCGACAGGTGTTTGTCTCTGATCAGACTCACTCATAGTCACAGATACACACGGTCATTTACTACTACAACAACAACTACTACTACTACTACAAGGCAAGGCATCTTTATTTATACAGCGCATTTCATACCAAGGCAACTCAATGTGCTTTACATAAAGATAAAACTTTTTTTTTTAAAGAGAAGCATAAAACAGAATAAAAACAAACACAAAAAACAGAGTTAAAAGCAAGAGCAAATAAAAGAAAATAGATAAAGTTTAAAGTTCTTAAAAAGAGCACGTGAAAAGTGCTGACAGTTGGGGCTGATCTCAGGTCTGCTGGTAGTTTGTTCCAGTTGTTGCAGCATCACAGCTAAATGCTGCTTCACCTACTACTACTACTACTGCTAATAATAATAATAATAATAATAATAATAATAATAATAATAATAATAATAATAATAATAATAATAATAATAATAATAATACAACTACTGACATTTTTACACTTAGGGCTGTAAATGTAGGAATGAGCTTCCAGAGGATGTAGTCTAGTGAACTCAACTATAATGAAATAGACTAGAATATTTTTGGTCAAATGGCTTTTGCAGACTTGTATTTCTTATTGTTTTGAGGTTATATGGGAGATTATTTTTGTATTATTTTGTTATATGTGATATTATGTATAGATTATTGAAGTTTTTAACGTTATATTTGTGCTTGTTTTTTGTATGTTGTCATTATCTTGAGTCTGATGTAGAGGATTTATATCCTGTATCAAATGTATTTTCATTAAAGAGCATATTGCAGGTTATACTTGTTAACAAAATAAATATGTAATCTCCATTTCATTAAAAGTCACAGTGAAGAGGAGCAGGGCCTCCACACCGGAGCTGCTCGGCAGGGGGCGCTGCCTCGTTTTTCTGGGAAATGTTTATGTCACAACTAACAAATGTAACTATTCCTTCTGCTAATTTATTTATTTTTTAAATCGCTTCATAGGGATGTGGAATGGAAAAAATGTGGTTGATCAGTAATACATTTTGTCTAAACAATAAGATCAAGGAAGTATCTTTCAAAATTATACACAAAATATATCCAGCAAAAAAAGAAAAAACTTGATATTGAAACTCTTGTGATTTCTGTGGCTTGTATGATGAATCTATTGCACATTAATTTTTTCACTGTTTATATTGTCAAATGTTTTTGGTTGAATGTACAACATTTTATTGAAAAGAAAACTGGACATTCAGTAGGCTACATCTGGATGAAAAGGACATTTTCTTTACATTTTCTTGTATCTTCTTTACAACCAAATGGAAAATGATTAAGTTTTTTTTTTTTTTTGTACAACTTGTTTTATTTTTAGGTAAATTTCATATCCACAAAAAGAAATGGACTGACAGCAAACCAAATGTTACACTTTTTTTGAATGAACTTTATCAATACAGCACCGACATCAATGGACTAGAAATACCAAAAGCGTTAAAAACCAATTTTATTTTGGATAAGTATTTATTTATTTAATATGATCTTCTTTACTTCAATGTTTTTATATAGATATAGATATATTTTTATATATATATATATATATATGGTATATATATATATATATATATATATATATATATATATACATGGTATGCATAAACTCTTTGTATATTTATATATATATATTTTTTATTTTCCCTTGGCATATCAAAATGTAAAAAAGCAAAAACAAAAGAAAAAGATTATGATATGATCTGATTATGAAAAAGATTTTATTCTGTGGGTAATGGGGCTTTCGGCCATGTGTATTGTATTATTTGAACTAAGATGAAGTGTGATGATGATTATTTAAATTGACATGCCCGAAATAAACAAATTGATTGATTGATTGATTGACAACAGTATTGTTCTGTACATATGTGTTAATAAAGTTTTTTTTAAAAAAAGAAAAAGAAATGCCAAAGGCTTTAAAAACTAAAATTATTTAATTAATATGATTTTCTTTACATCGATGCATTTTTTATACGTGATACTTCTATACTCTTTGTATATTTAAACTTTTATATATTTTTTCTTCCCCTGGCTCAAAAGTTTTGTTATGAATTCTTTTTTTTATTTAAACTTTATTAACATTTATGTACAGAACAATACTGTTGTGCCAGGGGAAAATATATATATATATAAATATACAAAGAGTTTATGCTTACCATGTATATATAAACAAAATAAAATATCGATATATATGTATATAAAAAAAACATTGAAGTGAAGAAGATCATATTAAATAAATAAATACTTATCCAAAATAAAATTGGTTTTTAACGCTTTTGGTATTTCAAGTCCTTTGGTGTCGGTGCCATACTGAAAAAGCTCTTTCAAAAAAAGTGCAAAGTTTGGTTTTCCGTCAGTCCATTTTCTTTTGTGTATGTGAAATTTTCCTAAAAATAAAACAAGTTGTACAAAAAAAATTAAATCATTATCATGAAACTAAAGTTTTGTTCTGTATATAGTTGTTAATAAAGTTTCCAGGGGGCGCTGTGTCCTCCGCAGACAGCGCAGTGTCCCCGTGAAGAAGCAGAGGACGTCAAAGATGGCGGCGCAGAGTGATTACAGAACCGAGCCCCGCAGCCTGAGCCGTGTTTAACGCCGCTGCTGGAGCTTCTGTTCCCGTCTGAGTCGCTGTGTCCGCGGGTGAAGATGGCCCACCGCTACCTGCGGCTGTCCGCCGGCTGCCGCGGCCTGCTCTCCCCGGGCTGCAGGGGCCTGTTCCGGCTGCTGCTGCCCTCCGCTCCGGCCAGGCTGGTGGGTGAACCGACACATGCTAACATGCTAACTGTGCTAGCCGGGGGCAGCGGCCAAAACAAGCCGAGCAGGGAGCGCTCTGAGCGGCCACGGGGCGGACGGAGAGCCGCTGGGAGAGAGCTGGAACTACCGGGCTCAGGTGTCCGACGTCAGAGCAGGTAGACTCACCTGAGAGCCAGTCAGAGGTCAGAGGTCAGAGCAGGTGTCATTGACCCGGGAGGAGACCGGTCCTCAGGTGAGCCTACCTGCTGTTCGGACAGGTGACACCTGAGTCCGGTAGTTCCAGCTCTCTCCCAGCGGCTCTCCGTCAGCCCCGTGGCCGCTCAGAGAGCTCCCTGCTCGGCTTGTGTTGGCCGCTGCTGCCCCGGTTAGCATGTTAGCATGTAGTAGTAGTAGTAGTAAACCTTTATTTTACCAGGCAAGAATTGCTAAGAATACATTCTTATTAAGGCAATGGCCTGGTAGGAGGTGAAGACCTCCTAAGGGGAAGGGAGAGGGGGAGTGACATTAACATATAGACAATAAAAACACATACAACAACAGTGACACAAGAGAAGAAAGAATAAAGACATAATGCAACATACCACAGAATGACAGTTAGTTTGACGTGCAGTGACATACAACAAGTTAAGTAAGGACAGAGACACTAAAAGTAGAAACAGTGATACTAGACAACCATAATGAGACAGTAACAGAACAACAACGGTGTTAGTGAGGTTAGTGAGGTGACAGGACCAGAGAGAGCTCTGGCTGGGACAGCTGCAGGTAAACTTCATGGATTTAGTTATGACATGTTTGAAGGAGCTGACAGAGGTAAGAGTATGTGCTCCATCCCTTTAAAGGCCCATGCTGTGCACTGTTCTCTGGGTTTATTTACCTAACCAGATGTATCACTGGTTCTGAGTAGCTGTGATCTGCTTCATATGGTTTCTACTGCCCCTTCCTGTTGCCTCTTCCTGGAGCTCTAGCAGCCAATCAGCCGTTATGATATGATGCATCGTCATGTGACGTCAGTCGTGTCGTGTCGTGTCGGGTGTGTGTGCAGGTGACGTGTTCCACCGCGGCTGGACAGGTGAGCAGTGGGCGGAGCCTCCTGAGCGAGCTGCTGGGGGTCTACAGGAGGCTGAGCTCCAGACCCCCCAAAGGTACACACTCACTCTGTGTGTATGTGTGTGTGTGACAGAACAGTGTGTTTATATCAGCAGATATCTCTTCTATCTTCAGGTCTTCCATGGTGCTGTATAAACATTCTACTGTGAAGCCGAGCATGTTCAGCCTGTGTAATTTTTGTTGTGTGTGTGAGAACTACAAACTACAAACATGTTTTTTTTTTCTTCCTTCAGGGTTTGAGAAATATTTTCCAGATGCTCAGAAACCTGCAAAGAACTCAGAGGCTGAAGCTGCAACTAAAGGTACAACTACTGACACAACTACAGACACATCTACTGACTGACTACTACTGCTGGTAAACGGTTGATCTACCTGTGAACACTCAGGTAGATCAACCTGCTGCTGTCCTGAATCAGTGATTGGATGTTGTTGTGTGAGTGATGTACAGTGTTTTAGTATTTATTCTATTTTTATTCTCTGGTTGTTTTGAGTCTGTACCTGACTGTGACCTTAAATGTCCTTGTACACATTTGTACGATGACAATAAAGTATCTTGAATCTTGAATCTTGAATCTTGACTGATGTACTGACACCAGTCTGGTCTGTTCTCAGAGGCCAAACCCTCCAACGCTCAGAAACCCTCAGGGAAACCAGGAGGAATAGGAGGAGGAGGAGGAGGAGGAGGAGGACCAGGGGGAGGAGGTAAAAGAGGAGGGAGGAAGGAGGACTCCCATTGGTCCAGCCGCCTGCAGAAGGTCAGTGTGTCAGTATGTCAAAATAAAAGTACCACCCATAACACAATGAGTAAAGGCGCTTTCTTTTACATTGCTTAACATACATCCATGAATATGCTCCACAAAAACTACAGTCTTGTTTTCACTGTGTTTCAAGTAAATTCAGATTTATATTGAAAGGAAACGACCAGTTACTACAGAACTCCATTCAGAGAGAGTCTCTCATGCAGCACCTTTATTTTGAAATCAGTCCTTACGTTACGTCAGAAAAAAATTACAACGAAAAACAGAAAAAATTATTCAAAAAAACAGACCAAAAAATAAATTACCTTGAAAAACAGACCAAAAAAATTAATTACTCAGAAAAAACAGATTTTTTTTATTTAAGTGAATGCAATACACTTCCGTACTCTCTTTTTCTCTCTTTTTTTTTTTTTTGTCAAAAGCGACTTTTTCCGATGTTGTTCCAGTTTCTGGTTTGGAGACTCATTTGGGAAAAGTTGTATATTCGGTTCTGACGGTACGAAGTAGGGGTGGGAGAAAAAATCAATTCACATAAATATCGCAATATCTTTTTTGACGATTTTTAAATCAAATTTTTTTTTTAAATTTTTGGGGGGAATTTTTTAAATATTGTGCAATGTGCATTTGTTCGCCTTTTTTACATACAGAGAGTCCAGGTTTTGAAAAGGGTTTAAGTTCACTTTATAATGGAGTATGTTAGTTTATAGGCTCCTACAGTATTTGTGTGCAGATAAATGTTAAAAATGCTAAAATCTAGAGAATCTGCAATATCGTAGAATCGCAATTTAAATCGAATCACCATCCAAAAAGTAGAAGAATCGAATCAGGAGAAAAGCGTATCGTACCAGCCCTAGTATAAAGTATCGGTTGCTGTGACAACCCCGGTGTGTGTTCAGAGCTCTGGTTGTGTCTCCGTCTCCAGGGCGACGTTCCCTGGGACGACAAGGAGTTCCGGATGTACTTCCTGAGCGGAGCGGCGTTCTGGACCGCCGTCACCTACTACTTCTTCTTCAGGGACGGAGGACGAGAGGTCACGTGGAAGGACTTCGTCAACAACTACCTGTCCAAGGGAGCGGTGAGCAGCACGCCGTAACCAGGGCCGTTGCTAGGGGATCTGGCCCCCTTAAAGAATACTAAAGTGGGCCCCTCCCCCTAACTTTTCCTTTTTTTTTCTTAGACTACGTATGTATTATGGTTTTTTATTTAGCCTTCTTTGTTTTGATGCTAATGCAGCATTACACTGCAAAAACTCAAGTATCTTAGCAAGAATATTTGTCTTATTTCTAGTCAAAATGTCATTTCTAGTCAAAACAAATCTCATTCTACTTAAAATAAGACTCATCATATTAAAAGCAGCTTGTTTTTAGACACTTTTTACTTCTTTCAAGCAGATTTTCACTTGGAATAAGTAGAAAAAATCTGATAGTGGAGCAAGTTTTTCTTCCTTATTACAAGCACAAAAAACTTACTTTCACTGGCAGATTTTTCTACTTATTGTGAATTTAAGTGAAAATGATCTAAAAACAAGTTAATTTTTAGGTGATGAGTCTTATTTTAAGTGGAAAGAGATTAGTTTTGACTAGAAATGAGACATTTGGACAAGAAATAAGACAAATATTCTTGGAAAGATGTAGAGTTTTTACAGTGTACTATGAGTATTAATCAGGGTCTTACGCAGAATAAATCAGTCATACAAAGATTAGACTACTGGGGTTTTTTATGGGCCCCACTGGGCGCTGGGCCCCTAGAGTTATCACCACCTTTCTCCCCTAGACAACGGCCCTGGGTGTGATGTCATCACCGTGGCAACAGCCGGTGGTGATGTCATGTTGCTGTGTCCCTGCAGGTGGACCGGCTGGAGGTCGTCAACAAGAGATACGTCAAGGTCGTGTTCGCTCCCGGGAAGACGCCGGTGGACGGGGTGAGTCATGATGTCATGGTGCTGGTCCCGCATAGATATCTACACGTAGATGTCTCTGCCTCTGACGCTGCTGCCCATTGGAACGGATTGTGGCCGCCGCCATCTTGGTCAGGAGGTGTCTAACTTTTACTTCCTGTATCTCCAGAGGCAGAGGTCTATCACTGAAGCCCTTTGTTTTAATATAAATACTACATTTCAGCTACATAACTCTTTAATTTAAATTAACGATTTAATATGGCCTAGCACAATTATATAGGTAGCCTACAGTGGTTTACACTCACTCACTGGCCTCATCACCATGGCAACCACAAACTCACAGCCAGGGAAACAGCTGATAAGCCTACAGCCTACACATACAGGCAACAAAATAACAAACTATTAATATATGAACTAGCGGTATATGCACTAAATGTAACACATATCCCACCCTATGATACGTTACGTTAGTTTCATTTATGTCAGATAACTCACCTACATCAAATTCAACAAGTTCATAACAGTTCCTAATATAAAACAACTTATTACTGGAGAAAAGTTCTTCCATGTCTCTAACCAACTGCTGATCGGCGGGCGCTAACCCTGGGCGGAGGGATACGTGAGTTGGTTCGGTCCAAATAAAAACTGTGTTTTTCCTGCACTTTGAAGGGCTGGAAAAAATTATATTATAGTGAACAATGGAACTGTGTATTTTTTTTCAGGTAAAACCTCTTTTAGGCCGTGAAAATAGGCCGTTTCTTTGGGTCTGTTCACAACACTGTATGTTGTAAATCTCTGGGCAGGGCTATTATGGGCTGGCGTTGCTAACGGGAGGAGTGCAGAGAGTCTTCTACTGCAATTAAAGTACTTAGGGGCTATTTGGAGATCATACAACCACACTTTAAATGCTACTATCCCTTTAACTTCAGTTCTTCAGTGAGGTGTATCTCTGTATCTCTGTATCTCTGTGTGTTCTGCAGCAGTACATCTGGTTCAACATGTATCTCTGTATCTCTGTATCTCTGTGTCTCTGTATCTCTGTATCTCTGTGTCCTGCAGCAGTACATCTGGTTCAACATGTATCTCTGTATCTTTGTATCTCTGTATCTCTGTATCTCTGTATCTCTGTGTGCTCTGCAGCAGTACATCTGGTTCAACATCGGCAGCGTGGACACGTTTGAGAGGAACCTGGAGACGGCTCAGTACGAGCTGGGCATCGAGGGAGAGAACCGGCTGCCGGTGGTCTACTCCACCGAGAGCGACGGGTGAGTCTGACCTCTGACCTGGTAACCCTGGTAACCCTGGTAACCGTCTGACCCTCTGTGAAGGCTCATTCATACCTTTTATCACGTACAGACAAAATTGAATTGTATGCGTCCGTTTCAAACGTTGTTGCCGTCACTGCCCAGTGCCCACACACTTTCATGCGTCCTTTACAGCAGTGGTTCTCAATCTTTTTTCAGTGAAGTACCCCCTGTGAAATATTTTTTCAGCCAAGTACCCCCTACCCAGCGCAAAGCATTTTTGGACCAAAAGACGTAAAACACAGCAATGTGTCATCAGTGTCTGCTTTATTTTACTTTAAAACTGTGTAAAACATTGGTTAGTGGCCTCTTTTGAACTATTTGGAAATAAAAATATATAGAAATACAGACTAAAAAATAATCAACTTGATTATAAAGATTTTTGCACATGAGAATAATCATCAGTCTAAAATGCTATCTAATAAATATCTGTTCTCAAAATGAATTCATGATATCAATTATAGATACACATTTCTTCACACACAGAATAAAAGCCCAGACAGTAGGGATACTGCTTTGCAAGTCAGTCTGTGTCCTGCAACACGGTGGCATGGGGGGACTGTGTGTCTTCAGATCATAACAACAGGTTGAGAGCCAGAGGACTTCTCTCTCTGTCTGTGTTAACTGAGGCAGTGAAACACACCTGCATTAGTGGCCTTGACTTTATGAAGTTGATCACTTTGATGCTGTCGTTTAAAATCTCATGTAACACCAACCTGTATTCATAAAGTTTCCTCATGAAGCAGTCAGGAGGCTCACCGACATGACGTGCATGTTTTGTGTTGAGATGCGTCTGGAGATGAGCAGCTTCATGCCACTGTTTGCTAACTTCTCCCCACAGAAAAAAAAAATATGATGCCTAGAGTGGGTTGCAACTCGTGGACGTAAATCCCTTCACCACAAATTCTTCTGAACACTGTCGGGATTTTACCGGCGCTGGTTTCGACTTTTTATCACTTATCCCTCCGTGTTTCAGCAGCGCTGCTGCTACGTCAACCCCGACTCCGTTGTTTGATTGACAGGCGATGCCGTGCGGCAAATGCCAGGTTGGGTTAAACCATCTGGTGGGGGGGGACTCGGTTTTTTTTTTAGGATAATGAATTAAGTAGCCCACTGAATATAAGATTTAGTTTATGAATTTAGACATGTATTTTATTGAAATATCCGTTATATAATTATTTTAATGGATTTTGGAATTTATATATTTTTAAATATATATATTTAAAATCTCACGTACCCCCTGGAGTGCCTTCACGTACCCCTAGGGGTACGCGTACCCCCATTTGAGAAACACTGCTTTACAGCACAGAGTCAACAGTTTATGACAACAAACATGGCGACCGTCCACGTTACTTTTAACTCATTGAGTGCCGCGCTCCTTTCCAAAGTTTTAGTCAGCTTTTTTTAATTGTTTATTTGACGAGGACAATGCACATTAATGAACAATTAGTGATGTGCACATCACGTCATGTAAATATAGCTAGGAGCTCATTTCCATCCGTAGTCCTCACATTTAGAGAGAGAGAACAATAGAAGGCTACCTGCATAAGTGTAAGAGAAGACATAGTAATAGCAGCGGTTTTCGGAACAGGTTCGATTTAATACGTTGATTATTAAAAAGGCTTGGTTGGAAACAAACGCATACGACCGGGAGGAGGCAGGAAAACAGCGGAGAATTGAGCCACGTGTCGGCTACAGGCAGGTACGAATGTAAACAGAACGTTGACAGAAAGTAAAAAGTCCGAACAGTCATTGTCGAGCCCCTCAAAAAAATTTTTAAATAATTAATTCAGACTAAATATAATTTTTTATGGAAAAGCAATACTTTCATTCTGTACCCCTCAAAACGCCCCGTGGATGTAATAATAAATAATAAATATTCTACATATTCAACCTTTAACCCTCTGACCTGGTAACCCCTGGTAACCCCTGTAACCCTGGTAACTGTCTCCCTGTCTGCAGCACCTTCCTGCTCAGCATGCTCCCCACCGTGCTGATCATCGGCTTCCTGCTCTTCATGCTGCGGCGCGGCCCGGCGGGCGGCGGGCGGCCCGGCCGGGGGATGGGAGGTCTGTTCAGCGTCAGCGAGACCACGGCCAAGATCCTGAAGGACGAGATCGACGTCAAGTTCAAGGACGTGGCCGGCTGCGAGGAGGCCAAGCTGGAGATCATGGAGTTCGTCAACTTCCTCAAGAACCCCAAACAGTACCAGGACCTGGGCGCCAAGATCCCCAAGGTAACCGCTAAGGGTGGGAGAAAAAATCGATTCACATATATATCGCAATATCTTTTTTAATCGATTTTTTTTTTTCAAAAATCAATCATTTTTTTGGGGAAATTTTTTTTAAATACTGTGCAATGTGCATTTGTTCGCCTTTTTTACATCCAGAGAGTCCAGGTTTTGAAAAGGGTTTAAGTTCACTTTATAATGGAGTATGTTCATTTATAGGCTCCTACAGTATTTGTGTGCAGATAAATGTTAAAAATGCTAAAGACTAAAAATCATAGAGAGAATCGGCAATATCGTAGAATCACAATTTAAATCGAATCGCCATCCAAAAAATCGTAGAAAAATCGAATCGGGAGAAAAGCGTATCATCCCAGCCCTAATATTTACTCAAATAACACAAATTATTTAAATTTTTTTACCGAGAAGTCTGGAAATTAGAGTCTGGTGAGAAAAAAAGTATGGAATTTGGACATTTCAAATGTGTAGGAACCCTGAAAGTTGTAAACGAATGCGATGATGCGTGAACCAACTGTTCTCTCATTGGTTGACCCCAACACTGATTGGTTGTTGTGTGTTGCTATGTGTGTTGCTATGTGTTGTGTGTTGCTATGTGTGTTGCTATGTGTGTTGCTATGTGTGTTGCTACGTGTGTTGCTATGTGCGTTGCCAGGGGGCCATCCTGACGGGGCCCCCGGGGACAGGGAAGACGCTGCTGGCCAAGGCCACGGCCGGAGAGGCCAACGTTCCCTTCATCACCGTCAACGGGTCAGAGTTCCTGGAGATGTTCGTGGGCGTCGGCCCGGCCAGGGTGAGGGGCGGCCATCTTCATCTTCTTCATCCTCTTCCTTCCTCATCATCCTCCTCCTTCATCCTCCTCCTTCCTCCTCCTCTTCATCCTCTTCCTCCTTCATCCTCCTCTTCCTCCTCCTCCTTCCTCCTCCTCCTCCTCCTTTCTCCTTCATCCTCCTCCTCCTTCCTCCTCCTCTTCATCCTCCTCCTCCTTCATCCTCCTCCTTCCTCCTCCTCTTCATCCTCTTCCTCCTTCATCCTCCTCTTCCTCCTTCCTCCTCCTCTTCATCCTCTTCCTCCTTCATCCTCCTCTTCCTCCTTCCTCCTCCTCTTCATCCTCTTCCTCCTCCTCCTCCTTCATCCTCCTCCTCCTCCTTCATCCTCCTCCTTCCTCCTCCTCTTCATCCTCTTCCTCCTTCATCCTCCTCTTCCTCCTCCTCCTTCATCCTCCTCCTCCTTCCTCCTCCTCCTCCTTTCTCCTTCATCCTCCTCCTCCTTCCTCCTCCTCTTCATCCTCTTCCTCCTTCATCCTCCTCTTCATCCTCCTCCTCCTCCTTCATCCTCCTCCTTCCTCCTCCTCTTCATCCTCTTCCTCCTTCTCTTCATCCTCTTCATCCTCCTCCTCTTCCTCCTCCCCCTTCATCCTTCTTCCTCCTCCTCCTCCTCCTCCTCTTCCTCCTCGTCCTCCTTCCTCCTCCTCTTCCTCCTCCTCTTCTTCCTCCTTCATCCTCCTCCTCTGCTGATGATGTCACTTCCTGTGTAGGTGCGGGACCTGTTTGTGATGGCGAGGAAGAACGCTCCGTGCATCCTCTTCATCGATGAGATCGACGCGGTCGGACGGAAGCGCGGCCGAGGGAACTTCGGCGGCCAGAGCGAGCAGGAGAACACGCTGAACCAGCTGCTGGTGGAGATGGACGGTGGGTGAAAGGCATCATGGGAAATAGTATGTCGTTTAGTCTGAGTTTCCTGATGCATCATGGGAAATGTGTCATTTAGTCTGAGGCTGTGTCCTATCCCCCCCTCCTCTCTATCTAGTGACCAGTTGTCGCAGTGGTGTCCAAATGCAGTAGCAACCGGTGTAGCTACCAAATAAATGAAGTAGTGACCGGTGTAGCTACCAAATAAATGCAGTAGTGACCGGTGTAGCTACCAAATAAATGCAGTAGTGACCGGTGCAGCTACCAAATAAATGCAGTAGTGACCGGTGTAGCTACCAAATAAATGCAGTAGTGACCGGTGTAGCTACCAAATAAATGCAGTAGTGACCGGTGTAGCTACCAAATAAATGCAAGTAGCGACCGGTGTAGCTACCAAATAAATGCAAGTAGTGACCGGTGTAGCTACCAAATAAATGCAGTAGTGACCGGTGTAGCTACCAAATAAATGCAGTAGTGACTGGTGTAGCTACCAAATAAATGCAGTAGTGACCGGTGCAGCTACCAAATAAATGCAGTAGTGACCGGTGTAGCTACCAAATAAATGCAAATAGTGACCGGTGCAGCTACCAAATAAATGCAGTAGTGACCGGTGTAGCTACCAAATAAATGCAGACCGGTGTAGCTACCAAATAAATGCAGTAGTGACCGGTGTAGCTACCAAATAAATGCAGTAGTGACCGGTGTAGCTACCAAATAAATGCAGTAGTGACCGGTGTAGCTACCAAATAAATGCAGACCGGTGTAGCTACCAAATAAATGCAGTAGTGACCGGTGTAGCTACCAAATAAATGCAGTAGTGACCGGTGTAGCTACCAAATAAATGCAGTAGTGACCGGTGTAGCTACCAAATAAATGCAGTAGTGACCGGTGTAGCTACCAAATAAATGAAGTAGTGACCGGTGTAGCTACCAAATAAATGAAGTAGTGACCGGTGTAGCTACCAAATAAATGCAGTAGTGACCGGTGTAGCTACCAAATAAATGAAGTAGTGACCGGTGTAGCTACCAAATAAATGCAGTAGTGACCGGTGTAGCTACCAAATAAATGCAGTAGTGACCGGTGTAGCTACCAAATAAATGCAAGTAGTGACCGGTGTAGCTACCAAATAAATGCAGTAGTGACCGGTGTAGCTACCAAATAAATGCAAGTAGTGACCGGTGTAGCTACCAAATAAATGCAGTAGTGCAGCAGCCTCAATAAATGTGTCCAGCTGCCAGAGTTGTCCGGTCGTGGCTTCCACAGACTCCCACAACAAACGTCAGAGCAAATTTCCTAACAAGCGTTATAAACTGACCACAGACTCTGGATAGCGAGGCTAATTTCTGTTAGCCCGTCTATGAGATTTTACATTATACGTTAGCATTAAGCTAGCGGACTTTATGCTTAGTTGTGACACTGGCTGTGTGTGTTTTGAACGTTGTTTCAAACTATGTGGGTGTGATTGAACATCTTTGATGCTTAAATATTAGGGCTGTCAGAGTTAACGCGTTAATCGCGATGCGATTAATTAAAAAAATTAACGCGATTAATTTTTTTAATCGCGGTTAATCGCGGCCCATTTTGTCCTCTGTCTGCTGGACTGGAGGACTGGACTGTGGGACCTCCAGTCCAGTAGGTGGCGGTAAGGCACCTTCAAGTTGGTTGCTACACAAATATACACAGTCTAACATATATCCACCGCTCCATCCATTGATTTTTTGACGGCTTTGTTGTAAACAAATGCACGTGGCCAGGCAGAGGTGTAGCAAAGTAACGGGCAATTTCCACTGGATGCGATTCGTTTCAATTCTGTGTGAGTTTCATGCATCATGTGTTATGATTAGGTACTAGGCCTGCTAGGTCTGGTCTAAAAGTTGTTTGTCTAGAGATTATAACACTTTGGAGTGTTGAAAGTCCAAAGCGCTATATATAATATTTTTAATAGAGATTAATCGCGAGTTAACTATGGAAAAAATGCGATTAATCGCGATTAGAAAAATTAATCGTTTGACAGCCCTATTAAATATATATATATTACCGCTTAATATATTGCTTTACTCCTCTTTTTATGTTGGTACATCCGTAGGTCTATGCTACACCGGCCGTTACCATGGTTGTATCCATGGTACCTACGCCGGCCGTTACAATCGCGGTCGGAACGTTTTAATTACGTGACGTAATACGTCATTAACTGTGCGGCGGAGTAGTGTCTGAAAGTGTTTTTTTATTTGACCAGTGAGTCACTTTATAGTCACTATATTGAATTCACTATGTCGTGAGTAGGGAGGAGGGAATGAGTGAGTGATTTTGGACACAACGTGAGTTTCCTGATGCATTATGGGAGGTTGGGCACGTTGCCGCAGCGACAGGAAGTGCGTGCGAGGTCTCAACTGCTCTCTGTGTCTCAGGCTTCAACACGGCGACCAACGTGGTGGTTCTGGCGGGAACCAACAGACCCGACATCCTGGACCCGGCGCTGATGAGACCGGGACGCTTCGACCGGCAGATCTACATCGGTGAGTCAGGTTACCACGGAGACGTGTTGACCAGCTGGTTCTGGTTCTGGTTGTGGTTCTGATCCGGTCCGCTGTCTGTGTTCTGTCCCAGGTCCTCCAGACATTAAAGGTCGAGCCTCCATCTTTAAAGTTCACCTTCGTCCTCTGAAGCTCGAGGTCGACGTGGACAAAGACTCGCTGGCAAAGAAGATGGCCGCCCTCACACCTGGATTCTCAGGTGAGCTCCCCGCCCTCCACCCCAGACCCCTAGACCCTCTGTCACTGCCCGATTTGCATCGCTACCCGATTTGTGACAGCTACATACGGCAACTCCACTTGGACAAACTTAGTTGAATTGACTTAGGATCACTGCCCTGTGTGCGTCTTTTTATTTTTTTTAAATATACTTTATTAGTAATGTAAATTGAGGGTTGGTTGTGGTGGTATGAAAACAGGATCAGAGGTAGAGACTTTTAGTGTTTACTCTCGTCTTTTCTCGCCGGCCTCATCACCATGACAACCACAAACAATCACAACTACCACAACACTCACTGAATAAACGAGTCTGCCGCAGCTGTCTTATGACGGACGTCCGCGTTTTTTTTAATTGTTTTTAATCATTTTCACAGTACCGTATTTTAAATTTA
The DNA here is from genome assembly GCF_905171665.1 of Trachurus trachurus. Lineage (NCBI taxonomy): Eukaryota > Metazoa > Chordata > Actinopteri > Carangiformes > Carangidae > Trachurus > Trachurus trachurus. The sequence goes on from NC_139900.1 coordinate 1,905,925, forward strand.
CAGAACTTTAAGCAGACTTCACCTTGTACGCAAATCGGGCAGCGCCCTGATGAAGTTTGTTCAAGTGGAGTTGCCGTAGACAGCGGTCCAAGATGGCGGCCGGTCTGCACATGCGCAGACCAGTATAGGACGAATCTCCTTGTTGTTTACAACTACTTCCTGGTAGAAAACCAGCATGAGAACAATAGTGACGGACGAGAGTTTCACTATATTTATATAATTTTTCATGTCACTATATCACCGTTTAGACTAATCTGATGTTTGTAAAGTTTATAAAACCAATGACTGGACAAACATTACTATTTCTGTGTGCACATTTTTGTAATTAGTCATGGTTATCATAGATTAGCTGGGCTAACGGTTAGCTACCTGTTTAACTTTAATAACTCAGTGACTCAATAAACGCTCCATGAAAAAATATTTTCTCCAGCGGATATCTGAGTTCCAACATGACTGAGCTAACTGGAGTAGTTTCATGTTGTGTCCCACAACGGGAGGGTTTTAACAGCTGACGTCCTGCTGTTAGCTTAGCTACCGCTGTTAGCTTAGCTACCGCCGTTAGCTTAGCTACCGTTAGCTTAGCTACCGTTAGCTGTCCCTGTCAGCTGCAGCCACTGATGCTTTCTAGACACTGTGATTCCCCCAAACTGAATAAATACAACACATAGCAACACAAAACACACACACAGAAATAGTAATGTTTCTTCAGTCATTTCAGATTTGTCTAAACGGTGATAGGGCGTGAAAAATATGATATATAGCTAAACTCTCGTTCGTTACTATTGATCTCATTCACATTACAGCTGGTTTTCTACCAGGAAGAAGAATATAAACAACAAGGAGATTCGGTCTATAGTAACAAATCGGGTAGTGACACCCCCCGAACCCCAGACCTCCAGACCCACAGACCCCCCCCCCCCCCCCCCCCCATGACTCAGTAGAACTGCTGTTGATCCGCCCTGCTCTCCGTCTGCCAGGCGCCGACATCGCCAACGTCTGCAACGAGGCGGCTCTGATCGCCGCTCGCCACCTGGCCGACGCCATCAACCAGAAACACTTTGAGCAGGCCATCGAGAGGGTCATCGGAGGTGAGTCCAGACCAGAACCAGAACTAGACCTAGACCAGAACCAGACCTAGACCAAGACTAGACCAGACCAGTTCAGTTCTTGCTGGTTGCTAAGCGGTTGTTGCTGGTTGCTAAGCGGTTGTTGCTGGTTGCTAAGCGGTTGTTGCTGGTCCTGTTTGAGGTCTGGAGAAGAAGACTCAGGTCCTGCAGCCGGAGGAGAAGAAGACGGTGGCGTACCACGAGGCCGGCCACGCCGTCGCCGGATGGTTCCTGGAGCACGCCGACCCTCTGCTAAAGGTAACGCAACACGCCTGTAACACGTAACGCAACACACCTGTAACATACAGCGGGGAAAATAAGTATTGAACACGTCAACATTTTTCTCAGAAAATATATTTCTAATAGAGCTATTGACATGAAATTTTCACCAGATGTTGGCATCAACCCAAGTAATGCACATACAAAGAAATCCGAACATTAATGTCCATGAATTAAGTTATGTGTAATAAAGTGAAATTAAACACATGAAGAAAAGGAGGGGCAAAAAGGTATGGAAAGCCAAGAAAGCAGCTGGAGTTTGTCAGTATTTAGAATGTAATCCTGTCTCCTATCAGTGCAAAGTAATATCTGCTGGTTTAGTCCTGATTGATGCCTTTTAAAAAGGTTTCTCACCACCAAGGTGTCAGACAAGAAGTATTGCATGATGGGCAATGGCAAAGAGCTGTCTAAGAGCTGTCTAAAGACCTACGCAACCAAAGATTTCAGACAGAAGAGTCAAAACAATAATCAGAAGGGTTCCCTAACAGTCCAGGACACTGGTGGAGAGCTTCAGAAAGACCTGGAATCAGCAGGTGCAGTTGTTTCATAGAAAACAATAAGTAATGCACTCAACCGCCATGGCCTCCATGCACATGTAACAGAGTTTACGGACGCTCACTGGTTAGCAGGGCTCCCCTCAGCACATAAATATGGGCTGTGACGTAAACACAGTGCCAGTATGTGAGGATTGAGCCCATGGTAGGTTTGTTACACACACACACCTGCAACACGCCTGTAACAGGCCTGTAACACACCTTCAACACGCCTTCAACATACCTGCAACACGCCTGTAACACGCCTGCAACATACCGGCCCTGATCACCATTAACGGTGGCGTTGTTGTCCTCTGACGTCTTCATGTGTTGCTATGGCGTTGTCCCAGTCTGACGTGTTGTGTTGCCGTGGTTACCAGGTGTCCATCATCCCGCGGGGGAAGGGCCTGGGCTACGCTCAGTACCTGCCCAGGGAGCAGTACCTCTACACCGCGGAGCAGCTGCTGGACCGCATGTGCATGACGCTGGGGGGCCGCGTCTCCGAGGAGATCTTCTTCGGACGCATCACCACCGGCGCCCAGGACGACCTGCGCAAGGTCACGCAGAGCGCCTACGCACAGGTCAGAGGTCACAGGGTCGCAAAACGCCTTAAAGGGATAGTTCAACATGTTGTCAAACTGGCCCATTGCCATAATCCCTATAGTCATAGCAGTAGGTTCGTTACCTGTAATTGTCGGTGCAAGATGTTTTTAGAACGGTGGAGCAGAGCCGTGAGCTGCTCAGAGCTACGCTACAGAGGCTCATTATGGGATTTCTTGGTTTCCCTCATCAAATACACAATCCAACAACTCCACAACGCTCTGGTGGACAAGTTGTGAGCTGCACATTCACCACGCTATGAGATAATAACACAACGTTACCACACAGAGTTGTTTTAGAGGGAAATTCATGCAAAACCACTGATGCGTGTTGCCTTCAGGGACAGTTTTTCATCAACAGTCTCTGTATTTCCCTCTACACGCTACACATTTTTCCCTCTACACTCTATAATGTTCAAAAACATATAATTCATCATCATTTTGTGTTTTATCCTTAATAAATTAGATTTTGGATGATGATGATGATGATGAGGAAGATGAGAATGAGGATGAGGCCAGTGAAGGTGAAAGTCTACAGAGACTGGTGTTTCTAATACAGTAGATGATGAACCGTAATGGTACAATGTTGCCTACAAGCTAAAAACCCCCCCAAAAATGTCTTTAGATTATGTTATTTAGTCTATTTTGAGACATAAAAACAGTTTTTCCCCACTGGCATCATAATGCGTACTGTACCATAGAGGGTTAATGGTCTTAAAAAGTCTTGAAGGTGAGTTGGTGGACCCTGCAGAGGTCCAGAGTCGTGTCCCTCTCAGGTTGTGGTGTGGGTTGTGTTGCAGTCGTGTCCCTCTCAGATCCTGGTGTGGGTTGTGTTGCAGATCGTTCAGTTTGGGATGAATGCGAAGGTGGGCCAGGTGTCGTTCGACCTGCCGCGGCAGGGGGAGATGGTTCTGGAGAAGCCGTACAGCGAGGCCACGGCCCGGCTCATCGACACCGAGGTCCGCACCCTCATCAGCGAGGCCTACCAGAGAACCCAGCAGCTGCTCAACAGCAAGAAGGCCGAGGTGGAGAAGGTACCAGAACCCCTCAGCCAGCAGAACCTCTCACACCTTATGTTATGTTTATTTGATATGGACGTCACAGCTACATTGAGACTGTTCCAGTGGACAGACCAGATGCTTGGGGGTGTTTAGCACATGTGCTGATTTTCAACACCAGTCCATAGGCAGCTAATCTGAAAATACAGACCATATTATCAACAGTATGAGATAAAACCAAGTACATGACACTACATCATGACAGTAGCTATAAATTATATATATAATTTTTCATGTCACTATATCACCGTTTAGACTATTCTGATGTTTGTAAAGTTTATAAAACCAATGATTGGACAAACATTACTATTTATGTGTGCACATGTTTGTAATTAGTCATGGTTATCATAGATTAGCAGGGCTAACGGTTAGCTACCTGTTTAACTTTAATAACTCAGTGACTCAATAAACGCTCCATGAAAAAATATTTTCTCCAGCGGATAGCTTAGCTACTGCTGTTAGCTTAGCTACCGCTGTTAGCTTAGCTACTGTTAGCTTAGCTACCGTTAGCTACCGCCGTTAGCTTAGCTACCGTTAGCTGTCCCTGTCAGCTGAGCCACTGATGCTTTCTAGACACTGTGATTCCCCCAAACTGAATAAATACAACACATAGCAACACAAAACACACACACAGAAATAGTAATGTTTCTTCAATCATTTCAGATTTGTCTAAACGGTGATAGGGCGTGAAAAATATGATATATAGCTAAACTCTCGTTCGTTACTATTGATCTCATTCAAATTACAGCTGGTTTTCTACCAGGAAGTAGAATGTAAACAACAAGGAGATTCGGTCTATAGGGATTATGGCAATGGGCCAATTTGACAAGAATGTTGTTGAACAATCCCTTTACCGCTCCTCTCCTCTCCTCTCCTCTCCCGTCCTCCTCCTCCAGGTGGCGCTGCGGCTGCTGGAGAAGGAGGTGCTGGACAAGAGCGACATGGTGGAGCTGCTGGGGAAGCGGCCGTTTGCGGAGAAGTCGACGTACGAGGAGTTTGTGGAGGGGACGGGCGGCGTGGACGAGGACACGACGCTGCCCGAGGGCCTGAAGGACTGGAACCAGGAGAGGAGGAGCGGGGAGGAGAGGAGGAGCGGGGAGGACAAGGAGAGCCCCGACGAGCAGGTGGCCCGCCAGATCTCTGGGGGGATGCCCTTCTAGAGCCTTCATCTCCATCCCATAACGCTCCTCTACCCCCACCACCTGTCTGATCAGAGACTGAAGAGATGTGACACTCCGCAGCAGAATTCCCCTCATTTTTGACCCTAAGTCGTTGTCCTGATGGTCACCCAGAGCAAAAAAACTACACTAAACGCGACTAAAATTGATGCAGGCAAACCGGAGTTACCATGGCTACCCGGCGCTAGGGATAGCCAGGGCCGTTGTATAGGGGAGAAAGGTGATGATAACTCTAGGGGCCCAGCGCCCAGTGGGGCCCATATTTTATTTGTCTTATTTCTTGTCCAAATGTCTCATTTCTAGTTAAAACTAATCTCTTTCCACTTAAAATAAGACTCATCACCTAAAAATTAACTTGTTTTTAGATCATTTTCACTTAAATTCACAATAAATAGAAAAATCTGCCAGTGAAAGTAAGTTTTTTGTGCTTGTAATAAGGAAGAAAAACTTGCTCCACTATCAGATTTTTTCTACTTATTCCAAGTGAAAATCTGCTTGAAAGAAGTAAAAAGTGTCTAAAAACAAGCTACTTTTAATATGATGAGTCTTATTTTAAGTAGAATGAGATTTGTTTTGACAAAGAAATGACATTTTGACTAGAAATAAGACAAATATTCTTGCTAAGATACTTGAGTTTTTGCAGTGTAATGCTGCATTAGCATCAAAACAAAGAAGGCTAAATAAAAAACCATAATACATATGTAGTTTTCAACCACAACAAACACTCAGAAAACAATCAGATATCTCTGGTACATGACTGGAATCCTTAGAGACACCCATAGATATATGCTCCGTTCACAACAACTCAGAGGTCGAAATTCCCAACTCGGAAATTCCCGACTTCCGACATCATTGCATTCACGCTGCAGGAACTCGGGAGAATAAAAACATGGATACCTGAAGGAAGTTTGTCGTATTGTGGCTCATCGCTGAATAGTAAAAATCAATGCAGCGGTAAATGATGTTTATTTTGGAGGCAAATGAAGAGGAGAGCATATAATGTTACAGCCTTGATAACAGTTAAACCTTATTTCCGTCACATACGAGGGACACAGTTTCACACCGTACAACAATCACAGCTTAATATAAACGTATTTCATATTGGCTACTGCAGTAATACACAAACATATGCACTCAAACCTCAACAAATAACTTCAAATGTCTAAATTCTAACCGTTTAAGACGAGGGCCGCCATGTTTTGATGTTGTTGTGACGTCAAGTCTGAAAGTCGGAGCTCTGATATGATACCAGAGTTTCCAACCTGTAATTTCCGAGAGAGTTCGACGACGTTCAATTCATTTTTTACAACTCGAAGCTCGTTTTTTTCCCGACTTCCGAGTTGTCTTGAACGCAGCATTATATACTGACTAGATGCTGCGTTCCCATGCAGCTCTATTGAGTGGAATACGTCAACGTGGCGGCCATCTTGGTGAGGGGGAAAATAAATAGCCTTTTAAGGTTTTTTAGGTTTTTCTTTCCTTCATTTGTCTCTGGCATCAAACATAGCTACATTTAAATAAAATGAGGTAGACACCGGAAACTAAGGAATTATTCACAATAAAATGTTTTGGTCTCACTCAACTCAGATATAACAAAAGTAGCCTACATTTTGTGCTCAGTGTAAATAATAGTCGTTCTGTTAAAAAAAAAAAAATCAGATAGTTTATAAGACAATCATCTTGTCTGAAAAAATGTAAATGTCCCTTTTTACTGTCACAGAAGGAGAAACATAGAGAGACTCAACAGAAAGTTCTGTAAACTTGAAAACAAGTGAAACTGAGGTGCAGCTGTAGTTTTACGCCGGGAGAGAAGAGAAGACTTCGTAACGCTCCAGTATTCTCCAACACCGACTCTCAAAGTCCACGGTTTTATTTTTAAATGACGAACGGCTGTTTTTCAGTCAGTGATTTAAAACGATGGACCGATGATGTCATGTACCAGAGATATCTGATTGTTTTCTGAGTGTTGTGGTTGAAAGAATTGCCCCCATAGGTTAGCGTTGTGACTATATCGCTACAGCTGGGTAGCCATGGTAACTCCGGTTTGCCTGCAGCAATTTTAGTCGTGTTTAGTTTTTTGCTCTTGGTGACCATCAGGACAACGATTTAGGGTCAAAAATGACCGGAATTCTCCTTTAAAGACAGTTTCTATCCACACGCAGAAGAACCAGAACCCTGAATGTAGAGGAGGAACCCCGAGGTTCTGCTGCTTTAAAGGGATAGTTCACCCAAAATTGAAATTTCACTCATTATCTACTCTCCCTCCATCATGTGGACTAAGGGCTGGGAGAAGTTTCAGAGTCCTCCGTGGCTTCTCTGAGTTACAGGGGGTCTCGGCGTAGCAGTGCATGTCCATATGACGGTTGCAAATGGATACCAACTGTCTTCGTAACAAAAAGACACACCAAAAACATCCAGATACCTCCATGCTGCTCGTATGTAATGTCCCTCTTGTATTGAAGCCCCGACATGAGAAATTGTCCCAAAAAAAAACTATTTCAAGCTTGTTTGTAGCTTGTTTCGGGGCTTCAATACAAGAGGGACATTACATACGAGCAGCATGGAGGTATCTGGATGTTTTTTGGTGTGTCTTTTTGTTATGAAGACAGTTGGTATCCATTTGCAACCGTCATATGGACATGCACTGCTACGCCGAGACCCCCTGTAACTCAGAGAAGCCACGGAGGACTCTGAAACTTCTCCCAGCCCTTAGTCCACATGAGGGGGAGGAGATAATTTCAATATTGGGTGAACTATCCCTTTAATAACACAGATGATTAACTTATTTAAAGCTTCACTCATCAGCACTTATTGATCGTGAAGAGACTGACGATGTTCTGAGACTCTTTGCTTCCTTCAGAGAGAGAGAACGTCTTCTCTCCATCGAGCTGCGGTCTGAGCTGATCAGATATGAATTTAGTTATTGATCGGTGATCGGTTCTAGCAGCATGCTGCAGTGCAGACTGTGTTCAGCCGACGCTAACGTGATGTGAAATATGATATGAATTATAAAAACATGTAAATGTGTGTTTCATGTTGCAGACATTTTAATAAAGACAGAAAAACTCAGCAGCTTTAAAAATGACTCATCAATCAATCAATCAATCAATCAATCAATCAGCCAATCAGACATGGAATAAGAACAGTGGACATTTATTACAGTGTGATGTCACTAGAACAATAATAAACTATGATCATGTATTAAGAAACATTTATAGCTAAATGAATAAACTGTTCTGGGTTTAAAATAAAACCTGTGACCTTCCTGTCTGCTTTTGTTTTTCATGAAACAATCTAAGGCTTTTACTTTTTTTATTATTATTAATTTGTTACAAGGGTAAATACAATGTAACATTTTGAAAAACGGACACGGAGCGTTGTAAAAGTCTTGACACCAGAAATGATCTGTAGGAACTTGAAGGATTAAAACCTGGGTGGACAACCTGGTCAACTAGCTGCTGGAAAGCTACAGGGGACAAAACCCCTTTCTGGGGTCATTCTGCTGGAGAAATGATGTAAATGCAAATATTTAGGTACTACAATGGCATAAATAGTCATACAACTATAACATTTGGCAGAGAGTATCTTGACACATAGGGGGAGGCAGGAAAAAAAGATTCTGGGGTTTGTTGCAACTCGATTTTAAGATATCACCCTGAACATCCCAAAAAAGACAAAAAAAAAAAAAAGTAGGCTACTGTTCGCCTGACAAATTCTTATTTTTCAGCACTTTATGGAGAATATCTATGCCTAACATGTATATAGAAAACTTCCTTAATTCATAAGCTTCCATTTGAGTCCCAGATAGCCTTTCTATCTCCAAAGCTCCACTTGCTGTGGCCAACGGTCTTCTCTATCTGTCTGTTCACTTTGGGGAGACCAGAAATAGAATGGTTTCTGATCAGGCCAGTTAACATGTAGTTTTTCACAACAGGTGTTACATTGTTTGGAGACAGCCTGTAGCTTTCCAGTAGCTAGTAGAAAGGCTATCTGGGACTCAGATGGAAGCTTTTTTGGGATGTTGAGGGTGATATCTTAAAATCAAGTTGCAACAAACCCCAGAATCTTTTTTTCCTGCCTCCCCCTATGTGTCAAGATACTCTCTGCCAAATGTTATAGTTGTATGACTATTTATGCCATTGTAGTACCTAAATATTTGCATTTACATCATTTCTCCAGCAAAATGACCCCAGAAAGAGGTTTTGGCCCCTGTAGCTTTCCAGCAGCTAGTTGACCAGGTTGTCCACCAGGTTTTAATCCTTGAAGCTCCTACAGATCATTTCTGCTGTCAAACCTTTTACAACGCTGTGTGTCTGTTTTCCAAAAAACTGTGATTTTGCCCCCAGGGTATTAACCTTATTTGTGATTAAAAACTTGTTAGAAATGTGTATTATTATTTTCAGCAGCAGCAGATAAACTCAGAGCAGCATGTCAGTGTGTGTGTGTGTGTGTGTGTGTGTGTGTAACCAGGGCCGTTGCTATGAATTCTGGGCCCCCTTAAAGAATACTAAAGTGGGCCCCTCCCCCTAACTTTTCCTTTTTTTTTCTTAGACTACGTATGTATTATGGTTTTTTATTTAGCCTACTTTGTTTTGATGCTAATGCAGCATTACACTGCAAAAACTCAAGTATCTTAGCAAGAATATTTGTCTTATTTCTAGTCAAAATGTCATTTCTAGTCAAAACAAATCTCATTCTACTTAAAATAAGACTCATCATATTAAAAGTAGCTTGTTTTTAGACACTTTTTACTTCTTTCAAGCAGATTTTCACTTGGAATAAGTAGAAAAATCTGGAGCAAGTTTTTCTTCCTTATTACAAGCACAAAAAACTTACTTTCACTGGCAGATTTTTCTATTTATTGTGAATTTAAGTGAAAATGAACTAAAAACAAGTTAATTTTTAGGTAATGAGTCTTATTTTAAGTGGAAAGAGATTAGTTTTGACTAGAAATGAGACATTTGGACAAGAAATAAGACCTGGGCGCTGGGCCTAGAGTTATCATCACCTTTCTCCCCTGTACAACGGCACTGTGTGTGTGTGTGTGTGTGTGTGTGTGTGTGTGTGTGTGTGTGTGTGTGTGTGTGTGTGTGTGTGTGTGTGTGTGTGTGTGTGTGTGTGTGTGTGTGTGTGTGTGTGTGTGTGTGTGTGTGTGTGTGTGTGTAGCGGGCTGAGGCTTTTATTGTGAAGGCGCAGCAGCCCTGTCCTTGACGTCACGGCGCTGTGGGTCTACGGCGGCTCGCTGGGCTCAGACTCAGATCGCGCTTCGCTCTGACGATGGGAGACGTTCTCTGCGAAGAGCTCGAGGACCTGGTTCACTTCTCGGTCCACGACCTGCCCACGCGGGGCTATGTCGTCATGGAGGAGATCCGACGTCAGGGGAAACTCTGTGACGTCACGCTCAAGGTGAGATGAAAGGCTGCCGCCGCGGCGCGAGGAGGCTGAAGCCGTTAGCCGCTAGCCGCTAAGCTAGCTGCTGAGCTAACGGCTAAGCTAGCGGCTAACGGCTAACAACAAGCTAGCGGCGGTGACGTCACTGGTCACTGGAAGACACACGGCTCACCTTTGACCCCCAGACCTGGTCCACAATCTGGTCCTCAGTAGACCTGGTCCTCAATTTAGACCTGGTCCTAGATCTAGACCTGGTCCTAGATCTAGACCTGGTCCTAGATCTAGACCTGGTCCTCTAGACCTGGTCTACTGTGACCAGGTCTAGATTGTGGACCAGGTCTAAAGGACCAGGTTGGTCCTCTAGACCTGGTGATGTGTTCACTGTCCCTCAGTAAATCTGCCCACTGAGCTGCAGCAGCTTCATGTTGATCCTCTTAAAGTCTCAGAGGCTCAGACCGTTTACCAGACTCCATGAACGCAGCAGCAGAGTCAGTCAGCTGACCTGGTGACAGCTGTGATGTCACAGGTGACAGCTGTGACGTCACAGGTGACAGCTGTGACGTCACAGGTGACAGCTGTGACATCACAGCTGTCACCTGTGACATCAAAGGCGAGAGCGACAGATGACGTCACTGTAACCATTCATGTGTCATTACAGATATCTACAGTTCAGTTACAGATATCTGTAATTCACATAGTGGATATCTGCAACTGAACTGTAGATATCTGTAATGACACATGAATGTTACAGTGAAGGAAGAACGTAGTTGTGGATCTCTGTGTCACTGCCCGATTTGCATCGCTACCTGATTTGTGACAGCTACGTACGGCAACTCCACTAGGACAAACTTAGTTGAATTGACTTAGGATCACTGCCCTATGTGCGTCGCCACAGACGCTTTATCTTTTTATTACTTTATTAGTGATGTAAACTGAGGGTTGGTTGTGGTGGTTTGAAAACAGGAACAGAGGTAGAGACTTTTAGTGTTTACTCTCGTCTTTTCTCACCGGCCTCATCACCATGACAACCACAAACAATCACAACTACCACAACACGACTGTCTTATGACGGACGTCCGCGTTTTTTTTATTTTTTTATTTATTTTATTTTTTTATCATTTTCACAGTACCGTATTTTAAATGTACAGAACTTTAAGCAGACTTTCGCTAGACGCAAATTGGGCAGCGCCAGTTTGTCCAAGTGGAGTTGCTGTAGGCAGCTGTCCAAGATGGCAGACCAGTTTTGTCACAAATCGGGTAGTGACACTCTGAAATAACACTTGTGGATAGGAAGAACGTAGTTGTGGATCTGAAATGTTCTTTTTGACAAGAGGTAAAACTGAATTACAGATATCTGGAATGAAAAATCCAACTATTCAAAATGTAGTTAGGACCAGTCAGAAAGACGTTGTTGATATCTACAATGTTAATTCTGGAGAGTCAAACTCAGCTTTTAGATGTTAAAGGTTATAGCTACAACTTTTTCATCAAAAGGATTCATTTTTCAAAAATAATGTATCCACAGAACGTCTAGAGCGGTGCAGAATAAAAGTATTAATGTTACTGAATTTTTTAAAAATAGTATATAAATAATTGTTTAATAAATTTTGGTGGGTCCGAAATATATAAATATTTACATCTGGTTATGTTGGCAACGTCGGCATGGAATGATCTCTATGGCAACAGCATTAGAGCGTTGATGTCATGTGTAACTGCTGTAACTGGCAACTAGTACAACGGAAGTTTGGAGCGAGAGCAGCGACACCTACTGGCCAGGAGGAATTAAACTTGTAGCTATACCGTAAAACACCAAATAAGGGCCCGGGCGTTTATTTGCTTAAATCGCTCAAATCAACAGGCGTTTATTTGGGACCTGCGTTTATTAGGGACCTGCGTTTATTTGGGACCTGCGTTTATTTGGGACCTGCGTTTATTAGGGACCTGCGTTTATTAGGGACCTGCGTTTATTAGGGACCTGCGTTTATTAATAGTGTTCAACCTGGACCTCCTTCTGGGGAAAGAGGCTTCACTCCGTGGCGGCAGGCGGCGGTGGAATGATACGTGCGTTTCTCGAGACATTACTGTAAATACGGCCAGGGCGGACTCGTTCTCGGTCTCGCTGACCTCCGCCGTCCTGGCCCGCACAGGTACCAGGAGACTGAGACCCCCCGTCATGTCGGTCCTCCGCCCTTACTGATCCGCCGCAAGTTGCAAAAACCCTGCGGACGCCCAGTCTCTCCACTCCTCTCCCTCACTTCAGCAGCTGTGTTGGCTCGCTCCACCGTCCTTTTTTTATTTTTTATTGATTGAATGAATAGGCCTATAACTAATAATAATGCAACGTAGCCTAACTACATACGCGTATGAGTAATCAGAGAACAGTATGCTGTTTACGCTACTTGTAAAAGGAGTAAAGTCATTTAAAACGAGGAGCGAGCCGAGCCGACACTGTGCAGCCCAGGAGAGGTGCTGAAGTGTGGATGAGAGGAGTGGACAGACCGGGCAGGATCAGCCCAGAGGCGTCCTGTCAGTCCTCCTGGGCTCAGAGCAGAGCAGAGTGACTGACAGACCCGTGTTTCAGACCAAACACTCTATAGAAGTGATTGCTGTCGGAAGATACAACTATTTAAGACTTATATTAACACAAATATATCACTTACTTCTGCTTTAAGGGGTGAGGAGGCACTCTGGAGGGAGCGTGCCTATGTTCCCTCAGCCCTATGTTCCCTCAGCCCTATGTTCCCTCTGGACTCTCTCTACCTATCTGGACTCTCTCTATCTGGCCTGTCTAGCCTCTACCTGGTCTTTTTACTAAACTTAACCAACTCCTTTCTTCATTGCCTAAACCCAACCAATGGTGGGACCAAAGGGCTGTGGGAATAGGGCCTAATTTTCAGTGACGACAAAAGTTAGAAATGAGGGAACATAGGGCTGTGGGAACATAGGGATGACCCCACTCTGGATACGCAAATACACACACTAAAGCTATGAAAAAGTGAGTTTTACATAATGTCCCTTTAACTCCTCTGGCCCCATGTGACCTCATCAGTAGTCCTGTGTCCTGGTCTCTCCTCAGGTGGGGGACCATAAGTTCAGCGCTCACCGGATCGTCCTGGCTGCCTCCATCCCATACTTCCACGCCATGTTCACCAACGACATGGTGGAGTGTAAACAAGATGAGATCCTCATGCAGGGCATGGACCCCAGGTAGGTCCACAGCAGTCCACTAGAGTCCACTACGGTCCACTACAGTCCACTAGAGTCCACTACGGTCCACTACAGTCCACTAGAGTCCACTACGGTGCACTACAGTCTGCATCAGTCCACTACAGTCTCCATCAGTCTGTATGAGTCCACTAGAGTCCACCTTAGTCCACTAGGGTCCACAGTAGGGATGGGCATTAATTTTCTAACCGAGTAACCTAACCTGGTGTTACCCGGGTAACCGAATACTGTAGTAAAAAATAAAGCGCAGCCGGTGCATAAATGCTCTCTGTCCATCAGACAGTCACATCACTGACACACAGCGTCGTCAGACTAAATATCAGGTGATAATAAGAGTAGAGATGGAGTTTAAGATGCTCATACGGGGCAGATGTGCATCTTTATGCCGCAGCATAAATGCGCTGCATGCACTCTGAGCGCCGAGCGCAGCGCATTTATGCTGCGGCTGCCTCGGAGGAGAAAACTTTTTTTTTTCTCATTAGCGGTGTTTATTTATTAGTCCACTACATGTTGGTGCCTTCGGTCCTCTCTGCCTCGCATCGTCTCAGGAAATAACTGGGAAGGTTTCACAATGTTTGTAAACTGAAAGCAGCAGATTTTCTACCAGACTTGATGACACCTGTCGTCTCCGAGGGAACCACCACAGATTATTGTAAAAGGAAACTGTTTAACGCTACAAAAAGCTGAACCACGACATGATGATGTAGTTTGATCCGACACTAGACTGTTGCTCTAACGTGACGTTTTTTTAATCCTAGGTTAACCGGGTAATACATTCATAACCGAGTAGCAGATTACCTACTTGGGTACCCGGGTACTCGAGTAACCATGCACATCCCTAGTCCACATGAGTCCAGTAGAGTTGCATGAGTTCACTAGAGTTGCATGAGTCCACTAGACTCCTCCTGAGACCAGTTTGTCTCTAGTCTGTCTCCAGTCTAACCTGTCTCTCTGTCCCTCTGTCTCTCTGCCTCTGCAGCGCCCTGGAGGCTCTCATCAACTTTGCGTACAGCGGCCATGTTGCCATCGACCAGCAGAACGTGCAGTCTCTTCTGATTGGCTCCAGCTTCCTGCAGCTGCAGAACGTGAAGGACGCCTGCTGCTCCTTCCTCCAGGAGAGGTTGGTCACCATGGTTACAGCCAACCACAGCCCTTCAAAGTGCAGGAAAAACACAGTTTTTATTTGGACCTAACCAACTGCTGATCGGCGGCGCTAACCCTGGGCGGAGGGATACGTGAGTTGGTTAGGTCCAAATAAAAACTGTGTTTTTCCTGCACTTTGAAGGGCTGGAAAAAATTATATTATAGTGAACAATGGAACTGTGTATTTTTTTTCAGGTAAAACCTCTTTTAGGCCGTGAAAATAGGCCGTTTCTTTGGGTCTGTTCACAACACTGTATGTTGTAAATCTCTGGGCAGGGCTATTATGGGCTGGCGTTGCTAACGGGAGGAGTGCAGAGAGTCTTCTACTGCAATTAAAGTACTTAGGGGCTATTTGGAGATCATACAACCACACTTTAGAAACATGATACTATCCCTTTAACCCCTTCCTGTCCTGTCCCGTCCTGTCCAGGCTGCACCCTAAGAACTGCCTGGGCGTGCGTCAGTTCGCTGAGACCATGATGTGCACGACGCTGTACGACTCGGCCAGCAGCTTCCTGCACCAGCACTTTGTGGACGTGTCCCTGTCCGAGGAGTTCCTGGGTCTGAGGACCGAGGAGGTTCTGGAGCTGGTCGGCTGCGACGAGCTCAACGTGAAGGAGGAGGAGCAGGTGAGTCTGTCTGTCAGTTCTCTAAAGGTGCTTTTCCACTACACTGTCACAGCTCGGCTCGGCTCGGTAAAGGAGCTTTTCCACTACAGCTGAGTGCACTGCATTGTCCATTTCTCTTTTTTCGATCCTCTCGTCAGCTCCAAACTCACTCGTCTGCACCTCGATCACCGTCCACAGTGGTTTTACACACATATTGAGAGCTGTTGCCCAGTAAACACACACACACACACACACACACACACACACACACACACACACACACACACACACACACACACACACACACACACACACACACACACACACACACACACACACACCTTTTCCATTATTATGCTAATTCCTGCTTCTTGACATGGTACCTTGATGTCTTTTTTTAATTTATTTTTTGGCTTTTCATGCCTTTATTCGATAGGACAGTTGAGAGTGTGACAGGAAATGGGAGGCAAAGATGGGGGGGAATGACATGCAGGATAGGGCCGTCCGACGCAGGACTCGAACCGGGGCCGCCTGCAGCGAGGACTATAGCCTCAACACATGGTGCGGGTGCTCTACCAACTGAGCTAAACACCACCCCGGTACCTTGATGTCTAACAGTAATGTTAGTAACATGCTTTGGTCAGAAAAACAGCTGGTTTTCTACACACCAGTTTCACAGCCCTGATCTAAACGGTCGGTTTAGAAGCTTCGCTCTGGTAGCTGAGGTAACCATGGGAGCGAGGGCTTGAATATTCACATCACCCGGCTTGTGATGTAATAAGTCGGGTGAAATTAAAACGGCTTGTTAACTCATTGAGTGCCACGCTCCTTTCCAAAGTTTTAGTCAAGTGTACCGGCAATTTAGACCATTTTTTACTTTTTATGTAGAGCCATAGTGTATTCTATATTATTGCCACCAACACATACTGTGGCTCAATTGATCGAAAGTGGCCACAAACCGTTTGTTTCTACGTGCCTCCGTTCCTGAGAAAAGTCAAGCTAAACATGGCTGGGTTTCACCAAAATCCCTCCTTTTTTTCTAGAAAAGGAGATAGAGCGTCTTTTATGAAAGGTGCGCTGTTTGTGTCTGTCGCTCTTCTCACACTCGCATTTCTGGATCAAAGGGCTCGTATAAGATAAATATATACAACAGTTGTTGTTCTATTCACAAAACCACCATTGGGGGCGGGGGGGGGGGGGGGGGGGGGGGCGCCACTAAACAACAATAACACAGACGCACCGTGCCGTGTCACAGCTTCTCGCCGCGGAGCGTGAGGGTCAGTCGGCCACCGCGGCTCGGGAAGACCGGTCCCGCCGGTGGTCGCGGTCCTTCTGTGGTTCGGGTCGGTGGTGCCGGTCTGCTTTGGCCCAGAGACCATCAGATTTTACCGCGGGAGGACTTTGGGGAGGACACGGTGTTGCTCCAGCTGAAGACCGGGCGGACTGTCGGCTGAGAGCTTCCTGGTTCAGCTCCGAGCAGCTGCAGCAGCTGGAGCAGCAGCGCGGGTGAGAGCAGAGCAGCTGCTGCATCTGCATGCAGAACTCGTTTGCAGAAGCCGAGTTATGATAAAAACTTCCAGATCATGAGCTGTCATGTGACTTTGATCGTCATCTATTTCAGTTCTCCTCGTCGTAGAGTCCCCAAATTTACATATAATGTGTATTAAAGTGTCTATTTTCATAATTTAAAAAAAAAGCAAAAAACGTAAAATTACGTTTTCGGCACTCAACGCATGGGAACGAAAAACGAGAAATTACGTGGTTGGCACTCAATGAGTTAAGAGACACATTTTCTGACTATGGCAGTTTACAAAATGTTGACGTAGTCGTCAAGACTGACGTTTAAGGAGTGAGGAGGCAAATACACACTAAAGCTATGAAAGTGAGTTTTGCATAATATGTCCCCTTTAACTCAGGT
Organism: Trachurus trachurus; assembly: GCF_905171665.1. Lineage (NCBI taxonomy): Eukaryota > Metazoa > Chordata > Actinopteri > Carangiformes > Carangidae > Trachurus > Trachurus trachurus. Next base: position 1,922,963 of record NC_139900.1, read on the forward strand.
GAACAAATAACAACAGTGTTGTTGTTGTTTTTGAAATTTCCGGGTTTGATTCTCATGTGGGACGTCGCGCTGCACTCTTCCACAGCCGACGCTCTGTCCAATCAGTGGAAGGCAGTCGGCTGACGTCACGTTATAGTATTGCTTCGGCTGCTTGGAACCAGGTACTAGGGCTGGTGGAAAAGCAAAAGAAGCAGGCCGTGCCGTGCCGTGCCGCTCCGTGCCGTGCCGCTCCGTGCCGTGCCGTGCCGTGCCAGTGGAAAAGCGCCATAACAGATGCTGAATCTCAGTTAGAAGTCGGGTCTGTTTCTATTTGCTACAAGTTCTGGTGAATGAACAAAACCTCTCAGAGCCACGATCGCCTGTTTGAGTCCTGTCTAAGCTGCTTCATTCCTGCTCCAGTTCTCAACGGGCCTGAACGTTAAAAGTGTTTTATTATTCTGAGTCCGTTGCCATGGGGCTTGTAGTCAGCTGTGTGTGTCTCCATGGTTACCTGTGCAGGTGTTCGAGGCGGTGCTGGCCTGGGTGCACCACGACCGGGACCAGAGGGAGGGGCTTCTCCCCGAGCTGCTGTCCAGGATCAGACTGCCGCTCTGTCGCCCCCAGTTCCTGTCGGACCGAGTCCAGCAGGACGAGCTGGTCCGCTGCTGCCACCGCTGCAGGTAGGGGTCAAAGGTCAGGGGTCAAAGGTCAGGTAGAGCTGGTCCGCTGCTGCCACCGCTGCAGGTAGGGGTCAGAGGTCAGAGGTCAAAGGTCAGGTAGAGCTGGTCCGCTGCTGCCACCGCTGCAGGTAGGGGTCAAAGGTCAGGTAGAGCTGGTCCGCTGCAGGTAGGGGTCAAAGGTCAGGGGTCAGGTAGAGCTGGTCCGCTGCTGCCACCGCTGCAGGTAGGGGTCAGAGGTCAGAGGTCAGGGGTCAAAGGTCAGAGGTCAAAGGTCACCCTGATATGTCAGTCAGTGCTGAAGGAAACAGACTCTGTTGCTAACTGTGTTAAACAACAATGGTGTTAGTTTCTTTTTTGTTACAACAGTCGCTAGTTGTCAAGTTCTTCAGGCTGTTTAATCCTCTAGAACAGTGGTTCTCAAACTTTTTTACACCAAGGACCCTAAATTGACACAAGTTAGACCACGGACCCCCATTGGACAAAATTTTGAAGCAAAAATGAGAAATACACAAATATTTGTTCTAAGACTGAAGAACATTACTTTTTTAGGCAATGTACGTTCAAATTAGGGCCAATGGCGTGAATCTTTGCAAATATTGTCGAGCAATTTCTGGAAAAAAATGTTACATTTTTTTACCGAAAAGTTGAAAACATTTATTTTTTTTAAATATTAAAAATTCTATTTTCTATTTTCTAGAAAAAAGTGGTAAAATTTCTGTAAATAACAATTCTAGAAAAAAGTGGTGAAATTTCTCAAAAAAAGGTTACATTTCTCAAAAAAAGTTTAAAAAAAATTCTAGAAAAAGTGGTAACATTTAAAAAAAAAATAAAAAGTAAAGTAAAAAAAAAATTATTAAAAAAGAAAAAACTTCTAGAAAAAAGTGGGAAAATTTCAAGAAAAAGTTGGGACCTCACTTTGACAACCACTGCTCTAGAATGAATGAATGGTGTTAAAACACTTCTAATGCACTTGGTTTGTGTTTTATTCTAATTAATAACAGAAGATGGGTTTTAGTTTTATGTTCAACTGGCGTCTGTTTATTAAAATGATGATTTACATTGTGTGTGTGTGTGTGTGTGTGTGTGTGTGTGTGTGTGTGTGTGTGTGTGTGTGTGTGTGTGTGTGTGTGTGTGTGTGTGTGTGTGTGTGTCAGGGACCTGGTGGATGAAGCGAAGGATTTCCACCTGATGCCCGAGCGCCGTCCTCACCTGCCGACCTTTAAGACCAGACAGAGATGCTGCTCGTCCATCACAGGACTCATCTACGCCGTGGGAGGCCTCAACAGCTCAGGTAACACCTTCAACCTTCCACCTTCAACCTTCTACCTTCCACCTTCCACCTTCAACCTTCCACCTTCAACCTTCCACCTTCAACCTTCAACCTTTAAAGGGATACGCCAACATTTTTTTTTCGTGTCTTGCCTCACTCCCGAGTCCATGACCAGCAGATAGACACCATCCTTTCCACTGTGCGTGCAGTAACCATGGAGATAGAGCCGTATCGCCGTAATTAGCTTAGCTCAAACACTGGAAGTGTATAGGTAGTGTTAGCCTGCCTCCACCTAAAGTCGCTAATTAGCTTAGCTCAAACACTGGAAGTGTATAGGTAGTGTTAGCCTGCCTCCACCTAAAGTCGCTAATTAGCTTAGCTCAAACACTGGAAGTGTATGGGTAGTGTTAGCCTGCCTCCACCTAAAGTCGCTAATTAGCTTAGCTCAAACGCTGGAAGTGTATGGGTAGTGTTAGCCTGCCTCCACCTAAAGTCGCTAATTAGCTTAGCTCAAACGCTGGAAGTGTATGGGTAGTGTTAGCCTAACACCTAAGACTTTAGGTAGGAGGCAGGCTAACACAGCTAAAAATGTTGGCTTATCCCTTTAACCTTCCACCTTCAACCCCCCCTCACCTGTTGACTCCTCCTCCAGGCGACTCCTTGAACGTGGTGGAAGTGTTCGATCCGATCGGGAACTTCTGGGAGCGCTGCCAGCCAATGAGGACGGCTCGCAGCAGAGTGGGCGTTGCCGTGGTGAACGGGCTGCTGTACGCCATCGGCGGCTACGACGGCCAATCACGGCTCAGCACGGTGGAGGTGTACAACCCCGAGACCGACAGCTGGACGCACGTGTCCAGCATGAACAGCCAGCGCAGGTACGATCAATACTCACCGCCAGGGTTGCAAAATTCCGGGAATTTTCAAAGTTGGAAATTTTCCATGGGAATTTATGGAAATTAACGGGAATATATGGGAATAAACGGGAATAAATCTGAAATTTACAAAATTTAAGGTTGGCCCTTAACAGGGAACTTAAATATAGTTGGGGGAAATATATTGTAGCATAATCTTGGCTAAAACAACCAGATTTAATGCAAGGCTATTCTATTCCAGGCTATTCCTCAATCACATGCACACTGCACACTGCTTACTTTTTTTTATTTGGGGGTGGGGGGGGGTGAGGGGGGGTAGTAATATTTTACTCAACATTCATCATGTTTTTGTTTTTCAGTAAAAGAATTGATTGTTCATACAACAATTAAAACTTGATAAAGTTCTACTCACAAATAAATCTGTTGAAATGTCGTGTTTTTTTTATTGTATTATTTTGCATGGATGTCTGTATATGTCAAAAAAAAATTACATTTATGTTTGGATATGATACAGCTTGTTTAAATTACCCCCAATTTCCAGTTAATTCCCATAAATTCCCAATAATTCCCATAATTCCCATGGAAAGTTTCCAATTTGGAATATTTCTAAAATTCCCCAGTTTAACTTCCCATGGAAAGTTTCTGGAAATATTCCGGAAATTTACTGGAAAATTTCCACCCTTTTGCAACCCTACTCATCGCTAACGGCGATCGGTTCGATCAGTTCGATCGGTTCGGACGGTAACCTGGGTAACCTGACTGCTGTCGTCCACAGCGCCATGGGAACCGTGGTGATCGACGGACACATCTACGTGTGCGGCGGCTACGACGGGAAGTCGTCGCTGAACTCGGTGGAGTGCTACTCTCCGGAGAGCGACAGGTGAGGTCACCACCATGTCATGATGATGTCACTGTGAGCCAGTCAGTAGGTGGAACGTCGAGTGAGACGAGGGCTCTGATTGGCCGTTTGAACCGGGGGGGGCGGGGCTTAAACTTTACTTTATTGTTTTATTGTACGTGGACAGTCCCAATTAATCAACTGCATTAAACACAGTAAAAAGGGCTTTAGCCAGCATGGCTAATATCCTGCTGTAGTCCCCGGCCAGATGACAATGGGCATCCTAAAAAACAACAACAACAACAACAACATATTACAACACAATGATTAAAAGGAATCACTAGGGATAGAACAGGTAGGCATCAGTACAATCATGCAGAGACAGCACATAGAAACATAGAAACATACAATAGCAACACATGCAACACACCAGTAATCACACACAATAGGCTACATCAACACATCCTGTACTACACATTCTGGGATGCAGACAGACAGGGCTGCATGCAGACATCACGTAGACAGATAAAACACAGACAGGCAGCATGAACAATATCTTAGTGGGTACAGGTGTAGTTATGAGCGAGCCATGTTTTTAGTTTGGATGTAAAAGTGCAGTATGTATGTATTTCTTTAATATGGTGGGAAGTGAGTTCCAGTGTTGTAATGCTTTAACAGAAAACGATAGCTGGCTAAATGTACTTTTCCTGAATGGGACTGTTAAGTCACCACGAGTGGCGCTTCTAGTGATCTGACCAGTGTTATTGTGTTGGTTTATGAATGAGTTCAATGGTGGAGGAGCTAAACCTCCATTCATTCTGAGCTGTTAGAAGGTCAGAGGTGTTGTTGTTGTTTACCTGTTGTTGTTGTTGTTGACTGTGACCTTGTTGCAGGTGGACGGTGGTGACGGAGATGAGTGCCAGCCGCAGCGCCGCAGGTGTCACCGTGTTTGACGGACGCATCTTTGTCTCCGGCGGCCATGACGGTTTACAGATCTTCAACACGGTCAGTTGATCTGTTTGTGTCCCCGTGGGGGGGTTAACTCATTGAGTGCCAAAAATGAGATTTTTCGTTTTTCGCTTTTTTTTAAATTATGAAAATAGACACTTTAATACACATTATATGTAAATTTGGGGACTCTACGACGAGGAGAACTGAAATAGATGACGATCAAAGTCACATGACAGCTCATGATCTGGAAGTTTTTATCATAACTCGGCTTCTGCAAACCGAGTTCTGCATGTGGATGCAGCGCAGCGGTGACGTTGACTGGTTGAACCCCCCCGCCCCCGATGGTGGTTTTGTGAATAGAACAACCATTGTTGTATATATTTATCTTATACGAGCCCTTTGATCCAGAAATGCGAGTGTCAGAAGAGCGACAGACACAAACAGCGCACCTTTCATAAAAGACGCTCTATCTCCTTTTCTAGAAAAAAAGGAGGGATTTTGGTGAAACCCAGCCATGTTGAGCTTGACTTTTCTCAGGAACGGAGGCACGTAGAAACAAACGGTTTGTGGCTATTTGAAGCATTAAGTTAAACCTTTCAATTGAGCTACAGTATGTGTTGGTGGCAATAATATAGAATACACTATGGCTCTACATAAAAAGTCAAAAATGGTCTAAATTGCCGGTACAGGGGGGGTAGCAGCCCGTTGTTGTTTACCTCGTTGTTTCTATCTTGCCACAAAGAAATGGGTCCTTTGCCACCAAAGTTACCAACACTAGATGGTTCTGTCAGGCTCTCTGTCCGACTCATTGGGCTGTTTCTCTTTTTCTTTTTCGTTAGCACTTCTTGTCTCTGTTTTCATCTGATATCCACAGATACATCTGTCACATCACCATAGCTGGTAACTTTTTATTTTTGTAACTGAGATCTACCATCGTTGGTTTTACATCTGCCACTGTTGCCACTTTCATGTTTTACCTATTATTACTTTATTTATTACTATCAATACTATGAATAACCATGCTGCTATGAGCACTTTGCACTGTGCCTACCTCATACATGTTGTTGTCTAAGTGTTGTCCATTGTCTAACTGTGTCTGTTTATGCCTCATCTTTGTATAGTAGCTTGTATTCTGTGTATTTTATTACTTTTATGTTATGTGTAGAGACTACAGATGGAAACTAGCTGGGAGCTAAATCTGGTGCAACCATCTTTTCTTTAAAAAAAAAAAAGATTAATGTAATTGCACATTGTCCCTTATTACATAAACGAATAAACTAAACTAAACTGTTGTTGATGTGTTGTTGTTTACTCGGCAGGTGGAGTACTACAACCACCACACCAACCGCTGGCACCCGGCGGCCTCGATGCTCAACAAGCGCTGTCGCCACGGCGCCGCGTCGCTAGGCAGCCACATGTACGTGGTGGGCGGCTACGACGGCTCGGGCTTCCTGAGCGGCGCCGAGGTGTTCAGCTCGGCCTCGGGCCAGTGGAGCCTCCTGGTCGCCATGGCGACGCGCCGCAGCCGCGTGTCGCTGGTCTCCACGGCGGCGCGGCTCTACGCCGTCGGCGGCTACGACGGACAGTCCAACCTCAGCTCGCTGGAGATGTTCAACCCCGACACCAACCGCTGGACCTTCATGGCGCCCATGGTGTCGCACGAGGGGGGGGTGGGCGTGGGCTGCGTGCCGCTGCAGCCCGCCTAAACCGGCCAATCGGAGGCCGAGCATCGACGTGCTGCTGCTGCTGACCGCGGGCGGGGCGGGCGGCGCCCCCCGGTGGCGTTGACTGAGCTTTATCGGTACGACGGCCAGGCTCGGACCTGCACACTGACGCCAGGCCTGTGGGATTATGGGTAAAACTGTAGAGCTAGCCTAGCCCGCGCAGGCTAGCTCCTAGCATGTGGACCAAGTCACGACCAATATCTTCTACATGACGGGAAGCGGCTCCTCGCCACGACACCCAGCTGCTGGCGGGAGGCAGAGGTGCTACTGGTCTGAGATCAGTGATCAATGATTAGAGACAGGGCCGTTGTATAGGGGAGAAAGGTGGTGATAACTCTAGGGGCCCAGCGCCCAGTGGGGCCCATAAAAAACCCCAGTAGTCTAATCTTTGTATGACTGATTTATTCTGCATAAGACCCTGACTAATACTCATAGTACACTGTAAAAACTCTACATCTTTACAAGAATATTTGTCTTATTTCTTGTCCAAATGTCTCATTTCTAGTCAAAACTAATCTCTTTCCACTTAAAATAAGACTCATCACCTAAAAATTAACTTGTTTTTAGATCATTTTCACTTAAATTCACAATAAGTAGAAAAATCTGCCAGTGAAAGTAAGTTTTTTGTGCTTGTAATAAGGAAGAAAAACTTGCTCCACTATCAGATTTTTTCTACTTATTCCAAGTGAAAATCTGCTTGAAAGAAGTAAAAAAGTGTCTAAAAACAAGCTACTTTTAATATGATGAGTCTTATTTTAAGTAGAATGAGATTTGTTTTGACTAGAAATAAGACAAATATTCTTGCTAAGATACTTGAGTTTTTGCAGTGTAATGCTGCATTAGCATCAAAACAAAGAAGGCTAAATAAAAAACCATAATACATACGTAGTCTAAGAAAAAAAAAGGAAAAGTTAGGGGGAGGGGCCCACTTTAGTATTCTTTAAGGGGGCCCAGATCTCCTAGCAACGGCCCTGGTTAGAGATCAATGATCTGTGATCATTGATTGACAGAGAGAAATATTTTGTCCTCTGAATTCTGCTCAGAGTGAGACGTCTGCTCCGAAACACATCACAGAGCTGCAGCCGTACTACAATCAATGATCAATACTGATCGATACTGATCAGAGGAGCATCCTGACTGGTCGTGGCTTATTGATCAGTGGGCGGAGCCTCTTCCAGGTGGTTATTTATTTCCTAGTTTCTTGAAAGTTTGACGCCGTCGTGCGTCGGCAGGAAGTCGTGTGATCGATATTCTCAATAATTAATATTCATGTGGTGGGAAAACAAACTCAAACCTCTGTAAAGATTCATTTTTATTGAACTTATCAATGACGATCAATCAGCTTCTTAACATCTAATCATTAATTATTTCAACGGGGCTTTTACTGTGAAATCACAGGTCACCACTTCCTGTTTTGGGCTAGCTTAGCGATGCTAGTGGTTAGCGTAGCATTGCTGATCGTCAGCCGTGTTAGATATTTAGATGTTTCTCTGTGCTGCCGGGGCGATGGTCGTCATGGAGACCGTTAGATATTTAGATGTTTAGATGTTCTCTGTGCTGCTGGGCGATGGATGGTCGTCATGGAGACCGTTCAGCTGTTGCCAGGTGACCAGCTCCCAAGTTTTACATGAATGAATGTGAAGAATTTCAGATGAAAAAAGCAGATGGAGACGATTTGACGTCGAAGCACTGACGCTGTCCTCGTGGTTTGACCCCCACCAGCCTCCGTACTTCATCCACAGTGATTAGTTGTTTGATTTTTAATGAATAATTTATGTTTTTTTTTTTTTTTTTATCTGTTTGTGAATCATTAAAGAGGAAGTTTCAGATCAATTAATCTGTTTATTGTCTGGTCTGTGGTTATAATGAAAACAGCATCAGTTATCAATTATTTACTGATCAGTTCAACCAGTCAACGTCACTCATTTATCCGTCTAATATCGACTTTAAACTCAAATATCAATTAAATATTTTAACAAATCTGACAAAAGATGTTTTAGTTTTCACAGTTTTGTTATATTCATGGAAAAAAATCTTCGCACAAGAAGAATATTACCAAGTCTGAACTATAATAATAATAATAATAACTAGATAAAGTAGCATTTTCTGATGGAAATGCGTGTGAATGCTGAAAGCAGCTGAACGCTGTTGCAGAATTAGAAAATAGTGCAAGCAGTGATCACCATACAAATGTTTGACCGAGGTAGGAATTGAACCCACAACCTCATGGTCTTTCACTTCTGCCTCTAGGCCACAGTGTACACACAGTTACAGAGACTGTTGTCTGTTGATGAGCTGCACTCTGTCTCACTCTGAAGTTAACGAGCCCAAAGCTGCACCTGTTGGAAACACACTGTGTCAACACCGAGAAAGCTTGAGAGTCAAGCTTGAATGACTTACAATGAAAATTTGTGTGAATTTCAGGCTGAGAGCAGCAGTTTCAACATGAAGCAAGTTATCAGAAGTCAACAGAGGACGACTGGGAAAATAATTCACTATAATTGTTGTTGAAGCAAGATTTGAACCAGCAACCTTCAGGTCTTCAGCCCAGTGAGCTAACCACTTCACCATAGTTACATTCAATGACAGAAGGGTAAAATAAATCCCTGTATAAGAGGCTCACTGACTTCTGCTTAAAAAAAAGGAATAGAGTAGAAATGAGCCACATCAAGTAAGTAGAGGACTTTTCTGTGTCTTGTGACTATTTTTTAGTGAATTCAAACAAAGTATAATGCCCATTCCAGTGAATTACAAAATTGGAATCATAAGTCAAGCAATGACATGACCAAGGCAGGAATCAAACCCTCAACCTCATGATCAGTAAACCTTTACTCTGCCGCTTCGCCACAGAGAGCACAGACACAAGTTACTAATAATAATGATGATAATAAGAAGAACAGGTTGTGACACAAACCAAACTTACTTTAAATTCCTTTATTGTCTTAAAACATCATCATTTCAATGTCTAATCTATAAATAATCCAGTTGATCAGGAAATCTAAATGTCACCTGCTGTGATGTCATCGTTCCAGAGTGATGTCATCGTTTCAGACACATCATACAGGTAAAACACACTTTGTTTTCCATCAAAAGAATCTCCGGGACTCTGGCCTCGGCATCCCATAATACTTAGTGAGTTGATGGGCTGTTTGACGGGGGGGAGGGGCAGCTGGTCCTGAACTGGTCATGTGACATCGTGAACGTGACGTTTTATCGTTTTATCAACACGCTCTCGTTAACGTCGTTCATCACATAAAACCTGGAGCGTGTTGACTGATCCTGGTGCATCATGGGAAGAGGCTGAGAGGTTTTGTACTTTACATGAGTAATAGATTTCTTTGGTACTTATTACTCTACTTGAATACATTTCCAAGACAAATATTAGTACTTTTACTGGAGTTAATTAGTAGTACGGCTGAAAAGTACTGGTTACTTTCAGGTCTTTGTCTAAAATCCTATTGGACACAAGCTGTGTTTGTCAAAGAAGGAAACCCTAACCCCTAAAAGCAGCACATCAGTGCAGCTGCTTTCAAAGAGTTCATTCTCACTAACAAGAGTTAAAAGCTCCTTACATTCATTTACAAACAATTAGAGTCATTCATTGATGTGGAGAATAAGACATTTACTCTGACTCTTAAATTTAAAAGCATTAGAAGCAAGTACTTTTTTACTCTTACTCCAGTAACATGTCGACTGAGCTACTTTTACTTGTAACTTTTGAGTAAATTTTGACCAGTAGTATTTGTACTCTTACTCAAGTACTGGGGTGGAGTACTCTGTCCATCTCTAGTCGCCTCACACTCATCATCATCACACCTGAGCACACACCACCAGGTAGAAATCCTCCAGAGTCCTGAACTAACACATCCACAAACTCTGCAAACTGCAGGATTCACTGTCCTGAAGGTCCTGAAGGTCCCGGCAGGTCCCGGAAGGTCCTGAAGGTCCTGAAGGTCCCGGAAGCTTCACTGTCCTAAAGGTCTTGAAGGTCCTGAAGGTCCTGAAGGTCCTGAAGGTCCCGGAAGCTTCACTGTCCTAAAGGTCCTAAAGGTCCTGAAGGTCCTGAAGGTCCTGAAGGTCCCGTAAGCTTCACTGTCCTAAAGGTCCTAAAGGTCCCAGAAGGTCCTGAAGGTCCTGAAGGTCCCGGAAGCTTCACTGTCCAAAAGGTCCAAAAGGTCCTGAAGGTCCAAAAGGTCCCGGAAGCTTCACTGTCCTAAAGGTCCTGCAGGTCCTGAAGCTCCCTCAGCAGCAGCGCTCACACCTGAACACCTGCACAGGTAACGACAAGACAGAGTTTCACACTGCATGGTGGTGGTGGTGTTATTGTCATCAGTGTTGTTGTAGTTGTAGTTGTGGACTCACGGGGCGTCGCCGGGCAGGAAGCGGCTCTCCTCTCCGTCCAGGATGCCGTGGTAGAGGCCGATCTCCTGCTCCAGCCGCTGCTTGTTGCCGAGCAGCGTGTCGTAGTCGCGGCGCTGCTGCTCGATCTCCCCGCGCACGTCGCCCAGCTCCGCCTCCAGCTTGGCCACCACCGAGCCCAGGTTCTGCAGCTCCATGTCGTGCCAGTGGCGCGCGTCGCTCAGGGAGTTCTCCAGACCGCGTTTCTACGGTTACACAGGGACAGACGGTCACGGTACTGATCGATTACTGATCGATTATTGATCGATTACTGATCGATTATTGATCGATTACTGATCGATTACTGATCGATTATTGATCGATTACTGATCGATTACTGATCGCCAGGGCCGCTGTCTAGGGGAGAAAGGTGGTGATAACTCTAGGGGCCCAGCGCCCAGTGGGGCCCATAAAAAACCCCAGTAGTCTAATCTTTGTATGACTGATTTATACTGCGTAAGACCCTGACTAATACTCATAGTACACTGTAAAAACTCTACATCTTTACAAGAATATTTGTCTTATTTCTTGTCCAAATGTCTCATTTCTAGTCAAAACTAATCTCTTTCCACTTAAAATAAGACTCATTACCTAAAAATTAACTTGTTTTTAGATCATTTTCACTTAAATTCACAATAAATAGAAAAATCTGCCAGTGAAAGTAAGTTTTTTGTGCTTGTAATAAGGAAGAAAAACTTGCTCCACTATCAGATTTTTTCTACTTATTCCAAGTGAAAATCAGCTTGAAAGAAGTAAAAAGTGTCTAAAAACAAGCTGCTTTTAATATGATGAGTCTTATTTTAAGTAGAATGAGATTTGTTTTGACTAGAAATGACATTTTGACTAGAAATAAGACAAATATTCTTGGTAAGATACTTGAGTTTTTGCAGTGTAATGCTGCATTAGCATCAAAACAAAGAAGGCTAAATAAAAAACCATAATACATACGTAGTCTAAGAAAAGAAAAGGAAAAGTTAGGGGGAGGGGCCCACTTTAGTATTCTTTAAGGGGGCCCAGAATTCATAGCAACGGCCCTGGCTCCACCCATCGATTATTGATTGATTATTGATCGCTCCTGTCTCACCAGCGCCCTGATGGACTCAGTCTCCGCCTGAAGACTCTGGATTTTGCAGCCGGCGTCGTTGCACTCGGACTTCAGAGCCTCGACCTTCTCCTCCTCCGGACTCAGTCTGTTGCTCATACACTGGGTCTCCTGTAGAGGACACACGAGACACGTCAAGACACGTCCTCTTTAAAGGGATAGTTCAACATTTTGTCAAATTGGCCCATCACCATAATCCCTATAGTCATAGCAGTAGGTTCGTTACCTTTAATTGTCGGTGCAAGCTGTTTTTAGAACGGAGGAACAGAGCCGTGAGCTGCTCAGAGCTACGCTACGGAGGCTCATTATGGGATTTCTTGGTTTCCCTCATCAAACTCATCAAATACACAATCCAACAACTCCACAACACTCTGGTGGACAAGTTGTGACCTGCACATTCACCACGCTATGAGATAATAACACAACGTTACCACACAGAGTTGTTGTAGAGGGAAATACAGAGACTGTTGATGAAAAACTGTCCCTGAAGGCAACGCGCATCAGCGGTTTTGCATGAATTTCCCTCTAAAACAACTCTGTGTGGTAACGTTGTGTTATTATCTCATAGCGTGGTGAATGTGCAGCTCACAACTTGTCCACCAGAGCGTTTCGGAAAATCGAAAAAAAAAAATCGATTCACATAAATATCGCAATATCTTTTTTTGACGATTTTTTAATCGTTTTTTTTTCAGAAATCGTTTTTATTTTATTTTATATTGTGCATTGTGCATTTGTTCGCCTTTTTTTTTTACATACAGAGAGTACAGGTTTTGAAAAGGGTTTAAGTTCACTTTATAATGGAGTATGTTAATTTATAGGCTCCTACAGTATTTGTGTGCAGATAAATGTTAAAAATGCTAAAGACTAAAAATCGAGAGAATCGGCAATATCGTAGAATCGCAATTTAAATCGAATCGCCATCCAAAAAATCGTAGAAGAATCGAATCGGGAGAAAAGCGTATCATGGCATATAAGCATATAAGCTTGCACCGACAATTAAAGGTAACGAACCTACTGCTATGACTATAGGGATTATGGTGATGGGCCAGTTTGACAAAATGTTGAACTATCCCTTTAAGACCGCTGCGGGGACACGTCCTCACCTTGCTCTCCAGCTGGTAGCTGTCGGTCTCGGCGCGGTTCTTCTCCGTCACCTTCTCCCAGTGGCTGCGGATGTGGGCCAGGATCTGGTCCAGACTGGTCTCGATGGGCGCGTCCGGCTCGTCCACCTCGCGTCCCGCCATCTGGCTGTAGAGGACTCGCACGTCCTGCAGGGGCCCACAGGTACACATGACAATAAGATAAGATAAGATTACACTTTATTGTCAGATCACTCTGAAATTTGTCTTGCGTCCCATGACGTCCAAAGTTTCACACAAATAATAACAAAATACCAAAAACATACATTTACAAAAAGCATAAATGTTACCCTCAAAGGTCACATTTAAAGAAAAACACAAACTACCTCCTAACTCCATTCACAACATAAATCCAACATTACAATGTGTCTTTGGTGCAACACCCAGTGTTCAGTCTGTACATGAACCCTAGGGTCTAGTCGACTTAGAGACCAAACTCTGATTTAACAGTTTGACAGACTGAGGGACAAAAGAGTTCCTCAGCCTGTTCAGTCCAGCTTGTGGAACTCTAAACCTTCTGTTTGATGGCAGAAGCTGATATTCCTCGAATAACACATGAGAGGGGTCAGATGATGATGATGTCAACGATCAATACAGATCCTGAATCATCAATAACTGATCACCGATCAATAATCTTCCAGTTATCAATGAACCAGATTGAATTAAACTATCCACCACTTTATTTTCCCATGATCCATTGCGTCACACCACAACGGAAGTGGGTTTTAGTAGCGTTCTAGCGAGCGGCTAACTGGTAGCGTTAGCCACCGGTTCTAGCGAGCGGCTAACTGGTAGCGTTAGCCACCGGTGTAGGTACCAAATGTGGGGGCTCCGGGCTGCCAAAACTGTTTTGACTAAATCTGATGTTTGTTAAGTCTATAAAACTAATTATTGGACAAACATTACTATTTCTGTGTGCACGTTTTTGTAATTAGTCATGGTTATCATAGTTGTTAGCTTAGCTGCAGCTAAGTTAAACAGCAGCAGCAGCAAACTAACAGCAGGACGTCAGCTGTTAAAACCCTCCCGTTGTAGGACACGACATGAAACTACTCCAGTTAGCTCAGTCATGTTGGAACTAGGATATCCGCTGGAGAAAATATTTATTTCATGGGCCGTTTGAGTTATTGTTTATTGACACTGCTAACGGCTAACAGCTAACGGTTAGCCCAGCTAATCTAAAATGTTTGTTCAACAATTCGTTTTATAGACTTCATAAACATCAGAGTAGTCACAACGGTGATATAGTGACGTGAAAATGTGACATAAAGTGATGGGTTAGCGATGTTTGTTGAGTCTAAAGCCTTCAGGCTCTCCTGTACTACAGAGGTGGCTCTCTTTTAAAGGGACAACCAGGAGTTTCTCCGTCAGCAGAACGAAAAATTCCGCAACAATAAAAAAGTCTCATATTAATGTGGATGAATCTACGTTACCACTTGTTAATGGTCCATTTTAGATAAATCTATGGTTTTGTCTCTATCGTTATTTTGTTATTATTAGTGGTGGTGGAAATGCTGGGCGAGCCGACTTCATTTCTCCTAGTCAAAACTTAATTACAGATATCTGAAAAGGGACATGTAGATATCTTTAATTGAGGTGAATTAAAGATATCGCAAACTGGAATTAGTACTAGTGGTAATTCAGTTACAGATATCTGTAATTCACATAGTGGATATCTGCAACTGAATTGTAGATATCTGTAATGACAAACCCCATACACATGAATGGTTAAAGTGACGTCATCTGTCCTAGGAAGAATGTAGTTGTGGATCTGAAATGTTCTTTTTGACAAGAGGCAAAACTGAATTACAGAGATCTGCAACACATATCTAGTCTGGCTGTTAAATGTTAGAATGGCTTGACATACCCTGTTGATGCTAGATGTCAGTGTGTGTGTGTGTGTGTGTGTGTGTGTGTGTGTGTGTGTGTGTGTGTGTGTGTGTGTGTGTGTGTGTGTGTGTGTGTGTGTGTGTGTGACCTGCTCGTGGTGCTGCTCCAGATGCCGGAGCTCCACCCTCATGTTCTCCATCTGCTCCTCCAGCTCGGCGCGGGTCAGGTTGGCGTCGTCGATCACCTTGTACAGAGAGCTGATCTCCTCCTCCACGGCCTTACGGAACGGCTGCTCGTTCTCAAACCTGCAGACACACACACACATGTCACTGTGTGTGTGTGTGTGTGTGTGTGTGTGTGTGTGTGTGTGTGTGGTGTGTAGTCAGGGCCGTTGCTATGAATTCTGGGCCCCCTTAAAGAATACTAAAGTGGGCCCCTCCCCCTAACTTTTCCTTTTTTTTTCTTAGACTACGTATGTATTATGGTTTTTTATTTAGCCTTCTTTGTTTTGATGCTAATGCAGCATTACACTGCAAAAACTCAAGTATCTTAGCAAGAATATTTGTCTTATTTCTAGTCAAAATGTCATTTCTAGTCAAAACAAATCTCATTCTACTTAAAATAAGACTCATCATATTAAAAGCAGATTTTCACTTGGAATAAGTAGAAAAAATCTGATAGTGGAGCGAGTTTTTCTTCCTTATTACAAGCACAAAAAACTTACTTTCACTGGCAGATTTTTCTATTTATTGTGAATTTAAGTGAAAATGATCTAAAAACAAGTTAATTTTTAGGTGATGAGTCTTATTTTAAGTGGAAAGAGATTAGTTTTGACTAGAAATGAGACATTTGGACAAGAAATAAGACAAATATTCTTGTAAAGATGTAGAGTTTTTACAGTGTACTATGAGTATTAGTCAGGGTCTTACGCAGAATAAATCAGTCATACAAAGATTAGACTACTGGGGTTTTGAGTTATCACCA
Organism: Trachurus trachurus; assembly: GCF_905171665.1. NCBI lineage: Eukaryota > Metazoa > Chordata > Actinopteri > Carangiformes > Carangidae > Trachurus > Trachurus trachurus. The sequence goes on from NC_139900.1 coordinate 1,938,730, forward strand.
CCTTACTCCCCTATACAACGGCCCTGCCTGTGGGTGTGTGTGTGAGCTCTGACCTGTCCTTGAAGTCCTCTGCGTTGGCCTGGACGTTCTCAGTCTGCAGCATCAGACGGGCGTTGTCCAGGATGGCTTCACTGACCTGCAGCAAACGCAGGAAAACACACAACTGAGAGCAGCTGCCTCCACTAGGGGGCGACACACACACACACACACACACACACACACACACACACACACACACAGTAACTACTGGACCACTGTGGTGCTGTGATGACGTCATCAGGTTTAATCTCTGTACAGGAGAAATGGAGTTGATGTGACGCACACGGATGAAAACCTGTCATACACACACACCACAGTGACATGGGCTGGGAACCCTGTCTGATTAAACAGAAAGGGGAAATAAAAACTTCGGCTTTGGAATGGCTTGTCTTCTATGCCAGAGGATAGAAGCCAAAAAAGTCTTTAACTGGGATAAAACACATAACTATCCTTGGTATCTTGACATGAAAGCTATTGTTAGCGAGGCCGATCAACAACATATTTTCACTAATGGTTTGCGTTGTAATGTTAATTTTGTGAAACATAAGTTATTTCTTGAGTATAAAGAAAAATGGGCTAATGATATCTGGCTTAAACCAAAGCTCAGAACCTGTTGCCAATTGAAAAATGTATATTGTGCAGAACCCGATGTGACTTTGCCATTGGATCCAAGAGATCTTTATGTGCCCAGTTGAGGGCTGGGATTCTCCCTCTGGCAGTAGAAGTAGGAAGGGTTAACTCAGTACCTGAGGATGAAAGACTCTGCACATTATGTAATCTAGAATAGAATAATAGAATAGAATAGAATAGAATAGAATAGAATAGAATAGAATAGAATAGAATAGAATAAACTTTAATGTCCCACAGGGGAAATTTGTTGTGGACTCAGTGCATGGTAAAAAAGCTGCCTTAATATACATAAAATACATAGATGACAGTTGACATGTACACACTCACTCATAACACAACCAGTTAAGGGTTTAAAAAGATTAAAAAGTAAACAAACAAACAAACAAACAAACAAACAAACAGACAAGCATCAGTTATTGCACATCTCCCAGATAAATAAAAAATAAAAAAATAAAAACAAGAGTTATTGCACACTTCCCAGGCCTCAGCGTACACCATCTACAGAGCTGTTTAAAAGTTTGATGGAGGTGGGTACAAAAGAGAATTTAAAACGAAATCTAAATGTAATTGAGGATGAACTGCATTCTGTGTTTCATTGTCCGTTATATGACGAAGCCAGAACAGGCCATTTTTGTTTCAGAAAATGTAAAATGTGAAACCTGAGTTGTTTTGGGTTGATGATGATGAGGTAAAGTTGGAATGGTTCTTCAGAAGAGAAGTCTTTACTACAGCTACTTTCATAAAAAGTGCCTGGTCAAAAAGAAAAAGTGAATTATTGATGTGAATTCCATCTGGTTTCTGTTTCTGTTTGGTTTTGTCTGTGCTCTGATGATTTAGTTTTGGTGTCTAAATATGATGATAATGTGTCTTGTAACTAAGCCCTGATAGGCTGCATGGGCGCCTTAATTGGTGCATGACACGTAAATAAATATAAATTCATTCATTCATTCACCACACTGAGCGTCTTGCAACTGGGTTTCTACCATAGAAACAAGAGTTGTTTCTCCTTTAGTGTGAGAAAAAAACTGATTGAGGCAACTGTCGTATCTATACGTGACCACGGTCACATCTTATACACGCAGGCAAATCTCTCCTCTCTGAATCATGCAGCATTACACTGCAAAAACTCAAAAACTTACCAAGAATATTTGTCTTATTTCTAGTCAAAACAAATCTCATTATACTTAAAATAAGACTCATCACGTAAAAATGTAACTTGTTTTTAGACACTTTTTACTTCTTTCAAGCAGATTTTCAAAAAATGAAATAAACTTCCTTTCACTGGCAGATTTTTCTACTTATTTCAAGTGAAAATTAGTTTGAAACAAGTGAAAATGATCTAAAAACAAGTTCATTTTTAGGTGATGAGTCTTATTTTAAGTGGAAAGAAATTAGTTTTGACTAGAAATGAGACATTTTGACAAGAAATAAGACAAATATTCTTGGAAAGATTTTGAGTTTTTGCAGTGATTAAGATTTGTAACGAATTTAGGTTTTCGTAGGCTACTCATCATGAGAGTGTTGGCCGGCCTTCTCTGCATAATCGTAGATGGGAACACTGCTATTGTTTTCTTTCTAAGGCCGTCCTGTGTGACTTACCTCCTTATTCATGTTCTCTCTTGGCTCCTAAAGCCAACACCAGAAGCTGTAGTCTCAGGCTCCATAGATTGATAATCTCGTACCCAGACTGTCTTTGGGGAAAGTGCCTTAAAGCATTCGCACCCTCGTCCTGCTATAAACTACAGATTACCTCCCAAGTATGGAATATTTTAAATTTTGCATTGAAGTCAATGGGACGGGCGGAAAAAAAAGAGCGAAAAAGACCAATCATTGGAGTTTAACAAACGTCTACTGCTCAGGCATACTTTCACCTAGAGACACCATTTAAACTTTAAACAGTAGACACAAGTCTTGTGTATTGTCGTATTACTCCACGTTTTGATAGGTCATATAGTTTTTGATCAATCCCTGATCAATGACCATGATCATTTTTGGAGAAATTATGAGATTGTAATGGGTGTGTATTGGACGGAATGTTCGTGTCAGAGTGCGTGACATCATCGGTTAGAGTGGGAGAGATGCCAGAAAAACTCCAGATTTTTTCTCTTTCCACACTCGGCCCGGCCACAATTTACACTCTACACACATAATTTTTTACTAATTTGTAGACAAACTTGTTCTGTTTCTCACCATGTGCTCAAAATATCAGAGAGACTTACAGAATTTACAGAATCAGCCTCTGAGTGCGGCCACGTCTGTCTCTGCTCCTCATTGACTCCAATACAAATATTTTCTGAGAGAAGCAGAACGGCCTGATGTTTTAAAACTGCCAGCGTCTCCAAAATATTTACTGTAGAAACACCAAATCGTACCACATTTTTCAGTAAGTCCTTAGAGCAACGTTGATCTGTGTTTTGTTCTGATAGGAGTTACCGTTTTGTCACAGTAAGCCTAAATGTGAGACCAGTGCAGAGGCAGAAAATCACTCTTTTTCTCGACGTTTCTGTCTGTCTCAGCCTGCGGGGGCCCCTATCGTCATTGGCAACCACCTCAAGTTGCCGTGGTACACACACACACACACACACACACACACACACACACACACACACACACACACACACACACACACACACACACACACACACACACACACACACACACGCACACCAACACACAGGTAACTTCATGTGATAAAAGTTAGAGACAGAGATGGTAAAACCGGCAGTAGCCTGTGGCCCTTTCAAAATTTCCCCAGAGGAAATGTTCTAGTTTATTATATTATTACTCTGTGTCTTCTCCGGAAAAATCTGATAGTGGAGCAAGTTTTTCTTTCTAATTAGTTTGAAACAAGTGAAAATGATTCAAAAACAAGTTAATTTTTAGGTGATGAGTCTTATTTTAAGTGGAAAGAGATTAGTTTTGACTTGAAATGAGACATTTTGACAAGAAATAAGACAAATATTCTTGGAAAGTTTTGGGGTTTTTGCATTGCATACGTAGTCTAAGAAAAAAAAAGGAAAAGTTAGGGGGAGGGGCCCACTTTAGTATTCTTTAAGGGGAAGCCAGAATTCCTAGCAGCGGCCCTGGTCCTCACCTGTCTGTAGACGTCCTCCCACTCCCTCCTCAGCGGCCCCCAGGCCCCGGCGCTCGAGGCCTTTCGGTCCAGACTGAGGCGGATCTGCTCCTCCAGCTGCTGGTTCAGCTGCTCCAGCGCGCGGACCTTGTCGCGGTACTCCATCAGGCAGCTGTTGAGTCCGGCCGCGGCATGTTGGCCTCCCCCCCGCTCCCCGGGGCCACGGGGGGGCAGCACGGGGGCGGCGCAGCTCCTCATGCCCTGGAGGAACACGCTGCTGATGCCCAGCGCGCGGCGCGACACCCGCGTGCCCAGGGCCGGGGCCAGGGGGGCCATGGAGCCCACCAGCCCCACGGACACCCCGCGGTGCGCCGGGGGGGCCACCACGGAGGAGCCCAGCCGGGGGGGGGGCGGGCCGCTGGCCGAGGGGGGCGGCGGCTGGCCCAGGAAGGAGGAGCGGCGGCGGGGCAGAGGCATGGTGCTGAGTGAGGGGGGGTCCAGGGGTCCAGGGGGTCAAACCGCAGGGAGCCGCGCGGAGCTGCATTTATGTCCGCGCTTTGGCTTCTGGAAACACGGAGCTGGAGGGGAGAGGGAGGGGAGGGGGGGCTTTGTCCGAGGGGACACATGGAGGATTTAGCTGCATCAGCACGGGGGGGGTCAGGAAGAGTCCTGAAACACACCCACACAATACAACACACACACACAGTCACATACACAAGACCAGACCTGAACTCTCCATGGGAGCAGGGCCGGTGCTAGAATTCTGTTACAGAGTTACAGGGGGTCTCGGCGTAGCAGTGCATGTCCAGATGACGGTTGCAAATGGATACCAACTGTCTTCGTAACAAAAAGACACACCAAAAAACATCCAGACACCTCCATGCTGCTCGTCTGTAATGTCCCTCTTGTATTGAAGCCCTGACATGAGAAATTGTTCGGACATCACATACGAGCAGCATGGAGGTATTTGGATGTTTTTTGGTGTGTCTTTTTGTTACGAAGACAGTTGGTATCCATTTGCAACCGTTACATGGACATGCACTGCTACGCCGAGACCCCCTGTAACTCAGAGAAGCCACGGAGGACTCTGAAACTTCTCCCAGCCCTTAGTCCACATGAGGGGGAGGAGATCATGAGGGACATTTCAATTTTGGGTGAACTACCCCTTCATAGAATACTAAAGTGGGCCCCTACCCCCTAATTTTTCCTTTTTTCTTTCTTAGACTACGTATGTATTATCGTTTTTTAGTTACCCTACTTAGTTTTGATGCTAATGCAGCATTACTATGAGTACTAGTCAGGGTTTTATGCAGAATAAATCAGTCATACAAAGATTAGACTACTACTAGAATACCTACCCCTAGAATTATCATCACCTTTCTCCCCTATACAGCGGCCCTGCATGGCTGTGTGTGTGTGTGTGTGTGTGTGGGGGGGGGTCAGGAAGAGTCCTGAAACACACCCACACAATACAACACACACACATTCACACACACAAGACCGGACCTGAACTCTCCATGGGAAAAGAAGAAAGAAAAACTTGCTCCACTATCAGATTTTTCTACTTATTTCAAGTGAAAATCTGCTTGAAAGAAGTAAAAAGTGTCTAAAAACAAGCTGCTTCATTTCATTTCTTTATTTATTGAATTGGGACAGTGCACATTCATCAACACTGACGCATCGGCCGCAGTCCCAAGGCAGGTTTCTAAAAAAACATAAACACAGAAGACTTTAAAACCTTGTGATGACTTTTTATGTGATGAGTCTTATTTTAGGTAGAATGAGATTTGTTTCGACTAGAAATTAATAGTTTATTTTTACTTGTTTGAAACAAATTTTTACTTGAATAGAAAAATCTAAGTAGAAAGTTTTTTGTGCTTGTAATAAGGAAGAAAAACTTGCTCCACTATCAGATTTTTCTACTTATTTAAAGTGAAAATCTGCTTGAAAGAAGTAAAAAGTGTCTAAAAACAAGCTGCTTTTAATGTGATGAGTCTTATTTTAAGTAGAATGAGATTTGTTTTGACTAGAAATGACATTTTGACTAGAAATAAGACAAATATTCTTGGTTAGAACCATAGACCGACCTGAACTCTCCATGGGAGCAGGGCCGTTGCTATGAATTCTGGGTCCCTGAAAGAATACTAAAGTGGGCCCCTCCCCCTAACTTTTCCTTTTTTTTTCTTAGACTATATTATTTTTATATTATTGTATTATGGTTTTTTAGTTACCCTACTTAGTTTTGATGCTAATGCAGCATTACTATGAGTACTAGTCAGGGTTTTATGCAGAATAAATCAGTCATACAAAGATTAGACTACTGGGGGGGCCCCTAGAATTATCATCACCTTTCTCCCCTATACAACGGCCCTGCATGGCTGTGTATGTGTGAGGGGGGGGGTCAGGAAGAGTCCTGAAACACACTCACACAATACAACACACACACATTCACATACACAAGACCAGACCTGAACTCTCCATGGGAGCAGGGCCGGTGCTAGAATTCTGGGTCCCTTAAAGAATACTAAAGTGGGCCCCCACCCCCTAACTTTTCCGGTAAAGTAAAAATTCCCCCGCAAATGACCGACTATATTTCACCAAAGACCGACGTCCCGTAGTAAAACTAGTCCCGTGCGAATCTGCATCTCAGTAATTGAGGGGCATTTTTTGTTCTTCCCTGGTTGAAACCAAACTGTACGGGTCTGAAACATGGAGGCTGCGGTGGAAATTATGAGCGGCATTTTCGAAGGTGTTTTAGGTGCAAACACACGGGCTCGTATCGGTGCTGGAGACCCATTTAAATAAACAGCTCAGATCCATAAAAAGAGCAAAATTTCGGAGGATATTGAGATGGATAACATGCGGCTTTCAACAGGCTTAAAGGGATAGTATCATTTTTTTTAAAGTGGGGTTGTATGATGTACAAATAGCCCCTAAGTACTTTAATTGCAGTAGAAGACTCTCTGCACTCCTCCCGTTAGCAACGCCAGCCCATAATAGCCCTGCCCAGAGATTTACAACATACAGTGTAATTTTTTCCAGCCCTTCAAAGTGCAGGAAAAACACAGTTTTTATTTGGACCTAACCAACTCACGTATCCCTCCGCCCAGGGTTAGCGCCCGCCGATCAGCAGTTGGTTCGGTCCAAATAAAAACTGTGTTTTTCCTGCACTTTGAAGGGCTGGAAAAAAGTATATTATAGCGAACAATGGAACTGTGTATTATTTTTTCAGGTAAAACCTCTTTTAGGCCGTGAAAATAGGCCGTTTCTTTGGGTCTGTTCACAACAATGTATGTTGTAAATCTCTGGGCAGGGCTATTATGGGCTGGTGTTGCTAACGGGAGGAGTGCAGAGAGTCTTCTACTGCAATTAAAGTACTTAGGGGTTATTTGGAGATCATACAACCCCACTTTAGAAAAATGCTACTATCCCTTTAATAAAAATGCCCCGTCGGCCTGTTACTGTGACAACAACTGCTCTGTTGCAAAGTCACGTTGCTGCTTTGACATTTTATTTACATTTGCTTCGCTCATGGATGTGACAGCAGCGGATGTTACCACGTGCAGCTTTGATGTCATATCGGAGCCTTAAAGCAGAAGTAAGTGGTCCGGTCGTTTTCGCTAATGCTGCGTTCCAGGCAGGCTTTTGAAATCGTAAATTACAGCTTCAAGTCACAACTTACGACTTTGTAGCGTTCCAGGCAACCCACTCGTGTTTTTCCGACCTGTTTTACCGGTGAAAGTCACTATAACGGCCACTCGTAACTTCTGACCCGTGAACTCGTACCAGATCGAACTGGTACCACTTCACGGTCGGAAAAATACGAGTTTCCTTGAACGCACCATAACAGTCCTCGTCCCTACGTCACCACATTCACGGCGTCCCTTGGCTGCACACACAGCCCTGCATGCCGTTCTCTCTCCTCATTGGATAAAAACTGTAGGATACGATAAATGTTTTCTCCTGGGCTCAGAGCAGAGCAGAGTGACTGACAGACCCGTGTTTCAGACCAAACACTCTATAGAAGTGATTGCTGTCGGAAGATATAACTATTTAAGACTTATATTAAAGCAGAAGTGAGTGGTCCGGTCGTTTTCGCTAATGCTGCGTTCCAGGCAGGCTTTTGAAATCGTAAATTACAGCTTCAAGTCACAACTTACGACTTTGTAGCGTTCCAGGCAACCCACTCGTGTTTTTCCGACCTGTTTTACCGGTGAAAGTCACTATAACGGCCACTCGTAACTTCTGACCCGTGAACTCGTACCAGATCGAACTGGTAGGTTAAAAACTGTAGGATACGATAAATGTTTTCTCCTTGGCTCAGAGCAGAGCAGAGTGACTGACAGACCCATGTTTAAGACCAAACACTCTATGTAAGTGATTGCTGTCGGAAGATATAACTATTTAAGACTTATATTAACATACATATATCACTTACTTCTGCTTTAACACAAATATATCACTTACTTCTGCTTTAATGTCAGTAAATTCCAGTAAAAATACAGACTTCACTTTATTTCACTTTCACACAGACGTGGGGGGGTAATTTACAAATCACCAGATGTCCCCAGGTAATACTAATCCCGTGCTAATAGGGCTTTAGACTACGTATGTATTATCATTTTTTAGTTATCTTACTGTGTTTTGATGCAGCAGCAGCAGCATTACTATGAGTAGCTACTAGTCAGATTAGACCACTGGGCCTAGAATTATCATCAGCTTTCTCCCTGTACAACGGCCCTGCATGGCTGTGTGTGTGTGTGTGTGTGTGTGTGTGGGGGTCAGAGGTCAGAGGTCAGAGGTCACCGTGGGACACTGGTCCTGTGTCTCTGTGGTTCCACAGAACAAACGGCCGACCGGTTTCATGACGTCGCCGCGGCAACAACGGTTGGTGTTTATCTCAGTGGAAATCCCTCGAATCTCCGTCAACCGTCAATCTCAGCAGGAAGTGGTGAAGTGGTGTGAAACTTCTCAGCAGCTCTGTCTCTGTTGCCATGGTGACGTCTAACCGTCTGTTGATCATCACAAAGCTCAGTCTCAGAACCTGAACCAGAACCAAGACCAGGACCAGGACCAGGACCAGGACCAGGACCAGGACCAGGACCAGGACCAGGACCAGGACCAGGACCAGGACCAGTTCATGGTTCTAATGTCACTGACCTCAGATCAGATATATTATAAATGCCACATCGGGGAAATTCCCTTGACACAGCAGCACATCACATGATGTGGGGTTGTATGATCTACAAATAGAAAGAACGGCCTATTTTCACGAAAGAGGTTTTTTTCAGGTAAAACCTCTTTTAGGCCAAAAACCTCTTTCAGGCCGTGAAAATAGGCCGTTTCTTTGGGTCCATTCACAACACTGTATGTTGTAAATCTCTGGGCAGGGCTATTATGGGCTGGCGTTGCTAACGGGAGGAGTGCAGAGAGTCTTCTACTGCAATTAAAGTACTTAGGGGATATTTGTAGATCATACAACCACACTTGCAGCTGCATGGGGTTTAAAATTAGCAGGTTTGATTCTCGTGTCGGGCGTCGCGCTTGAACGCTATAGTAGAAAAGCAGAGTTGGGCCTATGGACATGATCTGTGACACCACAGTTCAGAAGCCAGTCCTGGTCCAAGATTAATGTTGAGAAGTCTGATGTGTGAACCTGAAGTGGACAATACAGATGCCTACGATTGACTATAGTGAAGTACATTAGGATGCATCTTGTGTCCAGCAGGTAAACTGAAGTGAACAATGTTTGTTCAAACAATAACATTGATGAAATGGATTCCAGATAAATGACCATGTGGTTATTTGCTTTGCAGGGAATCGTGCAATAGAAATACTTTTTACTTTTAATGATACTTTTAAATGTAAATTTCAGAGCCTGTACATTTTTTCACTTTCACTTTTACCAAAGTTATTTTTACACAGGTACTTTTACTTTCACTCAAGTAAAGAATCTAGGTACTTTTGCCATTTCTGTGTAATTGGCACAAAAGAGTTGTTAAGTCTGTTGTCTAGGTGCCATGTTTTACCTTCCTGGTTCTGTACAAAACACATCCTCACTACATTACTGAGCCTGTTGTTATGTTTCAGAGTGAGGGACCCAAACCGGCAGATGGTTTAAAGGGATAGTTCACCCAAAATTCAAATTTCACTCATTATCTACTCACCCTCATGTCGACTAAGAGCTGTGAGAATTTTCAGAGTCCTCCGTCCCTTCTCTGAGTTACGGGGGGCTCCGTGCAGCAGTATTTGTCCATATAATGGTCGTCAATGGATACCAACTTTCTTCGTCCAAAAAGACACACCAAAAAACATCCAAATACCTCCATACTGCTCGTCTGTAATGTCCCTCTTGTATTGAAGCCCCGACATGAGAAATTGTTCCACCGGTCAGTGCAAATCACGAGAGATTTGCACTGACACCGGCAGAGCAGTGAACTGAGACACTGGGAGCTTCCGCTACAAACAAGCTTAAAATATAGACTTATTAAATTTTTTTCGAAACAGTTTCTCATGTCGGGGCTTCAATACAAGAGGGACATTACAGACGAGCAGTATGGAGGTATTTGGATGTTTTTTGGTGTGTCTTTTTGGACGAAGAAAGTTGGTGTCCATTGACAACCATTATATGGACAAATACTGCTGCGCGGACCCCCCCGTAACTCAGAGAAGGAATGGAGGACTCTGAAAATTTTCACAGCTCTTAGTTGACATGAGGGTGAGTAGATAATGAGTGAAATTTGAATTCTGGGTGAACTATCCCTTTAAGAAGAGAAGGTTCAAATGGACTCGAGAAAACAGGAGTAAAATATCAGTGTTTCCTCTACATTCATGTAGGAGTGGTGGGCCGCCATGGACTGTCTACCAGCTCTTCACTCAGTCTGTCTATAGTCTGTCTGTAACCTGTTTGTAGTAGTTGATGTGTTGATAGACAGTGAGATGTGGTTCCTCACTCGTCCTCACATCAACAGGATGAGAGGAGGAAGGATGTTAACACACAGCGTGACTTTGTTCATCTACTTCCTGTTTGTCACACTTCAACAAACTGCAGGTTTCACACACAAACACGCACTTTAATGTTTGTCACACACTTTAATATTTGAATATGTTAAGAAATCACACCGACAAACTTTACATATACATGACTGGAAAATATGTACAGAATCAGAAACATAACAGAGCATGGACAAAGCTTCTGTTCAGCTTCTTAAACACAAAACAGACATATACAAAACAACAGAGATAAAAAGCACATGACAAATACAACACTGGCTCAGTTTAAGGTTACTCTTACTTCCTCATGTGATGCATTTCTTGTTCTAACAGAAACAACATGTGATGAAAACAAAGGTCACATGACTCAACATGTCAATAACAGCAGCTAAAAAAACAGTTTGTGACGTCAAAGATTTTCACATGTAATACTTTAGGAAAGTCCAAAAAAAAACCTGCACAGGAAAGAGTTGTGAAGGTGTCACGATACATTCAAGACCTTTGTTTAAGGGCTTTAAGCAGCTTGAAGCTACATTTAAGTAAGAATGGAGGGATTGGGATGGTGGGGGTGATGGAAGGGGTAATAGAAGGGGTGTTGGAAGGGGTAATGGGGTAATGGAAGGGGTTTTGGAAGGGGTGTTGGAAGAGGTAATGTGGTGATGGAAGGGGTGTTGGAAGGGGTAATGGAAGTGGTAATGGGGTGATGGAAGGGGTGTTGGAAGGGGTGATGGAAGGGGAAAGGGGATAATGGAAGGGGTTTTGGAAGGGGTGTTGGAAGGGGTATTGGGGTAATGGAATGGGTGTTGGAAGGGGTAGTGGGGTGTTGGAAGGGGTGATGGAAGGGGTAATGGAAGGGGTGTTGGAAGGGTGTTACAAGGGGTGTTGGAAGGGGTAATGGGGTGATGGAAGGGGTGTTGGAAGGGGTAATGGAAGTGGTAATGGGGTAATGGAAGGGGTGTTGGAAGGGGTAATGGGGGTAATGGGAGGGGTAATTGTAGGGATGATGGTGGGGATGATGGTAGGGATGATGGAAGGGGTGTTGGAAGGGGTAATGGGGTGATGGAAGGGGTGATGGAAGGGGTAATGGGGTGATGGAAGGGGTGATGGAAGGGGTGTTGGAAGGGGTGATGGGGTGATGGAAGGGGTGTTGGAAGGGGTAATGGGGTGATGGAAGGGGTGTTGGAAAGGGTGTTAGAAGGGGTGATGGAAGGGGTGTTAGAGGGGGTGTTGGAAGGGGTAATGGGAGGGGTAATGGTAGGGATGATGGTGGGGATGATGGAAGGGGTGTTGGAAGGGGTGATGGAAGGGGTGTTGGAAGGGGTAATGGGGTGATGGAAGGGGTAATGGAAGGGGTATTGGAAAGGGTGTTGGAAGGGGTGATGGAAGGGGTGATGGGGTGATGGAAGGGGTAATGGAAGGGGTATTGGAAAGGGTGTTGGAAGGGGTGATGGAAGGGGTGTTGGAAGGGGTGATGGGGTGTTAGAAGGGGTAATGGGGGTAATGGTAGGGATGATGGTAGGGATGATGGAAGGGGTAATGGGGTGATGGGAGGGATGATGGAAGGGGTGTTGGATGGGGTAATGGGGTGATGGAAGGGGTTTTGGAAAGGGTAATAGTGGTAATGGAAGGGGTGATGGAAGGGGTAATGGGGTGATGGTAGGGATGATGGAAGGGGTGTTGGAAGGGGTAATGGGAGGGGTGATGGAAGGGGTGTTGGAAGGGGTAATGGGGGTAATGGAAGGGGTGTTGGAAGGGGTAATGGGAGGGGTGATGGAAGGGGTGTTGGAAGGGGTAATGGGAGGGGTGATAGTAGGGATGATGGAAGGGGTAATGGGGGTAATGGAAGGGGTGTTGGAAGGGGTGATGGAAGAGGTAATGGGGTGATGGTTGGGATGATGGAAGGGGTGATGGAAGGGGTAATGGGGGTAATGGAAGGGGTTTTGGGCCTGATGGTAGCGGCAGCGTCTGTTGCCATGGCAGCGGGGTGTCTACAGGGACATGCCCGTGTCGCTGTCAGACATCACCGTCATCGAGGGGCGGGTCAAGCTCTGCTGCGTCCTGCTGCTCTTGCTCAGCGGGCTCTTGCTGCCCGAGGCCGGGCGGCCGCAGCGCAGCATCTGCAGGATGTCGCGGCGGAAACGCTGGCCCACGAATGCGTAGAGGAAGGGGTTGAGGCAGGCGTGCAGGTAGGCCACGCTCTTCAGCACCTGCCCCACCACGTCGAAGCGCTTCATCTCGTTGCAGTCCGTCATGGTCATGTTGGACGCCTGCGCCGCTTCCATCACCAGCACGCCGTTGTGGGGCAGCTGCGACACGACGAACACCACGACCACGGCCAGGATGACGCGCATGGCTTTGTGCTTCTGGAAGCTGCGCGTCTTCAGCAGGGTGGCGACGATGACGCTGTAGCAGAAGGTCATGATCATGAAGGGCAGGCAGAAGCCCATGCTCACCTGCAGCGACAGCACCACGACCTTTGTGACGTTGCCCACGTGGGAGGGGAACACCATCCTGCAGTGCAGCTCCGATTCCCTCTCGATGACGGCGGAGAAAATGAACTCGGGCAGCGCCAGCAGCAGCGCCAGCAGCCAAACGCCCACACACACCAGCCGGCTGTGGCGCAGGCGCTGCATCTTGGACTTTTGTGCCTTGGCGGCCTGCACGATGACGATGTAGCGGTCGACGCTGATGCAGGTGAGGAGCATCATGCTGCTGAACAGGTTCACCTTGTAGAGGGCGGAGTTCAGCTTGCAGAGCACGGGGCCGAAGCTCCAGCCGCCGGACGCCTCGGCGGCCCACAGCGGCAGCGTGAACAGGAACAGCAGGTCGGCCACCGCCAGGTTCAACAGGTAGACGTCCGACATGGTCTTCAGCCGGCGGCGGAAGTTCAGGTAGATCCAGGCCACGGCCAGATTCCCGGCTGCGCCCACCAGAGCGATGATCCAGAAGAGCGGCGGCTCAAACCGACTCCTGAAGTGCCGCACCGAGCTCCGGTCGCACATAAATTCCTCGTACTCGTAGTCGTCGTCGTCGGTGGTGGAGGGGAAGGGGCCGAGGGTGGACAGGCCCTGACGGGGAGAGACAACATCATCAATCAAACTGTAGACTGTGGACAGACGGACCAGTAACTGTAAAAACATCTTTCCAAGAATATTTGTCTTATTTCTTGTCCAAATGTCTCATTTCTAGTCAAAACTAATCTCTTTCCACTTAAAATAAGACTCATTACCTAAAAATTAACTTGTTTTTAGATCATTTTCACTTAAATTCACAATAAGTAGAAAAATCTGCCAGTGAAAGTAAGTTTTTTGTGCTTGTAATAAGGAAGAAAAACTTGCTCCACTATCAGATTTTTTCTACTTATTCCAAGTGAAAATCTGCTTGAAAGAAGTAAGAAGTGTCTAAAAACAAGCTACTTTTAATATGATGAGTCTGATTTTCAGTAGAATGAGATTTGTTTTGACTAGAAATGACATTTTGACTAGAAATAAGACAAATATTCTTGCTAAGATACTTGAGTTTTTGCAGTGTAATGCTGCATTAGCATCAAAACAAAGAAGGCTAAATAAAAAACCATAATACATACGTAGTCTAAGAAGAAAAAAGGAAAAGTTAGGGGGAGGGGCCCACTTTAGTATTCTTTAAGGGGGCCCAGAATTCATAGCAACGGCCCTGGACAGACGGACCAGTAACTGATAACCACCAGTCATAGTTTGTTACCTCGGTGGGGTACCCGGTGGTGAAGTTGGTGATGTCATCCATGATGTCATCCATGGTCGTCATGTCATCAGAGACTTGTTTACGCTGATGAGGTCAGCGACCTTCAAGGAAACAAACAAAAAGACAATAAGACAACAATAAATTAAAGGGACAATCACATACCGTCGTAGTTCCCACCATAAACGGAGATTCGGCGACTCGCCACAAAACCGAAAGTAAAGAAACGCTGGTCGGCTCGCCCAGCATTTCCACCACCACTAATAATAACAAAATAACCATAGAGACAAAACCATAGATTTATCTAAAATGGACCATTAACAAGTGGTGACGTAGATTCATCCACATTAATATCAGACTTTTAAATAACCAAATAGAAACTCCTTGTTGTCCCTTTAAGGACAAAGAAGCAGCTCTACTAGTTCAGATCAGATTATTGATCCCAAGAGGGAAATTTAAAATGTCGTAGCAGCTCAGACAAAAAACATGAAACACAAAAGTACAGAACTACTGCTCACTAGATACTGTACTGCAGTACAGCGCAGAGTACATGTAGTGCTACACTGTTGTACTTCTACCTGTACTGCAGTACAGCTCAGAGTACATGTTGTACTACTACCCTAACCCTCGTCACATCAGAGCTTCAGATTATTAAACCAATCAGTGATTAGTTGTTGTCACAGGTAAATCTGCCTGGCAACAGAAAATCAACCAATCAGCTGCTTCACGAAGGAGACGAACATGTGAAACATGTGAAACATGTGACTGTAGTGACGTCATACACGTGCTCTTCTGTGGCGCTCAACTCTAACCCAGACCAGGATGTCTGACCAGGACAAAAGACCTGTTGATCATATTGATCAGTATTCAGATTCAGATTCAGATTCAGATTCTTTTTTTTTTTTTAATGTGAACATATGGTACATATTGATGGACATTGACATGTAAATATGTGGGATTATAGCCTAATAATCCTAAATATAGGCCTATAGCCTAAGTGGCTAATTTCCACCCCCAGTCCCATTGGCAGGTTGATGTTAGACATAAAAAACAATGACAATAAAAAGTACAAGTACAAGAGGCAGGACGAGGACAATAAAACACCTTGACATCTTACACAAAACATATATGAACGACATAGCTACATAAACCACCAGTTAACTGACCAAAGACGGTTATTAAAAGAGTGGGTCAGGGGACCAACAGATTACTGAGAAGTTATAAAGAGCTACAGTGCTAGTTAAAGTGCTATGTGCTAAAGTGCTGCTATTGATCAGTGACAACGTTTTCCCTCCTGCTGTTAAACCAGTCAGGGTTATAAACTGTTTTCTTGTCTGTAACAACATCTCTGTCCCGTCTGTCCGTCCTGGGTGAGGCAAGGCAAGGCAAGGCAATTTTATTTGTATAGTCCGTTTTTACCACCAGTTTGTCTCAAAGGGCTTCACATGGCATCGTAACAACATCCTCTGCCCTTAGACCAGGGATGTCAAACTCAATTTAGTTCAGGGGCCACAAACAACAACAATTTAATCTCAAGTTGGCCGGACCTGTAAAATAATAGCATAATAACCTTTAAATATATTTTAAAATTTAGATTTTCCTCTGTTTTAGTACATTAATAAGATGTTTACAGTTACTGAACTATCCCTTTACAAAACATATTATGAACCACCTGAAATTTCTTGATAAAAATATGTGCAATTTCAAATTTTCACGCTTGACAAATTCATGGTGAGGGCCAGATTGGACCCTCTGCAGGGCCGGTTCTGGCCCACGGGCCGCATGTTTGACACCCCTGCCTTAGACCCTCACATCCACTGAGGAAAAACTCCATGGAAAACCCTTTTAACAGGGAAAACCAGGAGAAAGCTCAGGGTGAGCAACAGAGGAGGGATCCCTCACCCAGGACGGACAGATATGCAATAGATGTTGTTACAGATAGACAAGACAGTTTACAGTTTATGACACAGAATGTGCGAAATATGGGATTCCTCCTCTGTTGCTCACCCTGAGGTTTCTCCTGGTTTTCCCTGTTAAAAGGGTTTTCCATGGAGTTTTTCCTCAGTGGATGTGAGGGTCTAAGGACAGAGGATGTTGTTACGATGGGATGTAAAGCCCTTTGAGACAAACCGGTGGTAAAAACGGGCTATACTAATAAAACTGCCTTGCCTTGACGATCAGTATTTATCAGTGTTGATCAGTGTTGATCAGTTGTGGCTGCTCTGTAAAGATGAGGACAGACTTGTGTAAAATGAATAGTAAGTAGTGAAACAGACACTGAGACACAGACAACAGACACACACAGATACACACAGATTCACAGACAGGTGTGGACTTACAGTCAGTCGTCTCCTCGTGTCCTCGTCTCTCTGTCTGTCAGTCTGAACTTTGTGTCCGTTAAACCACAGAGACTCAGACGAGTGAAAGCAGAAGTGAGGAGGCGGAGCAACAAATGTGGCGCCTTAATCAAGACAAACAGGCTCACACACACACACACACACACACACACACACACACACACACACACACACACACACACTGAGAACATCCATGTGGACTGGACAGGTGATGGGGACAGGTGATGCTGAGGACCGAGACCAGTTTCCCTCGCACACACACACACACACACACGCACGCACACACACACACACACACACACTGCTGCACAACGTACAAGTGCTAGCAATATAAATAAAACAACATAAATCATCAAACATAGATAAACAGTAAAAACAGTTACTAAGAGAAGATAAAACAAATAAAAGCTATACGTAAAGATAAACATAAAACACACACATGCACACACACACACGCACACACGCACACATACACAGTGTAGTACAACTGAGGTCTGTGGTTTTTCAAACTGAACATCGTGTCTTTTCACTCGTTTTGTTTACTTCCTGTTAGAGGTCGAACACTAACACACACACACACACACACACACACACACACACACACACACACACACACACACCTGTATCAGGGCATGACACTCGGTGACGGACTGGCAATTTTTGACAGAGAAAGGCCACATCAGTTCAGTTTGTGTCTGTGTGTGTCTTCTGCTTTCCATGCTGTTGCATCATGGGTCTTTGCTGCGTGTGTTGGGGATGTAGGTTATTGAATTATGTTTTCTGATTGATGTTCTATATGTTCTTTTGTCACGTTGTTAACTGCTGTGCGTGTTTGTAGATTGCCTTGGCTAATAACTTTGTCATTTTAATCATATTCACATTCTGTTTTTAGGGTGACTTTTTAACATCCGTAGGGACTACAGATGAAAAACAGCCTCTTGGCTAATTCTGGCACATTTACAGTAATGTTATTAATGTCACTGTCCCTGGTTTCAAATAAACTTATTATTAGTATTATTATTATTATATGTGTATATATATATATATATATATACACATATACGCCCGCCAAGGCCGTTGTGGCATTTGCCCATATTTCCCTATGGCCAGTCCGTCTGTCCCTGATGACACCCCTGACCTTAAAGGACCAGTCCACAGTTTGAACCCATAGTGTCTTTAATGTCTCTAAAATATCTCTAATGTGTCTCTATTATGTCTCTAATGTGTTTTAATGTCTCTAAAATATCTACTGTCTCTCTTATGTCTCTAATGTGTCTTTACTGTCTCTCTAATGTCCCCACACGGAAAAAACCTATAGGTTTGAATATATGTGACATAGCCTACATAAAATGGGCCATTTTCATATATACGCATATATGCTAATATATATGGTGCATATACATTATATATAGAATATGCACCATATATGCACAGATAAACTGCATATAGGTTTCATATGCGCATAATATATCCTCATGAGGATATATAGGATATACATATATGTGCATATATGAAACCTATATACAGTTTATCTGTGCATATATGGTGCATATATGCGTATATATGAAAATGGCCAATTTTATGTATGTCACATATTCAAACCTATATTAAAACCTATAGGTTTTTTCCGTGTGGGTCTCTACTGTCTCTCTACTGTCTCTAATGTCTCTACTGTCTCTAATGTCTATTACGTCTAACTGTCTCTAGTGAACGTGACTTCTTTCACCTACATTACATGACAGCGGTAGAGACACGGTAGGACAGTGATGTAAGTGAATCTGTGTGTGTGCACGCGCATGCAAGTCGTATGTGTGTGTGTAAATGTGTGTGCGTGTGCATGTTTGTGGTTGCTTCTTGTCATGCAACTGCTCAGTGCAACAACCCTGTCACGCAATGTGGTTTAATCCTGTTTCGATGACGTTGCACACACACACACACACACACACACACACACACACACACACAGACTTCCTGTCATGTCAGAAAAGGAAAAACAACAACAGTCTGGTGTGACCTGTTCCTCTTTCTTCTACTTTCCTTCTTCTTCTTCTGTTGTTAAAAACAAGAGTTGCTCTCTCTCTCTCTTCTTCTTCTTCTTCTTCTTCTTCTTCTGCTGCGGCGGGTCCTGTCATTGGTCCTGTCCTCCATAGAGGGCCATACAGAGATATATACTGACTAGATGGCGCCTTCTGCTTCTCAGCGTACGTCAACACGGCGGCCATCTTGGTCCGGGGTTCTGACCATAGACATATAAACGTCTGACCAGCAGTCAGACCAGTCAGACCCTGTACAACACATAGACCAGAGCTGCATCTCTATGCAAATGAGAATGACTGATGCATCCTGGGTAATTTAGGGGCAGCACCCGGCATTTTTAAATTGCACTCAGTGGCTTTTTGTGTTTTGATGGAGCGTAGACTAACTAACAATCAATTTGAATGTTTTATTTTGTGTTTCTTTTGTAGCACTATGTCTCATAATTATTTTGACACCCTCTTTGAAACCCACCGTTCACGCTATCTTGAAAAACTACAATGAATGAATCTACGGTATGCTCCTTTAGCCTCCCACAGTGATCAATGACTCCACACAGTGGCCAGAAATGTCTGACCCAGACATCTACACGTATTTGGTGGAATCACCGGGAGGTTTTGGCTCAGTGTTGTCTGTAAATAGCCTGTTAACAGCCAACTTGTTGTTAGTTAGTTTGTCAAGACAGTTAGGCTGAACTTTTCAATGGAGGGATGCCGGGTGCTGCCCCTAAATTACCCAGGATGCATCAGTCATTCTCATTTGCATAAAGATGCCGCTCTGGTCTATGTATGCATGTGGGTGTGTGTCTAGGTCATGGATGTATTATGGTCTAGGTATGTAAGTGTAGCCTATGTTTATATATATATATATATATATATATATATATATATATATATATATATATATATATATATATATATATATATATATATATATATATATATATATATATATATATATATAATGTTTTCATAGATAGATATCTGTCTGACATTTATAATAAACCAAACTGCTTGAAAATCGGTTGAATATCCAGTGAGTTATGGTGGTTTTAATGGTTGATAGACGTCTAAAGCAGGAAGTAGAAACGGCTTCACCCCGTACCAAGATGGCGGCCGCCTTGACGCATCGCTCCAGTGGACAGCAGAGGGCGCGGGAGGAGCTCCAGTGAGGGAGCAGACGGTAGAGGAAGAAGCAGCAGCAGCGGAAGTAAACAGACGGAGCAGCGGAGCAGCTTCATGTAGCAGCGGGACTACAGGACTCACCTGCAGCTCCGGGAGACCAGGTGAGACCAGAAGGCTGTAGCTATGAGACACTTATCATGGAGCTGTGGTCAGTCTAAACTAAATAGAATAGAATAGAGAATACTTTATTCATCCCTAGCAGGGAAATTCAAATTAGTCCAGTAGCTCACACAACAATGACACAAAAAACATTTTAACAAGTGTTATATAAAACTATTGCAGCAGGAACAAATGACCTCTTAAATGTTTCAGTTCTGCAGGTCAGGGAGAGCTTCCCTCTCTGTGAACCCGGCTACATACACCTTACACCGCAGTGAAGTTAGTTTGAAGTTGGATATGTGACAGACATTCTGTCCTTCTCAACACATTAAAAATTCATAGAAAATATAAGATGTGTTCAAATGCAATAACAACAGGTGTGTGTCATAGAGGAGGCTTAGCTCTACCATCCTGTGTTGGTGAGTTTGAGTCAACAGGTCACATGACCTGGGAGTTATTGAGCTCTAATGCTCATTTTTACTGTATATCATATTGTATATCATATTTACTGTATATCATTTTTACTGTATATCATATTTACTGTATATCATATTTACTGTAGATCATTTTTACTGTATATCATCATTTTTACTGTATATCATTACTGTATATCATTTTTTACTGTATATCATATTTACTGTATATCATATTTACTGTAGATCATTTTTACTGTAGATCATATTTACTGAACGTCCAGTGGATCTGGATCAGAACTGATCATGGTGTTGACTTTCTCTCTGAGCCTCTCCGCCTACACATGTTCAGCTAAATACTGTTATATACAGTCTATGGAGCTCGTTATGTATCAGGATATATATATTATACTGATACAGTCTATGAGCTCGTTATATATATCGGGATATATATATTATACTGTTATATAGGCTACAGTCTATGAGCTCGTTATATATGAGGATATATATATTACACTGTTATATACAGTCTATGAGCTTGTTATATATGAGGATATAGCCTATATATTATATCATATACAGAAATTCAAAAAAAAAAAAAATTGAAAAAAAAATCGATTTAAAAATCGTCAAAAAAGATATCGCGATATTTATGTGAATCGATTTTTTCTCCCACCCCTAATATCTATGTAGCTAAGACTGACATGATTAATTGAAAAAAACATAATGACGTGGCTGTTTGTTTGTTTGTTGACGCCTGCAGCCAGGGCTCGAGGCCGCGCGGTCCAATCAGACGGGCCGATGCCGATGTCGATGTCGATGTCGTGGGTGGAGCGGCGGTTCAGCGCCATCAGCCCCGTGACGCTGCAGGTGTCGGGGGGGGCGGTGAGCTCGGGTCTGTACTGCGGCCGGGCTGAGGCGCTGGGCGCGGCGGCCGCGGCGCTGGTCGAGTCCTTCCTGGTCGAACTCTACCGCTGCAAACTCTGCCAGTTCACCTGCGGCGTCCAGACCGCCATCAGCCGCCACCTGGACCTGCGGCACCGCCAACCGGACCTCGCCTACCTGGAGGAGGCCGAGGGAGGGGGAGGGGGCGAGGGAGGGGGCGTTGCTAAGGGCGATGGCGAGGGGGCGGGGCTTAGCGAGGCGCCCTCGTCGGTCTACCAGCTGGATGATCTGAACGCGGAATCGAAGCAGAGCGACGAGGACGAGGACGAGGACTTCCTGCTCTACAACATGCTGGACACCATGAGCCCGCACACCTGTGACATCAGCACTGAGGTCGCACACACCTGTGACATCAGCACTGAGGTCGCACACACCTGTGAGGTGACACACACCGGGCACACGCGCACACACACACACACACACACACACACACACACACACACAGCAGACATGTCCAGACTACTCCACCGTGTGGCTGCAGGTTTCGTCTCGTCTATGGCTGTGTCCTAACCCCCCCTACTCTCTATCTAGTGACCAGGCCATGTTGTAGTGGTGTCTGAATGTTTAGTGATTATTAATGTTCACTGACTGAATCTATCCCACAATTCACCGCGACATGTAGTGAACATCCGATGGAGCAAGATATCCCATCATGCATCGCGGTCACGGATCGACGCCATTAACATACCGGCCCAGAACGACCAGAGTAGCTACCAAATAAATGAAGTAGTGACCGGTGTAGCTACCAAATAAATGAAGTAGCGACCGGTGTAGCTACCAAATAAATGCAAGTAGTGACCGGTGTAGCTACCAAATAAATGCAAGTAGTGACCGGTGTAGCTACCAAATAAATGCAAGTAGCGACCGGTGTAGCTACCAAATAAATGCAAGTAGCGACCGGTGTAGCTACCAAATAAATGCAGTAGTGACCGGTGTAGCTACCAAATAAATGCAAGTAGCGACCGGTGTAGCTACCAAATAAATGCAAATAGTGATCGGTGTAGCTACCAAATAAATGAACTAGTGACCGGTGTAGCTACCAAATAAATGCAAGTAGTGATCGGTGTAGCTACCAAATAAATGAACTAGTGACCGGTGTAGCTACCAAATAAATGCAGGTAGTGACCGGTGTAGCTACCAAATAAATGAAGTAGTGACCGGTGTATCTATCTATCTATCTATCTATCTATCTATCTATCTATCTATCTATCTATCTATCTATCTATCTATCTATCTATCTATCTATCTATCTATCTATCTATCTATCTATCTCGTTCCAGCCAATCAGCAGCAGCCAACCCTGTTCACACGGAAACCACCTGAACAGACGCGTTCCAACTTCTTGTTCTGCGTTCAGACGAGTGGTTTTGGAACGGTGACGCAATACAGTTTGTGTGATCCGACATGTTTGTTGGCAAAATCGGCAAATCAGAAGTCACAACGACATTGACCAAGACGTAAAAGGTCGGAACTGTCAGGCGCCAAGAGTTGTCTCTGATTGGACTGCATTCACCTGCAGTCGGGCTGACAGCCTTACCACGGGAGTCAATGGTGGTGTCGTTACTCTCTTTTACAGTGCTCTAGTTTGGACGTGTCTGTCAGCCAATCAGAAGAGAGGAGGCTGAACCGTCTCTTCTTGTGTTTGCAGGTCAGCACTCTGTTTGAGGAGGGGGAGGAGGGGGAGGAGGAGTCCATCTTCCCCCTGAAGGGGGGGTCAGTGGACCTGATGGCCCCCCCCGCCACTCAGGAGGAGATGGCTCAGTCCGCTCACCTCATGACTCTGGGACTGTGTCGCATCTCAGCTGCCAGACCTCCTCCCCCTCCTCCTCCCCCTCCTCCCAGCGCCTCCCAGAAGGAGGAGCAGGAGCAGGAGGAGGAGGAGCAGGAGCAGGAGGAGGAGCAGGAGGAGGAGGAGGAGGAGGAGGAGGAGGAGGAGGAGGAGCAGGAGGAGGCGTTGAGCTGTGGCGCTAACAAACCTTGTCCTGTCCAGAAAACACATCAACACACCAGATATTCAGGTCAGGACGAATGTGACCATCAATCAATCAATCAATCAAGGGATACGCTAACATTTTTTTTTTCCGTGTCTTGCCTCACTCCCGAGTCCATGACCAGCAGATAGACACCATCCTTTCAACTGTGCTGCAGTAACAAGGGAGATAGAGCCGCATCGCCGTAATTAGCTTAGCTCAAACACTGGAAGTGTATGGTAGTGTTAGCCTGCCTCCACCTAAAGTCGCTAATTAGCTTAGCTCAAACGCTGGAAGTGTATAGGTAGTGTTTTTTTATTTTTTTTTATTTAAAGGTTTATTTGAAATGGGACCTCACATATTCATGAACATACAAAAAAACAACAATTAATTGTAGTAAATATGTCGGATTTAGCTAGGAGCTAGTTTCCATCCGTAGTCCCATGACACTTAAATAAATAGAATTACAATCAGACATTTAAAAACGATAAACATTTAAGACGACAGGCAATAACCTCCGTAGGGGGTATAGCAGCAGTTATAATTACAGTGTTGCAGATTACTCAGCAGGTGACAATGCTAGGCGACGCATTGCCACCTGCAGAGAGAGAGAGAGAAGAAAAATAACACAAAAAAATAAAAAAGGAATAATAATGAATGAACAAAATAAAATAAAATAAAAATGGATAGATAACAGTGCAGGTGATAATGCTAGGTAACGCATTACCACCTGCAGGGAAAGACAACAAATGAATAAATAATGAACAAGAAACAATGATAATAATAAAAAAATAAAAAAAAAAAATAATAATAATAATAACAGTGCAGGGGACAATGCTAGGCGGCGCATTGCCTCCTGCAGAGAAAGAAAAGAAAAGAAAAGAGAAAGGAATAAAAAAAAGAAATATATATATATATATATATATATATACATATATATACATATCTGCATGTACATACATACACACATATATACATACATACATACATACATACACATAAACAACAATAGTGACAATCACCGTGGTAACAGAGGTAGTGTGCAAAATTAGCAGCCATTTTAACAATAAGAAATGAAAGGCCAGATAATGATATCTGCCTCAATTTAAAAGGGGGAGCTACACAATAATTTACAAAAATGGATATGCTATAAGAAGAAATAAGAGCTACAGTGGTACTGTATGAAAGTGCTAATTAGTCAGTATTTCAGACGTGGGTGCAAGTTTGGTGGGACAGTAGCCATGTTTTGAGCTGTTTTTTGAATGCATTAAACGTGGGGCTGTCTCTAATTGGGGTTGGTAGACTGTTCCAACAAGTACCGCCCTTCACAGTTAAAGAGTTTTGGCCTATTTGGCTTCGTCTAAATGGCACCTCGCAGTCCCCTCTGGAGGCAGATCTGGTGCTGAGTGTGTTGTCTCTCCGTCTAAAATATTCCCTCAACGGGGGGGGGGCCAGTCCGTTGAGGGTTTTATAGATGAGACAGCTATTCTTAAAGCTCCTAAGGTTTTCAAAGCTCAGAAAATTGTGCCTCTCAAAAATTGGACAGTAATGAGAGGAAAGAGATTTTTTGGCGAATACCTTAACAGCTCTTTTATACAACTGTTCAATCGGTTTCAGTGTGGTGACACCAGCGAACGACCATATTACAAAACAATATTCAATGTGAGATAAAATCATACAATGAAGATAAGATTTAGCTGCTACAGACGAGATGAAGGGCCTGATTTGTTTAAAATTCTGCAGGCTGAATCGTAATGTATTCGCCACTTTTTTGATGTGTTTTTTGAATGTAAGATTTGCATCTAGCGTGATACCAAGGTACTTGAACTGCTCCACTAGTTCAAGTTCTACTCCTCCAATGTATACTTTGGATCTGCTCTGGTTCACTGGGCGTTTTGTAAAATTCATACACACAGTTTTAGTTGTATTGAGCAGGAGGCAGTTATTATTCAGCCAGTCTTGGACCCTGGCCAGGGCACTATTGAGCTTATTGGAGGTGATGTCAGAGTTTGAGCCGTGGGTGAAAATAACTGCATCGTCTGCATACATCTGGATGTTGATGTCTGGACACGTATCAGGGAGGTCATTTATGTACAGCGAGAACAACAATGGCGCAAGGATCGAACCCTGGGGGACCCCAACAACAGATGACCGGAAAGGCGATTTGACCCCGTTGACAGCTACACATTGTGTTCTATTCGCCAGATATGATTCAAACCATTGCATTGTGTTATGAGAAAAATTAAAAAACGTGAGCTTGTTTAAAAGTACTTGATGGTCAACGGTGTCGAATGCCTTTTTAAGGTCAAGAAACACCGCACTGACACATGATGTTTTGTCCAGTAAACACTTGATTTTTTCAATGAACATACAGTTGGCTGACTCGGTGGAATGGTGTGCCCTGAAGCCAAACTGCATTGGGTGCAGTGGAGTGGGACCCTCATCTAAATGCCTAATCAGTTGATTCGCAACCCATTTTTCAGCTATCTTAGAAATCACCGGAAGTATACTGATGGGTCTGTAATTAGCTTCCAGTGATTTAGAGCCAGATTTGAAGACGGGAGTCACCGAAGCCACCTTCCAGGCTAACGGGACTTTGTTTTGGCTAATGGATAGGTTAACCAGATGCATAATGGGTTTACACAGATCATGGGAATGAGACTTTATAAAATTTGTGTCCATACCATATGCATCTTTTGTTTTGGAGCATTTGAGCGCTCCAATTAGCTTTTTGACTTCCGTCTCTGTTATCTTGGCTAGCTGAAAGATGGGCTGTTCGTTGCTGATAGGTCGAGGTACAATAGCTGATGGTGTAAATGTTCTTGTTATTTCAAGCACACTGTCTATAAAATAGTTGTTAAAAGTATTTGCAATTTTTGCAGAATCATTCACCAAGACATTATCAATAATCAATTCAGAGGTGTTTGATTCGTGTTTGCTTTCTTTGCCTAGCAGCTTATTTAAGGTTTGCCACACCTTTTTCCCGTTGCCCTTGGCACTCTCGATTACAGAAATGAAAAAATTAGCTTTGGCCTTTCTCAGCGACTGGACTACTTTGTTACGTATATGTGTGAATTTTTGCCTGTCAGTAGACAGGCCAGACTTCAAGTATTTCTTAAGTAGTGAGTCTCTAGACTTTAACAAATCCCTACAGTTTTGGTCGAGCCATGGCAGGGAGTTACGTGTCCTAGCTCTACTTTTCCCTCTCCTAGAGAGCGGGGACATCACATTTTTAATTTTACTCAAGAAGGAATCACAGCTAGTTTCAATATTATCTGATGTAAGGATTTCCTCCCAGTCGATATTTTTTATGCCCTCACTGAGGTTTTGAAGTTGGTTCCTTGGTATTACATTGATACTGCAGGGTGGCTGGGCTATAGGTGGTCTGGCAAACCTTGATTTGTTGAGCTTTCTGGACATAAAAATACAGTTATGGTCAGAGATACCTGTCAGGAAGTTATATGTCTTTGTTATTCTATCAGGTTTGTTTGTAAATAAAAGATCAATTCTTGTCTGCGATTTATTTGTCAGTCTAGTTGGTTGCTCTATCAATTGTTTTAGGTTGTAATATTCAGTGTTTGTTTTCAGATTTTTTCTACCTTGTTTGTTATCCCAGTTTACGTTAAAGTCTCCTAGGATAATTAGCTCTTTATTTGGTCCGACAGAGTTCAACATGATTTTCAATTGATCGTAAAATTCTATACTGGCGGATGGGTGGCGATATAAGCACATAAAAACAAATGACATTTCCGTGGATAGCCACACTTCTATTCCAACACAGTCAAATTTGACAGCTTCTGGTAAATCAAGGAGTTTACAATTTAAATTGGATTTTACGTAGAGTAACACTCCTCCACCTTTACCTATTTCCCTATCCTTTCTAAATACTTGATACCCAGGCAACATTACCAGTGCTTCAGCAGATGATGGTTTCAACCAGGTTTCAGAGAGACCCAGGATGTTAGCCTGCCTCCACCTAAAGTCGCTAATTAGCTTAGCTCAAATGCTCGAAGTGTATAGGTAGTGTTAGCCTGCCTCCACCTAAAGTCGCTAATTAGCTTAGCTCAAACGCTGGAAGTGTATGGGTAGTGTTAGCCTGCCTCCACCTAAAGTGGCTAATTAGCTTAGCTCAAACACTGGAAGTGTATGGGTAGTGTTAGCCTGCCTCCACCTAAAGTGGCTAATTAGCTTAGCTCAAACGCTGGAAGTGTATAGGTAGTGTTAGCCTGCCTCCTACCTAAAGTCACTAATTAGCTGAGCTCAAACGCTGGAAGTGTATAGGTAGTGTAAATATATCACTTTGATTGAGCTAAGCTAATTAGCAACTTTAGGTGGAGGCAGGCTAACACTACCTATACACTTCCAGTGTTTGAGCTAAGCTAATTAGCGACTTTAGGTGGAGGCAGGCTAACACTACCCATACACTTCCAGTGTTTGAGCTAAGCTAATTACGGCGATACGGCTCTATCTCCCTTGTTACTGCACACACAGTCGAAAGGATGGTGTCTATCTGCTGGTCATGGACTCTGGAGTGAGGCAAGACATGAAAAGAAAAAAAAAGTTGGCGTATCCCTTTAACAACACAAACAAAAACAGTGACAACACTTTGATTCTTCCAGATGAAAGGAGGGGCCTGCTGATTGGAGGAGCAGGAGCGAAGGGGGCGGAGCATACAGACAGGTAGACACCTAAACATCACACTGCACCAGAACCAGAACCAGAACCAGTCTGACCCGGTCTGTGTTTGGTTCCAGGGCGGCGTCCCGGCCGCACGCCGCCGCCGAGAGGAGGAGGAGGAGGAAGAAGAAGAAGAGCCGGAGAAAGACGGCAGAGGAAGAGGAGGAGGAGGAAACGTCAGGGTTCAGCTGCTCGCTGTGTCACAGGTACAGACTACATTACCCACAATCCCTCACCAGCTGTGACTAGGGATGTGCACGGTCCCCTGAGTACCCGGGTACCCGAGTAGGTAATCTGCTATCCGGGGATGAATTATTATCCGTTAACCTAGGATAAAAAAAACGGCACGTTAGAGCGCAGTCTAGTGTCGGATGAAACTACATTATCATGCCGTGGTTCGGCTTTTTGTCGTGTTAAACAGTTTAGGATCAAGCAGCAACGTGATTTTCTGCTGTGTAAAAGTGTTTTTGGATCGAGCCTCGGACTTTCAAACCTCTTACAATAATCTGTGGTGGTTCCCTCGGAGACGACAGGTGTCATCAAGTCTGTTAGAAAATCTGCTGCTTTCAGTTTACAAACACTCTGAAACCTTCCCAGTTATTTCCTGAGACGATGCGAGGCAGAGAGGACCGAAGGCACCAACATGTAGTGGACTAATAAATAACCACCGCTAATGATTTAAAAAAAAGAAGAAAAAATTAAATTATTATATTATAAATTATTCCCCGGCATAAAGATGCACATCTGCCCCGTATGTGCATCTTAAACTCCATATCTACTCTTATTATCCAGCTGATATTTAGTCTGACGAACAGAGAGCATTTATGCACCTCATTTTATTTTTTATTACAGTAATCGGTTACCCGGGTACGACAAGTTTAGGATACTTGGTTAGAACATTATTCTAAATGCCCATCCCTAGCTGTGACCCGTCGTGCATGCAGCGATCTGATTGGTCTGCAACGTGTTTCCTCTGCAGGAAGTTCTCGTCCAAGCTGACGCTGAGACGTCACCGCGGCGTCCACGGAGGAGACAAACCCTTCAGCTGTCCTCACTGCTCCTACTGCAGCCGGCTGAAGGCCTCGCTGCTGCAGCACCTCAGGACACACACAGGTACACACACACAGGTAGACACACACACACACAGGTACACACACACTGAACTACACACACAGGGAACTACCTATGGCCTCAGGACAGGGGCTGTTTTCTAAACCGCATACTACCGTACTGCCTACTGCATACTGCGTTAGTATGTCCTGTATACTGCATACTGAATGTAGGATTCAGTCTGCTACTTCAGCAGACCGACACCGTTCACACCGCAGTATGCAGTATACAAGTTTCCCAGAATGCATTTCACAGCAACCAGTAGCGGTAGCTGTAAAACAGGTGAACAGCTGTTTTATTTCCCGCTCTAGCGCTGTTATTATGTAACTTCATTAAGTTTTAATATGTTTTAATGTGAGAAAGTAACTGTTTAGATCCCAAATATACGGCCAGTTTATCCAAACAACGGCTGTTTAGAAGTTTGCAGCCGGTCTGCAGAGCTGCTCGGCCGGCCAACCTCCGTCGTCATCCCGGGGGAGAAAACGATCGCTAATTAACTTACCCGCTGGTTTTTAGAGGTTTACCACCGGCTGGTTAAATTATTTCTAGGAGATAAATGTTGGTCTCAGTGATGAAATCTAACACCTGTATCAGTAGCATTAGTTAGTCTGAATGTAAAGTGAAGCTTCCTGTGTGTATTGGACAGAAGAGCAGCGCTGCCTCGGGGCTCTGGAGCCTACAGACACAAACCACCACATTTACATCAAGAAATACATGTAATACAGTGTGTGTCTCTGTGTGTGTGTGTGTGTGTGTGTGTGTGTGTGTGTGTGTGTGTGTGTGTGTGTGTGTGTGTGTGTGTGTGTCCAGGTGAGCGTCCCTACCGGTGCTCTGAGTGTCCCTACGCCTCCATCGACAGCAGCTCTCTGCTCCGACACCTGAGGACTCACAGTCAGGAGAAGCCGTACCGCTGTCAGCACTGCGACTACAGCAGGTAACTGTTACACACCCGTCGCCACGGTAACGGTGCTCACGGCGACCGACCGACCACCGTAGCCATAGTAACAAACGGCTGATTATACCAAAGATATTCAATATATGGAAAGATCCTCCACCTCGTCTGTGAACGTGTGTGTGGATTTATACAATTTGTAGGTAGATGAAAGTGAGATATTTATGTTTTCCTATGATAACATTAAATATTTACACTACTAACAGTCATATTTAGTATGACGGAAATAATTTAAATCATTTTCACGGGAGTTCGCAGCCGTTTGTTTGACGTTGACGAGAAATTTGACCTTTTTTGAGAAATTTCACCACTTTTTTCTAGAATTGTTATTTACAGAAATTTTACCACTTTTTTCTAGAAATTTTTTAACTTTTTCTTTTTTTTTTTTTTGAAGTGTTTTCAACTTTAAAAACAAATTGTAACATTTTTTTCCAGAAATTTCTCGACAATATTTGCAAAAATTCACGCCATTGGCCCTAATTTGAACGTACATTGACTAAAAAAGTAACGTTCTTCAGTCTTAGAACAAATATTTGTGTATTTCTCGTTTTTGCTTCAAAATTTTGTCCAATGGGGGTCCATGGTCTAACTTGTGTCAATTTAGGGGTCCTTGGTGTAAAAAAGTTTGAGAACCACTGGCCTAGGAGATCTGTGTGTCGTAGAGACAGAGACAGGTCTGGAACAAAGTGGATTTTCTCCTGATGTGTCCGTCTGAAAGTTGTCCATTTTGGTGTCAAACTGCTCAGAAGAGATGTGGCTTGTGAAAAATGAGTCCAACATTTACTTCAGTGACTGTGGGGAGAAAGGACAGACCATAATCTGTGTTCACGTTAAATTGTCCCATTGGAGTCAATACATTCTATGCTGCCTCTGGTCTCCCTAAAGGGGCGTGGCCGAGCAGAAGCCCACGTGACCAGGGCCGTAGCTATGAATTCTGGGCCCCCTTAAAGAATACTAAAGTGGGCCCCTCCCCCTAACTTTTCCTTTTTTTTTCTTAGACTACGTATGTATTATGGTTTTTTATTTAGCCTTCTTTGTTTTGATGCTAATGCAGCATTACACTGCAAAAACTCAGGTATCTTAGCAAGAATATTTGTCTTATTTCTAGTCAAAATGTCATTTCTAGTCAAAACAAATCTCATTCTACTTAAAATAAGACTCATCATATTAAAAGTAGCTTGTTTTTAGACACTTTTTACTTCTTTCAAGCAGATTTTCACTTGGAATAAGTAGAAAAAGTTTTTCTTCCTTATTACAAGCACAAAAAACTTACTTTCACTGGCAGATTTTTCTATTTATTGTGAATTTAAGTGAAAATGATCTAAAAACAAGTTAATTTAGAGTTATCACCACCTTACAACGGCCCTGCACGTGACATCATACAGGAAGCTGACTCCTCATTGGTTTAGAAACCGTCTTTGATTTTACTTTTGTCTCTCGTCTCAGCATCCAGAAGAAGAGTCTGGACCTGCACGCGCGCCGCCACCACACCGGGGAGGCGTTTCCATGCCGACAGTGCGAGTACTCGAGCCCGGACCACCAGCTGCTGCGCAGACACGTCCGCCGACACCACGACACTTCCCAGCATGCACTTCTGTGACATCATCACCGACGGGACGCTCAGATTGGACTGTCGGAGATTTACAACTGTTGTAATGATGATGTCACCATCAGAATGTTTTTTATGTTTTTTAAGGAAAATAAAAACTAAAAATGAAAAGTTTCTGTTCAGGAATCATCAATCTTCACATGAACACTACACACAGAGGGAACTACACACAGAGGGAACTACACACACAGGGAACTACACACACAGGGAACTACACACAGGGAACATACATAGGGAACTATACACACAGGGAACTACACACAGGGAACTACACACACAGGGAACTACACAGAGGGAACTAGCTCCAAATAAAAACTGTGTTTTTCCTGCACTTTGAAGGGCTGGAAAATATTATATTATAGAAAACAATGGAACTGTGTATTTTTTTCAGGTAAAACCTCTTTTAGGCCGTGAAAATAGGCCGTTTCTTTGGGTCTGTTCACAACACTGTATGTTGTAAATCTCTGGGCAGGGCTATTATGGGCTGGCGTTGCTAACGGGAGGAGTGCAGAGAGTCTTCTACTGCAATTAAAGTACTTAGGGGCTATTTGGAGATCATACAACCCCACTTTAAAGAAAATTATACTATCCCTTTAAATAGCACCTTTTAAAACAAATGTTACAAAGTGCTGTACAACAAAATGATGACAACCAAAACAATTAAATCAAATCAAATCAAATCAAATCAGGACTGAGAACATGATATTGAAGACACAGTTTCTGCTCACACATGAAAACCTGCATGGTCTTGTCTTATAACAGAGCGGCTTAAAAAAAGAGAAGAAAAGAAAGAATAAAATACATTTCATTTCATTTCATTTCATAACCTTTATTTAAACTCGGAGATATATTGAGGAGTAACCTCATTTACAATATAGCCAAGATGAAACACAAAACATATAAGGACAGAAGACAAGATATTTGAAACATACAAAAACATAACAGAATACCAGAATTTAAAGGTGACAAGGGTAAATAAACATAGTTAAAAGCAGGAGCAGTTAGAGGTAAAATAAGATGTAGTTATGGTTTTAAATTGTCCTATTGATAAAAGTGAGGTAAGTTTCAGATGGTTTTGCAGAGTGTTTCAGGTTGTAGGTGCAACAGTAAGAGAAGCTGGTGTTAACAGAGGGAAGCTGCAGTGTGAGCCGGTCTGTTGAGCGTGTGCGATAGAAAATACTGTAAAGAAACTGCCATCGGTGAATAATCTAATGACAAAAATAAAGATAAAAGCGGCTCAGATGATAATGAATTAGCTAGTATATCCAGGATGTGTGGTTCATAGAGGTAATAAATCCTCCACCAGGCTCTACTGTCTTTAACAGCTTTAGAGACGTTTCACTTCCACGTCCACCACTCTTCTACCCCTCAACACAGCATATAATCCTCTTTGTAGATTTGCTCTTGGTTGTTCTTTTTACACTCATCACTGTATCATGTATAATGCACTCAACTGACCCACCCTCAGTATAAGACATAATCACTGGTTGCAGTTTATTTTTAAATGTATACACTGCAATTATCCTGCTTATTTACAACAAGATTTGATTGATTTTGATTCCATATTCTACAACATAGCATTTACGGCACTCGTCTCAGTACTTCTTCCTTACCCCCACAGTGAACTAAACAACTGGTAAAAGAGCATTTATGTACAAAGCGTCTTCAGACTGGAATAATCTTCCTTTAAATTTACGCTCATTGACCTCTTCTCATACTGTAGGTTTTAATATTCTGTGTCTTCTTATTTTGAGTTAAATTGCACATGTTTCAGATGATTTATATCAATTTTTTTTTTTTTGTAACACACTGTAATTTTTAATTTGAATATTATGTTATTATTTTACATTTCTCTTAGTTTATTTAGGCTATTGCTATGGCCAATTGCGGCCATCAAGAGGTTGTGTCCATTTTTGTACTCATTTCTTTTATGTCTGTTGTCTTTGTTATTATTCTATTTTTTTTTTTTATTAATTTTTTTCATGTTATTTTGTGTTTTTTCACATTAAACTGTAGAGGTGGAGGCTTAAAAATAAGCCCTTTGTGGCTTTTTGCCTCTCCCTGCACTGTCCTATTGTTACCTATCATGTTTTATGTTGTATTCTTTTAACTTGTGCAAAAATAAAAATTCAAAAATTCAAAATTTGTTGTTGTATGTTTGTAGATTGTTGATTGTGTCTTGTCTCTTTTTGGTTTGTAATGTATATTAGGACCCCCTCAAAAACGGGGGGTTTATCCTATTAAATAACATTTCTGAATGAATGAATTCACTAAAGGACACGATGTCTCTGCTTCCTGCTCCACGCTCAGCGGCCGATCAACCTCAGGCTCAGACGGGATAGTACTCAGCACACGTTGCCGTAGCGACTGACTCAGCATTAGTACGCTCAACGTACATGTACTCAGAGTTTCCACTATAATCCCTCAGTCTGAGAGAGACCCAGGCCCGGTGGACCTGGTCTGAACCGGGTCTGGTGGATCTGTTGAGTCTGTAAATACAGTTTAAGGTAACACTTTACAATAAGGGTCCCTTAATTAACGTTAGTTAGTACATTATTAAGCATTAATTAACTGTTTACAGATATATTAACAATCATTATTATGTATTACTTAGGATTAGAAAACACATTAATTAATGTAGCCTATTAGTAAGCAGTTAATTAATGTTTACTACTCAAAGTTAGTTTAAAAAAATATTAAGTAATAATAAAAATTGAATAATGTAATTAGTTATCATATAACACATTAGTTTATATAATAATGCTTAATAATGTACAAACTAACGTTAATTAAGGGACCTTTATTGTAAAGTGTTACCCAGTTTAATAAAGAAGAGAAGCTCTGAGCTGTTTGTAAAGTGGCTTCAGAGAACTCACTGGTGAACTGGTGCTATGAACTGATTCATACTGTTGTGTATTGTATTGTGTTGTATTGTATTGTATTGTATTGTATTGTATTGTATTGTAGCTGCTATTGTCAATAAAGCTCTCTTGGTTTGAATAGATCTTGTTAATCTGACCACCATCTGTTAGTAGATTAGCTCCAACAGTTAATCTCCATCAGTCGACATGTTGGACACGAGGAGCAGAGTTGTCTTCTCAGGTATGTCCTCGCACCGAGACACTGAGACACCGAGACACTGACACAGAGACAAATAGACTAAGACACTAAGACACTCTTGAGTCCAACATTCACACCTCAGGATTCAGTTGACTCACTCAAACCTTCATGTCTTCATGTTTCCGTCTTTAAAGGGATAGTTCAACATTTTGGCAAATTGTCCCATTGCCATAATCCCTATAGTCATAGCAGTAGGTTTGTTACCTTTATTTATCGGTGTAAGCTGTTTTTAGAACGGAGGCGCGGAGCTGTGAGCTGCTCAGAGCTACGCTACGGAGGCTAATGGGATTTCTTGGTTTCCCTCATCAAACTCATCAAATACACAATCCAACAACTCCACAACGCTCTGGTGGACAAGTTGTGACCTGCACATTCACCACGCTATGAGATAATAATGGAATGTTATGAAACGGAGCCGTTGTCGAGGTAAACACAGGGTAAATACAGAGTCTGCATGCTGAAAAACTGTCCCTGAAGGCAACGTGCATCAGCGGTTTTGCATGAATTTGCCTCTAAAACAACTCTGTGTGGTAACGTTGTGTTATTATCTCATAGCGTGGTGAATGTGCAGCTCACAACTTGTCCACGACAGCCTTTTGGAGTTGTTGGATTGTGTATTTGATGAGTTTGATGAGGGAAACCAAGAAATTCCCTTAGCCTCCATAGTGTAGCTCTGAGCAGCTCACGGCTCTGCTCCGCCGTTCCAAAAACAGCTTACACCGACAATTAAAGGTAATTAACCTACTGCTATGACTATAGCGATTAAGGCAATGGGCCAATTTGCCAAAATGTTGAACTATCCCTTTAACAACGTATTTTCTTTGCTGACGTTTGTCTCCTCTGTCCACCACCTGTGTGTGTGTGTGTGTGTGTGTGTGTGTGTGTGTGCGTGTGTGTGTGTGTGTGTGTGTGTGTGTGTGTGTGTGCGTCAGTGCTGCTGTGTGTCTCTCTGGCCTCGGCCTTCGTGGACGAGCTGGATGACTCGTGAGTAGATCTCTTTTGTCTTTTGTCCTCTCTGAGCCTCCGTACTCTCTCCATCTTCCATCTTACTCATCTTCAGACTTTTATTGTGAAGGTTTCTTGTTTTATTTCCATTATGAATGATCACAGGGGCTTTTATTTTGAAAGGATGAATAACTAGTTTGATTGTTGTTGTTGAACAGTTTCATGGAGACGAGAGGAGACGATGACATCTGGCTTATTAAAGTAGGTGGACTATTGATTATTAGTTATTATACACACACAATAACAATACAATACAGTCTGATCAATATAGCACCAGTGTGATGTCAGAGGCGTGTCGTGTGCAGCCAGGGCCGTTGTATAGAGGAGAAAGGTGGTGATAACTCTAGGGGCCCAGCGCCCAGTGGGGCCCATAAAAAACCCCAGTAGTCTAATCTTTGTATGACTGATTTATTCTGCGTAAGACCCTGACTAATACTCATAGTACACTGTAAAAACTCTACATCTTTCCAAGAATATTTGTCTTATTTCTTGTCCAAATGTCTCATTTCTATTCAAAACTAATCTCTTTCCACTTAAAATAAGACTAATTACCTAAAAATTTACTTGTTTTTAGATCATTTTCACTTAAATTCACAATAAGTAGAAAAATCTGCCAGTGAAAGTAAGTTTTTTGTGTTTGTAATAAGGAAGAAAAACTTGCTCCACTATCAGATTTTTTCTACTTATTCCAAGTGAAAATCAGCTTGAAAGAAGTAAAAAGTGTCTAAAAACAAGCTGCTTTTAATATGATGAGTCTTATTTTAAGTAGAATGAGATTTGTTTTGACTAGAAATGACATTTTGACTAGAAATAAGACAAATATTCTTGCTAAGATACTTGAGTTTTTGCAGTGTAATGCTGCATTAGCATCAAAACAAAGAAGGCTAAATAAAAAACCATAATACATACGTAGTCTAAGAAAAAAAAAGGAAAAGTTAGGGGGAGGGGCCCACTTTAGTATTCTTTAAGGGGGCCCAGAATTCCTAGCTACGGCCCTGTGTGCAGCAGCTGACCTATGACCCTAACTGCTTGCCGTATGTGTGTGTGTTGTGTGCAGTTCTACGCCCCCTGGTGTACGCTGTGTAAGCAGATGGATCCTCTTTGGCACCAGATCGGCTCAGAACTCCGGAGTCTCGGTTCTCCGGTCAACGTCGGAAAATCAGACGCAACTGTGAACACCGGTCAGTCTCCCTGTCAAAATAAAAGTCTTAAAGGGACATTGTGTAGGAATTCCTCCCATCTAGCGTTGTGGTTGTAACGTAACGACATAAACAAGCCTCTATGTAAACAAGTGGTCCGTCAGCACGAGGCAAAACAATACACGTGACGATATGTTGTCATGGCGATGTGGTATTGTTTTACCGTCTTTCTCTGGACTTCTGTGACTAAAATGACATCTGGTTTGTTAGCGACGGCCGTCTGCCCGACTGCAGGTGAATGCACACTCTCACACAACTCAAACTCTTACCAAGAACATTTGTCTTATTTCTAGTCAAAACAAATCTCATTCTACTTAAAATAAGACTCATCACATTAAAAGCAGCTTGTTTTTACTTTTACACTTTTTACTTCTTTCAAACAAAATTTCGCTTGAAATAAGTAGAAAAATCTGAGAGTGGAGCAAGTTTTTCTTTCTTATTACAAGCACAAAAAACATACTTTCACTGGCAGATTTTTCTACTTATTTCAAGTGAAAATTAGTTTGAAAGAAGTGAAAATGATAACGAGATAATGATAAGAGATAACAGGAGAAGTTACGCAATGTCCCTTTAATGCTGTCAAAATAAAACCAAGTAGTAGATAAACCTCTTGTTCTGTCTCTGTGAGGCCCAGTCTGATGTGTGTTTTTTCTGCAGGTTTGGCCAAAGAGTTCAAGGTCAGAGGTTACCCGGCCATCCTCATGTAAGTCCTCGTGGTGACATCACTGCAAGTCGACCAATCAGATCGCAGCACGGTGAACATGTGAATGTGTAAAC
Organism: Trachurus trachurus; assembly: GCF_905171665.1. Lineage (NCBI taxonomy): Eukaryota > Metazoa > Chordata > Actinopteri > Carangiformes > Carangidae > Trachurus > Trachurus trachurus. Next base: position 1,976,633 of record NC_139900.1, read on the forward strand.
AGATGTTCCTCTGTTCTCAGGCTGAAGAAAGGGGTCAAGTATAACTATCCAGGACCCAGAACCAGAGAAGGAATCATGGACTTCGCCCATCGAGTGGGAGGGTGAGAGTAACAACAAGCAGGGCCGTTGTCTAGGGGAGAAAGGTGGTGATAACTCTAGGGGCCCAGCGCCCAGTGGGGCCCATAAAAAACCCCAGTAGTCTAATCTTTGTATGACTGATTTATTCTGCGTAAGACCCTGACTAATACTCAAAGTACACTGTAAAAACTCTACATCTTTACAAGAATATTTGTCTTATTTCTTGTCCAAATGTCTCATTTCTAGTCAAATCTAATCTCTTTCCACTTAAAATAAGACTCATTACCTAAAAATTAACTTGTTTTTAGATCATTTTCACTTAAATTCACAATAAGTAGAAAAATCTGCCAGTGAAAGTAAGTTTTTTGTGCTTGTAATAAGGAAGAAAAACTTGCTCCACTATCAGATTTTTTCTACTTATTCCAAGTGAAAATCTGCTTGAAAGAAGTAAAAAGTGTCTAAAAACAAGCTGCTTTTAATATGATGAGTCTTATTTTAAGTAGAATGAGATTTGTTTTGACTAGAAATGACATTTTGACTAGAAATAAGACAAATATTCTTGCTAAGATACTTGAGTTTTTGCAGTGTAATGCTGCATTAGCATCAAAACAAAGAAGGCTAAATAAAAAACCATAATACATACGTAGTCTAAGAAAAAAAAAAGAAAAGTTAGGGGGAGGGGCCCACTTTAGTATTCTTTAAGGGGGCCCAGAATTCATAGCAACGGCCCAGGTAACAACAACTGTTCTCTGATTGTGTGTGTGTTGTTTTGTGATGTGTGTGTGTGTGTGTGTGTGTGTGTGTGTGTGTGTGTGTGTGTGTGTGTGTGTGTGTGTGTGTGTGTGTTGTTCAGGCCTCTGGTTCGATCCCTGACCAGTCTGCAGCTGTTCCAACACGCCATGACCGAGCGCGACGTCATGTTCGTTTACGTTGGAACCACGTCACAGCTAAAGGTACAAACACACACACAGGATTTCTACTTTACTTGAGTATTAGATTTCTTTGGTACTTATTACTCTACTTGAATACATTTCCAAGACAAATATTAGTACTTTTACTGGAGTTAATTAGTAGGAAGGCTGAAAAGTACTGGTTACTTTCAGGTCTTTTTCTAAAATCCTATTGGACACAAGCTGTGTTTGTCAGAGAAGGAAACCCTAACCCCTAAAAGCAGCACATCAGTGCAGCTGCTTTCAAAGAGTTCATTCTCACTAACAAGAGTTAAAAGCTCCTTACATTCATTTACAAACTATTAGAGTCATTCATTGATGTGGAGAATAAGACATTTACTCTGACTCTGACTTTGACTTACAGTACATTTAAAAGCATTAGAAGCAAATACTTTTTTACTCTTACTGCAGTAACATATCGACTGAGCTACTTTTACTTGTAACGGAGTAAATTTTGACCAGTAGTATTTGTGATGTGTTTCCAGGGAAACTACACGTCTGCAGCGGAGGAACTCATCGTCCACACCTACTTCTTCTCTGCTGCCAGAGACGTTCTCCCCAAGGTCTGTTCTACTGGGTTCTACTGGGATGTTCTACTCCCTACTCCCTGCACAGGGAATCTGCCGTAGGAAACTTCACTTAACCAATATAACACCAATCGGAACACCCTGCAACGTCACAGCTGTTTCCGGTCGAGTTTAAAAATAAAGTTTTTAAGTTTCAAAATGTTTCACGCCACTATCACCGTTTAGACAAATCTGAAATGATTGAAGAAACATTACTATTTCTGTGTGTGTGTTTTGTGTTGCTATGTGTTGTATTTATTCAGTTTTAGGGCATCAGGGTGTGTAAAGCATACAGCTGACAGGGACAGCTAACAGTAGCTAAGCTAACGGCGGTAGCTAAGCTAATGGCGGCAGCTAAGCTAATGGCAGTCGCTAAGCTAACGGCGGCAGCTAAGCTAATGGCAGTCGCTAAGCTAACGGCGGCAGCTAAGCTAACGGTCATAGATACGTATACTGACTAGATGCCGCGTTCTGCTCCTCAGCGTACGTCAACACGGCGGCCATCTTGGTCAGGGGTTTCTGACCATAGACATAAACGTCTGACCAGCAGTCAGACCAGTCAGACCCTGTAGAACAAGTGTAGAACAGTGTATTTATGCATGTGGGTGTGTGTCTGAGTATCTAAGTGTATGTTTAATACATAAAAAAAAAATAATAACAAATTTTCAAAAAAAAATTTTTTTTGTTGTATCATAAATATATGTCTGACATTTATGATAAACCAAACGGCTTGAAAATCGGTTGAATATTCAGTGAGTTAAGGTGATTTTAATGGTTGATAGACCTCTAGTGCAGGAAGTAAACACGGCTTCCCCCTGACCAAGATGGCCGCCGCGCTGACGTATTCCACTCAATAGAGCTGCATGGGAACGCAGCATCTAGTCAGTATATATCTATGGCTAACAGTGGCAGCAAAGCTAACGGTAGCTAAGCTAACAGCAGGACGTCAGCTGTTAAAACCCTCCCGTTGTGGGACACGACATGAAACTACTCCAGTTAGCTCAGTCATGTTGGAACTCAGATATCCGCTGGAGAAAATATTTGTTCATGGAGCGTTTATTGAGTCACTGAGTTATTAAAGTTAGACAGGTAGCTAACCGTTAGCCCGGCTAATTTAGCCTACATAACACACGTAAACGGAGCGTAATGACTGATGGGTAATATTGGTTGTCAACATCCGTGTTCTACTGTTCTACTGTCACAGAGTTGTTGTGATGTCACAGCGTAGTTGTGATGTCACAGCGTAGTTGTGATGTCACAGAGCTGACCGGTGACATGGTGTCTTGCAGGCCGTCTCTCTGCCCTCGCTGCCGGCTGTGGTGGTTTTTAAAGACGGGACCTTCGTCACCTACAATGGTGAGACAAGACACTGTCCTCTCTGTCCTCACCTGTCCTCTTTCTCCTCTCCTCTCCTCACCTGTCCTCTTTCTCCTCTCCTGTCCTCCTTCTCCCCACCTGTCCTCACTCACCTGTGTTCACCTGTCCTCACCTGTCCCCACCTGTCCTCTCCTGTCCTCTTTCTCCTCACCTGTCCCCACCTGTCCTCTTTCTCCTCTCCTCTCCACTCCTGTCCTCTCCTGTCCTCTTTCTCCTCACCTGTCCCCACCTGTCCTCTCCTGTCCTCTTTCTCCTCACCTGTCCCCACCTGTCCCCTTTCTCCTCACCTGTCCTCTCCTGTCCTCTTTCTCCTCACCTGTCCCCACCTGTCCTCTTTCTCCTCACCTGTCCTCTTTCTCCTCACCTGTCCCCACCTGTCCTCTTTCTCCTCACCTGTCCTCTTTCTCCTCACCTGTCCCCACCTGTCCTCTCCTGTCCTCTTTCTCCTCACCTGTCCCCACCTGTCCTCTTTCTCCTCACCTGTCCTCACCTGTCCCCACCTGTCCTCTTTCTCCTCACCTGTCCTCTTTCTCCTCACCTGTCCCCACCTGTCCTCTCCTGTCCTCTTTCTCCTCACCTGTCCCCACCTGTCCTCTTTCTCCTCACCTGTCCTCACCTGTCCCCACCTGTCCTCTTTCTCCTCACCTGTCCTCTCCTGTCCTCTTTCTCCTCACCTGTCCTCTTTCTCCTCACCTGTCCTCTCCTGTGTTCCAGAGCAACAAGACGGAGACCTGAAGTCCTGGATCAACAGAGAACGTTTCCCCAACTACTCTCAGATCGACACGTACACGCTGTACGCCATGGGAGACTCAGGTAACACACACCTGGACACACACCTGACACACCTGTAACACACCTGAACACACATGTCAGAGTGTGACGTCATAGCTGAGCTCTGATTGGTTGAGGTCTCCTGCAGGTAAACTGGTGGCGCTGGCGCTGGTGGAGCAGAGGCGCCTGTGTGAGCGGAGTCTCAGGTAACACAGTCAGTGTGGCGGTTTATGTCAAGCGGATTTAACATCTAAAAGCCAGACTGGATGTGTGTTGTAGATCTCTGTAATTCAGTTTTGCCTCTTGTCAAAAAGAACATTTCAGATCCACAACTACATTCTTCCTTCACTTTAACCATTCATGTGTATGGGGTTTGTCATTACAGATATCTACAGTTCAGTTGCAGATATCCACTATGTGAATTACAGATATCTGTAACTTAATTACGACTAGTACTAATTCCAGTTACAGATATCTACAATTTGATTCTGACTAGTCATAATTCCAGTTCTAGATATCTTTAATTCACCTCAATTAAAGATATCTACATGTCCCTTTTCTGTAATTAAAGCAGATATCAGTGGAATGTTTTTGTTAATATAAGTCCTAAATAGTCCTATTTTCCGTCAGCAATCACTTACATGAAGTATTTCAGCCTAAACACGAGTCTCTCCGTCACTCTGCTCTGCTGTAACCCGAGGAGAACATTTTCCTTGTGGGATACAAGTGTTATCCAATGAGGAGAGAGAACGGCATGAAGGGCTGTGTGTGCAGCCAAGGGATGCGCGTGAATGTGGTGACGTAGCACGAGGACCAATTGATGCCTGACAAGGGCGGGGGCTGCTAACTCATGGTGCGTTCAAAGAAACTCGTACTTTGTGTTTTTCCTTCCTGTGAAGTCATACCAGTTCGATCTGGTACGAGTTCACGGGTCGGAAGTTACGAGTGGCCGTTATAGGGAACTTTCACAGACAACAGGATGGTAAAAACACGAGCTACGGGTTACCTGGAACGCTACCAAGTCGTAGTTGTGACTTGAAGCTGTAACTTACGGTTTCAAAAGCCTGCCTTGAACGCAGCATTAGCCGAAACGGCCGTGAAGCTGATATCTGCTTTAAGTTTTGACTAGTCAAAATGAAGTTGTAGATATCTCAAACTGGAATTAGTACTAGTGGTAATTCAGTTACAGATATCTGTAATTCACATAGTGGATATCTGCAACTGAACTGTAGATATCTGTAATGACAAACCCCATACACATGAACGGTTACAGTGACGTCATTTGTCCTAGGAAGAACGTAGTTGTAGATCTGAAATGTTCTTTTTGACAAGAGGCAAAACTGAATCACAGATATCTGGAATAAAAAATCCAACTATTCAAAGTGTAATTTCGACCAGTCAGAAAGACGTTGTTGATATCTACAATGTTAATTCTGGAGAGTCAAACTCAGCTTTTAAATGTTAAATCAGCGTGCCATAGTATATAGGGCGGTTTGGATCAGAGCTGTGTGTGATGCGTTTCCTGTCCTGTGAGCAGGTTCAGAGGTCTGGTGGAGAAGGTGGCGTTGGAGCGCGGCGACGCCTACAGCAGGTCAGACTCCAGCTCCACGCGCTTTTATTCTGAAAACTGCTGCAGAGTGACACCAAAATAAAAGCTCTGTCTGTCTGTCTGTGTTTCAGGAGCTTCTACTTCGGCTCCATGGAGGGAGGAGCCTACATCAACGGCCTGACCATGAGGTGAGTGACCACAGCCGGTCAACACAGCTCTTCGTCTTCGTCCAGTTGATGGAGCGTCTTTTTTTTTTAATTTTTAATTTTTTTAATTAAATATATATATACACAAACATACAAATATACAAACAATAAACATACAATGAACAGATAACAGAGACAAAAAATATATACTACATTGAAAGGGGTATTAATATTATATTATATATTATAGATATTATTAAATCATATAGTTGTTTGTAATCATTTATAATATTCCGAGGTTTTTATAGCTTGTCTGTCTTTCATATTTTGTAGTAGCTGCATATAATATCTTATTTCTATTTTAAACTCATAAAAATATGTTTTTTTGGACGACGATTTACATTTATGGATATAATATTTTCCTTGTAAAATAAAAAGATTCAACAAACACAGTTCCTTTCCCTTAAGTTTCTTTTCATCATAAGTGAGAATTATATCTTTTTCTTTTAGTTTAATCTTGATGCCTGTCAAACATTTAAACATGTTTTCTAGTTCTATCCAAAACAAATGAGTATAACGACATTCAAAAAAAAGATGACAAATATTTTCCTCCTCCTGTTCACAAGAAGTACAGTGGATATTAGTATTTTTATATTTAGAGATGGCCTGATTGACCGGGTAAATTGAGTGCATAATTTTAAAAGAAACGTCTTTAATTTTGTTCGTGACACAGTATTTGTTACTCGAAGTCCATACTGAGTTCCAGTTTATATCTATGTCCACAAATGTTGAGTTCCACAACAGTTTAGCTGCTGGGGTATTCATTTCTGGGGGCAGTTTCCTCAAATGTCTATTGAGTCAATGGAGCGTGTGTGTCTCTGTTCTCAGTGAGGTCGTCTTCCCCTCCTTCATCGTGGTCGACTTGTCCAACGACGGCTACTTCCTGCCGCCTGCTGCCGTGGAGACGGAGCAGCAGCTGATCGACTTCCTGGACGGAGTTCTGGACGGCAGCGTCCAGGTGAGTGTGGACCAGCGGTGGACAGTAATGGAGTAAATTTACTTGAGTACTGTAGGCCTACTTGAGTACTTATCCAGAGGATTTGTACTTTACTTGAGTATTAGATTTCTCTGGTACTTATTACTCTTACTTGAATACATTTCCAAGACAAATATTTTTACTTTTACTGGAGTTAATTAGTAGGAAGGCTGAAAAGTACTGGTTACTTTCAGGTCTTTTTCTAAAATCCTATGGGCTCTATGCAAAGCTCCAGCACTTCCTGAATTTAAGGCAGGTCCTTCATTTCCTGTCTTACATTATTGGACAAACTGATTAATCCAGGTGTGTCTGATCATTTTGACTACTCAGACACACCTGGATTAATCAGTGTGTAAGACAGGAAATGAAGGACCTGCCTTAAATTCAGGAAGTGCTGGAGCTGTGCATAGAGCCCATTGGACACAAGCTGTGTTTGTCAAAGAAGGAAACCCTAACCCCTAAAAGCAGCACATCAGTGCAGCTGCTTTCAAAGAGTTCATTCTCACTAACAAGAGTTAAAAGCTCCTTACATTCATTTACAAACAATTAGAGTCATTCATTGATGTGAACAATAAGACATTTACTCTGACTCTTACTTTTACTAAATTTATAAGCATGTACTTTCGGATACTTAAGTACCTTTAAAAGCAAGTACTTTTTTACTCTTATTCAAGTAACATCTCTGTTGTGCGTTTGTTTCAGTTTCAGGGAGGAAACAGTGGCGTCCAGCGCCTCAGACGCTTCGCCTACGAGGCCAAGATCACGCTCACGGTAAGTCCTTCACCATTGGTCCGTTTCCTGACGGTAAGTCCAAAGACGTTTAGAAACCGAGAGAAGACGCTCCACTACGAGTCAGTTTCCTGTCTCTGTGTCCCGGGGGTTTCTCCATGACTCCGCCCCCTTTAGGAGACCAGCAGACTGTGACTCCGCCCCCTTTAGGAGACCAGCAGACCATGACTCCGCCCCCTTTAGGAGACCAGTAAACTGTGACTCCGCCCCCTTTAGGAGACCAGCAGACCATGACTCCGCCCCCTTTAGGAGACCAGTAAACTGTGACTCCGCCCCCTTTAGGAGACCAGCAGACCATGACTCCGCCCCCTTTAGGAGACCAGCAGACTGTGACTCCGCCCCCTTTAGGAGAACAGTAGACCATGACTCTGCCCTCTTTAGGAGACCAACAGACCGTGACTCCGCCCTCTTTAGGAGACCAGCAGACCGTGACTCCGCCCCCTTTAGGAGACCAGCAGACCGTGACTCCGCCCCCTTTAGGAGACCAACAGACCGTGACTCCGCCCCCTTTAGGAGACCAACAGACCGTGACTCCGCTCCCTTATTATCTTATTATACAATTAGCCAAATGGCACATGACGTTACACTAATCAAAAACCACTTTTTCTTATTTTTGAAAATGAAGTCAAACAATACATTAAGTCTATTAAAAAATCCATCAACATGAAAGCTATAAAAACTTAGAATTTATGTACATTTTACAATGTTTTTGTATGAAAGCTTGTCTCTGCATTGTATTGTCTGTATTGAAACCCCCTGGCGATGTTCTGTTGGTGTATTGAATTGTATTGCACCATGCTGACTTAATAAAGTTTCTAAAAAAAAAAAAAATAGAGGATCTTTGGTAAGTCCATTACCGTTGGTCTGTTTCCTGTCTGTGACCTCTGACCTCTGACCTCCTCCTATCAGGTGGTGTTCAGCCAGGCGCCGCTGCTCGGCTGCTTCCTGGTCGGCTTCCCGGTCGCCATCATCACCGTCTTCATTTTCCTCTGCATCAAAGCCCGCTCCCAGGGCGACCACGACGACGACAGCGTGACAGAGTCAACTCCGGCCCCAAGACGCCTCCAGAAACCAGCCGACAAAAAGACCCAGTGAGGAGGACGAGAGGCCGAGAGGCATCCAGACCCACAGACCAGCACAGGCTCACAACACCTGTATGACCTGTCCATAATATAAATAAAAAAGAGATTCTTGCACCTGAACGCCTCACACTGATTGACTGAATTAGAGCAGCACTGTAAAAGAGAGTAAGGACAGCATTGGTCCAATGGCAGCGCCTCCTGGTGGAGGAATACGGGTTTTGCAAAAGCGCCCAAGAACTGACATCTCTGCATTGTTGGTGAATGAGCAGTGTGGTGTTTTCAATAATTTAAGGACATTTATAGATCACCCACGTTAATAGCATCATTGAGGACCCTTTACAGATAAACATTAACACATAGGCCAGTAAAAAACAAAACAGTTGTCTACATCAGTGTTTCTCAACCTTGGGGTTGGGACCCCATGTGGGGTCGCCTGGAATTCAAATGGGGTCGCCAGAAATATCTAGTAATTGATAAAAAAAAAATTACTAATTAAAATATTTTCTTTAAACTAATTATTGTTTTTAAATTATGATTAAAAACACCACACTCAATCTTAAACAACTGTATTCTATACTTTCTCAAATATAAATCAAGTTCAAATAAAATGCAGCATTTAAAAATATCTGAGCTGGTGCATCTTGATTAATGGCCGCGATCATGTGACTGCACATGATAGCGGGGTCGCCAGAAATTTGTTATGTCAAAATGGGGTCATGAGCCAAAAAAGGTTGGGAATCACTGGTCTACATTAATGTTTCAATCTACATTTTGTAATAAACAAATTATAAGTATAATCTGATATGACCAAGACACCTAAAAACAAAAACACGGCCGTTTTCATCAATTTACCAGCAAGTGGGCAACACACATACATTGGAGTGAATGGGTCCGCGCAGCAGTATTTGTCCATATAGGCTAATGGTTGTGAATGGTGCTCACATGAGAAATTGTTCCGAAAAAAATTAAATAAGTCTATGTTTTAAGCTTGTTTGTAGCGGAAGCTCCCAGTGTCTCAGTTTCTCGCGTGATTTGCACTGACCGGCGAAACAATTTCTCATGTCGGGGCTTCAATACAAGAGGGACATTACAGACGAGCAGCATGGAGGTATTTGGATGTTTTTTGGTGTGTCTTTTTGGATGAAGAAAATTGAGCACCATTCATAACCGTTATATTATGGACAAATAGCTACTGCTGCACGGACCCCCCCGTAACTCAGAGAAGGGACGGAGGACTCTGAAACTTCTCCCAGCCCTTAGTCCACATGAGGGTGAGTAGATAATGAGTGAATTTTGAATTTTGGGTGAATTATCCCTTTAAACTTTTTCAGGTTTTTTTGTCCCATAGGAAATGCATTGGAGCGGTCCTCAAAATGTCAGGACAGGACACACCTGTTAGAACACACCTGTTGCACAAGAGATTCTCTGTAGAACCATCAACACCTCACTGCTCTTTGTATCAGGCGCTGTAGCGACTAGAACCGGGTCAAACACGGACCACAACCGGGTCAGAACCAGATCAGAACCGGTTCAGAACAGGTTATGGTAAGTAACACTAACTAATGCTAACTTGTGTTGTGTATTTCAAATGATGTCAAAATCAATTTAAATATGACAGGTCGTTGTTTAGTCTGTGTGGTGTTTGTTCAGGTGTAAATTCTGTAGAAATATTGATGAAGACAGAGATGAAGAGGTGAAGGTTTAACTATTTATTTAATTATTTGTCAGGTTTTAATCGATTTTCTTGAATGTTTTCATTATTATTATTATTATTATTAAATTTAGAAACGGGTTTTTGCATCTTAAGAATGAATTGTAAACGATCTCAATAAACCTTCTTAATAAACTTGATCCCGGAGAGAGAGAGAGAGAGAGAGAGAGAGAGCAGCTGTCAGTCCGGGGCTTTTATTTTGAAAACCCGGCGTCAGACCGGATGTTTCTGTGGCAGCTGTGCTAACGGCTAACGGCTAACAGCTAGTTAACGGCGTTGAACTAAATTAACCTGCTGGTTTTAAACCTCACGCGCCGCAGGTGAGCGGCACCCCGGACTCACCTGTCTCTTCATGTTGGTGCTCACCTGACGACGCTTCTGGAAGCTGCTCGTGTGCACGCGCAGGCACAGTCTCCATGGCGACGGAGGAGTTTTACGAGGTGAGGTGACGCGAGCTAATGTGCTAATGCTAAGTTAGCTAATAAGTTACCTAACTTACAGAGTAAAGTTTGTGTCGAGCCGGGCCGAGCCGAACCGAGCCGGGTCAGAGTGGGTCAGTCCGGTTCGGAACTGGTTCTGGTTCTGGTTCCGGTTCTACATGAACACGGAGCGCTGTTAGCTCGGTGCTAACTTAGCTGTTAGCTCTGTGCTAGCTGTTAGCTCTGACCCAGAAGAGAGTTCACTAATAATCAATAATCCTCCTGTAGTCCTGGTCTACAGGTCCTGGTCTAAGATTAAGGTTAAGATAGATTTATTGTCATTGTGTGGTTGATACAACGACATTTCATTGCACTCAATATGCTGGGCTCAGTAGCAACAAAATAAAAACAATTAAATACTCTAGTTAAAGCAGAAGTAAGCGATATTTTTGTGTTAATATAAGTCTTAAATAGTTGTATCTTCCGACAGCAATCACTTCTATAGAGTGTTTGGACCGAAACACGGGTCTGTCAGTCACTCTGCTCTGCTCTGAGCCCAGGAGAAAACTTTTCTCGTATCCTACAAGTTTTATCCAATGAGGAGAGAGAACGGCATAAAGGGGCAGTCCTCTCTGTGTGTGCAGCCAAGGGATGCGCCTGAATGTGGTGACGTAGGGACGAGGACCAATAGATCCATGACGAGGGCGGGGGCTGCTAACTCCATCTGCTGACAAGACGTTATGGTGCGTTCAAGGCAACCCGTAACTCGTGTTTTTCCGACCTGTGAAGTCGTACCAGTTCGATCTGGTACGAGTTCACGGGTCAGAAGTTACGAGTGGCCGTTATAGTGACTTTCACCGGTAAAACAGGTCGGAGAAACACGAGTGGGTTGCCTGGAACGCTACAAAGTCGTGACTTGAAGCTGTAATTTACGGTTTCAAAAGCCTGGAACGCAGCATTAGCCAAAACGACCGGATCGCTTACTTCTGCTTTAAATTAAAAAGTATACTCATCCATTCAGTCACATTCACGTCATCGTACATCACACCATTTACTCATAAAAACGAGACAGTGAGATATGCTGTGTATGGTACAAGGTGCAGTGCATTGTGAGTGAGTTATTGCTGTTATGTTGTTGGCAGATGTTGGTGGGTTTGTTTCAGGTCAGAGTTGAGTATGGTGATAGCCTTGGGGTTAGAAACTGTTTATGAATCTTGTGGTGCGTGTTCTGATGGACCTGTAACGTTTCCCTGAGGGCAACAGTTCGAAGAGATGGTTAGCAGGATGGGATGAGTGTCGTACCACGTCAGGATGCCATAGGTCAGCACACTTTCGATGGAGCAGCGGTAAAAGGATGTCAGGTGCTGCTGCGACAGGTTGACTCTCTTCAGTGTGCGGAGAAAGTCACTGTTGTTTATTGTCCATGATAAGTGGGCGAAGAACTGGTCTATAGGTTCTAGTCTACAGGTTCTAGGTTCTGGTGTTTTATTTTGAAAACTATTTTCAAAATAAAACACATTTATTGACATTAAAGGGATAGTTCACCCAAAATTCAACATGAGTCATCCCAACATGAGAAATTGTTCCGAAAAAAAATTAAATAAGCTTGTTTGTAGCAGAAGCTCCCAGTGTCTCAGCTGCTTTGCCTGACCGGCGGAACAATTTCTCATGTCGGGGCTTCAATACAAGAGGGACATTACATATGAGCAGCATGGAGGTATTTGGATGGTTTTTGGTGTGTCTTTTTTGACGAAGAAAAGTGAGCTCCGTTCTCAACCGTCATATGGACATGCAGTGCTGCACGGAGCCCCCCTGTAACTCAGAGAAGCCACGGAGGACTCTGAAACTTCTCCCAGCCCTTAAGCCTGGTTTATGCTTCTGCGTCGCGTCAATGACGCCGTTGACGCAGACCCCTACGCCGTAGCCTGACGTGCACCTCCAAAAAATCCTGACTACGCGTTGCTTCGACGCGTCGCGACGCGAACCACAAGGACTGTGATTGGTCCGCTCAGAACGTCAGTGTGGTAATTCACCTGTTCAGCCTCGACTGATCAGACAGACCATAACCTCCGCAAACGTCCTCTCCGTCACCTGCGCTTCAACATTTGCAATAAAAGCGTTTGTTTTTCAGTTGCCATTGTTTACTGTGACCGGAAGCAACGCGTTTCCTCGACGCAGAACTTTGAATGCTCAACGACGGCGCCGGGTCTACGCCGTAGGTCCGCCGTCGCCGCGACGCAGAAGCATAAACCAAGCTTTAGTCCAGATGAGGGGGAGTAGAGTGAAATTTTAATTTTAGGTGAACTATCCCTTTAAGCAGGTTCGATGTGTTAATATCGGCCTGTTTGGTCAGTGATGTATTGATCCAGCAGCCATGTGTCTGTATTGGTCCTGTGTCTGTGTGTATTGATGGTGTATTGATCGGTCCCCCTGCAGGTGGAGCGCATCGTGGACCGGCGGCGGGGCAGGAAGGGGCGTGTGGAGTACCTGGTGCGTTGGCGTGGTTACGGGTCTGAGGAGGACACGTGGGAGCCCGAGACGCACCTGTCCACCTGCATGGTCTACGTGCACGACTTCAACCGCGACTTCAACCGCCAGCTGCTGCAGCGCCAGAGAGACGGCGCTCTGCTGCGCTCCACCCGCAGCCCGCCCTGCAGCGCCGGTTACCACGGAGACCGCAGCCCCCAGGGTACATACAGGCAGGGCCGTATAGGGGAGAAAGGTGATGATAACTCTAGGGGCCCAGCGCCCAGTGGGGCCCATAAAAAACCCCAGTAGTCTAATCTTTGTATGACTGATTTATTCTGCGTAAGACCCTGACTAATACTCATAGTACACTGTAAAAACTCTACATCTTTCCAAGAATATTTGTCTTATTTCTTGTCCAAATGTCTCATTTCTAGTCAAAACTAATCTCTTTCCACTTAAAATAAGACTCATCACCTAAAAATTTACTTGTTTTTAGATCATTTTCACTTAAATTCACAATAAATAGAAAAATCTGCCAGTGAAAGTAAGTTTTTTGTGCTTGTAATAAGGAAGAAAAACTTGCTCCACTATCAGATTTTTTCTACTTATTCCAAGTGAAAATCTGCTTGAAAGAAGTAAAAAGTGTCTAAAAACAAGCTGCTTTTAATATGATGAGTCTTATTTTAAGTAGAATGAGATTTGTTTTGACTAGAAATGACATTTTGACTAGAAATAAGACAAATATTCTTGCTAAGATACTTGAGTTTTTGCAGTGTAATGCTGCATTAGCATCAAAACAAAGAAGGCTAAATAAAAAACGATAATACATACGTAGTCTAAGAAAAAAAAAGGAAAAGTTAGGGGGAGGGGCCCACTTTAGTATTCTTTAAGGGGGCCCAGAACTCATAGTAACGGCCCTGTATACAGGAATCTTGAACTTGTGAAAAAATGATCCAAAAACAGGTTAAGTTTTAGGTAATGAGTCTTATTTTAAGTGGAAAGAGATTAGTTTTGACGAGAAATGAGACATTTTGACAAGAAATAAGACAAATATTCTTGGGAAGATGTTGAGTTTTTACAGTGTTTATAAAGTTGTGAAAAGTTTTTTTTATACTTTTTAAGGGTCTTAATTTTCCCAAAACTGATTTATCACCTTTTAATACTTTTCATTCCAGACCCTGTGGACACCCTGAGCCCCGCCGCCGCCATGCCGCCGCCGCTCGGCCCGGCCCACGGGTTCGGCAGTGGCGGTGGCCCGATGTCGGTGGCGCCCCCGGTGGGCTCGGCGCGGCGCAGCGTCGACTTGTCCAAGACCGGCATCAAGATCCTGGTGCCGAAGAGCCCAATGAGCGGCCGGCCGGACTCGGACTCGTCGCCCAGCGAGGCGGCGGCCCACAGCGAGGACGCCGGCGCCGCCGCGGACGCCCACCTGGTGCCGCCCGAGGTCGCCCTGCTGGAGAAACCGCCGGGCGTGGCGCCGCTGCTGCTGCCGGGCGGCGTGGTGGCCGCGGCGCTCGGCCCCGGTGAGGAGCGAGCCCGCATGGGGACACGACCCAGACAGAACCAGAACCAGAACCAGAACCAGAACCTGCTCACGCCCAGAGCACCCGTCACGCCGGCCGCCATGCGCTCGCTCAGCGGCACAGGTGAGGTCACCGCTGACGTCACAGCCAGTGATGACTTCCTCGAATTTTTAAACTTTTTTTTGTCAGAAATGTTATCACTTTTTAAATTTTTGTTTGACTATTTTCTTTCTTTTTTCGTTTTACCTCTTTTCTTAGAATTTTTTTGAGAAATTCTACCAGTTTCTTCTCAATTTTTCTTTTCTACTTTTTACTATTTTTTTAAAAAGAAATTTTACCCCTTTTTGTATTATTGTTTGCCCCCCCCCCTTTTTTTTGAGAAATGTTACCACATTTTTCTATAATTCTTGAGTAATTTTACCAGTTTCTTCTCAATTAAAAAAAAAAAAATTATTAGTGTTTGACTTTTTTTTTTTTTTTTTTTTTTTTAATTTTACCAGTTTTCCAGGATTTTTTTTTACCGGTTTCTTCTAAAATTTTGAAAACTTTTTTTAAATTTTATATTTTTTAATTTTTTAATTTTACCACTTTTTTTTGAGAAATTTTACCAGATTTAAAAAAAATAAAAATTGCTAAATTGTACCACTTTTTTCTAAAAAAAAAAATTAACTTTTTTTTGGAGAAATTGTACCACTTTTTTCCAGAAATGTCTCTATAATCTTTCAAAAATGTACGCCTAATTTAAACGTACATTGATTGTTTGTGTGTCAGTTTTGGGTCGTTGATATAAAAAGTTAGAGAACCACCGGTCTATGTGATACAAGTCTGAACAGTTTACCACCTAAAAAGCAGTTTACCCACTACAACACATTAGACTACACTACTGACATCACAGTGACATCACAGTGACATCACAGTGACATCACAGTGACATTTATTTATCTTATTTATTGGTTTATTTGGGTGGGACAATGCACATTAATGGACATATAAAAACATGTAAATGTGCCGGATTGTAGCAGCTAGTGCTAGTTTCCATCCGACAGTGAAGGTAACACGGTGATGATGTCATGACCCATGTGACCAATGTGTGACAGGTACCTCGCCCCTGATGGAAGCCGTTGCGGCCAACGGGATGTCGGGCGGCCAGAGCGCCGTTGCCGGGGCGACCAGCGCGACGGGGAAGCGGCGCCTGGAGGAGCGCTCGGCCTTCGACAAGCGGCTGCGGTTCAGCGTGCGGCAGACGGAGAGCGCCTACCGCTACCGCGACATCGTGGTGAAGAAGCAGGACGGCTTCACGCACATCCTGCTGTCGACCAAGAGCTCCGAGAACAACACGCTCAACCCCGAGGTCCGCACACGCACACACAGGACACAGGACACGCCCACACAGCACGACACGCCACGCACACACAGGACACGCCCACACGAAATGTTTAAACTTTTTTTCCCCACTTTTTTGATTATTGTTTGACTTTTTTCTTTCTTTTTTCATTTTACCACTTTTCTTAGGATTTTTTAAAAAATTTTCTTTTCTACTTTTTACTATTTAAAAAAAAAGAAATTTTACCCCTTTTTGTATTATTGTTTGCCCCCCCTTTTTTTGAGAAAGGTTACACCATTTTTCTATAATTCTTCAGTAATTTTACCAGTTTCTTCTCAATTAAAAATATTTTTTCTTACTATTTACTATTTTTTACTTTTACTACTTTTTTTTTTATTATTGTTTGACTTTTTTTTTTTTTTTAATTTTACCAGTTTTCGTAGAATTTTGACCAGTTTCTTCAAATTTTTTAAAAACTTTATTTTTTTATTTTAAATTTTACCACTTTTAATTTTTTTTTTACCAGATAAAAAAAAAAAAAAGACATTTCAAAATTTTACCACTTTTTTCTAAAAATAAAAATAAAAAATTTTTGTGGAGAGATTTTACCAGATATTTCTAAAAAATAAATTGCAAAATTTTACCACTTTTTTCTAAAAAAAAAATTGAACTTTTTTTTGTAAATTTTTGGTGAGAATTTTTACCACTTTTTTCTAAAAATGTTTCAACTTTTTTGTGAGAAATTGTACCACTTTTTTTCCAGAAATCTCTCTACAATCTTTCAAAAATGTTCGCCTAATTTAAACGTACACACAGCACGCCACATGACACGCCATAGCACACGCCACACCCACACAGAACACGCCTAGCAGCCGTCAGCGTAGAGCCCGTGGCGGCGTGGCGTTCGTTCACTGACCTCGTGTTGTGACCTCATGCTCTCTCTATCCCGTCAGGTGATGAAGGAGATCCAGAGCGCCATGGCGACGGCAGCGTCCGACGACAGCAAGCTGGTGTTGCTAGGCGCCGTGGGCAGCGTGTTCTGCTGCGGCCTGGACTTCCTGTACTTCATCAGACGGCTGACGGACGACAGGAAGAAGGAGAGCATCAAGATGGCCGAAACCATCAGGTATCAAGAACACTGTAGGAGCTCCCAAATATACAAAACTTTATTAGAGGACTATAAAAAGGACAACGTTTCATAAAACATAACATAAAAATACAGTGTAAAGTTATACATAGACGCATGTCCCATTTTTAAATGAAATTAAGTGATGATAACTCTAGGGGCCCAGCGCCCAGTGGGGCCCATACAAACTCACTAATACTCATAGTACACTGTAAAAACTCTACATCTTTCCAAGAATATTTGTCTTATTTCTTGTCCAAATGTCTCATTTCTAGTCAAAACTAATCTCTTTCCACTTAAAATAAGACTCATCACCTAAAAATTAACTTGTTTTTAGATCATTTTCACTTAAATTCACAATAAGTAGAAAAATCTGCCAGTGAAAGTAAGTTTTTTCTACTTATTCCAAGTGAAAATCTGCTTGAAAGAAGTAAAAAGTGTCTAAAAACAAGCTGCTTTTAATATGATGTGTCTTATTTTAAGTAGAATGAGATTTGTTTTGACTAGAAATGACATTTTGACTAGAAATAAGACAAATATTCTTGCTAAGATACTTGAGTTTTTGCAGTGTAATGCTGCATTAGCATCAAAACAAAGAAGGTTAAATAAAAAAACATAATACATACGTAGTCTAAGAAAAAAAAAGGAAAAGTTAGGGGGAGGGGCCCACTTTAGTATTCTTTAAGGGGGCCCAGAACTCCTAGCAACGGCCCTGTGCACAAGACAATGATAGGCTAACCATACATAGGATAGAGAGCACATTCACAAAAAGGGTTTAATAGAAACCATCAGGTAACCACGGTGATGTGATGTGATGTCGTCACCTCCGACCTCTGACCTCTGTTTCCATGACGACAGGACCTTCGTCAACACCTTCGTCCAGTTCAGGAAGCCGATCGTGGCGGCGGTGAACGGCGCGGCGCTGGGGCTCGGCGCGGCCATCCTGCCGCTGTGCGACGTGGTGTGGGCCAATGAGAAGGCTTGGTTCCAGACGCCCTACACGGCCTACGGACAGACGCCGGACGGATGCTCCTCCTTCACCTTCCCACGCATCATGGGGCTCGCCGCGGTACGCTGCTGATGTCATCCTGGCTGATTGATCCTGTAGAAGAAAAAGACCCGTTCTATTAAAATGAGTCGGAAGTCGCAATGTTTTATTTTTAGATAATCAGCTGATAACGGGGAAAACCCATAGAAACTCAAAAACATTTTTTTTACTCTAATTTCAAAGCAATGACATTCAAAAACAATCTCCCAAAGTTTCACAGTCCAGATAATTGAGAAAAGGCACGAAAATGATGATTAAAGTCGACTTGCAACTTAAACCCTCTGAAAATGAGCGTTGCATCGGTGCAAAACATGAAATATCTTCTGAACCGTTCATGATAGAGACGAGCTGTAAACTGCATCTGAATCGCGGGATTCTCCGCTTTCCGACGGTCATTGAATGTTGCCTCTATGACGAGAAGGGACGGGTACAGAAACAGATGCTAAACCGAGTAGCATCGACGCTAACAGAGCGTAGCAATGATGCTAATCCGAACGTAGCATCGACACAACGCTTGCACATGTTTTACAAAACGTCAACAAAACATGACAACTTCTGAACCGTTTATGATAGAGACGAGCTGTAAAAAGCATCTGAATCATTAGAATCTCTGCTTTCCGGGGGTCATTGAAAGGTGTCTCTATGACAACGAGGGACTGTATAGGGAGCATGTAATCACGTGGTACAGGAACAGATGCCAGAGTCACTGGAAAAAACTTTAACTGCAGTTTTCTCAGGTTTTAGAACGGAATAAGAGAGTAGGAGATCTTAATTCAAATGGCCACATCTCAAAAACCATCAAATGTATGACTTTGACTAGGGTATCATTTTAAAGCTTATTTTCTAATCTTTCCATTGATACCAAAATCTCAACTTTGAAATTTGGGTCAATGTGACTCATTTTGATGGATCGGGTCACATATAGAACGTATATCGTCCTATTTGGGCTTTTAAACTTTTCTTCTCCATTTAAGTAAAATAAACTCAAAAAGTCAAAACATGATGCTGGAAAAGATGGATCTCAAGTAGAGTTGTCTTTAAAGGGCTATTCCGGCGTAAATTTACCCCATGGTCCAACACACCGTGACACCGAGTTAGACCCCCCCTCGAGAGATGAAGTCTGCTAACCGCTAGCTTCTCTAGTTGTAGCAACTTTAGCAATGACCGCACCATAACAAACAGCGCAGTCTATTGATCCACGTGCAAACCGCGATCAAAAAGCCACTTACAGCCACAAATAATGCTCAGAACAGCACCAAACGTCATCAACAGTACAAACAGGGTCCCATCCCATAATACGAGGCATCAAACAGCGGTTATCTTAGCCTGGTTTCTATTGAAAAGAGACGAAAACAACTCACCCACTCTGCTCCAGTTATACGCTATGCAGCAACTTTCCACGTCCAGGCACTGACAACACAAGTCCGAGTCCGACTGGCAGCACAAACATCTGGTTTCAGCACAAACATCTGGTTTCAGCACAAACATCTGGTTTCAGCACAAACATCTGGTTTCAACGGCCACCGACAGGCATTGACCACCAGACTGACCATTGATTCCCCAGGTCCAGCATTTAGACTCCACCGGCTCTCTCCCTCTGTCACTTTTCGCTTCCATTTCCAGCACATAGCCTGCACCGCAGCTGCTCCTCTTTCACTTTACTCCTCCGTTTCCTTCAGCTCGTCTTCAGCAAACTCGGTCTCAAACTGATAGTGGCGGTGCAGGCTATGTGCTGGAAATGGAGGCTAAAAGTGACAGAGGGAGAGAGCTGGTGGAGTCTAAATGCTGGACCTGGGGAATCAATGGTCAGTGTGGTGGTCAATGCATGTCGGTGGCTGCTGAAACCAGATGTTTGTGCTGAAACCAGATGTTTGTGCTGCCAGTCGGCCTCGGACGTGTGTTGTCAGTGCCTGGACTCTGTGCTGGACACGGAAAGTTGCTGCATAGCGTAAAACTGGAGGAGAGTGGGTGAGTTGTTTTCGCCTGGTGGCCATTCTATGTAACTGCACTGTACTGTTTCTGATTGATCGCCTGTCTGATTGATCGCCCTACTGATTGATCGCCTGTCTGATCCCGCCCCAGGCCAACGAGCTGCTGCTGAGCGGCAGGAAGTTGACGGCGCAGGAGGCGGGGCTTAAAGGTCTGGTGTCTCAGGTTCTGTGGCCGGGGACCTTCACACAGGAAGTGATGCTGAGGATCAAAGAGCTGGTGGCGGTCGACTCGCTGGTGAGACACACACACACACACACACACACACACACACACACACACACACACACACACACACACACACACACACACACACACACACACACACACACACACACACACACACACTCTCAGTGGCCTCCATAGATATATATACTGACTAGACGCTGCGTTCCCAGGCAGCTCAATTGAGTGGAATGCGTCAACGCGGCGGCCATCTTGGTCAGGGGGAAGCCGTGTCTACTTCCTGCACTAGAGGTCTATCAACCATTAACATCACCATAACTCACCGAATATTCAACCGGTTTTCAAGCCGTTTGGTTTATTATAAATGTCAGACAGATATTTATGATACAACAACAACAACAAAAAATTGAATTTTTTTTTTAAAGGGACAACCAGGAGTTTCTATTTGGTTATAAAAAGTCTGATATGAATGTGGATGAATCTCCGTTACCACTTGTTAATGGTCCATTTTAGATAAATCTATGGTTTTGTCTCTATGGTTATTTTGTTATTATTAGTGGTGGTGGAAATGCTGGGCGAGCCGACCAGCGTTTCTTTACTTTCGGTTTTGTGGCGAGTCATGAGAATAACGCAGCTGAATCTCCGTTTATGGTGGGAACTACGACGGTATGTGATCGTCTTCCAACCTCTGACTTTAATTCTTGATGAATGAAAACATGAGTCTGTCTTGCACCGGTCAAAGAATTTCACGGTGCGGAGGCTCATAAATGTAGTGGGAAAACACTTCGCTTTAACAAAACTCCTGGTTGTCCCTTTAATGTATTAAACATACACTTAGATACTCAGACACACCCACATGCATAAATACAGTGAAACATGTTCTACAGGGTCTGACTGGTCTGACTGCTGGTCAGACGTTTATATGTCTATGGTCAGAAACCCCTGACCAAGATGGCCGCCGTATTGACGTACGCTGAGAAGCAGAAGGCGCCATCTAGTCAGTATATACAGTATCTCTATGTGTGGCCTCCTGTTCCTGACGTTCCCGGTGTTCCCGGTGCTCTCCAGGTTCTGCGTGAGTCCAAGGCGCTGGTCCGGACCACCAGCCGCGGAGCTCTGGAACAGACCAACGAGCGCGAGTGTGAAGCTCTGAAGAGAGTCTGGGGCTCGTCGCAGGGCACCGACGCCATCCTGCAGTTCCTGCAGCGGGGGGCCGAGCTCTGCTAGGACCCGGACCGGACCGGACCGGACCTGCAGAGGGGGGCCGAGCTCTGCTAGGACCCGGACCGGACCGGACCGGACCTGCAGAGGGGGGCCGAGCTCTGCTAGGGACCGGACCGGACCGGACCGGACCTGCAGAGGGGGGCCGAGCTCTGCTAGGACCTGGACCGGACCGGACCGGACCTGCAGAGGGGGGCCGAGCTCTGCTAGGACCTGGACCGGATCGGACTGGACCGGACCAGATCGGACCGGACCGGACCTGGACTAGATCTAGACCCGGACCGGACCGGACCGGACTGGACCTGCAGAGGGGGGCCGAGCTCTGCTAGGACCTGGACCGGATCGGATCGGATCGGACCGGACCTGGACCGGACCGGACCGGATCGGATCGGATCGGATCGGACCGGACCTGGACCAGACTAGATCTGGACCGGATCGGATCGGACCGGACCGGATCGGATCGGACCTGGACCGGACTGCACTAGATCTGGACTAGATCTGGTCCCGGACCGGATCAGATCGGATCGGACCGGACCGGACCGGGACCTGGACCGGACCGGACCTGCACCTGGACTAGATCTGGACCGGACTGGACTAGACGACTCCACAGACTGTGATGCTGTGGCGTTGAGGTTCTCCATTGTTTCCTAGACGACCGTTTCCCAGACGACCGTTTCCCAGAGTTCCCTCTGGCGGTGACAAACGGAGCAGCGACATCATGAGTTTAACCGCTGCTGAGTGACAGTGATGGATTGTGGGTAAATAAATCCCTGTCAGCTGTGTGGGTGTGGCCTGCAGCGATTAGCGTAGCCTAGCGTAGCGGCGGTCCTGTTGCTACGGAGACAAAACATCTGGACACAACTTTTCTAGATCCACTTTTTATAAAAACAGAAGCAGCCAATGAAATGACGACACGGTGATGTTTGACCTTTGACCCTTTGGATATTATAAAATGTCATCGCTCCACTTTGATCATGTGACACGTGTGTTTATTTATCCATCACGTGGCGTCCAATCAGGCGAGCCGACCACGGGGGGGAGGAGCCTAAAGCGCCGCCATCTTGGTACAGGACAGAGGAGAATTATTATTATTGATCTGACAGATTTCTGTTTCAGGTATTTTTATTGTGAAGCAAAGATCAAGTCTTCACATCTGTCACTTAGAGAATAACGAGGTGCAGCGTCGTTAACGGTCCTTTAAAGGGATAGTTCAACATTTAGTCAAAT
The DNA here is from genome assembly GCF_905171665.1 of Trachurus trachurus. Classification (NCBI taxonomy): domain Eukaryota; kingdom Metazoa; phylum Chordata; class Actinopteri; order Carangiformes; family Carangidae; genus Trachurus; species Trachurus trachurus. The sequence goes on from NC_139900.1 coordinate 1,999,220, forward strand.
TGGCCCATCACCATAATCCCTATAGTCATAGCAGTAGGTTTGTTACCTTTAATTGTCGGTGCAAGCTGTTTTTAGAACGGCGGAGCAGAGCCGTGAGCTGCTCAGAGCTACGCTACGGAGGCTCATTATGGGATTTCTTGGTTTCCCTCATCAAACTCATCAAATACACAATCCAACAACTCCACAACGCTCTGGTGGACAAGTTGTGAGCTGCACATTCACCACGCTATGAGATAATAACACAACGTTACCACACAGAGTTGTTTTAGAGGGAAATTCATGCAAAACCGCTGATGCACGTTGCCTTCAGGGACAGTTTTTCATCAACAGTCTCTGTATTTCCCTCTAAAACAACTCTGTGTGGTAACGTTGTGTTATTATCTCATAGCGTGGTGAATGTGCAGCTCACAACTTGTCCACCAGAGCTCTGCAGGAGAGGCCAGCACAGGGCGCTGATATAATAATAATAATATAATATTAACCCTTTCAGCAGCTTAACCCTAATTGATCATATCAAGCCATGTTCATATGCAAACGACACCTGTTTGGAAGTTTGCTCCGTTGTTTCTGGAGAACTGCAGCTCCTCACAGAGCGACTCATCTGCCGCGGCGTTCAGTTTCAGTTTCGTTTATTTGAAAAGGAACAATGTACATTAATAAAACACTGAAAATAAAATAATGTAAATGCACCCGAGTTAGCTTAAAAAGCTAGTGTTCGGCCGGTCTGCTAAAGTTATGGTTGGTAATCCTGTTCAGCAACACGTTGGTTGGTATACTGGGTGAAATGGTCCTTTATCCTGACAGTAGTCTATACATTATGGATTCAGAAGAAGGAATGAAAACAGTCAGACCTCTGTGGCAGCAGCAGGACACAACAGGGAGACCGCGGTCAACCTGCATCCTCATCCCGGGGAGGAAAGAGAGCTGATTAACTTCTCATAAATGAGAAAAAGTCATTCACAGAAACCAAATTTTAAATGTTTTTATTTTTCGTTTTCCCATTTTTAAATTCCTAAACAGAAAAACATCTTTTTTTTTTGTTTTCAGTTTTTGTTTCAAACAGAAAAATAAAAAAATGTCCTCTTTTATATCTACATATAACAAGGGTCTTGCTTTAGAGAGCGTCGCCATCTTGCGCTCCAGCAGTGACCTTTGACCTAAGGAGACGAGTGTCGACAACAAACTTTATTGATTTATTTTCTGAGCAGAACAAGTTTCTAGAACAAAACCTGCTGCTCTGGTCGCCACGGTGAAACATAAACACATCAACACAGCCGGCGCGTGCTGATGACATCATCATGGCGGACAGTCAGGGCCGTTGTCTAGGGGAGAAAGGTGATGATAACTCTAGGGGCCCAGCGCCCAGTGGGGCCCATAAAAAACCCCAGTAGTCTAATCTTTGTATGACTGATTTATTCTGCGTAAGACCCTGACTAATACTCATAGTACACTGTAAAAACTCTACATCTTTCCAAGAATATTTGTCTTATTTCTTGTCCAAATGTCTCATTTCTAGTCAAAACTAATCTCTTTCCACTTAAAATAAGACTCATCACCTAAAAATTAACTTGTTTTTAGATCATTTTCACTTAAATTCACAATAAATAGAAAAATCTGCCAGTGAAAGTAAGTTTTTTGTGCTTGTAATAAGGAAGAAAAACTTGCTCCACTATCAGATTTTTTCTACTTATTCCAAGTGAAAATCTGCTTGAAAGAAGTAAAAAGTGTCTAAAAACAAGCTGCTTTTAATATGATGAGTCTTATTTTAAGTAGAATGAGATTTGTTTTGACTAGAAATGACATTTTGACTAGAAATAAGACAAATATTCTTGCTAAGATACTTGAGTTTTTGCAGTGTAATGCTGCATTAGCATCAAAACAAAGAAGGCTAAATAAAAAACCATAATACATACGTAGTCTAAGAAAAAAAAAGGAAAAGTTAGGGGGAGGGGCCCACTTTAGTATTCTTTAAGGGGGCCCACAATTCATAGCAACGGCCCTGCGTGGTCAGGTGGAGGTGTTAGGCGCGTGGTGATGACCTCATCAGGGGGGGCAGCCATCATGAGGCCCCGTGGCCAGGTGGAGGTGGTAGTTGTGGTCGTTGAACAGCATCAGTGTGTAGAAGTTCTCTCCTCCTCTCAGAGCTCCGTGCTCGCTGCCGCCCCACGACACCGGGCTGTCGGCGAAACCGTGAACTGTCATGGCCGCCCAGGACGCTGGTCGCCGCTCCGGCTCCGCCAGGTGACGTCTGCAGAGACAGAGGACAGAGGACAGGTAGGTTAGCTCAGGTAGGCTTTCTTTCTTTCCTTCCTTCCTTCCTTCCTTCCTTCCTTCCTTCCTTCCTTCCTTCCTTCCTTCCTTCCTTCCTTCCTTCCTTCCTTCCTTCCCTCCCTCCTTCTTTCTCTCCTTCCTTCCTTCCCTCCTCCCTTCTTCCTTCCCTCCTCCCTCCCTCCCTCCCTCCTCCCTTCCCTCGCTTCCTTTCTTCTTTCCTTCCTCCCTCCTTCCTTCCTTCCTTCCTCCCTCCTCCCTTCCCCCTTCCCTCCTTCCTCCCTCTTTCCTTCCTTCCTTCCTTCCTTCCTTCCTTCTTTCTTTCCTTTTGTCATCCCTCCCTCCCTCCTCCTTTCCCTCCTTCCTCCCCTCTTCCCTCCTTCTTTCCTCCCTCCTCCCTTCCTTCCCTCCCTTCCCTCCCTTCCTTATCTTCTTTCCTCTCTCCTCCTCCCTTCCTTCCGTCATCCCTCCCTCCCTTCTTTCCCTCCTCCCTTCCCTCGCTTCCTTCCTTCTTTCCTTCCCTTCCCTCCTCCCTCCTTCCCTCGCTTCCTCCCTCCTTCCCTCCCTCCTCCCTCCCTTCCTTCCTTTCGTCATCCCTCCTTCCCTCCTCCCTTCCTTCCTTCCTTCCTTTCTTCCCTCCCTTTTCCCTTCCCTCTCTTCCTTCCCTCCTCCCTTCCCTCCCTCCCTCCCCTCCTCCTTTCCTTCCTTCCTCTCCCTCCCTTCCCTCCTCCTTCCTCCCCTCCTCCCTCCTTCTTTCCCTCCTTCCCTTCCCTCGCTTCCTTTCTTCTTCCCTTCCCTCCTCCTTCTTTCCCTCCTCCCCTCCCTTCCTCCTTCTTTCCCTCCTCCTTCTTTCCCTCCTCCCTTCCCTCGCTTCCTTCCCTCCCTTCCCTCCCTCCCTCCCCTCCTCCCCTCCTCACCTGATCTCCTGTATGAGTGTGTGGACGTCGTGCGGCAGCAGCAGTCCACAGAGCGAGAGGCTCAGAGCCGACAGCGTCGTCTTGGGCTCAGGACAGACGTACGAGGACAAGAAGCTGCTGGACGAGTTCTCACTGAAACAGAGGGAGAGTTTTTTTTTTGTGCTTTATTGACGTGAGATAAGCATGACAGAATTATCTAAGCACATAACATAACATATGTTGACATTATGCTTTATACTGAGAGACAGAGGTGGACGAAGCAGACAGGGGGATGAAGAGAAAAGGATAAAAAAATTACAATGACAGTACAAATAATAAAAATAAGCATTGCCAGATTTGGAGGAATCCATTTACCTAGTGAAAAGTTCTTAAAGAGGGGCTATGTTGAATCTTTCAAAAAATACAGTTCGTTTTCATAGCTTTTTTTATTTTTAATGTCTTTTATTGTAGTTGCATATTGGAGAACTTCTTGTGTGAAATGATCCAGGCTGGTTTGGATTCTGTCCATTTGTTTTGTGGATATGAAATGTGTCCATCCCAGAGGGAGAGTTGAGGAGAGTTGAGGAGAGTTGAGGAGAGTTGAGGATAGGGCTGGGCAAAAATATCCATATGGCAATATATCGCAATACTTTATATCCGCGAGGTGTCACTGTACTGCTCCTCAGACAGTGTGTTGTTCATGCAGATATGTTGTTGTAACTTGTACTTGTATAAAACGGCTTGGATCATTTAATTACATTGTTTTGACTCAGTTTGTCCCATGAATTATCACTATCATCTGATGTTCATACAACTCTGATTTTAAGATGCATAATGCCTTTGACATTTTTCAGTGAACTATGTAGAATATCGTAATATATCGCAAAATTTGGATATCTCAATATCGTATGGACAGAGAGACTCACGTGGAGACGTCCGCGTCCACGGCGCCCAGCCACTCCAGCAGGGTGTGGGGGTCACATGACTGCAGGTCAGAGGTCAGCAGGGGACAGGACAGCTGAGGCAGCGGCCGAGAGCTGATCTCAGGTCTGTGCTCCGACCAATCGTAACGAGACAGGAGGGGCTGCAGAGAGGCCCCGCCCCCTACGGACACGGACACACACACACACACACACACACACAGGATCATGTAGTTAGACTCTCCAGAATTAACATTGTAGATATCAACAACGTCTTTCTGACTGGTCCTAACTACATTTTGAATAGTTGGATTTTTCATTCCAGATCTCTGTAATTCAGTTTTGCCTCTTGTCAAAAAGAACATTTCAGATCCACAACTACGTTCTTCCTTCACTGTAACATTCATGTGTATGGGGTTTGTCATTACAGATATCTACAGTTCAGTTGCAGATATCCACTATGTGAATTACAGATATCTGTAACTTAATTATCACTAGTACTAATTCCAGTTACAGATATCTACAACTTCATTTCTCCTAGTCAAAACTTAATTTCAGATATCTGAACAGGAACATGTAGATATCTGTAATTGAGGTGAATTAAAGATATCTAGAACTGGAATTATGACTAGTCAGAATGAAGTTGTAGATATCTGTAACTGGAATTAGTACTAGTGGTAATTCAGTTACAGATATCTGTAATTCACATAGTGGATATCTGCAACTGAACTGTAGATATCTGTAATGACAAACCCCATACACATGAATGGTTACAGTGAAGGAAGAACGTAGTTGTGGATCTGAAATGTTCTTTTTGACAAGAGGCAAAACTGAATTACAGAGATCTGCAACACACATCCAGTCTGGCTGTTAAATGTTAAAATGGCTTGATATAGTCATGGGTAACATCCAGTGTGTAGCAGCAGCAGCAGAGGATCATGGGTAACAGCAGCAGAGCATCATGGGTAACAGGTGTTTCTACCTGGATGATGCGACAGCAGGAAGTCGGTCTTCAGGTGAAGTCGTGACCTCAGCCCGGCGAGCAGCCTCAGGTGGCCCCGCCCCCCCGGCGCCATGCTGCCGTCCCTCAGGTCCACGGTCACCACTGCAGCAGAGAGACACGGGACGCAGGCTGCTGATTGGACCGTTAAGGCCTTTGCACACCATGTCCGTTTTTTTTTTTGTCCTAAATTTGCCGCACGTCAAAAAATTAATTCAACCTTTTCGTTTCTTTTATTTCGGTCGATACATGTCATTACAAGAGAAGTAACAAACCAGAGAGAAAACAGTAAAAAATAAAATAAATAATAGGGGTGGGAGAAAAACATCGATTCACATAATAATCACAAATATCGCGATACCTTTTGACGATTTTTGAATCGATTTTTTTTTTATATATATATTATGCAATGTGCATTTGTTCGCCTTTTTTCCATCCAGAGAGTCCAGGTTTTGAAAAGGGTTTAAGTTCACTTTATAATGGAGTATGTTCATTTATAGGCTCCTACAGTATTTGTGTGCAGATAAATGTTAAAAATACTAAAGACTAAAAATCTAGAGAATCGGCAATATCGTAGAATCACAATTTAAATCGAATCGCCATCCAAAACATCATAGAAGAATCGAATCGGGAGAAAAGCATATCGTCCCAGCCCTACCGGTTAACCTACGATTAAAAAACGTCACGTTAGAGCAACAGTCTAGTGGATCAAACTACATCATCAGGCCGTGGTTCAGCTTTTTGTCGTGTTCAACAGTTTCGGATCAAGCAACGTGATTTTCTGCTGAGTAAAAGTGTTTTTGGATCGAGCCTCGGACTTTCAAACCTTTTACAATAATCTGTGGTGGTTCCCTCGGAGACGACAGGTGTCATCAAGTCTGTTAGAAAATCTGCTGCTTTCAGTTTAGAAACATGGTGAAACCTTCCCAGTTATTTCCTGAGACGATGCGAGGCAGAGAGGACCGAAGGCACCAACATGTAGTGTGGACTAATAAATAAGCACCGCTAATGATTAAAAAAAAAAAAAGAAGAAATAGTTTTCTCCTCCGAGGCGCCGCGGCATAAAGAAATGCCCATGATCCCTAGTTCCACCTGTTGAGGTAAAGGAGTGAAAACAAAGACTGGACTCAGACCGTATCTGCTCTTCGTCCTGTGACTGAACCGGGACGGTTTCCCCTCAAAGCCCAAAACCTGGAACGAGTCTTTGTCCAGAGAGAGAACCAGGCGGCCTGCAGGGGAGACACACAGGTAGAGACAGAGACAGGTAGAGACAGAGACAGGTGAGACAGGTAGAGACAGGTGAATGAATGAATGAATTTTATTTATTTCGGTATATATCAAGCTTATATAACCGAAAGGGTGTAGGTTGAAGCTAGGGCTGTTCGATTAATCGATTTAAAATCGTAATCGCGATTATTTGGAATTGTAAAAAATGATTTTTTTACTCTAACTAGGGTAATTACGGTAAGCCCCCGTTCATGAATCTGGGCTGCGCTGAATTATGGTAATGACTGCTGCGTTTTGCTAAGACCAGCGAGGATTTCGTTGCCAAAAAGACCAACGGCCCTTTTCCACTACACAGTTACAGTTCCCACGGTCCATTAGGTCCATTTAAAAAGACACAAACAGCACACAAAATAGTTTGTCATTTAACAAGATAATCGTAATCGGAAATCGGAAATCGATTTTTCAGAGAAGAAAATCGAGATTTTATTTTTGGGCAAAATCGAACAGCCCTAGTTGAAGCCCCTCCCCCTTTTACCTTAAAAAAATATACGCATTAATACAAAAGGATCAGATCACAGACATTTGAAACTAATCAGTACACTTACATTTCTGATCACAACAAAATAAAGAATAGTACGCGTAATTTTCCATACTGTAATGAGAAATTATGTTGTTCTTCTAAAGTCTTTTAAAGCCGACTAGAGTACACCAGAATTTAATATTTTCAGGACAATTATTCCAGATGTTAACCCCTCTAACAGAAAGACAGTGATTTTTTACAGTAGTTCGAGTCTTTGGTTTCTCAAATAATAGTGGTCCTCTCAGGTTAGAACTGGAATCCTTCATTTTAAACAGATTCTGGATATCGTGAGGAAGAAGTTTATTTTTTGCTTTGTACATGGTTTATATAATTGTAATGTAATCAACTAAGTCCATGAATTTCAAAATGTTCAAGCGACTAAATAGTGGGTTGGTTGGTTTATTACTGATGATTCTTATAGCCTTTTTTGGCAATAAAAAAATAGAATTTGTATTTGTTCTGTATGTGTTTCCCCAAACCTCAATGCAATATGTGATATATGGGGCAACTGGGGTGAGACAGGTGCAGTCAGACGGGAACAGACAGACAGGAAGTGGAGTTTTACCGTTCGGCATCAGAGCGACACAGTTGTCTTCATCTATCCTGGTCCCGTAGGACAGACCGTACACACTTCCTGAAACACAGAGAGACAGGTGAGACAGGTGTCAACACACCCCGGGGGCAAAGCAGAAAAACTGACAGGGAGCGTTGTAAAAGGTTTGACAGCAGAAATGATCTGTAGGAAGTTGAAGGATTAAAACCTGGGTGGACAACCTGGTCAACTAGCTGCTGGAAAGCTACAGGGGCCAAAACCCCTTTCTGGGCTCATTCTGCTGGAGAAATGATGTAAATGCAAATATTTAGGTACTACAATGGCATAAATAGTCATACAACTATAACATTTGGCAGAGAGTATCTTGACACATAGGGGGAGGCAGGAAAAAAAGATTCTGGGGTTTGTTGCAACTCAATTTTAAGATATCACCCTCAACATCCCAAAAAAGACCAAAAAAAAGTACTGTTCGCCTGACAAATTCTCATGAAAATTATTATTTTTCAGCACTTTATGGAGAATATCTATGCTTAACATGGATATAGAAAACTTCCTTAATTCATAAGCTTCCATTTGAGTCCAAGATAGCCTTTCTATCTCCAAAGCTCCACTTGCTGTGGCCAACGGTCTTCTCTATCTATCTGGTTTCTGATCACACCAGTTAACATGTAGTTCTTCACAATAGATGTTGCATTGTTTGGAGACAGCCTGTAGCTTTCCAGTAGCTAGTAGAAAGGCTATCTGGGACTCAGATGGAAGCTTATGAATTAAGGAAGTTTTCTATATACATGTTAAGCATAGATATTCTCCATAAAGGGCTGAAAAATAATCATTTTCAGGAGAATTTGTCACGTGAACAGTACTTTTTTTTTTGTGTCTTTTTTGGGATGTTGAGGGTGATATCTTAAAATCGAGTTGCAACAAACCCCAGAATCTTTTTTTCCTGCCTCCCCCTATGTGTCAAGATACTCTCTGCCAAATGTTATAGTTGTATGACTATTTATGCCATTGTAGTACCTAAATATTTGCATTTACATCATTTCGCCAGCAGAATGACCCCAGAAAGGGGTTTTGGCCCCTGTAGCTTTCCAGCAGCTAGTTGACCAGGTTGTCCACCAGGTTCTAATCCTTCAACTTCCTACAGATCATTTCTGCTGTCAAACCTTCTACAACGCTCCCTGTCTGTTTTACAAAAAACTGAGATTTTGCCCCCTGGGTAACAGGTGAATCTCTCAGGTGATACAGGTGTGGACAGGTGTTACCATGGTAAACGGCCGTCTCCAGGAAGTGTTTATCCAGCAGTTCATATATGGGCAGTTTCCTGATGAGGTAGAAGCTGCTGAAGCTGTTGACCACGGCCTCCAGGGGAGAGGGGGCGGAGCTACACTCAGGCAGCAGCACGGACACCTGCACACACACAAGACAGCCATCAGGTTAAAGGGAGAGTTCACCCAAAATTCAAATTTCACTCATCATCTGGACGAACTGGGAAGAGGAGCTTTGAGAAGCTTCTGCTACAAAACAAGCTTGAAATATAGACTTATTAAATTTTTTTCGGAACAATTTCGCATTTCGGGGCTTCAATACAAGAGGGACATTACATACGAGCAGCATGGAGGTATTTGGATGATTCTTGGTGTGTCTTTTTTTTTTACGAAGAAGACAGTTGGTATCCATTGACAACCGTTATATGGACATGCTGTGTAGATAATGAGTGAAATTTCAATTTTGGGGTGAACTATCCCTTTAACAACACACACCTGGTTAGAGAACACCTGTAACCAGCACTGTGATTGGTTCTTTATTGATCCAGGATTATTGATCTAAAGTTACTATAGCTACGCTGCTATAGATTAATATATTATAGATATTTATTTACATTCTGCTTTTGCATTTTACAGTCTGTTATTTCTGTATGACAGACTGTTGCTCCTTTCCTCTCCTCCTCTCCCCTCGTCTCTTCTCCTCTCTCCTCCTCCCCTCTCTTCCTCTTTCCTTTCTCCTCTCCTCTCCTTTTCACCTCTTCTCTCCCCTCCTCTTCTCCTCTCCTCCTTTCCTCTCCTCCTCTATTTTTATCCCCTCCCCTCTCTTCCTCTTTCCTTTCCTCTCCCCTCCTCTCTCCTCCTCCCCTCCTCTCTCCTCCTACCCTCTCTTCCTCTTTCCTCCTCTCCTCTCCGTTCTCCTCTCCTCTACTTTTCTCCTCTCCTCTCCCCTCTCTTCCTCTTTCCTTTCCTCCTCTCCTCCTCTTTCCTTTCCTCCTCTCCTCTTTCCTTTCCTCCTCTCCTCTCCTCCTCTTTCCTTTCCTCCTCTCCTCTTTCCTTTCCTCCTCTCCTCTCATCTCCTCTCTTCCTCTTTCCTTTCCTCCTCTCCTCTCCTCCTCTTTCCTTTCCTCCTCTCCTCTTTCCTTTCCTCCTCTCCTCTCATCTCCTCTCTTCCTCTTTCCTTTCCTCCTCTCCTCTCCCCCTCTCCTCTCCCGTTAAAAGGGTTTTCCATGGAGTTTTTCCTCAGTCGATGTGAGGGTCTAAGGGCAGATGATGTTGTTATTATGGGATGTAAAGCCCTGCCACAGTGCACGTGGGAAAACAGACTCGGTTTACTCACACCGGAACAAACTATGAGGACTTTTATTTTGAAATCCAGAGCATCTATCTGTCTGTTAGCATGCTAACTGCTAACTCTGCACAGTTCCCATTGAGTTGAACGCACACGCCGGTTAGCTCCAGGCTAGGCTAACATGCTAATACGCTGTAGTTACCTTGTAGTTGAAGTGCAGCTGCTCCACCTGGGAATCGAGCCGGTTCCTCTCGTCCAGGAAACTGGACCGGTCGCAGACCAGCAGGGACCGGGGGGTCCGCTCCAAGTCCACAGACATCTTCCTCTTCCTCCTCTTCTTCCTCTTCCTCTTCTTCACCACAGACACACGTCCACGAGCTAACTAGAGCTAACGGCTAGCCAGGCTACTAGACACTTCCTGTGACAGCTTTTCAAATTAAAAGCTCCAGACTGGGTCTTTGGTAAACAACCGGGTCCAGGGCCTTTCCTTCAAAATAAAAGCACTAAGCTGATAAAATGCGGTGGAAAACCTCTTTAATTTAAGGAATATCATTTACAAGAAAGTCCCATTAAGCCGTTAAGTTAACATTTAGCTTCTGTTGTATTACAAGTTAAAGCAGATATCAGCTTCACGGCCGTTTCGGCTAATGCTGCGTTCAAGGCAGGCTTTTGAAACCGTAAGTTACAGCTTCAAGTCACAACTACGACTTGGTAGCGTTCCAGGTAACCCGTAGCTCGTGTTTTTACCATCCTGTTGTCTGTGAAAGTTCCCTATAACGGCCACTCGTAACTTCCGACCCGTGAACTCGTACCAGATCGAACTGGTATGACTTCACAGGAAGGAAAAACACAAAGTACGAGTTTCTTTGAACGCACCATGAGTTAGCAGCCCCCGCCCTTGTCAGGCATCAATTGGTCCTCGTGCTACGTCACCACATTCACGCGCATCCCTTGGCTGCACACACAGCCCTTCATGCCGTTCTCTCTCCTCATTGGATAACACTTGTATCCCACAAGGAAAATTTTCTCCTCGGGTTACAGCAGAGCAGAGTGACGGAGAGACTCGTGTTTAGGCTGAAATACTTCATGTAAGTGATTGCTGACGGAAAATAGGACTATTTAGGACTTATATTAACAAAAACATTCCACTGATATCTGCTTTAATGTCTGTTTGTTTTATAAGTTTTATGTTGGTGAACACTTTTTTTTTTAAGATGCAAAACTTTATTATCAAATTTGAAACATACAAACATGACATTATACAAACATGAAACAACACTAAAGTACAGAGAGTGCATAATACATATAGCAGAGCTTGATAAAAATAAGTAAATGCAACAATAAATAAATAAATAAAATGAATAAAAAATAAAAATACAATGTATCCAGAAGGATGATTATGAACAATAAAGAGCCAGAAAATAAATATATGCAAAAATTGAAAAACAAAACAAAAACAGTAGAGATTTTATCTAGTAATATGGACCATAATCTTTTCCATAAGACTGGATGTCTTCAAAGCTTTCTTGTTTTTAAATATTTTACAGACAGAGTCATAAAAAGATTTAAGTTCCACATAAAATAAAGTTTTTGGTGAACACTTTTACTTTGGTGACTTCTGTGATTTCTAACTTACCGCAGCGCGCGGACTGAGCCTCCTCTGTCGCCGTAGTCACGTGTCTCACCCCGGAAGTGCAGCAGCAGAGCAGAGAGCACGCTGTTCGCTGTTCGCTGTTCGTCTCTAGTCCGGATCAGATCAGATCAGATTAAAAACCTGAAACCAGGTCCAGGTCCAAGTCCTCACCTGGTCTCAGGTCTGGAGGAGTGTGACGTCATGTCGGTGGTCGGGTGTGTACCTGGACAGTTTGATGACGCAGAGGAAAGGTGAGTGTGTGTTGTGTTACCATTATAGTGTGTTACCCAGCTGATGTGTTTACTCTGACGTCATCTTCATCACAGCGCCACGTTAAGACGTCATTAAAACCGACACATGTAAAGTTTCTACTAGTAGGGAGGTGAAGCCTTTGACTTCAAGTCATGATGCAAATGGAAGTACCTGAGGGTCATACAAATAAATCTATCCTAAGACACAAGTGAGATCACACTTTGTAGGCTATCTGAAATAAACACGTTTTTAAAATGCCTTTTTGAGTGCAACAAATATAGCCTACAAGTAGTTAAATAATAAGATGTAATTCATATCACAGTAGTGTCAGGAAAGACCAATTAGCCAAATATTGTGTTGGTCAAAATATAGGCCTACTTATAACTAGTTACTGCTTGTGTATGTTGATTTAAAAAAGTTGAATTTACATGTATGACATGTGTTTGACATATTTCATGTATTATACGTCAACTTAAAGTCAAAGGAAACATGTTTTTACTGTTCTCAAATGTAAAAATGGGTCACATTGGACCCTCTACATTATTTAAGGCTTATATAACCTGATACTGAATACATTTTACATTGTGCTCCTAAAGTAAACTACCAAATTTTAGTGTAGAGCTCCTTTAATAAGCAATGTTCAGCTTTTATGTACATAGGGAAGTTTAGGTTCACAGCTCTCACATAAAGCATATGATTAGGACTGACTTATTTCACCAGCGCAGTATAGCTGGCTAAGATCCTCTCTCAGAGTAGGCTAATGCTGAGAAACTGGTAAACTTCATTATTTTGGTAGATTTTTACTTTTGTGAATGCTTGATAATGCTCATCTTATCTATCTCATGATGTTACAGTATCTTTATTTCTTATTTCAAATGAGCCATAATAGAATGTCTTGACTGGACTTTAGGCTTCCTATGTCAGTCCGCCCTACAGATTGAAAAACATTAGATCCCTGTTCATCATTCAAACTGAGAAACAATCCTGAAATATTACAATCATGTCACAAATAAGCTGTAGATCACATCCAGGAGCTGAAAACATTGTAGTTTATATGGACATTCTAAATGGAATGTGTTTTTAACATGTGTTTTCTCAATTAAAAAAAGTCATTTTAAAAACGTGTTTATTTCAGATACAAAGTGTGATCTCACTTGTGTCTTTGGATAAATTTATTTGTATGACTCTAAGGTACTTCCATGCCAAAGAGGAGCTTTGCATCATGACTTGAAGTCAAAAGTCGCCTAACCTCCCTACTATTAGGAATTAACAGAAACATACAGGAATAAACGGGAATAAATCTGAAAATTTACTAAATTGAAGGTTGGCCCTTAATAAGTAATTAGTAATATTTTACTCAACATTCATGTTTTTGTTGTTCAGTAAAAGAATTGATTGTTCATACAAGAATTAAAACTTTATAAAATTCTACTTCAACACTATTCTACTAAATAAATCTGTTGAAATGTTTTTTAATTGTATTATTTTTCATGGATGTCTGCTTATGACAAAACAAAATATTTGCATTCATGTTTGGATATGATACAGTTTGTTTAAATTACCCCCAAATTCCAGTTAATTCCCATAAATTCCCAATAATTCCTATAAATTCCCATTATTCCCACGGAAAGTTTCTGGAAATTTACTGGAAATTTTCCGCTCCTTTGCAACCCTAATCACGGCGCAGCAGCTGCTCACCGTGGTTCTAACTTCTGACTGTTGCTCCTCTGCTCTGCAGCGACCAATCACAGGTGTCGGCTGTGGTGAGTCAGGTCAGTGATGTCACCCTGCAGCCTGTAGCAGCAGCGTCGTCGACGTCGTTGTCATGCCAACAGGACGAGGAGGAGGAGGAGGAAGAGGAGGATTATGATGATGATGAAGATGATGAGGATGAAGAGTGGGCGTGGAGGTCAGGAGGAGGAGATCTGACCAAGAGATACAACAGAACCAACTGTCAGGTCTGACCAATCACTGACCAGTCACTGATCCAGCACTAGGGATGGGAACTGAACTCCACCAAAGCACCGAGTACCGATTCACTATGGAGCCATTTCCCTGACATTAAAAGTTGGCATTGAAAACAGTATTTGGCATTGTAATAACAATTTTTGGCATTGAAAATAAAATTTGGCATTGTAATAAAAGTTGTATTGACACTGAAACAAATATTGGCATTGAAAAATGTTGGAACACAGGCATAAAAAATACAATATTTTATTTGGATTAAAAAAAAAATATATATATATATATATATATTATCATGTAGTTTTCAATGTCAGTCTTCAGATTTCTTCTTCATGTCCACCTTTTTTCAGTGTGTGTTTTTTACACTGTATTTTTTCCCCAAGTCTCACTGCTGTTTACATTTTTTTTAAATATTTTTTACCGTAAGCGAAAAAAAAAATTGAAACTGGTGTTTCAATAATTTTTTTCAGTTTCAATGTTCTTTTTTTCAATGCCAAGTTACTGTCGGTTTTGAAAACTACATGATAGCCTACTATACTTTTTAAAAATCCAAATAAAATATTGTATTGTTTTTTACGCCTGCTGTGTTCCAACATTTTTCAATGCCAATACTTGTTTCAGTGTCAAATTTTATTTATTTTCAATGCCAAAAATTGTTATTACAATACCTGAATATTCTCCGGTAGCTTCTCATCACAGTCGGCTCCGTGCAGAGTTTGAGCTGCTCCTCAGTTTCATTTTTTTTTTTTTTTGAGTTTCACACAGAACTTTCTGATGTTTCCATGTTTCTCCTTCTGCCACAGTAACAAGACAACGTACATATTTTCAGACAAGATAGTCTCATGACCTATTTATTTATTAAAAATTTTTTTTCATTTAATGACTATTTGATTATAAAAAAAAACATTGACATAAAATACTCTTAAAGGCTGAGGAGATGAGATGTTGTTGAGAAATAAATATTAAAAACCGGGAGGTTCCCAGGTACAGAGTATCGGTACCGTATTGATTCCAATGTGAAAGGTTCCCATCCCTACCCATCACTGATCAATCACTGATCATTGATTATTGATTATTGATCAGCTCACTCTTCTGTTTGTCTTTAGTCCAACAGACAGAATCCGTCCAATCGGGCGCTGCCGTCGTCAACGCCGTCAGACAAAGCTCTGAGGAAATACGAACACAAGATCAACCTGGGTAAGTACACATGTACAAGTACTAGGGGTGGGAGAAAAAATCCATTCACATAAATATTGCGATATCTTTTTTGACGATTTTTAAATAGATTTTTTTTTTCAAAAATCGATTTTTTTTTTTGAAAAAAAATATTTTTTTTAAATTTTTTTTAAATTTTTTACTTTTTTTTAAAAATATTGTGCAATGTGCATTTGTTCGCCTTTTTTACATCCAGAGAGTCCAGGTTTTGAAAAGGGTTTAAGTTCACTTTATAATGGAGTATGTTAATTTATAGACTCCTACAGTGTTTGTGTGCAGATAAATGTTAAAAATGCTAAAGACTAAAAATCATAGAGAGAATCGGCAATATCGTAGAATCACAATTTAAATCGAATCGCCATCCAAAAAATCATAGAAGAATTTAATCGGGAGAAAAGCATATCATCCCAGCCCTAACAACTACACCTGTTGTGTTTGTTTGCAGATAAACTGAATTACGCCGACTCAGTGATCAACAAAGTGACGACGATGCAGAAACAGAGAGACGCCGACACGTACGTTGATTCACCTGAGAACCTCGAATAAGAACTAATATTAACCAGCCATGTGTTTCTGTTAGAGGTGTTCACCTGGGGAATAACTGTGATGATGAAATAACAACGTGTACTTCCATTTCCTCTTTCAAAAATATGTTTCAAACCAAAGCACTAAAATAATATATAATTTTTTTCTCTCTCTTTATCTCTTTTCTCATTAGTTTTGGTAAAAAGGGTAAAAGGCAGAATAAGCATGAACTTCAGCCTGCACCTTTAACATTAGCTCTCCTCATTGTATTATGTATTTGTGTGTATTAAGTAAATTCCATCTGTTGAGAAGGGGGGGAGATAAAATGCTAATCGAACAAACTGAACTGAAACTGACAGGTCATGTGACGCGCTTCTCACCTTCTGATTGGCTCCTCTCTCTCTGCAGGTTCAGAGTGAAGGACAAGTCAGACCGAGCCACAGTGGAGCAGGTGAGCAGCACACGGAGTACAATAATCAGTAGATACTACTAGGGGTGTAACGATACACAAAAATCACGGTTCGGTACGTACCTCGGTTTTGAGGTCTCGGTTCGGTTCATTTTCGGTACAGTAAGAGAACCGGCTGCACGTGTAGCTGCAGGCGGACTGTAAACAAACACAACTTCTCTTCTAGAAACTCACCCGTGCTCAGCGTGGTACCGAACCGAACGCCCCGCACCGAAACGGTTCAATAGTATTTAGTATTTAGTATTTATTTATTTGCACCATAAAAAACGACAATTACAAAAAACAGAAATGAAACAGAATAGTAAGTGCGGGAGAGGTTAAAAAACCCTATATGGGCTTATAAAAAGCTCCTCCCCAAGAAATATATGTACCATTACACCCCTAATAGATAATCAATGGTACTGGTTGTTTGTTTGTTCTGCAGGTTCTGGATCCCAGGACCCGGATGATTCTGTTCAAGATGTTGAGTCGAGGAGCGATCAGCGAGATAAACGGCTGCATCAGCACCGGCAAGGAGGTCAGAGGGGTTCCCCTGGTTCTATAGGTTCTCTAGGTTCTCCACTGGTTGTTTAGGTTCTCCACATGTTCTCCACGTGACCAGTGTTGGGCAAGCTACTTGGAAAATGTAGTGAGTTCAGCTACAAGTTCCTCTACATGAAATGAAGCTTCACTACACTGAAGCTACCCACCAGAGAAATGTAGCAAGCTACGCTACAATAACATGACTAAAGTAGCTTAGCTACATCAAAGCTATTTTTTTTGTTTGTTTGTTTTACATCAAAACAACTTCATTCCAACACATTGCTCTCTAGTGATCAATAAAACTTTAAGACAAACAGATCGGCAAAAAATGTTCATTTCAATAGTTTAGGCTATTTAAAAAAAAAAAAAAAACTGCAGTTTCTCCTCTTGGCATTTGTCCTGCCTCTTCCTGCCTAAATGCCCTTCTACACACACACACACACACACACTCGCACGTTTGATGTTTTCTGACTGAATTGTGAGCTTAGCTGGCGATTGTTGCGTTGTGTTTAGCTTCGGGAAAATACCTTCATGTGAATGTGTGTCCTCAAACCCCTATTTGACGTGTTGGACGTTGAGCGCAGCTTCATGTTTGTGTTGCAGAGGAAGCTGAGAACGTGTAACGTTAGGTAATTGTTCTCCTGTGTTCCTCTGTGTTCCAGGCCAACGTGTACCACGCCAGCACGGCGGCCGGAGAGAGCAGAGCCATCAAGATCTACAAGACCTCCATCCTGCTCTTCAAGGACCGGGACAAATACGTCAGCGGAGAGTTCAGGTACGTACGGCACGCCGCACCACAGAAGAAGCCTCTGACGCTGCTGTCCATTGGAACGATACGTCACCGCCGCCGCCGCCGCCATCTTGAGCCGGGGGGAAGCTGTGTCCTCTAGGCCAGGGGTTCTCCACTAGTCTCACTCTGGGCTCCACATGTTCACATGGTCATTAAGTCGCGACCCACTTTTATAGAATTCAAACCAAGAATTTTTTTTTAAAGCATTGAGCAAAGTGCATTTCAGAGCACATGAATGAAACTGAGGAGTTACCATGACAACTGCATGTACGGAAGTGAATAAAATAATATCAAACTGCACAAAATGGAGACCAACAAAACAATATATTTGACTTCTAATGCATCTCTGCATTCAGAGCATGTTCACTAAAGTGAATAAATATCAAACTGCACAAAATAAAGACCCACAAAACAAAACCAGATTCACTGCATCAGGCCACATTAATAAGAAACTGATATCTTTGCATTCAGAGCAAATAATAAGAAAGTGAGGAGGAGCATTACAACTGCATGTGTTCACGTGTCTCGTGCCTTTCAAAATAAGTTATTTTTCAAAATAAAAGACATGTCCAACATCAGATGTGCATTAAATATTATTTACTTTTTTGACCAGCTGTCCGCGACCCGTCCAGAACGGGTCTAGACCCACGTTGGGTCCTGTCCCACCAGTTGAGAACCACTGGACTAGAGTTCTCAACGGGTTGGGCCCGACAAACCCGTATTGAATTGAATTGAATTGAATTGAATTGAATTGAATTGAATTATTAGAAATGTCAGACATATATTTATGATTCAACAACAACATTTTTTGAAAAAAATTATATACTGTCTGTATCTCATGAACCAATGGTTATAGCCTAAATGTTAGACTGTTAACATGCCCATTCCATTTCATTACTTTCCATGTATTCATGTGTTGGTGAAAAGGTGTATATATATTTTTTCAACGTATTAAACATACACTTAGATACTCAGACACACACCCACATGCATAAATACACTGAGATTAGTTCTACAGGGTCTGACTGCTGGTCAGACGTTTATATGTCTATGGTCAGAACCCCGGACCAAGATGGCCGCCGTGTTGACGCGCCTGACAGCCAGAATGCAGCGTCTACGTGTATCTATGTGTTCACACCACAGAAGAAGAGTTCCATGTCCCTCTCTTGTTCTCCAGGTTCCGTCACGGTTACTGCAAAGGGAACCCCAGGAAGATGGTGAGAACGTGGGCGGAGAAGGAGATGAGGAACCTCATCAGGTCAGACCCAGAACCAAATATAACCACTTTTCTTAGGCCTGACAGCAGCTAAAAAAACGTTAATACAGAGGTGGAAACCGCCACACACACTCTATCTCTCAATGGACTGCCTTACTGCACGACATTACTTCTCTGGAGCTCTCGATTGTTCGATCGAATGGGGCTACAGCGAATAGCATCGAGGTCCTGTCTAAGGCATTGGAGAAGATTAGACTTAAGTTACATAGATGGAACTGGTTAGTCGATAGGGCTTAGTCCCCCATGTATGAACTATAAAAGTGTATGAAGATGTTTGGGTAAATTTGTGCATGTGGATCTGTGTGAGTTGAGGGGTACCTGTATGGTATGTCTGGTATGTATGCTGAATATTTGGGAGGATGCTACTGGCAGTGTGAACTGATAAGATCACCCTTGTCTCGGGATGGTCATTATTACTTATTTCTATTACTGGTGTACCCTTTGGACATTTGTTAGTAGAAGATGAGAGGGACAAGGGGACTTGACACTCCTGTGTTAATTAATTGAACTGTATGTGATGTACTTCCCCCTTTGTGTTCAGATACTGACTGAATCCAGCAGGGGGGGGGGGTAAGCCAGAGGGGTAGGGGTGGTATGGGTGGGATAAGGGTGGGACAATAGCTCACATAGTTATGACGTACACATTTTATATACGATGTATGGTGGTATATGTATGATGCAAGGTGGTGTATGTATGTATATCAATTATGTAGCTGTGAATTTGATTTAATGTGGGCATATTGTAAAAAGGGCGGGGGGGATGAAAAAATAAAAACTTGATCACAAAAAAAGAAAAGAACCCGATATAACCAAACAGAACCCAGTAGAACTGAGGCTGTGTGTGTTCTAGGCTGCAGACCGCGGGGATCCCGAGTCCAGAACCGCTGCTGCTGCGGAGCCACGTTCTGCTGATGGGCTTCATCGGGAAAGACAACATGTGAGAACCGATTCACCGAGTCATTGATCAGTGCTGTGTGGTAACCGTGGTAACCGTGGTAACCGTTGGTAACCGTGGTAACCGTGGTTTCCTGTATCCATCCCACCAGGCCGGCTCCCCTGCTGAAGAACGCGGCGCTGTCCGAGTCGAAGGCCCGAGAGCTCTACCTGCAGGTTCTCCAGAACATGAGGACCATGTTCCACGAGGCGCGGCTGGTCCACGCCGACCTCAGCGAGTTCAACATGCTGTAAGATATCCCATCATGCATTGCGGTCACGGATGGCCGTTACCACAGCGGCCCAGAGCGACCGGTGTAGCTACCAAATAAATGAAGTAGTGCAGAGGTAGAACATGGTGGAACTAACTAGTGTGGGTTCTCCTCCTCCTGTCTGCAGGTACCACAACGGAGACGCTTACATCATCGACGTGTCCCAGTCGGTGGAACACGACCATCCCCACGCCCTGGAGTTCCTCAGGAAGGACTGCAGCAACGTCAACGGTGAGAACCCTCTGCTGCCATAGATATACAGTACAGGCCAAAAGTTTGGACACACTCAATGCATTTCCTTTATTTTCATGACTATTTACATTGTAGATTCTCAGTGAAATTCCACTAATGAACCTGACAAGACACACTGACACCTGGGAAGTGAAAACCATGTTCAGGTCAGGTAACAGGTTCACCTCTTGAAGCTCATCAAGAGAATGTCAAGAGCAAAAAGCAGTAATCAGAGCAAAGGGGGGCTACTTTGAAGAAACTAGAACTGGTGGGGGCAGAGATAGAGGAGGAGGAGGAAGAAGGAGAGGAAGAAGAAAAGACGTGTTTTCAGTTATTTCACACTTGTTGTCTTGTTGTTAATTCCACATGTGTTCATTCATAGTTTTGGTGCCTTCAGTGAGAATAAAGGAAACACATTGAATGAGAAGGTGTGTCCAAACTTTTGGCCTGTACTGTATATACGTAGATGCCTCTGCCTCTGACGCTGCTGCCCATTGGAACGGATTGTCACCGCCGCCGCCATATTGAGCAGGAGGTGTCTAACTTTGACTTCCTGTATCTCCAGAGGCAGTAGAGGTCTATCACTGAAGCCGTTTCTTTTAATATAAATACTACAACTCAGCTACACAACTCACCTTAGCAGTTATAGGGTTAATGTCAGTGCCATGAAACTGATTTAATATGGCCTAGCACAGTTATATAGGTAGCCTCATCACCATAGCAACCACAAACTCACAGCCGGGGGAAAGAGCTGATAAGCCTATAGCCTACACATACAGGCAACAAAATAACAAACTATTAATATATTAACTAGCGGTATATGCACTAAATGTAACACATATCCACCCTATGATACGTTACGTTAGTTTCATTTATGTCAGGCACTTAAAACTGCCAACTCTCGTCTATAGGAGGTATAGAGGCGACATGATTGAGGTGTATAAACTTGTACATAAAATATATGATCCCACAGTGGAGCCCGTTGTTAGTTTCTGGAATAATAGTTATGAGCTAAGAGGGAATTCTTTAAAACTCCTTCTGGACCAAAAAGGTGTCGTTGTGACAAAAGAAAATATCTTTTTGCACTCAGAGTTGTAAGAGTACAGAACGAGCTTCCTGTGGATGTAGAGCAGCTCCGTCAGTCAACTCTTTTAAAAATAGACTCCATCAATGTTGGTCAAACAAGGACTTTTTATATCATTACAGGGCAAGGGGAGGAATTATTTTGTTTCTTTCTCTTTCTTGTTTTTGTGTCCCGTGTTCTAACGGCGCTCTCTCTGTGTCTCTCCCCAGAGTTCTTCGTGCGGCGCGGCGTGGCCGTGATGACGGTCAGAGAGCTGTTCGACTTCGTCACCGACCCGTCCATCACCCGCCACAACATGGACCAGTACCTGGAGAAGGTCTGCACAACCACACACAACCACACACACACAACCACACACAACCACATACAACCACACACAACCACACACAACCACACACAACCACACTAGGGATGCACCGAATATATTCGGCCGAATATTACAAAAAAGCTACATTCGGTATTTGGTGGAGTGAGCGAAAAGCAAGGCCGAATATAAAAAAAAAAAGAAATTCTGATGAATACGCGATCGCGATCTTTCAGCACTCACAATGGGCCGATATAAATGAAAAACTTTATTTAACTTGTCGTTCTTTTTTTTATGTTTTAATAAACATTTACTTTCTTTGAAAATTAAGTCTAAAATAATAAATATTTTATTTATCCAATAGGCCCTATTAAAAAAAAAAAAAATTAAAACCACTTTCGGTATTATTCGGTTATTCGGCCAAGCGTTTTGATTTTTAATTCGGTATTCGGCTTCGGCCAAAAAAAAATGCCATTTGGTGCACCCTTAAACCACACAGAACCACACATACAGAACCCAGGGCCGTTGTATAGGGGAGAAAGGTGATGATAACTCTAGGGGCCCAGCGCCCAGTGGGGCCCATAAAAAACCCCAGTAGTCTAATCTTTGTATGACTGATTTATTCAGCGTAAGACCCTGACTAATACTCATAGTACACTGTAAAAACTCTACATCTTTCCAAGAATATTTGTCTTATTTCTTGTCCAAAAGTCTCATTTCTAGTCAAAACTAATCTCTTTCCACTTAAAATAAGACTCATCACCTAAAAATTAACTTGTTTTTACATCATTTTCACTTAAATTCACAATAAATAGAAAAATCTGCCAGTGAAAGTAAGTTTTTTGTGCTTGTAATAACGAAGAAAAACTTGCTCCACTATCAGATTTTTTCTACTTATTCCAAGTGAAAATCTGCTTGAAAGAAGTAAAAAGTGTCTAAAAACAAGCTACTTTTAATGTGATGTGTCTTATTTTAAGTAGAATGAGATTTGTTTTGACTAGAAATGACATTTTGACTAGAAATAAGACAAATATTCTTGCTAAGATACTTGAGTTTTTGCAGTGTAATGCTGCATTAGCATCAAAACAAAGAAGGCTAAATAAAAAACCATAATACATACGTAGTCTAAGAAAAAAAAAAGGAAAAGTTAGGGGGAGGGGCCCACTTTAGTATTCTTTAAGGGGGCCCAGAATTCATAGCAACGGCCCTGACAGAACCACACACAGAACCGTCTCTCTGTCCGTTGGTTGCCTAGGCGATGGTGTCTATCCATTGTGACCCTCTGTGTGTGTGTGTGTGTGTGGTTGCCTAGGCGATGGTGGTGGCGGCAGATCGGACGTCCCAGCAGCGGTCGGACCAGGACAGCGTGGACGAGGAGGTCTTCATGAAGTCCTACATCCCCCGGACGCTGACGGAGGTGAGCCACTACGAGAGGGACGTGGACCGGATGAGGACCGAGGAGGAGGGGGACGGGGGTCGCCATGACAACGTAAGACACGCACACACACACAGAGACACACACACACACACACACACACCAATTAACTCCTGATCAGTAACTGGCTGTATTCGAAACCGCATACTACACTGCTAGTAAGGAACTGATTTGGCCAAAATGCAGTATGCAAACTAGGGCTGGGATGATACGCTTTTCTCCCGATTCGATTCTTCTACGATTCGATTTAAATTGTGATTCTACGATATTGCCGATTCTCTCTATGATTTTTAGTCTTTAGCATTTTTAACATTTATCTGCACACAAACACTGTAGGAGCCTACAAATTAACATACTCCATTATAAAGTGAACTTAAACCCTTTTCAAAACCTGGACTCTCTGGATGTAAAAAAAAAAAAGGCTAACAAATGCACATTGCACAATATTTAAAAACATTAAAAAAAATCAAATTTTTTTTTTTTCTTCAAAAAACGAAATTGGATTTTTGAAAAAAAAAATCGATTTAAAAATCGTCAAAAAAGATATTGCGATATTTATGTGAATCGATTTTTTCTACGTAGTATGTAGTAGGCAGTACGGTAGTATGCGGTTTCGAAAACAGCCGGTGTGACCTGTTTATTGATTGTTCTTGTTATGATGATGATGATGATGATGGTGATGATGGTGGTGATGATGATGATGGTGGTGATGATGGTGGTGATGCCTCTGTCTCTCAGGTGCTGTACCAGACTCTGACGGGTCTGAAGAAGGATCTCTCTGGAGTTCAGACAGTGAGTCTCATTAACACTAACCCTGTTGATGGACACGTGTTCATTTGTTCTAACTGTCCCTTTAATGATCATGTTAACCCTCTAATCCACATGGAGAAGTGGAGCGGCTTTATGCTAATGTTTTTTTAAATTGAAAATAATGTGTAGTGGTTTTAATCAGTCCTGTAACGCAATGTGGCCGCGGTGCAGAGTGACAGGCGGGCTTGTTGTTAAAGGGATAAATTAACTTTTTTTTTTCGTGTCTTGCCTCACTCCTGAGTCCATGACCAGCAGATAGACACCATCCTTTCCACTGTGCGTGCAGTAACCATGGAGATAGAGCCGTATCGCCGTAATTAGCTTAGCTCAAACACTGGAAGTGTATGGGTAGTGTTAGCCTGCCTCCTACCTAAAGTCGCTAATTAGCTTAGCTCAAACACTGGAAGTGTATGGGTAGTGTTAGCCTGCCTCCTACCTAAAGTCGCTAATTAGCTTAGCTCAAACGCTGGAAGTGTATAGGTAGTGTTAGCCTGCCTCCTACCTAAAGTCGCTAATTAGCTTAGCTCAAACGCTGGAAGTGTATAGGTAGCGTTAGCCTGCCTCCTACCTAAAGTCGCTAATTAGCTTAGCTCAAACACTGAAAGTGTATGGGTGGTGTTAGCCTGCCTCCTACCTAAAGTCGCTAATTAGCTTAGCTCAAACACTGGAAGTGTATAGGTAGTGTTAGCCTGCCTCCTACCTAAAGTCGCTAATTAGCTTAGCTCAAACACTGGAAGTGTATAGGTAGTGTTAGCCTGCCTCCACCTAAAGTCACTAATTAGCTTAGCTCAAACGCTGGAAGTGTATGGGTGGTGTTAGCCTGCCTCCTACCTAAAGTCGCTAATTAGCTTAGCTCAAACACTGGAAGTGTATGGGTAGTGTTAGCCTGCCTCCTACCTAAAGTCACTAATTAGCTTAGCTCAAACACTGGAAGTGTATGGGTAGTGTTAGCCTGCCTCCTACCTAAAGTCACTAATTAGCTTAGCTCAAACACTGGAAGTGTATAGGTAGTGTTAGCCTGCCTCCACCTAAAGTCACTAATTAGCTTAGCTCAAACGCTGGAAGTGTATAGGTAGTGTATCTGAAATGTTCTTTTTGACAAGAGGCAAAACTGAATTACAGAGATCTACAACACATATCCAGTCTGGCTTTTAAATGTTAAAATGGCTTGCCATACACACCTGGAGGCGTTTGATAGATCTGAAGAGGGTGTAAATATTTTGGGTGTACGCCATCTTTGGCTTTTTGCCAGACGTGAAAGTTTAGTAGCACTTTTACACCCTGTTTGATAAATGAGGCCCCTTTTAGCAACGCTTATCTTAGCTTATCCTAGCTTAGCTTAGCTTAGCTTAGCTTAGCATGGGTTAGCCTGACTGTCTGTGTTTGTCCAGGTTCCTGCTCTGCTGGAGGACGAGCACGCCTCCTCAGGGGAGGAGGAGGGGGAGGAGGAGGAGGAAGAAGAGGATGAAGAGGAAGATGATGAAGATAAGCAGCAGCAGAGCGGGGAGACGCCGATGGACAGAAAGGTGTTGGACTGTCGTCGTGTCTGAGGCTGTATTCAAAATCGCATATTATACTGCTAATACGTACTGATTTGGCCAAAATGAAGTATGCAGTATGCAAACAAAATCTAAATCTGCAGTATGCAAAAAATTCCCGGATGTCGTACTGATTTGAGAAATATCTCCAGTATCTGACCAGTCTACATTGCGTACTGTATCCCACAATGCAATGCTCCCCTGACGTCTAACCGTAACCAAAGACGCTAGTGAAGTATCGGCCGTAACTATATAGTTTAATAAAATAAAACGTAGGTGGTTTGTGTCCGTAGGCTCCAGAGCCCCGAGGCAGCGCTGCTCTTCTGTCCAATACACACAGGAAGCTTCACTTTACATTCAGACTAACTAATGCTACTGATACAGCTGTTAGGTTTCATCAATGAGACCAACATTTATCTCCTAAAAATACTTTAACCAGCCGGTGGTAAACCTCTAAAAACCTGTGGGTAAGTTAATTAGCGATGGTTTTCTCCCCCGGGATGACTACGGAGGTTGGCCGGCCGAGCAGCTCTGCAGAGAAAACTTCTAAACAGCCGTCGTTTTGATAAACTGGCCGTAGATTTGGAATCTAAACAGTTACTTTCTCACATGAAAACATATTAAAACTTAATAAAGTTACATAATTACAGGCAGCGCTAGAGCAGGAAATAAAACAGCTTTTAGCCTGTTTTACAGCTACCGCTACCGGTTGCCGCGAAATGCATTCTGGGAAACTTGTATACTGCATACTGTGGTGTGAACGGTGTCCTACATTCAGTATGCAGTATACAGTATATACTAACGCAGTATGCAGTAGCCAGGGCCGTTGTACAGGGGAGAAAGGTGGTGATAACTCTAGGGGCCCAGCGCCCAGTGGGGCCCATAAAAAACCCCAGTAGTCTAATCTTTGTATGACTGATTTATTCTGCTTAAGACCCTGACTAATACTCATAGTACACTGTAAAAACTCTACATCTTTCCAAGAATATTTGTCTTATTTCTTGTCCAAATGTCTCATTTCTAGTCAAAACTAATCTCTTTCCACTTAAAATAAGACTCATCACCTAAAAATTAACTTGTTTTTAGATCATTTTCACTTAAATTCACAATAAATAGAAAAATCTGCCAGTGAAAGTAAGTTTTTTGTGTTTGTAATAAGGAAGAAAAACTTGCTCCACTATCAGATTTTTTCTACTTATTCCAAGTGAAAATCTGCTTGAAAGAAGTAAAAAGTGTCTAAAAACAAGCTACTTTTAATATGATGAGTCTTATTTTAAGTAGAATGAGATTTGTTTTGACTAGAAATGACATTTTGTCTAGAAATAAGACAAATATTCTTGCTAAGATACTTGAGTTTTTGCAGTGTAATGCTGCATTAGCATCAAAACAAAGAAGGCTAAATAAAAAACCATAATACATACGTAGTCTAAGAAAAAAAGGAAAAGTTAGGGGGAGGGGCCCACTTTAGTATTCTTTAAGGGGCCCAGAATTCATAGCAACGGCCCTGGCAGTAGGCAGTACGGTAGTATGCGGTTTCAAAAACAGCCTGAGCGTTTGTTTTGTCTCTGAGTGATGATGTAACAGTGAGTTTGTCTCTGAGTGATGATGTAACAGTGAATGTGTTTGCAGGAGAAGAAGAAGATGGTGAAAGAAGCTCAGAGAGAGAAGAGGAAAGACAAAGTCCCCAAACACGTCAAGAAGAGGAAGGAGAAAGTGTCCAAGATGAAGAAGGGCAAATGAAATGACCCCAGACTGAACAGCAGCAGCCAATCACAGCTCAGCTCTGTGACCAGCAGCTGCTCTGATTGGCTCCACACAACACAACACAACACACCACCGGACTGAGCTTCAGCTGATCGATATCAGACACAAACTGATCAGTGATCAATAAAGGTTTTATACTGACATCAGCTCTTCAACTTCAACTTTTATTAGTTTTGCAGTCGACAAGAACATAAAATAACACAAAGACACAGACGACAGCAAATCCACAACAGGAAGAGGAATGACAACAAAATCAACACTTACTAAAGGGATAGTTCAACATTTTGTCAAATTGGCCCATTGCCATAATCCCTCTATAGTCATAGCAGTAGGTTTGTTACCTTTAATTGTCGGTGCAAGCTACTTTTAGAACGGTGGAGCAGAGCCGTGAGCTGCTCAGAGCTACGCTACGGAGGCTCATTATGGGATTTCTTGGTTTTTCCCTCATCAAACTCATCAAATACACAATCCAACAACTCCACAACGCTCTGGTGGACAAGTTGTGAGCTGCACATTCACCACGCTATGAGATAATAACACAACGTTACCACACAGAGTTGTTTTAGAGGGAAATACAGAGACTGTTGATGAAAAACTGTCCCTGAAGGCAACGTGCATCAGTGGTTTTGCATGAATTTCCCTCTAAAACACTGACTTTTTGATTGTTTGAATTTTACCAGATTTTTCTAAAAAATAAATGGCTCTTCACCTTGCCACATGTGCCTTTCCTAACCTCTGCCAGGACGCAATGTTGCAAAATTACAACATTTTTTGTAAGATCGATAATAATGTAAGATAATCATGAAAATAAAAATGTTTAAAGCAGGACCTTCTAAGGAAATACCTGCTCATTTTCTAATCTATTCATAGTCAAAGCGGTGGGGGATGCTTGGAGATGGTAATGCTCTGGAGCAGGTGTGAATGTTCAGGGGTTTGAGGTGTGTTGTTGCTCAGGAGAGAGTCTGGTCCAGCTAGCCTTCCAACATAACCTCCCCTCCCCCGGTCCTCCTTCAAAGTTGAATAGGTGGCCCATTAGTGCAAACAAAAGATTGAGCAATGATGATGCTAATTCCCTGCACTGAATACCTGCAACTGCAAACATCTTCCAAAAGGCTTTTCATCACTCCCTTAGTTTTCCTCTTTAAATGTAGATTCACAGTAAGTAAATTGTGATAAAAAAAAAAAAAAACTGACAGTAGGTATTATTAGCTACAACAATTTATTTCCAGTTATAAAACGGAAAGGTGAAATCCGGCGATCTGATTGGCTGTTAACCGTGGTATAATGAGCATATACCACGGCTACTATTCTAACGCCTTATCACAGCGTAGGCTATCACTCCGCCTCAGGCACGTATGACTGGTATGAATGGAAGTTGTTGTCATGTATCCATGACAACGGACTGTTGCAGTCCGTAGCAAAAGACAGCTGATGTTTTTACGATGTTAAACGGACTAAAGTAGTGTAATTGACATGTTTAAGGTTAACTTTCACCTCCAGAGGGTTAACAATGGTAGAGGGGACTGAGCAGTGACAGAGGAAAAGACCAGATGCAGAGCTACGTGGAGCTAACGTCTGGAGACAAGGGACTATTTTTTTCACAGTGAGGCTATTTTATTGGATAATATGTATTTCTGGTTGAATAAAACTACATGAAATTGATGCGTATTCCTCTTTCATATTGTCATTATTGGTAACCGTTTTATAAAAGCAATTTATCACTCCAGGCCGTGGTATATGCTCATTATACCACTCTAAGGGGGAAGAACAACGCCCCTTAGAGTGGTATAATGAGCATAGACCACGGCCTGTCGTGATATATTGCTTAAATAAAACAGTGGCCAGCGCATCTCCAGTAGCTAGGTCTGTTATAATTTCACTTCTTAAATCAAACATGTACTCGTGGTTCTATGACTTATGTGACTTTCCACTCACTGTACTGTAGTGTATTCTGTGAGAGAAGCGCCATCTCCTGGTCATGTCATGTATTTCATTGAATGGGTGGAGTTCCAGTAAAAACTAGTCACACCCAGGAAAAGGAGGGGGTCACTCCAGCTGCTGGGACTTTGCTGCAGCTCTCATGGAGCTCTCATGGCAGCAGCATGGCAGCAGCATGGCAGCAGCATGGCAGGGGAATTCCATGGCTCCCACTGTAGCAACACAAAACACACACACAGAAATAGTAATGTTTCTTCAATCATTTCAGATTTGTCTAAACGGTGATAGGGCGTGAAAAATATGATATATAGCTAAACTCTCGTTCGTTACTATTGATCTCATTCAAATTACGTGCTGGTTTTCTACCAGGAAGTAGAATGTAAACAACAAGGCGATTCGGTCTATAGGTGGCCCATTAGTGCAAACAAAAGATTGAGCAATGATGATGCTAATTCCCTGGTTGAAGGCATGCACTGAATACCTGCAACTGCAAACATCTTCCAAAAGGCTTTCATCACTCCATTAGTTTTCCTCTTTAAATGTAGATTCACAGTAAATAAATTGTGATAAATAAATAAAAATTGACAGTAGGTATTATTAGCTACAACAATTTATTTCCAGATAAAACAGTGGCCAGCGCATCTCCAGTAGCTAAGTCTGTTATAATTTCACTTCTTAAATCAAACATGTACTCGTGGTTCTATGAATTATGTGAATTTCCACTCACCATAATGTACTGTATTCTGTGAGAGAAGCGCCATCTCCTGGTCATGTCCTGTATTTCATTGAATGGGTGGAGTTCCAGTAAAAACGAGTCACGCCCAGGAAAAGGAGGGGGTCACTCCAGCTGCTGGGACTTTGCTGCAGCTCTCCTGCAGCTCTCATGGCAGCAGCATGGCAGCAGCATGACAGCAGCATGGCAGCAGCATGGCAGGGGAATTTCTATGTGGCTCCCACTGTAACACTCCCAAAATAGCCAATTGTGGACAAGGCATCAATTTCATATTTAGTGCTTCTGCAAGATGTTTAAAAACAGATGGACAGACGAAGACCAAAACATGTGGGTCATGTTTGTTGCTGACATGCGACACCGGCTGTTGCATATGTCTGTGATATTGGACCCCCCCAAGACAAGATGTTTCAGACCAGGTTTGAGCTCTGTAGTTTAGTTTTAGTTTAGTTTATTTATTCATTTCATTCATTTATCGAGCATAAAACAATGACAATACTGTAACTCTTGAATGAAAGGGGGCAGAAAGAAGCCAACTTACATCGTCTACCCCTTGTTACGAAGAATTCATTCACAAATTAGATTGTAGGCCTACCTACATCCAAGCAAAGACACTTATGCACATGTAGTATGTGTAATACACCTTTACGTGTGGTTTTATTACATTTACACCAGGTCATATTTCTGAATCATGTTATTTTGAACAGTTTTTTTTTAAATATACGGTTTGATCTTGCTGCTTTGGTTTCCTTGTTCAGACTGTGACTCCTCTCTTGTTGGTTTGTTAAATATCTCTGTTCCCTTAAAATTATAATGAAATGTCATCAAATGTAGCTGAAGGAATATTGGATGTGTGTGTTCTCTATAATGCTTCCTACTAGTTATCCTTATGGCTCTTTGTTGTAAAATGAAAACTGAATGTGTAAATGATTTGCAGACATTTTATTTCATCATGTTTCAGTACAGTAGCTGAACAGAACAGAGCGTCTAGTCTAGACCCGGTGGCGGTCTGATATCTCTGCTATCTGGTTCAGTTTTTACTTTAACCACATCGGCCAATCACAGCGGAGTGTGTGTGTGTGTCACTGATAGAGTGTAGAGTAATCATCTGAATGATGTCGTTCTGGGTCAAATTGACCCAATTTGTTCCTTTCCTCCATCCTTCCTTCTTTCCACAATCCTTTTCCCCTTCCTTCCTTCCTCTTTTCATCCAATTGACCTGATCCATTCCCTCCCTCCATCTTTCTTTCCTTTATTTTTCCCTCCCTCCCTTCCTTCCTTCCCTTCATCCTTACTTCTTCTTCCTTCCTTTTTGACCCAATCTGTTCCCTCCCTCCATCTTTCTTTCCTCCCATCTTTTCTCCCATCTTTCCCTCTGTCCTTCCTCCCTTCCTTCCTTCCTTCTTTCCTTCCCGTCGTCCTTACTTCTTCTTCCTCCCTCTTTTCATCCAGTTGACCTGATCCATTCCCTCCCTCTATCTATCTTTCCTTCCTTTTTCCCTTCCTTCTTTGCTCCCCTCTTCTTACTTCCTTGAATGAATCTGTTCCCTCCCTCCATCTTTCTTTCTTTCTTTCTTTCTTTCTTTCTTTCTTTCTTTCTTTCTTTCTTTCTTTCTTCCTTCCTTCCTTCCTTCCTTCCTTCCTTCCCCTCGTCCTTATTTCTTCTTCCTTCCTCTTTTGATCCAATTGACCTCATCCATTCTCTCCCTCCATCTTTCTTTCCTTCCTTTTCCCTTCCTTCTTTCCTCCCTCCCTTCTTCTTCCTTCCTTGAATGAATCTGTTCCCTCCATCCATCTATCTTTCCTTGTGTGTGTGTGATAAAGGAGCTGTGATGGTGGCGACGATGATGATGTCACTGTACGTGTCATCACCACTGATAGTTGTATCACTCTGACCCTCTCTCTGATCGGCCAATCAGGACGCAGAAGAGCTGGACGACCTGTTAGTAGTTCTGTCTTATCGCCGACACACTGATGTTCTGTTCCTCAAGGACAGACGACACACACACACACACACACACACACACACACACTTACATACACTAACATACACTAACATACACACACTAATGTCCACTCACACACACACAATTATCCGTGTCCAACCGCATTAAGCAGTTTGAGAACAGGACGTCTGTTCTCCATCAGCTGACCGACACGTGCTGCCACTTCCTGTTGTCCTCTGAACCTGACACACACACACACACACACACACACACACACACACACACACACACACACACACACACACACACACACACACACACACACACACACACACACACTACTAACACACTAACACACACACACTCTGCCCTACAACAGAAGAAAGGGGTAAAACTCCTCAGAGTGCAGTTCTGAGAAAAATGAGTTTAAAGTATTTTTGTTGTCCAGTCGACTGTATTGAACTTAGGATTCTGAAAATTGGTCAAATCCTTGTTTTTGCAAGTTATTAGTCTAGCTGTGTAAACATATTTAACTCAAACTTCACATTTTACCCTTATTTCAGAGTTACCTCTGTCTGTCTGTGCATTGAGGCAAAATATAAGCTGGACATACAACACAAGAAAGAGGAAACTAACTCCTATTGGTTCATAATGGCAGCAGCCTGTTGTACAGTAGGGCCTGTTGATCATCTACACACAGATAGAAAAGGGTGACTCTAGTGACTGTTCTCTTGTTATTTCCCCACTGCTTTGGGGAGTTAGTGTGAAAACCACCCACAAATATATCCCAAATCAGATAATGTTGAGTCAAGATAGTTATCCACATAATGTAGCAGAACCTTTACTGTCCCAAAGATGACAAAATCTCATCTTTGACAAAAAATGAGTTACCCCCTTTCTTGCGTTGTAGGGCAGCGTATAGCTCCTGTTTGAACCGAGGAGTGAATGGAAGAAGCAGGATGATGAGGATGCACACACACACACACACACACACACACACACACACACACACACACACACACACACACACACACACACACACACACACACACACACACACACACACACACACACACACACACAGAGGAGTGATTGGAGAAGCAGCAGGATGAGGATGAGGAGGATGAAGATGTCTGTGCCTGACACAGGGGGCGGGGCCTAGAGACCGGTGCTGCTCTGCCATTGGCTGGCTGTGCAGCAGGAGGCGGGAGCTGCTCTCTGATTGGCTGTTTGCTGCATAAAAACAGAAAAACTTCAGAAGAACTGAAACTTTTTCATTTGCAGGAACTGGCAGCAGCTGAGGTACAGACTGTTTCTATTTCTACTGTTGGTCTCTACTGTCTCTACTGGTTCAGCAGCAGCTGAGGTACAGACTGTCTCTATTTCTACTGTTTCTATTTCTACTGTCTCTACTGGTTGTTTCTACTGTCTCTACTGTCTCTATTTCTACTGTTTGTTTCTACTGTTTGTTTCTACTGTTTCTATTTCTACTGTTTCTACTGTTTCTACTGTTTGTTTCTACTGTTTCTATTTCTACTGTTTCTACTGTTTGTTTCTACCGTTTGTCTCTACTGTTTGTTTCTACTGTTTCTATTTCTACTGTTAACAGTCTCTACTGGTTCAGCAGCAGCTGAGGTACAGACTGTCTCTATTTCTACTTCTACTGTTTCTACTGTCTCTACTGGTTGTTTCTACTGTCTCTACTGTCTCTATTTCTACTGTTTGTTTCTACTGTTTGTTTCTACTGTTTCTATTTCTACTGTTTCTACTGTTTCTACTGTTTGTTTCTACTGTTTCTATTTCTACTGTTTCTACTGTTTGTTTCTACCGTTTGTCTCTACTGTTTGTTTCTACTGTTTGTTTCTACTGTTTCTACTGTTTGTTTCTACTGTTTCTATTTCTACTGTTTCTACTGTTTGTTTCTACCGTTTGTCTCTACTGTTTGTTTCTACTGTTTCTACTGTTTGTCTCTACTGTTTGTTTCTACTGTTTGTCTCTACTGTTTCTACTGTTTCTACTGTTTGTCTCTACTATTTCTACTGTTTGTTTCTACTGTTTCTACTGTTTGTTTCTACTGTTTCTATTTCTACTGTTTCTACTGTTTGTTTCTACCGTTTGTCTCTACTGTTTGTTTCTACTGTTTCTACTGTTTGTCTCTACTGTTTGTTTCTACTGTTTGTCTCTACTGTTTCTACTGTTTCTACTGTTTGTCTCTACTATTTCTACTGTTTGTTTCTACTGTTTCTACTGTTTGTTTCTACTGTTTCTATTTCTACTGTCTCTACTGTTTGTTTCTACCGTTTGTCTCTACTGTTTGTTTCTACTGTTTCTACTGTTTGTCTCTACTGTTTGTTTCTACTGTTTGTCTCTACTGTTTCTACTGTTTCTACTGTTTGTCTCTACTATTTCTACTGTTTGTTTCTACTGTTTCTACTGTTTGTTTCTACTGTTTCTATTTCTACTGTTTCTACTGTTTGTTTCTACCGTTTGTCTCTACTGTTTGTTTCTACTATTTCTACTGTTTGTCTCTACTGTTTCTACTGTTTGTCTCTACTATTTATACTGTTTGTTTCTACTGGTTCTACTGTTTCTACTGTTTGTTTCTACTACTTATACTGTTTGTTTCTACTGGTTCTACTGGTTCTACTGTTTCTACTGTTTCTATTGGTTCTACTGTCTCTACTGTCTCTACTGTTTCTACTGTTTGTTTCTACTGTTTGTCTCTACTGTTTCTACTGTTTGTCTCTACTATTTCTACTGGTTGTTTCTACTGTCTCTACTGTTTCTACTGTTTCTACTGTTTGTTTCTACTGTTTGTTTCTACTGTTTGTCTCTACTGTTTCTACTGTTTGTCTCTACTGTTTCTACTGTTTGTCTCTACTGTTTCTACTGTTTGTCTCTACTATTTCTACTGGTTGTTTCTACTGTCTCTACTGTTTCTACTGTTTCTACTGTTTGTTTCTACTGTTTGTTTCTACTGTTTGTCTCTACTGTTTCTACTGTTTGTCTCTACTGTTTCTACTGTTTGTCTCTACTATTTATACTGTTTGTTTCTACTGGTTCTACTGTTTCTACTGTTTGTTTCTACTGTTTCTACTGTTTGTCTCTACTATTTCTACTGGTTGTTTCTACTGTTTCTACTGTCTCTACTGTTTCTACTGTTTCTACTGTTTGTTTCTACTGTTTGTTTCTACTGTTTGTCTCTACTGTTTGTTTCTACTGTTTCTACTGTTTCTACTGTTTGTCTCTACTATTTCTACTGTTTGTCTCTACTGTTTCTACTGTTTCTACTGTTTGTCTCTACTATTTCTACTGTTTGTTTCTACTGGTTCTACTGTTTCTACTGTTTGTTTCTACAGTTTGTTTCTATTGTTTCTACTGTTTGTTTCTACTGTTTCTATTGGTTTTATTGTCTCTACTGTTTCTTTCGTTTCTATTGATTGTACTGTCTCTATTGTTTGTTTCTATTGATATGACTGTCTCTGTTTCTACTGTTTCTGTTATTTCTACTATTTCTATTATTTCTACTGCTACTGTTTGCATTGTTTCTATTATTTGTATTGCCTCTACTGTTTCTACTGTTTATATTGTTTCTACTGTTTCCATTGTTTCTACTGTTTCTATTGTTTCTACTGTTTCCATTGTTTCTAATCTCTCTGCTGTTTCTACACCTTCACCTTTTCTATTTTTTTCTACTCTTCCTCTACTCCTTCATTTCTTTCTTCTCTTCTCTTCTCTTCTCTCACGACGTTCTACTCTTCCTCTCCTGGTCAGGTCCTTCTTCTCCTCCTTCTCCTCCTCCTCCTCCCTCAGCGTTTCTCTCCAACATGGCCGACTGGACCGACTGTCTACACTTCGGCGTCTCCATCGCCAAACAGGCCAGTGAGGTAAGAGACGCAGCGGCCAATCAGCTGCAGCCGCTGATGATGTCACTCAGGTTTGGAGCCGGGTCACCAACAGTTCAGCTGATAAAGAAAGAATAGCGTGAACACACACACACACACACACACACACACACACACACACACACTGTGCTGTGTGTCCTCATATGGCAAGCCATTTTAACATTTTCAGTTTTGCCTCTTGTCAAAAAGAACATTTCAGATCGACAACTATACGTTCTTCCTAGGACAAATGACGTCACTGTAACCATTCATGTGTATGGGGTTTGTCATTACAGATATCTATGATTCAGTTGCAGATATCCGCTATGTGAATTACAGATATCTGTAACTGAATTATGACTAGTACTAATTCCAGTTTGAGATATCTACAATTTGATTCGGACTAGTCATAATTCCAGTTCTAGATATCTTTAATTCACCTCAATTAAAGATATCTACATGTCCCTTTTCAGATATCTGTAATTAAGTTTTGACTAGGCGAAATGAAGTTGTAGATATCTCAAACTGGAATTAGTACTAGTGGTAATTCAGTTACAGATATCTGTAATTCACATAGTGGATATCTGCAACTGAACTGTAGATATCTGTAATGACAAACCCCATACACATGAATGGTTACAGTGAAGGAAGAACGTAGTTGTGGATCTGAAATGTTCTTTTTGACAAGAGGTAAAACTGAATTACAGATATCTTGAATGAAAAATCCAACTATTCAAAATGTAGTTAGGACCAGTCAGAAAGACGTTGTTGATATCTACAATGTTAATTCTGGAGAGTCAAACTTAGCTTTTAAATGTTAAATCCGCTTGTCATATCCTCAGGTCGTCATGACGGCGTTCCAGCAGCAGAAAGAGGTTCACCTGAAGAGTTCTCCGGCCGACCTCGTCACGGAGACGGATCAACGGGTCGAGAAGATTCTGATCGAGGCCATAAGGAAAAAATACCCCCAGCACAGGTTCTGTTGCTTCTGTTCTGTTGTAGTCCAGGCAATCTGGCTCATTTTGGACCCAGAAATAGAACTAATTGTAACAGAATGTTAGAACACCATACATCATTTCTATGAGGTGTCCAGAACAACATACTAAAAGTCCTAAGAAATCCTAGTTGGGGAAATATGTTTAATTCCCATCAATCCAACATTGATTTACTGTATAAAGTCTACAATACACCCCAATGGGGCTATTTTGTACCATAAGTCAATTAGTGTTGAGCTCATTTGCATATTGAAAATTAATTTTCCAAGAAACTTGAATACAGAAAATGTTACTTTTCATGTATACTTTCATTGTGTAAAGTTTCATTGTGGTAGGAGTAAAGGAAAAAAAAAAAAAAAAGCCTATTCGGGTGTATTTTGGGCATATTCCATTAGTGTATTGCTCATTTGCATATTCAAATTAATTAAAAAAAAAAACTTGTAATACAAAAAATGTTACTTTTCATGGATACTTTCATTGTGTAAAGTTTCATTGTGATAGGAGTAAAGGAAAAAAACAGCCCCATTGAGGTGTATTGTATTGGCATCATAGACTTTATAGTCCAGGCAAAATAGCGTTTTCCGACAGACTAATTGTAACAGAATGTTTTTCACCATACATCATTTCTATGAGGTGTCCAGAACAACATACTAAAAGTCCTAAGAAATCCTAGTTGGAGAAATATGTTTAATTCTCATCGATCCAAGATTGACTGTAAAGTCATATGGTCCCAATAAGGCCAGACAGCCATACATCCCAATGGGGCTATTTTTTTCCTTTAATTCTACCACAATGAAACATTACGCAATGAAAGTATAGATGAAATGTAACATATTTTGTATTACAAGTTTCTTGGAAAATGAATTTGAATATGCAAATGAGCTCAACGCTAATTGAGTTATGGCATATTTCTTCAACTAAGGATTTCTTAGGACTTTTAGTATGTTGTTCTGGACACCTCATAGAAATGATGTATGGTGAAAAACATTCTGTTACAATTAGTCTGTCGGAAAACGCTATTGGTTCTGTTGGTTCTGTTCAGTAACTGTTGGTTCTGTTGTGACCCTCAGGTTCATCGGCGAGGAGTCGGTGGCGGCCGGCGAGCGCGTGGAGCTGACCGATGCTCCCACCTGGATCATCGACCCGATCGACGGGACGGTCAACTTTGTCCACAGGTGAGAGAAGAGGCTCCGCCCACCCTGTGATGTCATCACGTTAGCTACATGGTAGTTACTAGGGTTGCAAAGGGTCAGAAAATTTCCAGTAAATTTCCGGTAAATTTCCAGAAACTTTCCATGGGAAGTTAAGCTGGGGAATATTGGAAATATTCCAAATTGGAAACTTTCCATGGGAATTATGGGAATTTATAGGAATTATTGGAAATTTATGGGAATTAACTGGAAATTGGGGGTAATTTAAATAAGTCATAAACAGACGTCCATGCAAAATAATACAATTAAAAAAACACGACATTTCAACAGATTTATTTGTGAGTAGAACGTTATCAAGTTTTAATTCTTGTATGAACAATCAATTCTTTTACTGAACAACAAAAACATGAATGTTGACTAAAATATTACTATATATATATATAGTAATATTTATATATACACACATATATACGTACATATTACTACGATGGTGTCTGATCATCTGCGAACCTCCGACTTTCATTCTTGATCAATGAAAACATTTTTGCCAAGTGTTTTCGCTTTTGTCCGTTCACCGTGCGCGCGGAGGCTCATGGGAAATGTGGTGAAAACACTTTGCTTTCCATAGATATTCAAGTGTACTTGCATTACATCTGGTTGATTTAGTTGCTACAATATATTTTTCACAACTACATTTAAGTTCCCTGTTAAGAAGGACCAACCTTCAATTTGGTAAATTTCTGATTTATTCCCTTTTATTCCCTTTTATTCCCGTTAATTCCCATGGAAAGTTTCCAACTTTGAAAATTCCCGGAATTTTACAACCCTAGTAGTTACAGTGTAACGGTGACGTCATCGTGTGTAACGGTGACGTCGTCATGGTAACGGTGATGTCATGTCATGTGTCTGGCAGGTTTCCCTTCGTGGCCATCTCCATCGCCTTCGCAGTCAACAAGCAGGTAAACTCACCTGTCACAGTGATGTCAGAGTGATGTCACAGTGATGTCACAGTGATGTCAGAGTGATGTCAGAGTGATGTCAGAGGGCGCCAACAGGAAGTGACTGACACCTTGTCCTTGTCCTTGTTGTTGTTGTCAGACGGAGTTCGGCATCGTGTACAGCCTCGTGGAGGACAAACTCTTCAGCGCTCAGAGAGGAAGAGGAGCGTTTCTGAACGGAGAGCGGCTGCACGCCTCAGGACAGGAAGGTGACATCACCACGACATCACACATGATGTCATCATGACATCACAGCACAGTCTGTTGAACAAACACTGAGACTTTACGTAATAGTGTTAAAGGGACAGTTCAACATTTAGTCAAATTGGCCCATCACCATAATCCCTATAGTCATAGCAGTAGGTTCGTTACCTTTAATTGTCGGTGCAAGCTATTTTTAGAACGGCGGAGCAGAGCCGTGAGCTGCTCATTCACCACGCTATGAGATAATAACACAACGTTACCACACAGAGTTGTTTTAGAGGGAAATACAGAGACTGTTGATGAAAAACTGTCCCTGAAGGCAACGTGCATCAGTGGTTTTACATGAATTTCCCTCTAAAACAACTCTGTGTGGTAACGTTGTGTTATTATCTCATAGCGTGGTGAATGTGCAGCTCACAACTTGTCCACCAGAGCGTTGTGGAGTTGTTGGATTGTGTATTTGATGAGTTTGTTGAGGGAAACCAAGAAATCCCATAATGAGCCTCCGTAGCGTAGCTCTGAGCAGCTCACGGCTCTGCTCCGCCGTTCTAAAAACAGCTTGCACCGACAACTAAAGGTAACAAACCTACTGCTATGACTATAGGGATTATGGCAATGGGCCAATTTGACTAAATGTTTAACTATCCCTTTAAAGTGGTATTATTACAGTGGTAGTGTTAAGGTGGTATTGTCCTGTGAGTGTTAAGGTGGTATTGGGTGTTCATTCTCCTGACTGCTCTGTGTCGTCCAATCAGACATCAGCAGGTGTGTGGTGGTGACGGAGATCGGGGCGGAGCGCGACGACCTCTCTCTGTCGACCATGACCTCCAACATCTTCAGACTGCTGAAGCTCCCGGTGCACGGGTAAGAACAGACTTTCTTTGGTACTTATTACTCTACTTGAATACATTTCCAAGACAAATATTAGTACTTTTACTGGAGTTAATTAGTAGTACGGCTGAAAAGTACTGGTTACTTTCAGGTCTTTTTCTAAAATCCTATTGGACACAAGCTGTGTTTGTCAGAGAAGGAAACCCTAACCCCTAAAAGCAGCACATCAGTGCAGCTGATTTAAAGTACATTTCAAAGCAAGTACTTTTTAGGGGTGGGAGAAAAAAATCGATTCACATAAATATCGCAATATCTTTTTTGACGATTTTTAAATCGATTTTTTTTTCAAAAATTATTTTAGAATTTTTTTTATTTTATTATTATTATTATTATTATTATTATTATTATTATTATTATTATTATTATTATTATTATTATTTTTAATATTGTGCAATGTGCATTTATTAGCCTTTTTACATCCAGAGAGTCCAGGTTTTGAAAAGGGTTTAAGTTCACTTTATAATGGAGTATGTTAATTTATAGACTCCTACAGTATTTGTGTGCAGATAAATGTTAAAAATGCTAAAGACTAAAAATCATAGAGAGAATCGGCAATATCGTAGAATCACAATTTAAATCGAATCGTGTGTGTGTGTGTGTGTGTGTGTGTGTGTGTGTGTGTGTGTGTGTGTCAGGGTGCGGGCGCTGGGCACGGCGGCGGTCGACATGTGCCAGGTGGCCACCGGCGGCGCCGACGCCTACTACCACATCGGGATGCACTGCTGGGACATCGCCGCGTCCGCCATCATCGTCACGGAGGCTGGCGGCGTCGTCATGGATACGGACGGTCTGTATCTGACGTGTGATGATGTCACTGTGACTGACCCGTGTGTATCGTACTGTAATTAGAGCGCTGTAAAAGAGTATAACGACAGCATTGGTCCAATGGCAGCGCCTCCTGGTGGAGGAATATGGGTTTTGCTAAAGAACTGACATCTCTGCATTGTTGGTGAATGAGCAGTGTGGTGTTTTCAATAATTTAAGGACATTTATAGATCACCCACGTTAATAGCATCATTGAGGATCCTTTACAGTCAGGGCCGTTGTCTAGGGGAGAAAGGTGATGATAACTCTAGGGGCCCAGCGCCCAGTGGGGCCCATAAAAAACCCCAGTAGTCTAATCTTTGTATGACTGATTTATTCTGCGTAAGACCCTGACTAATACTCATAGTACACTGTAAAAACTCTACATCTTTCCAAGAATATTTGTCTTATTTCTTGTCCAAATGTCTCATTTCTAGTCAAAACTAATCTCTTTCCACTTAAAATAAGACTCATCACCTAAAAATTAACTTGTTTTTAGATCATTTTCACTTAAATTCACAATAAATAGAAAAATCTGCCCGTGAAAGTAAGTTTTTTGTGTTTGTAATAAGGAAGAAAAACTTGCTCCACTATCAGATTTTTTCTACTTATTCCAAGTGAAAATCTGCTTGAAAGAAGTAAAAAGTGTCTAAAAACAAGCTGCTTTTAATGTGATGAGTCTTATTTTAAGTAGAATGAGATTTGTTTTGACTAGAAATAAGACAAATATTCTTGCTAAGATACTTGAGTTTTTGCAGTGTAATGCTGCATTAGCATCAAAACAAAGAAGGCTAAATAAAAAACCATAATACATACATAGTCTAAGAAAAAAAAAGGAGAAGTTAGGGGGAGGGGCCCGCTTTAGTATTCTTTAAGGGGGCCCAGAATTCATAGCAACGGCCCTGTCTAGTCGTAGCGCTCTCTGATTGGTCGCTGTGTGTGTGTGTGTGTGTGTGTGTGTGTGTGTGTGTGTGTGTGTGTGTGTGTGTGTGTGTGTGTGTGTGTGTGTGTGTGTGTGTGTGTGTGTTCAGGCTCGGAGTTCGACATGATGTCCCGGAGAGTGATCGCCGCCAGCTCGCTCGCCGTGGCGCGGAGCATCGCACAGACGGTGGAGGCGTTTCCCTGTCGCCGTGACGACGAGGACCCCAGCATCTGTGGGGTCGTGAACGGCGTCTAGGTCATGGATGTATTATGGTCTAGGTCGGCTGACAGGAAGCGTGATACGACGAGATTTTTTTTTTTTTTTTTCAATCTCAATTTTTATTCCATGATATGAGATGTAAAGACAATAAAACATGACAACTGTGACATCATCAAGTCTCTTTTTCTTCTGTTGGTCGCCATGGAAACAACTGAAATAAACAAAGCTGCATGAAATCGTTTTTAAAGGGGTAGTAAATATTTATATATTTTTTGGACCCGTCAAAATGTATTAAAGTTTATTATTTAGGCCTACTATAAAGAAAATGAATACTTTTATTCTGCACCCTCTAGATATTCTGTGGATGCATTATTGTTGAAAAATGAATCCTTTTGATTAAAAAGTTGTAGCTATAACCTTTAAAATGTTTGAACACGTGTCACCAGTATATTAAAGCAGAAGTGAGTGATATATTTGTGTTAATATAAGTCTTAAATAGTTGTATCTTCCGACAGCAATCACTTACATAGAGTGTTTGGACTGAAACACGGGTCTGTCAGTCACTCTGCTCTGCTCTGAGCCCAGGAGAAAACATTTATCGTATCCTACAGTTTTTATCCAATGAGGAGAGAGAACGGCATGCAGGGCTGTGTGTGCAGCCAAGGAACGCCGTGAATGTGGTGACGTAGGGACGAGGACTGTTATGGTGCGTTCAAGGAAACTCGTATTTTTCCGACCGTGAAGTGGTACCAGTTCGATCTGGTACGATTTCACGGGTCGGAAGTTATGAGTGGCCGTTATAGTGACTTTCACCGGTAAAACAGGTCGGAAAAACACGAGTGGGTTGCCTGGAACGCTACAAAGTCGTAAGTTGTGACTTGAAGCTGTAATTTATGATTTCAAAAGCCTGCCTGGAACGCAGCATTAGCGAAAACGACCGGATCACTCACTTCTGCTTTAATAATATAATTAATAATAACTATAATATATTATTATCAGTGTCATTCATTCACTTCGTTTTTGTAATTCACATTTTAGCTACTTGTCATGTCTATCTATCTATCTATCTATCTATCTATCTATCTATCTATCTATCTATCTATCTATCTATCTATCTATCTATCTATCTATCTATCTATCTATCTATCTATCTATCTATCTATCTATCTATCTATCTATCTATCTACTGTATGTGTATGTACGGGGTCTCCCAGCAGGGGCCGCTGTGCTGCAGCGCTGCATTCAGAGAGGAAGACTTTATATGACGGCTCCTATAAACAATATTTTTCTGGGAAATGTTGATGTCACAACTAACAAATGCACAAATAAATACATTAGAAATCTTTTGGTAAATGTAACTATTCCTTCTGCTAATATATTTTGGAAATCTCTCTATAGGGATGTGGAATGCATGTGGAAAAATGTGGTTGATAAGTAATACATTTTTCATAAATAATAAAATCAAGGAGGTATCCTTTAAAATTTTGCATAAAATTTACCCGGCAAAAAAAACCATTAGAACGATTCAAACTGGATATTGTCTACTCCTGTGATTTCTGTGGTTTGTATGATGAATCCATTGTACATTTATTTTTTCATTGTTTATATTCTCAAATCTTTTGGTTGAATGTACAAAACTTTCTTGAAAGAAAAACTGGTCACTCAATACATCTACATGAACAGGACATTTTTC
This sequence comes from Trachurus trachurus, assembly GCF_905171665.1. Classification (NCBI taxonomy): domain Eukaryota; kingdom Metazoa; phylum Chordata; class Actinopteri; order Carangiformes; family Carangidae; genus Trachurus; species Trachurus trachurus. The sequence goes on from NC_139900.1 coordinate 2,042,610, forward strand.
TTTATTTTGATGATAACCAAATGGATAATAATGATTTAATTTTTTTTGTACAACTTGTTTTATTTTTAGGAAAATTTCACATAGGCTACACAAAAGAAAATGGACTGACGGAAAAAAACAAACTTTGCACTTTTTTTGAAAGAGCTTTTTCAGTATGGCACCGACACCAAAGGACTTGAAATACCAAAAGCGTTAAAAACCAATTTTATTTTGGATAAGTATTTATTTATTTAATATGATCTTCTTTACTTCAATGTTTTTTTTTATATATACATATATATATATACATATATATATATAGATTTTTTAAATATATATATACATGGTAAGCATAAACTCTTTGTATATTTATATATTTTTTAATTTTCCCGTGGCACAACAGTATTGTTCTGTACATATGTGTTAATAAAGTTTTTAAAAAAAATTCAGAGAGGACGAGGAAGAGGGAGAAGAAACCCGGAAGTGCAGGAAGCCGCTGATCCGCAGCAGCTTCAGACAGAGACAGGTGAGTCAGTCCACCAGGTGAGACACAGACAGATAAACCATAGATATACTATATCTGACAGCTAACAGCTAACAGGAGCTAACCGTATATATATCTATGACAGCTAACGGCTAACAGCTAGTGCCTCTGACTGACCCCAGATCAGCTGTTTGACAGCTGAAGAGTTCATCGCTAAAGCCATGCTAAAAGCAGATTAATGACATTTTGAAAAAGACGAGCTGATGCTTTTGACTTCTTCTTTGCATAGTGTTGTTGTCAATAAAGCTTTATGTTTTTGAGCTATGTCTGTTTTGTTACGAGTTTATTATTTTTTATTATTATTATTTATTATTGCTTTTGCAAATGAACTCTTCAACTGTTTCCTGTTGAGTCAAACACCGCGCTGCATCACTCTGTATGTGTTAAAGGGTTAACTATAGACTGTAACAGGTGTTAACACGGCTCTTCATCAATAAGTTAATCAATACTGAGTTTTGATTAGTGAAGCGAGAGATGGTGACCGCTAGTTGACAGCAGTAGTAGTAGTAGTAGCCTAGTAGCAGCAGCAGTTGCTGTTGGAATGGTTCTTCAGAAGAGAAGTCTTTACTAGAGCTACTTTCATAAAAAGTGCCTGGTCAAAAAGAAAAAGTGAATTATTGATGTGAATTCCATGTGGTTTCTGTTTCTGTTTGGTTTTGTCTGAGCTCTGATGATTTAGTTTGGTGTCTAAATATGATGATAATGTGTCTTGTATAGACCCTTATAGGCTGCATGGGGGCGACTTAACTGGTGCACGACACGTAAATAAATATAAATTCAATTCAGCAGTAGTAGTAGTACTAATAGTAGTAGTAGTAGTAACAGTAGTAAACTAAACTAAACAGTTTTCTTGTCTGTAACAACATCTCTGTCACGTCTGTCCATCCTGGGTGATGATCCCTCCTCTGTTGCTCACCCTGAGCTTTCTCCTGGTTTTCCCTGTTAAAGGGTTTCCATGGAGTTTTTCCTCAGTGGATGTGAGGGTCTAAGGACAGAGGATGTTGTTATGATGGGATGTAAAGCCCTTTGAGACAAACTGGTGGTAAAAACGGGCTATAAATAAAATTGCCTTGTCTTGTAGTAGTAACAGTAGTAGTAGTAGCAGCGCCCATAGCGGCTGAAGGCGGTCAGTCACCAGGGCATGTAGAGGGTTAAAACAATACACACAAACCACTGGATAACAAGTTATATATTACTGTAATGTATGTGTTTCTATAACAACAGCCGGAGTCTCTCTCTCTGCTCTGTGTGTGTGTGTGTGTGTGTGTTCAATTCAAACAACTTTATTTATCCCAAATAAGGCAATTCATCGTGTGTGTGTGTGTGTGTGTGTCTAATCCCTCTCCATCTCCTCTCTTGGCAGCAGCTGCTCCTCCAACATGGCCGCCTCCTGGCAGAGCGCCATGGACTACGCTGTCGCCATCGCACGGAAAGCTGGAGAGGTCAGTCACAGTGTGTGTCTGTGTGTGTGTGTGTGACAGTTTCCTCCGTTGGTTCAGCTCGTTTCTCTAAACTCTGAGATGAGTTGGTGAAGCAGTGAAACAGTTCAGCTCTTCTCTCATGAGTCCCAACTAAACTCCTTCCTCATATAATAGTCTGTTTACCCAGAATGCATCGTGTTTCTGCAGGTCAACATGTTGAGACGTCCTCATGTCGTCCTCCCAGTCCTTCATTCACTACAGTTACTGGACCAGTTTCATTGTCTATAACAGAATACACCTGAACTAAAACTTAAAGGGATAGTATCATGTTTTTAAAGTGTGGTTGTATGATCTCCAAATAGCCCCTAAGTACTTTAATTGCAGTAGAAGACTCTCTGCACTCCTCCCGTTAGCAACGCCAGCCCATAATAGCCCTGCCCAGAGATTTACAACATACAGTGTTGTGAACAGACCCAAAGAAACGGCCTATTTTCACGGCCTAAAAGAGGTTTTACCTGAAAATAAATACACAGTTCCATTGTTCACTATAATATAATTTTTTATTTATTTATTTATTTATTTTATTTGGACCGAACCAACTCACGTATCCCTCCGCCCAGGGTTAGCGCCCGCCGATCAGCAGTTGGTTAGGTCCAAATAAAAACTGTGTTTTTCCTGCACTTTGAAGGGCTGGAAAAAATTATATTATAGCGAACAATGGAACTGTGTATTTTCCTCTTTTAGGCCGTGAAAATAGACCGTTTCTTTGGGTCTGTTCACAACAATCAGTGATCAGTATTGATCAGTATTGCTAAGTGTATTGATCAGTATTGATCAGTATTGATAAGTGTATTGATCAGTGTATTGATCTGTGTCCAGGTGGTGCGTGCTGCTCTCCGTGACGACAGGAAGATCATGACCAAGAGTTGTTCTGTGGACTTGGTGACTCAGACCGACCAGCAGGTGGAGCAGCTCATCATCCAATCAGTGAAGGAGAAGTTCCCCACACACAGGTAGGAGGCTCCGCCCCCCCTCGTCATGTCGTCATGTCGTCATGTCGTCATGTCGTCATGGAGACGTGAACAGTGTAAAACCCTGAGTTGCTGTTGGTCAGGTTCATCGGGGAGGAGTCGGTGGCGGCCGGCGAGGCCTGTGAGCTCACGGACGAACCCACATGGATCATCGACCCCATCGACGGGACCACCAACTTCGTCCACACGTAGGTGACCTCATCGTAGCGCTATGACATCACCACCATGTAGTCAACTGTTCTTACTGCAGACGGTCAGAGTCTCAGCTCGACGCCTGTCATTGAACCAATGGTCGCTAACGGTCGCCAACGCCGCCTTTTTTAAATTTTTTTAAAGTATATTTTTGGGCTTTTTTGCCTTTATTTGATAGCCACAGTGAGATAGACAGGAAAGGGGGAGGCAGAGAGAGGGGGAAGGACATGCAGGAAAGGTCCGCCCGACGCGGGATTCGAACCGGGGGACGCCTGCGTTGAGGACTGTAGCCTCAACCAACGCCGTCTTTTGTTCAGGACGTTGTTTTGTTTATTTACTGAACACCTCCTGTACCTTCTGTTTCTCTCTTCATATTATTACATATTATGGTCTGCTCCGTAGCCACGACAACGATCACTAGGTGCGTTTACATGCAGTGTTTTCCTCAACCTCAATCAAACAATCGTATTAAATGAATCTTATTGGACCTGTTTACATGAACACTAAATAAAGCAAGTAGTAAAGATGGTAACGTATATATAGCCTACATAAACGCACACACAAGCTGGAAAGTTGGCTCATCTGACAGCTGCCTGTCAATAATGACATAAATCTTGTGAGATGAGTGAGAAAAAGACTAAAATGAATCTATTGGTTTGAGTAGATTAGTTGTGATTAACATCACTGTCAATCTGCTTTCAAAGACTAAAAAAAGACTATTGACTAAAACTAGACTAAAATGCCAAGACTTTTCGTCGACTAAAATGTGACTAAACAAAAAAGAATACAAGCTGACTAAATATGACTAAAACTTACGAGGACATTTGACACAAGACTAAAACTAAATGAACACAGCTCGTGACCTTGAAGCTCTGTGGTAACAACATGAATGTTTTTAACAGATTCCCTTTTGTTGCCGTTTCCATCGGATTCTTTGTCAACAAGCAGGTCAGAGTTCATCTTGTCCCCCCGTTGCCCTGTTGCCCCGTTGCCCCTGTTGCCCCGTTGCCCCGTTGCCCCGCTGCCCTCTGACCTGCTGTGTGACCTGGTGTGTGTGCTCTGCAGAGTGAGTTTGGTGTGGTCTACAGCTGTCTGGAGGACAAGATGTACACGGCGCGGCGCGGCCAGGGGGCGTTCTGTAACGGCCAGCTGCTGAGGGTCTCTGAGCAGGAAGGTCAGTGATTGGTCAGGAAGCAGGAAGTGGTGACGGCTGACTGACTGCCCCACAAACACCCCACAGTACAACCTCTGTCCCGTGTGTCCGGCAGACATCGAGCAGGCGATCATCGCCACAGAGTTCGGATCCAGCAGAGAGCCCGAAGTCGTGGACAAGATCTTCTCCAGCCTGAGGAGCGTCCTCTGTCTGCCCGTGCACGGGTACGTTCAACCTGCTTAAAGGGATAGTATCATTTTTTTTAAAGTGTGGTTGTATGATCTCCAAATAGCCCCTAAGTACTTTAATTGCAGTAGAAGACTCTCTGCACTCCTCCCGTTAGCAACGCCAGCCCATAATAGCCCTGCCCAGAGATTTACAACATACAGTGTTGTGAACAGACCCAAAGAAACGGCCTATTTTCACGGCCTAAAAGAGGTTTTACCTGAAAAAAAATACACTGTTCCATTGTTCGCTATAATATAATTTTTTCCAGCCCTTCAAAGTGCAGGAAAAACACAGTTTTTATTTGGATCTAACCACCTGCTGATCGGCGGGCGCTAACCCTGGGCGGAGGGATACGTGAGTTGGTTAGGTCCAAATAAAAACTGTGTTTTTCCTGCACTTTGAAGGGCTGGAAAAAATTATATTATAGTGAACAATGGAACTGTGTATTTTTTTTTTCAGGTAAAACCTCTTTTAGGCCGTGAAAATAGGCCGTTTCTTTGGGTCTGTTCACAACAATGTATGTTGTAAATCTCTGGGCAGGGCTATTATGGGCTGGTGTTGCTAACGGGAGGAGTGCAGAGAGTCTGCTACTGCAATTCAAGTACTTAGGGGCTATTTGGAGATCATACAACCCCACTTTAAAAAAATGATACTATCCCTTTAACGCTGAAACCTGTTCAATACTGAAACCTGTTTAACACTTGTTCAACCTGTGTGTGTGTGTGTGTGTGTGTGTGTGTGTGTGTGTGTGTGTGTTCAGCGTGCGTGGAGCAGGAAGTGCAGCCATCAACATGTGTCTGGTTGCGTCCGGCTGCGTTGAAGCGTATTACGAGGTGGGGATTCACGTGTGGGACGTCGCTGCCGGTTCGCTGATCGTCTCAGAGGCCGGAGGAGTTCTGATGGACGTGGAAGGTAAAAGCTGTCGCAGCAGCAGCAGGTCGGTGACCTCTGACCTCTGACCCCTGAGCTGACCATCTGTCTGTGTGTGTGTGTGTGTCCAGGTGGAGCCGTGGACCTCATGTCACGCAGGATCGTTGCTGCCAACAACAGAACCATCGCTGAGCGGCTCGTCAAACAGATCGACGCCTTCAGTCCGGCCCGAGACGACGCCCCGCCCCCGAAGCAGTGAACTACTTCCTGCCCCACAACCAGATGTTTAATATTATAACTTTCTGAAATAAAGTTTGTCAAAAACGTTTCATTGTCTTCTTTCTCCTGAACCACCACAGCAGCCGGATGTCTTCACCTTTGAAAATGATGCACTGCTTCGAAGCATTCGATACAGTCAAAGTAGTGACATCTGCTGGCTGTCGAGGGAAGAACTGACGATACATCGTGACGTCATGACTGTCACGACTCTCACAGTTTTTAATAAAACTCATGTTCTCTCACCAAACTTGTGTCATAATTAGGGGTGTAACGGTATATGTATTCGTCCCGTGCCGTCACGGTTCGGGGGTCACGGTTCGGTGTGTGTAACAACTTCTCCCGCTGCTTTTAAGCCTCTTGACATGAACACAAACACCAGAAACATCACCAAAGCAACTGGCATCTAGTCTAAATTAACTGTGTGAACCAACATTGATGTTAGTTTCTTGGTTTGTTTTGTTTGTAATAGCTGCCAGTTGTCAAGTGCAAGTTTTTTTTCCCTCTAGAATGAATGAATGGCATTATAACACTCCTAATGCACCTGTTTAATTTTATATTCTTTTTTTTTTTTACTTTTATAACACAAGACAGATTTTAGTTTTACATTCAATAGTGTCTGTTGTACCGAAACCGTACCGAACCGTGACCCCTGAACCGAGGTACGTACCCAACCCTGACCTTTGTGTACCGTTACACCCCTACTTCAAACCCTTAACCCAGAGCCACACTCACCAGCTATTTCAGAGCTGTAGGGAGGTGAGACTAAGTGCTGAACAAGTAGAGAGATCACACAGGAATGGGTATAGTAGCCCAGATACTGTATTAAATAGTCCAACTCTGTCCTCCTGATGTCTTCAAAGCCAGGTGTTCACAGTCCCAGTAGAGATCTAGCCTTTATTTGTTGAATAAACAGGAAAGCCCGATCAAAGCCAGATCTATGAAACCTGACTGAATGTGTCCAGTCCCAGTTGGGCCTTTTCCCAAGCCAAAGTTTTAGTGATTAGTGCTCTAACTTTATGGGTAGAGCAGCAAGTTGGTATCAACATGTTATCGTATGTTCTGATATCGTGTGGTTCTGCACAGATGACAGTGTTTGGCAATGTTCATTTGACCAATAACATCGCAGCAAAATGTCAGACACCCTCTTGAAAAAGCATATAAAAGGAAGCAGCCTGTCAGCGGTGCAGATCAACTCCTCGATCTGCTCCAAGGAAACACCATCATGATCCTGCTGCTCTTCCTGTTGGGTCTGGCCCTGGGTGCTGAGTCTCCTTCAGGTCAGGGCCGTTGCTATGAATTCTGGGCCCCCTTAAAGAATACTAAAGTGGGCCCCTCCCCCTAACTTTTCCTTTTTTTTTCTTAGACTACGTATGTATTATGGTTTTTTATTTAGCCTTCTTTGTTTTGATGCTAATGCAGCATTACACTGCAAAAACTCAAGTATCTTAGCAAGAATATTTGTCTTATTTCTAGTCAAAATGTCATTTCTAGTCAAAACAAATCTCATTCTACTTAAAATAAGACTCATCATATTAAAAGCAGCTTGTTTTTAGACACTTTTTACTTCTTTCAAGCAGATTTTCACTTGGAATAAGAAGAAAAAATCTGATAGTGGAGCAAGTTTTTCTTCCTTATTACAAACACAAAAACTTTCACTGGCAGATTTTTCTATTTATTGTGAATTGAAGTGAAAATGATCTAAAAACAAGTAAATTTTTAGGTAATGAGTCTTATTTTAAGTGGAAAGAGATTCGTTTTGACTAGAAATGAGACATTTGGACAAGAAATAAGACAAATATTCTTGGAAAGATGTAGAGTTTTTACAGTGTACTATGAGTATTAGTCAGGGTCTTACGCAGAATAAATCAGTCATACAAAGATTAGACTACTGGGGTTTTTATGGGCCCCACTGGGCGCTGGGCCCCTAGAGTTATCACCACCTTTCTCCCCCCTGCTTCAGGTGAACCTGGACTGAAGCTGCAGCGTGGAAACTGTCCCATGTTCTGGTACAGCTTCAACGGCCGCTGCTACAAGTACGTTGCCACAGATATGACCTGGGCTGATGCAGAGGTCCACTGTGTGTCGGAGAGAGCCAACCTGGTGTCCATCCACAGTCTGGGTGAAGACAATTTCGTCAAAACCTTGATCAAGAACTTTGACCCTTCTGAGGGACACACCTGGATCGGACTCAGTGACATCCACAAAGAAGGCACGTGGATGTGGTCTGATGGCTGTGCTGTGAAATTTGGATTTTGGCATCCAGAAGAGCCAAATAATGGTGGTGGAGCTGAGCACTGTGTCCACAACAACCACGGCAACGAGAGGGGATGGAACGATCACCGTTGTTCTATTCTTTTCCCCTTTGTTTGTGCTTCTCACATTGTCTGTCCTTAAATAACATTAATGTCTGAGTCAAGATGTTGCCCTGCAGAAAACGTAAAATAAAAATACAAGTGTACATGTTCCTATGTGTGTTTGTTTTACATTCATGAACACTAAATATTAACAAACAAAACACATTTTCACAATATTTTTGATGTCCTCAAATTGGTTTTCTCATGTTTTTTCTTTATTGAACTTCTTTAAAAAAAAATGCCCAGAAGAAAGGTCATTTCCCAGTGCAGTCACATTACGGGATTGGATTGTTTTATAATATTAATGTTATAGCTTTTCCACAAGGTCAAAATACTGTGTCCTTTTGTGTGCTCAGGTCGCTGAACAAACAATAACAAATTGGGAAAGACCATGGTGTTGAGGGTTGTTTATTCACAGGGGATCTCTGTTCTTTTAATGCAGAAAAAGGAATTAAAGAATACAATAAAAAACAGTTAATCAGTGTCAACTAGGGGTGTAACGATATGTAATCGTCCTGTGCCGTCACGGTACGGGGGTCACGGTGCGGTGCACACAGTCACACGACGAATACTTCTGAATGAATATTTAAAAAAAAGAAGAAAAAAAAGTTGTGTGTTCGCATGTTCACCCCCCTATTTTTTTTTTTTTTTTACTTTTATAACACAAAACAGATTTTAGTTTTACATTCAATAGTGTCTGTTGTACCGAAACCGTACCGAACCGTGACCCCTGAACCGAGGTACGTACCCAACCGTGACCAAACCTTCAGATTCCTTCTTTTAGACCTAAAATGATAGGAAAATACACCCCCGAGTGGAATTCGCCTGGAATTGTCCTTTAAACAGGTAGCTAACCGTTAGCCCGGCTAATCTATGATAACCATGACTAATTACAAAAATGTGCACACGTAAATAGTAATGTTTGTCCAATCATTGGTTTTATAAACTTTACAAACATCAGATTAGTCTAAACGGTGATATAGTGACATGAAAAATTAGATATATATAGAGAAACTCTCGTCCATCACTATTGTTCTCATGCTGGTTTTCTACCAGCAAGTAGGGGAGAGCCGGGTCGATTGATACACGGGACGATTGATACACAGCGATTTCCTCGAAAACCACACAAGCTTGAGCCGTCAGATTTTGTCACTATGTTCAGCACTCAACACCGACCAATCCTGGGAAAGCTTGTGAAATTACGTCACGCCATTCAAAAGTTATTAGCGCGAACCTGTTTTTTACTACGGAAAGTAAAATGTTAGGTGCGGTAGTTTTTTTGTGATCAAAAGTTGTATTGTGTATTTCATGCAATAATAATATGACCTAACAACAGATGAATTCGTACATAAACAGGTCCTAAATTATGAAATGTCATAGTTTTGAAGTTTAGAGGCAAAACAGGTTTTATTGTCAGTAGTCGCTGCAGGGACGATTGATACAGCTGTTTCAAATGTCCCTCACGCCACCGTGCGTAGTGATGTGGTCACACTACGCGATCAATATCTGTATATAAATCACCAAATTAACAGCCTAACTGTTTTGCAATGAACAACAACCGATTTGAATGAACAACATGTATTTTTAATAAACACCACATATTTTTAATGTTCGTGTTTATGACATGAATCAACAGATATTCAGCAAAGTGAAGGGAAAATGCCGAGGGTAAAATGACAATATGTTCAACTGTGTATCCATAAACATGACTTAGGACAGGGAAATAAGTAAATGAAATGAAAATGCAGTCATCCAACAACTCGTACAAAAGAAGAAAGGCGAGTTTAATCGAAATGCGGATCTTGACAATTACGCACGGGACAAAAATATTTATTTGACCTATTTATATTGTGAGAAATTATGTGACATTTTGGCAATAACTAGTACACTAGTATGTTGTCTGATATGCTGCATAAAAACGAGAGTAATGTCAGTAGTTTCTGTTTAAAACATGCTGTTTCAACCGTCCCTCCTCTGTGTCTCAAACGACCCGCATAGGTGGGGCGTTTGAGACAAATGTCAACTTACGTTCAAAGTTATAAAACAGCGCGATCATCCAACATATGTGTTAAATTACACTTGTAACTAAGAGAATACACATGTGAGTTGTTGATCACATGATAAAAATGTTTGTGTAGGCTACATAACGTCATCTTTGAAAAAGACGTTTAAATGAAAAGTGTATCAATCGACCCGGCTCTCCCCTAAACAACAAGGAGATTTAGTCTGATAGTGCTTATTTAGTTGGAGTCTAACTCTACGAAGTATTATCATCATCTGAAGAGTTTTTATATGGGTTGATAGGAGGACATGTTGATGCAACCAGGGCAGTGATCAGTGTGAGGCTTTGTGTAAGATTTTTATTTATGAAACATTTGTACTGGTCTGGGGGTGATATACAACTACCTTTCAAAGCACTGAGATATTGCCGACACTTCCACTTTATTCTGCTCTAATCGGTGTCGAACATACCGTCACTAACGGCAACAGAAGAGGCAGAAACACTGAGATTAAACGTTATTTGTTTAATATTTATTCAAACAGTTAAAGTGCAGAGGAGCTGGAACAGCTGGAGCTAACTGGAACTGGAACTGAACTCAGAGCTCAAACATAAAACATAAACATCGTTAGCTCACTGTCGCCACGGCAACAACAGCTTCTTTGGTCCCTTTGTGTTTCCTTGCCGAGCCAATCGGGAAGCCAGCTGCTGATGCGGATCGATGATGTCATTAATTAAGTAACTAACTAATGATGTCAGAGGTAAATCTGGTCTCCAAACGGTCTGTCTAAATTAAAATCTGTGGTTACCATGGTGACAAAGCTCTGTGGCTTGGTCGGGCGGGAGTGGGGGCGGAGTCAGTCTGTCAGCAGCAGGTGAGGGGGCGGAGCCACAGCCGGGGTCAGAGGGCAGAGGTCGCTGCTGAGTCGGAGTGGAGAGCGTCGCTGCTTCCTCAGAGGAAGCCGATTGGTCAGAGTCTGGAGAGAAGAGGCAGAAGGCTGAGCTGTGATTGGCTGAATGATAAATGACCTCACAGGGCTGTTGTATAGGGGAGAAAGGTGGTGATAACTCTAGGGGCCCAGCGCCCAGTGGGGCCCATAAAAAACCCCAGTAGTCTAATCTTTGTATGACTGATTTATTCTGCGTAAGACCCTGACTAATACTCATAGTACACTGTAAAAACTCTACATCTTTCCAAGAATATTTGTCTTATTTCTTGTCCAAATGTCTCATTTCTAGTCAAAACTAATCTCTTTCCACTTAAAATAAGACTCATCACCTAAAAATTAACTTGTTTTTAGATCATTTTCACTTAAATTCACGATAAATAGAAAAATCTGCCAGTGAAAGTAAGTTTTTTGTGTTTGTAATAAGGAAGAAAAACTTGCTCCACTATCAGATTTTTTCTACTTATTTCAAGTGAAAATCTGCTTGAAAGAAGTAAAAAGTGTCTAAAAACAAGCTACTTTTAATATGATGAGTCTTATTTTAAGTAGAATGAGATTTGTTTTGACTAGAAATGACATTTTGACTAGAAATAAGACAAATATTCTTGCTAAGATACTTGAGTTTTTGCAGTGTAATGCTGCATTAGCATCAAAAGAAAGAAGGCTAAATAAAAAACCATAATACATACGTAGTCTAAGAAAAAAAGAGGAAAAGTTAGGGGGAGGGGCCCACTTTAGTATTCTTTAAGGGGGCCCAGAATTCATAGCAACTGTTTGGTTTATGGGATGTAAAACAGCCTAAACATTATGTATACGTTGCTGTGGCGATGCAGGGACAGACAGACAGAACTACTGCAGGACATGAGACGGTAAAAAGAACATCTAAACATTCATTCAGTTAGAGCTGAAATATTAGAAACTAGAGCCCACGTTGGATTTAGCTGGAACTGTCCTTTAATAACAGAGTAAGTGTTTCCATGACAACTCCAAACCTGCTGAATTATGATCAATTAAAGCTCAAACATCTAAAATCTCTTGGTATTCGACCTAGTGGACATGTCAAAAAGCTGAACTGTCCCTTTAAGAGGAAGTTAAAGGGTTAATGGTGGTGACTGACCAGGCGGAGTCTGTGGCCGTACGCCAGCTCTGATTCGTCAGGCTTCCTGGTCGGCACGGCAACATGCCAACGCTTCAGTTCTGCCATCATCTCTGCCGGGCTGAAGATCGCCGCCGGGTCGGCACGGCAACGGTTGATGAGCTCCACCAAACGCTCCTTGTAGTGCAACCTGTCAGAGAGACCGGATCAGACTGGTTCAGACTGGTTCAGACTGGTTCAGACTGGTTCAGACCGGATCAGACTGGTCTAAACTGGTTCAGACTGGTTCAGACTGGTCTAGACTGGTCTAAACTGGTCTAGACTGGTTCAGACTGGTTCATACTGGTTCAGACCGGATCAGACCGGTTCATACTGGTTCATACTGGTTCAGACTGGTTCAGACTGGTCTAAACTGGTCTAAACTGGTCTAGACTGGTTCAGACCGGATCAGACCGGATCAGACCGGTTCAGACTGGATCAGACTGGTTCAGACTGGTCTAAACTGGTCTATACTAGTTCAGACTGGTTCAGACTGGTCTAGACTAGTTCAGACTGGTTCAGACTGGTCTAGACTAGTTCAGACTGGTTCAGACCGGTCTAGACTGGTCTAGACTGGTCTAGACTAGTTCAGACTGGTTCAGACTGGTCTAGACTGGTTCAGACTGGTCTAGACTGGTCTAAACTGGTCTAGACTGGTCTAGACTGGTTCAGACTGGTTCAGACTGGTCTAGACTGGTCTAGACTGGTTCAGACTGGTTCAGACTGGTCTAGACTGGTCTAGACTGGTCTAGACTGGTTCAGACTGGTTCAGACTGGTCTAGACTGGTCTAGACTGGTTCAGACTGGTTCAGACTGGTCTAGACTGGTTCAGACTGGTCTAGACTGGTCTAGACTGGTCTAGACTGGTTCAGACTGGTTCAGACTGGTCTAGACTGGTCTAGACTGGTTCAGACTGGTTCAGACTGGTCTAGACTGGTTCAGACTGGTTCAGACTGGTCTAGACTGGTTCAGACTAGTTCAGACTGGTTCAGACTGGTCTAGACTGGTTCAGACCGGTTCAGACCGGTCTAGACTGGTCTAGACTGGTCTAGACTAGTTCAGACTGGTTCAGACTGGTTCAGACTGGTTCAGACTGGTCTAGACTGGTTCAGACTGGTTCAGACTGGTCTAGACTGGTTCAGACTGGTCTAGACTGGTCTAAACTGGTCTAGACTGGTTCAGACTGGTTCAGACTGGTCTAAACTGGTTCAGACTGGTTCAGACTGGTCTAGACTGGTTCAGACTGGTCTAGACTGGTCTAGACTGGTCTAGACTGGTTCAGACTGGTTCAGACTGGTCTAGACTGGTCTAGACTGGTCTAGACTGGTTCAGACTGGTCTAGACTGGTTCAGACTGGTTCAGACTGGTTCAGACTGGTCTAGACTGGTTCAGACTGGTCTAGACTGGTCTAAACTGGTCTCGACTGGTCTAAACTGGTTCAGACTGGTTCAGACTGGTCTAGACTGGTCTAGACTGGTCTAGACTGGTTCAGACTGGTTCAGACTGGTCTAGACTGGTTCAGACTGGTTCAGACTGGTCTAGACTGGTCTAGACTGGTCTAGACTAGTTCAGACTGGTCTAGACTGGTCTAGACTGGTTCAGACTGGTTCAGACTGGTCTAGACTGGTCTAGACTGGTCTAGACTAGTTCAGACTGGTCTAGACTGGTTCAGACTGGTTCAGACTGGTTCAGACTGGTCTAGACTAGTTCAGACTGGTCTAGACTGGTTCAGACTGGTTCAGACTGGTCTAGACTGGTTCAGACTGGTTCAGACTGGTTCAGACTGGTTCAGACTGGTCTAGACTAGTTCATACTGGTCTAAACTGGTCTAGACTAGTTCAGACTGGTTCAGACTGGTCTAGACTAGTTCAGACTGGTTCAGACTGGTCTAGACTGGTTCAGACTGGTCTAGACTGGTTCAGACTGGTTCAGACTGGTCTAGACTGGTCTAGACTGGTTCAGACTGGTCTAGACTGGTCTAGACTGGTCTAGACTGGTTCAGACTGGTCTAGACTGGTTCAGACTGGTTCAGACTGGTCTAGACTGGTTCAGACTGGTCTAGACTGGTTCAGACTGGTCTAAACTGGTCTAGACTGGTCTAGACTGGTTCAGACTGGTTCAGACTGGTCTAGACTGGTTCAGACTGGTCTAGACTGGTTCAGACTGGTCTAGACTGGTTCAGACTGGTTCAGACTGGTCTAGACTGGTTCAGACTGGTTCAGACTGGTTCAGACTGGTCTAGACTGGTTCAGACTGGTCTAGACTGGTCTAGACTGGTTCAGACTGGTCTAGACTGGTTCAGACTGGTTCAGACTGGTCTAGACTGGTTCAGACTAGTTCAGACTGGTCTAGACTGGTTCAGACTGGTTCAGACTGGTTCAGACTGGTTCAGACTGGTCTAAACTGGTCTAGACTAGTTCAGACTGGTTCAGACTGGTCTAGACTAGTTCAGACTGGTTCACACTGGTCTAGACTGGTTCAGACTGGTCTAGACTGGTTCAGACTGGTCTAGACTGGTTCAGACTGGTTCAGACTGGTCTAGACTGGTCTAGACTGGTTCAGACTGGTCTAGACTGGTCTAGACTGGTTCAGACTGGTCTAGACTGGTCTAGACTGGTCTAGACTGGTTCAGACTGGTCTAGACTGGTTCAGACTGGTCTAGACTGGTTCAGACTGGTCTAAACTGGTCTAGACTGGTTCAGACCGGTTCAGACTGGTCTAGACTGGTTCAGACTGGTCTAAACTGGTCTAGACTGGTTCAGACTGGTCTAGACTGGTTCAGACTGGTTCAGACTGGTTCAGACTGGTCTAGACTGGTTCAGACTGGTCTAGACTGGTTCAGACTGGTTCAGACTGGTTCAGACTGGTCTAGACTGGTTCAGACTGGTCTAGACTGGTTCAGACTGGTCTAGACTGGTCTAGACTGGTTCAGACTGGTCTAGACTAGTTCAGACTGGTTCAGACTGGTCTAAACTGGTCTAGACTGGTTCAGACTGGTTCAGACTGGTCTAAACTGGTCTAGACTGGTTCAGACTGGTCTAGACTGGTTCAGACTGGTTCAGACTGGTCTAAACTGGTCTAGACTGGTTCAGACTGGTCTAGACTAGTTCAGACTGGTTCAGACTGGTCTAAACTGGTCTAGACTGGTTCAGACTGGTCTAGACTGGTTCAGACTGGTTCAGACTGGTCTAAACTGGTCTAGACTGGTTCAGACTGGTCTAGACTGGTTCAGACTGGTTCAGACTGGTTCAGACTGGTCTAGACTGGTTCAGACTGGTCTAGACTAGTTCAGACTGGTTCAGACTGGTCTAGACTGGTCTAGACTGGTTCAGACTGGTCTAGACTGGTTCAGACTGGTCTAGACTGGTCTAGACTGGTTCAGACTGGTCTAGACTAGTTCAGACTGGTCTAGACTGGTTCAGACTGGTTCAGACTGGTTCAGACTGGTCTAGACTGGTCTAGACTGGTTCAGACTGGTCTAGACTAGTTCAGACTGGTCTAGACTGGTTCAGACTGGTCTAGACTGGTCTAGACTGGTTCAGACTGGTCTAGACTGGTTCAGACTGGTTCAGACTGGTTCAGACTGGTTCAGACTGGTCTAGACTGGTTCAGACTGGTCTAGACTGGTTCAGACTGGTTCAGACTGGTCTAGACTGGTTCAGACTGGTTCAGACTGGTTCAGACTGGTTCAGACTGGTCTAGACTGGTTCAGACTGGTTCAGACTGGTCTAGACTGGTTCAGACTGGTCTAGACTGGTTCAGACTGGTTCAGACTGGTTCAGACTGGTCTAGACTGGTTCAGACTGGTTCAGACTGGTTCAGACTGGTCTAGACTGGTTCAGACTGGTTCAGACTGGTCTAGACTGGTTCAGACTGGTTCAGACTGGTCTAGACTGGTCTAGACTGGTTCAGACTGGTCTAGACTGGTTCAGACTGGTTCAGACTGGTCTAGACTGGTCTAGACTGGTTCAGACTGGTTCAGACTGGTCTAGACTGGTTCAGACTGGTTCAGACTGGTCTAGACTGGTTCAGACTGGTCTAAACTGGTCTAGACTGGTTCAGACTGGTCTAGACTGGTCTAGACTGGTTCAGACTGGTTCAGACTGGTTCAGACTGGTCTAGACTGGTCTAGACTGGTTCAGACTGGTTCAGACTGGTTCAGACTGGTCTAGACTGGTTCAGACTGGTCTAGACTGGTCTAGACTGGTTCAGACTGGTTCAGACTAGTTCATACTGGTCTAGACTGGTTCAGACTGGTTCAGACTGGTCTAGACCGGTCTAGACTGGTTCAGACTGGTCTAGACTGGTCTAGACTGGTCTAGACCGGTCTAGACTGGTTCAGACTGGTTCAGACTGGTTCAGACTGGTTCAGACTGGTCTAGACTGGTCTAGACTGGTTCAGACTGGTTCAGACTGGTTCAGACTGGTCTAGACTAGTTCAGACTGGTTCAGACTGGTCTAAACTGGTCTAGACTGGTTCAGACTGGTTCAGACTGGTCTAGACTGGTTCAGACTGGTCTAGACTGGTTCAGACTGGTTCAGACTGGTCTAGACTGGTTCAGACTGGTTCAGACTGGTTCAGACTGGTCTAGACTGGTTCAGACTGGTCTAGACTGGTTCAGACTGGTTCAGACTGGTTCAGACTAGTTCATACTGGTCTAGACTGGTTCAGACTGGTCTAGACTGGTTCAGACTGGTTCAGACTGGTCTAGACTGGTTCAGACTGGTTCAGACTGGTCTAGACTGGTTCAGACTGGTTCAGACTGGTCTAGACTAGTTCATACTGGTCTAAACTGGTCTAAACTGGTCTAAACTGGTTCCGACTGGTCTAGACTGGTACATACTGGTCTAGACTGGTCTAAACTGGTTCAGACTGGTCTAGACTGGTTCAGACTGGTCTAGACTGGTTCAGACTGGTTCAGACTGGTCTAAACTGGTCTAAACTGGTTCAGACTGGTTCAGACTGGTCTAAACTGGTCTAAACTGGTTCAGACTGGTCTAGACTGGTTCAGACTGGTCTAGACTGGTTCAGACTGGTTCAGACTGGTCTAAACTGGTCTAAACTGGTTCAGACTGGTCTAGACTGGTTCAGACTGGTCTAAACTGGTTCAGACTGGTCTAGACTGGTTCAGACTGGTCTAGACTAGTTCAGACTGGTTCATACTGGTCTAAACTGGTCTAAACTGGTTCAGACTGGTTCAGACTGGTTCATACTGGTCTAGACTGGTCTAAACTGGTCTAGACTAGTTCAGACTGGTTCAGACTGGTCTAGACTGGTCTAAACTGGTCTAAACTGGTTCAGACTGGTTCATACTGGTCTAAACTGGTCTAAACTGGTCTAAACTGGTTCAGACTGGTCTTACTGGCAGTGTCCTCTGTGTTCGGGCCGGGTGGGGCGACCACACGGCTCCTCCCGCCTGCAGCCGTCCTCCTTCAGCTCTAAAACCAAACACACCCCTGAAACAAACAGAAGACAGTCGTCACCCTCAGCCACCTCACAACATCCCATAATGCTCTGGGACATCAGCAGGGGGGGCTCACCTGTCGCCGAGGTATCAGCTGAGCTGCCGTTAGCCGGTTCCAACCAAGAAGGAGACACTCTGTAATACTGAGACAGGGACAGATGGTTAGCACCTGTCTCCATCATCGACTGTAAAAGTAAAAAAACATGGCCGTAGCATCCGTGACTTCACCCATTGGTGAAGGCCTGAACAGCGCCATGTTGGATTGGCCGGCCGAGAACCCGCCCACTGGCCTCGAAGCAGCTGTCCACGGAGCTGCTCGGACCTGTCACTCAACGTTTCTGCGCCCTAATTGGCCAGAGTTTTAACCTAATAACAGTAAAACGGTAGAGTTAAACCCCCTCAGAGTGTGTGCGGGGGTAGAAACTATCAATTGAGAAAAAAAAACATTCTGACACCAGGCTTTTAACATGTTTACTGAGGATGTAAAGTGGGTGATTTTAACATGGGGTCTATGGAGAATGCTGCTTTCTGACCAAGGGGGCAGTTGTGGGTCTGAGAAGTGAAGCTGCAATCCCCTCTTCTTCCTCTGGGGGCTGGTGTCAGAAAGCAGCATTCTCCATAGACCCCCATGTTAAAATCACCGACTTTACATCCTCAATAAACATGTTAAAAGCCTGGTGTCAGAACGTTTTTTCGTCTCAATCGATAGTTTCTACCCCCGCACACACTCTGAGGGGTTTAACTCGTTTTACTGTTATTAGGTTAAAACTCTGGCCAATTAGGGCGCGGAAACGTTGAGTGACAGGTCCGAGCAGCTCCGTGGACAGCTGCTTCGAGGCCAGTGGGCGGGTTCTCGGCCGGCCAATCCAACATGGCGCTGTTCAGGCCGCCATGTTGGAGTCACAACAACGACTCCCCACAACCAATGGGGGACGTCATGGACGCTACGTCCATGTTTGTTACAGTCTATGAGTGTGTCTCACCTGCAGCAGCAGGTGGAGGCGGCCCACGCTCCAGTCCCTCAGGTGGTAGAGACAGTCTCTGGGGTGGTGGGCGTGGAGACCTTTGGTTCCACAGTCAGCTGACACGCCACAGGCCTGAGAACAGTAGAACACGGTAGAACATGTTAGATTAGAACACACAGAACCAGACACAGTAGAACCTGACAGTAAGACCGTATAGACCGAATCTCCTTGTTGTTTTCAACTACTTCCTGGTAGAAAACCAGCATGAGAACAATAGTGACGGACGAGAGTTTCACTATATTTATCTAATTTTTCATGTTACTATATCACCGTTTAGACTAATCTGATGTTTGTAAAGTTTATAAAACCAATGATTGGACAAACATTACTATTTCTGTGTGCACATTTTTGTAATTAGTCATGGTTATCATAGATTAGCCGGGCTAACGGTTAGCTACCTGTTTAACTTTAATAACTCAGTGACTCAATAAACGCTCCATGAAAAAATATTTTCTCCAGCGGATATCTGAGTTCCAACATGACTGAGCTAACTGGAGTAGTTTCATGTCGTGTCCCACAACGGGAGGGTTTTAACAGCTGACGTCCTGCTGTTAGCTTAGCTACCGCCGTTAGCTTAGCTACCGCCGTTAGCTTAGCTACCGTTAGCTGTCCCTGTCAGCTGAGCCACTGATGCTTTCTAGACACTGTGATTCCCCCAAACTGAATAAATACAACACATAGCAACACAAAACACACACACAGAAATAGTAATGTTTCTTCAATCATTTCAGATTTGTCTAAACGGTGATAGGACGTGAAAAATATGATACATAGCTAAACTGTCGTCCGTTACTATGAGTTAGGGGGTTTGGGTTATTTGACTCACTGAGCCCAGCGTGAAGGTCTGGCTGCAGCCGCCACAGAACTGGTGCTGACACTGGCTGCAGGTGAAGTGGAGGCAGCCTCCTCTGGACAGACTGAACAGGACCTGGCAGCTGGGGCACTCTGGGGAACACACACACACACAACCACAGGAGAACCTCAGGAGAACCACAGACACACAACCACAACAGAACCACAGTAGAGATGAGCCACCTCAGCCCCTCAGGACGAAGAAACAGGGCACTGAGGTGCAGAAGGACTCGCCTCGGCAGAAGCCTAATACCGGCCGTCACAGCGACCCCTAACAAGAGGCCAGAGTGTAGAAATGTGTGGCCATGTGTTGTCATCTGTGTGTGTTTGTATGTGTCTGGTGAAATAAAAAATGTGAAGAAATGGTCATGTGAAAAAGAATTTCCCTAGAGGGACAATAAAGATCTAAAGTCTAAAGTCTAACTGTGCGTTCACACCAAAAGCGTCGGGAGCGTTTTGGCGGCCAGAAGTCATTCATTTTCAATGGAGACTGGCCGTCGAGGGGCGTCGGGAGCGTCGACGTGCGAAGGAGCGTAGAGAGCGTCAAATTAGAAGTTGAGAGAAGTTCAACTTTATGCAAATGAAGAGCGTTATTTATTTATTTCTATTATTACTGGTGTACTCTTTGGACATTTGTTAGTAGAAGATGAGAGGGACAAGGGGACTTGACACTGTGTTAATTAATTGAACTGTATGTGATGTACTTCCCCCTTTATGTTCAGATACTGACTGAATCCAGCAAGGGGAGGGGAGGGGAATAAGCCAGAGGGGTATGGGGGGTATGGGTGGTATGGGTGGGATAAGGGTGGGACAATAGCTCACATAGGGTCTAAGGAGGGTCTAAGGACAGAGGATGTTGTTATGATGGGATGTAAAGCCCTTTGAGACAAACTGTTTGTAAAAACGGGCTATACTAATAAAACTGCCTTGTCTTGCCTTGCCATAGTTATGACATACACATTTTATATACGATATACGGTGGTATATGTATGATTTATGGTGGTGTATGTATGTATGTCAATTATGTAGCTGTGAATTTGATTTAATGTAGGCATATTGTAAAAAGGGGGGGATGAAATAACAAAAACTTGATCACAAAAAAAAAAAGACTTATGGTTCTGATCAGAGGGAGGAGGTTCTGCAGTAGAACAGATGGTTCCGTACCGATGGTGCTGCAGCCGAGCGGAGACGCTCCGTGCTGCTGCTGGTCCGGATGGTTCTGCTGCTGCTGCCACAGTCTGAACTGGTCACAGGACCGACCCTGGTGCTGGGGAGACCACTAGGACAGAGACCAGAGAAAGAGTCAGAGAGGGAGAGGGTGTGTGTGTGTGTGTGTGTGGGTGTGTGTATTATATACATTGTGTGTGTGTGTGTGTGTCTTACCGGGGACCTGCACTGAGAGCAGGTGCTCTTCTTGCAGCTGGGACAGTCCATCCTCAACCGGTCCGCCTCATGCAGCATGCCGAAGGAACACTGAGACACACACACACACACACACACACACACACACACACACACACACACAGTGTATTTGATGAGGGAAACCAAGAAATCCCATAATGAGCCTCTGTAGCGTAGCTCTGAGCAGCTCACGGCTCTGCTCCGCCGTTCTAAAAACAGCTTGCACCGACAATTAAAGGTAACGAACCTACTGCTATGACTATAGGGATTATGGCGATGGGACGATTTAACAAAATGTTGAACTATCCCTTTAATGTGGTATTCTTACAGTGTTAGTGGTACGGTGGTATTGTCCTGTGAGTGTGTGTGTGTGTGTGTGTGTGTGAACATCAGTATGAACAGGTGTAGTTTCCCTCGTGTGGGAGGAGCTACTGGTCAATCAGCCTGATCAGGACTGGACCAATCAGGTGACAGCTGTGTCCAGGTGTTGGAGCTTACGTGAGCACACCAGCGGAAGTTGTTCATCTCCTGCAGCGCGCGGTCTCGGAGCTTCCTCTGGAACAGCTCGTGGAGCGCCGGCGGCAGGAAGTGGCGTATCTGCGTGTCCAGCAGGTTGAAGTAGTCCATGGCCTCCTCCATCCCGCCGCCGCGGCCTCTGAGCTCCGGCCGGCCGCACTGAGGACACACCAGCTGCTCCACGCTGCGCTCCTTAATGGCCGCCGAGAAGAACGCCTTGAAACACGTCTGGCACAGGAAGCAGGAGCAGTGAGTCATGGTGATGATCTGCAGGAAAGAGAAGAAGAAACGTGAAATGCAGCAGCCGCCAAATCGTCGCATTTTGCCCCTAAAATTTGAGACGTGTGCGAAAAATGATTTTTAGTTCAACTAATCTAGCGATTCATTTTTGGTTGACGATGATAAAAGGGATACACCAACATTTTTTTTCCGTGTCTTGCCTCACTCCCGAGTCCATGACCAGCAGATAGACACCATCCTTTCCACTGTGCGTGCAGTAACCATGGAGATAGAGCCGTATCGCCGTAATTAGCTTAGCTCAAACACTGGAAGTGTATGAGTAGTGTTAGCCTGCCTCCTACCTAAAGTCGCTAATTAGCTTAGCTCAAACGCTGGAAGTGTATAGGTAGTGTTAGCCTGCCTCCACCTAAAGTCGCTAATTAGCTTAGCTCAAACGCTGGAAGTGTATAGGTAGTATTAGCCTGCCTCCTACCTAAATTCGCTAATTAGCTTAGCTCAAACGCTGGAAGTGTATGGGTAGTGTTAGCCTGCCTCCTACCTAAAGTCGCTAATTAGCTTAGCTCAAACGCTGGAAGTGTATGGGTAGTGTTAGCCTGCCTCCACCTAAAGTCGCTAATTAGCTTAGCTCAAACACTGGAAGTGTATGGGTAGTGTTAGCCTGCCTCCACCTAAAGTCGCTAATTAGCTTAGCTCAAACGCTGGAAGTGTATAGGTAGTGTTAGCCTGCCTCCTACCTAAAGTCGCTAATTAGCTTAGCTCAAACGCTGGAAGTGTATGGGTAGTGTTAGCCTGCCTCCACCTAAAGTCGCTAATTAGCTTAGCTCAAACACTGGAAGTGTATGGGTAGTGTTAGCCTGCCTCCTACCTAAAGTCGCTAATTAGCTTAGCTCAAACGCTGGAAGTGTATGGGTAGTGTTAGCCTGCCTCCACCTAAAGTCGCTAATTAGCTTAGCTCAAACACTGGAAGTGTATGGGTAGTGTTAGCCTGCCTCCACCTAAAGTCGCTAATTAGCTTAGCTCAAACGCTGGAAGTGTATAGGTAGTGTTAGCCTGCCTCCACCTAAAGTCGCTAATTAGCTTAGCTCAAACACTGGAAGTGTATGGGTAGTGTTAGCCTGCCTCCACCTAAAGTCGCTAATTAGCTTAGCTCAAACGCTGGAAGTGTATGGGTAGTGTTAGCCTGCCTCCACCTAAAGTCGCTAATTAGCTTAGCTCAAACGCTGGAAGTGTATGGGTAGTGTTAGCCATTCAAAGTGAAAATTATCTAAAAACAAGTTAATTTTTAGGTAATGAGTCTTATTTTAAGTAGAATGAGGTTTGTTTTGACTAGAAATGACATTTTGACTAGAAATAAGACAAATATTCTTGCTAAGATACTTGAGTTTTTGCAGTGTAATGCTGCATTAGCATCAAAACAAAGAAGGCTAAATAAAAAACCATAATACATACGTAGTCTAAGAAAAAAAAAGGAAAAGTTAGGGGGAGGGGCCCACTTTAGTATTCTTTAAGGGGGCCCAGAATTCATAGCAACGGCCCTGCTGCTAACTCACCTTGCTGAAGGTGACCTTAACTCACCTTGCTGAAGGTGACCTGGACTCACCTTGCTGAAGGTGACCTGGTCCTGGCAGATGGGGCAGCTGTGGGTCAGGAACCTCAGCGCCGTCGTCAGGTCTCTGTTGAGCTGGACCGCCTCCATGACGTCACCGGGGCTGAAGCTCCGCCCCTCCATCCTCATCAGGGACAGGAAGACCTGGACCTGGTCCGGGGGCAGGGGGGCCGCCATCTGAGGAGCAGAGAGGAGACCACCTGAGACCACCTGAGACCACCTGAGACCATCTGAGACCATATGAGGAGCAGAGAGGAGACCACCTGAGACCACCTGAGACCATCTGAGACCATCTGAGGAGCAGAGGAGACCATCTGAGACCATCTGAGACCATCTGAGACCACCTGAGACCATCTGAGACCATCTGAGACCACCTGAGACCACCTGAGACCATCTGAGACCACCTGAGACCATCTGAGACCTCCTGAGACCATCTGAGACCACCTGAGACCACCTGAGACCACCTGAGACCATCTGAACCCTCCTCCTGAGACCACCTCGGACCTTGAACCACCTGAGACCTGCTGTGGTTCTGCTCACCTTCCTGAGCTCGGCTTCAGTCCAGAGGCTCCGTGGATCTGGACCCTGCTGTAGACCAGTCGCTGGTCCGGGTGCTGGTCCGGGTGCTGGTCCAGGCGCTGGTCCAGGTGCTGGTCTGCGTCGGTCTCTGGCGGTGGCCTCTGATTGGACGATCCGTGAAGGTGATCTACTGGCCCCGCCCCCCAGAGTCAGAGTCCCCATGGTCCTGGTGAGAGGCCCGAGACCTGCAGAGACCGGGAGAGACCAGGAGAGACCGGGAGAGACCGGGAGAGACCGGGAGAGACCAGGAGAGACCGGGAGAGACCAGGAGAGACCGGGAGAGACCGGGAGAGACCGGGAGAGACCGGGAGAGACCGGGAGAGACCAGGAGAGACCGGGAGAGACCAGGAGAGACCGGGAGAGACCGGGAGAGACCGGGAGAGACCAGGAGAGACCAGAGCTGTGTTGTAAATCATCCACTCATTCACTCCCTCCCTCTCCACTACATCATGTAGATGATGTAGGGAACGACGGGAGGAGAATTCGGACACTACACGGTCATTTTCTGAACGTGGTTGCGTCAGCTGATGCTCCAGGTGTTAGCGTGTTAGCGTGTTAGCCTACTGCTGTGACGTAGCAGACGCACCGAGAATCATGTAAACAAACCAGACACATAAAAATAAAATAATAAAAACCAGACACTTGCGGGAACATTTGAGGATGTGATTCTGTGTGGTTGTGTTTCTCGGACAATAAATTGTTGAAATATATGAAGTTTGGTTTGGTCGACTGCTGTTGTGTGTCCCGACCGTGAGCTGTGGCTATTAGCTTAGCTGGTTAGCTGGTATTTACTACATATTCTACTACAGTTTCTTTATCAGATTGATTTAATGCTGCCTGTTATTGTTGGGATGCTGCTGCCCAACTCCTGCTGCTCAGACAAACGGAGCGAAGGCGTCTGAGGAGTTTACTGCTAAATAACCTGAAGAAATCCTAGCTAACATGCTAATTAGCTTGCTCTTCTTCTCTGGCAAAACACGACTCCGACCGCATTGCATTGTGGGATACATATGGGAGTAGAAAGTAGTGTACATCGCTTGTTCACTCAATTTGCGGTGCATTGTGAGTGTTTTGTCGTCCACTACATAGAGGATGAAATCAGACACAGAGGCTGTGTAGTAAACCGCCTCCTATCACGGATGTAGTGCTCTAACTCTATAGTGTGTTCTCCATGTTGTAGTGTTGTTCGAATTCACCGCGATTAATTTCATCCACTATGTAGTGGACGACAAAACACCCACAATGCACCGCGAAATTGAGTGAACAAGCGATGTACACTACACTACTACTTACTATCCCACAATGCAATGCGGCCGTGTTTTGCCAGAGAAGAAGAGCAAGCTAATTAGCATGTTAGCTCTGATTTCTTTAGGTTATTTAGCAGTAAACTCCTCAGACGTATTTGCCTTCGCTCCGTTTGCCTGAGCAGCAGGAGTTGGGCAGCAGCATCCCAACAATAACAGGCAGCATTAAATCAATCTAATAAAGAAACTGTAGTAGAATATGGAGGAAATACCAGCTAACGAGCTAAGCTAATAGCCACAGCTCACGGTCGGGACACACAGCAGTAGTCGACCAAACCAAACTTCATTTTTCAACAGTTTATTGTCCGAGAAACACAACCACACAGAATCACATCCTAATGTTCCCGCAAGTGTCGGTTTTTCTTATTTTATTTTTATGTGTCTGGTTTGTTTACATGATTCTCGTATCTGCTACGTCACAGCAGTAGGCTAACACGCTAACACGCTAACACCTGGAGCATCTGCTACGCAACCACGTCCAGAAAATGACCGTCTAGTGTCCGATTCTCCTCCTGGAGAGACCAGGACCACGGGTCACCTGGAGCGTCTCCGGTGTTACCATGATGAATCACCATGGAAACCGGCGCTCACTGACTCACCTGGGGAGGCGGGGCTTAGGAAGGGATTGCTGTGATTGGAGGAAGAGGACGGAGCGCTGAAGTCGATGCCCAGCAGCTCCTCCGTGTACGACCTCCTGACCCGCGCCTCGCCGCTCGCCTCCCATTGGCTGCCTGCGTCACAGGGGGGCGGGGCTTCGTCAGGTCAACAGGTAGGCTACGACTCACACTAACGAGGACAGAGCGTCAGGAGCGTTACCGTGGTTACCTGTGTGTCTCCGAAGGTCGGCAGTGGCGGAGGAGGAGGGAGAGGAGGGGGAGGGGCGGGGCCTGGAGAGGAGCAACATGATCAGTTATTGATTGATTATTGCCAATAACCCTCCACATCACATCACATCACATCACATCACGGAGGCAGGTGATTGGCTACCTGTCTGCAGGGGGCGGGGCTTGAGCAGGACACCTGGCGTAGAGGGGCGTGTTCACCTGGAAGGCCCGCCGCATCTCTGACAGCAGCAGCGATAGGTCGGACACGCCCTGACAGGAAGTGACATCATCAATGTTACCAACCCTTAAAGGGATACGCCAACATTTATTTTTTTCGTGTCTTGCCTCACTCCCGAGTCCATGACCAGCAGATAGACACCATCCTTTCGACTGTGCGTGCAGTAACAAGGGAGAACCAGCGTTTGAGCTAAGCTAATTAGCGACTTTAGGTGGAGGCAGGCTAACACTACCCATACACTTCCAGTGTTTGAGCTAAGCTAATTACGGGCGATACGGCTCTATCTCCCTTGTTACTGCACGCACAGTGGAAAGGATGGTGTCTATCTGCTGGTCATGGACTCGGGAGTGAGGCAAGACACGAAAAAAAAAAAAAGTTGGTGTATCCCTTTAAGTAAAGTAATGAATTCGACTTAGATACTTTACTGTCATTGTCATAATAACAGTTATAGATAACAAGGAGACGTCATTTAGAGCAGCTGAATCTCCTTTAGTTACTTTGTAACCATTTAATTTATTGATTTTATAGACTTGGATGGTTGCAACAGCATCACTTTCACCAACAAGGGATAACATTAGAGTTATGTGATCCATATCAAGTGAACCCACTCACTCCCTTTTGCATGGCTGTGTCAATAAGTGTGTTGATTTTACAGCCCAATAACATGTTTTAGGTCAGAAACTAATATTTTGGACCAAGCCTAAATTTTGAAACTGGTTTAAGATGAAAGAGCAGGTTCTCAGGTGAAATATGAGTCATTTCATCAGTGTTTATTCCAACCCACCAAGCTGGTACAGCTGGTTAAACACTGACTGACAGGGGTGGGGATGGTTGTTACACCTTTTACCTTTGTTGTTTTATTAACTGTCATTATGTGTCACCATCTTTCCTGGAGTTATACATGGAATATGAGCAGCTTCTGACCTGCTGAAGGTTTACATTCCTACCCCGGTAGTGGGGTACTACCTCCTTGTATTTGACATCCAATTGTGAATCCTGTGATTAACTTTGAGACGTTTAAGGCGTTGTTGTTTGTAGAGGACAAATGAGGAAACTCTGTGTTATAATTTGAGATTTCCTAAAGTAAATATCTGGATGACTATTTCTCAAAAAAAAAGTTTTTTTTTAAATCTAGAAAAAGTGGTAAAATTAAAAAAAATATTAAAAATAAAAAAGTTGAAATTTTCTAGAAAAAAGTGGTCAAATTTCTCAAAAAGAAAGTTAAAAAAAAAATCTAGAAAAAGTGGTAAAATTAAAAGAATATCAAAAATAAAAAGTTAAAAATTTTCTAGAAAAAAGTGGTAAAATTTCTCCAAAGAAAAGTTTTTAAAAAAATCTAGAAAAAGTGGTAACATTTCAAGAAAAAATCGGGGACCCCCTTTTCTCAAAAAAAGTGGTATAATTTCTCTTAAAAAAAAATGTTAAAAATAAAAATAAAAAAAGCAAAAACAAATTCTAGAAAAAAGTGGTAAAATTTCTCAAAAAATAAGTTTTTTAAAATATCTAGAAAAAGTGGTAAAATAAAAAAAAATATAAAAAATAATAAAGTAGAAATTTTCTAGAAAAAAGTGGTAAGATTTCTCAAAAAGAAAGTAAAAAAAAAAAAATCTAGAAAAAGTGGTAAAATTGAATAAAATATTAAAAATAATAAAGTAGAAATTTTCTAGAAAAAAGTGGTAAAATGTCTTAAAAAGAAAGTAAAAAAAAAATCTAGAAAAAGTGGTAAAATTTCAAGAAAAAATCGGGGATCCCCTTCAAATCTCTCGAGGCCCCCCGCTGAGAACCACTGCTCTAAAGTAACTGTACTCTTCTCTCTGTGGGGGGGGGGGGGGGGGGCACCTCACCTGGGTCCAGGTCCTCAGCGCGTCCAGGCGGATGTCGCCCGCGGCGTCCACGCTGGGGCAGTGGGGGTTGATCACCATGGAGACGGAGGGGCAGACGTAGCAGCGCGGCCGGGACGCCGGGTGGGTCTCGTGGAGCCAGATGCACACGGGGATGTTGTACTCCGTCCCTATGGATTGATTGATTGGTTGATTGATTTCTTTATTTCAATCATGTAAACAACAATGTAAAAAAAAAAAAAAAAAAAAAAAAGATAAAATAATAATATAATAAGGAAATAAGTGAACAGCAAAAATGTCTACACAAAACAGTAACATCTCATAAGCAACGCAGTTTACATGAGTGAAAAGGAGCAGGAAGAAGTATAAACTGATCTAATCCTACCGCTATAATTTTACAGTAACTATACGTTCTAATTAAAATCATCGCACAAAGACATTACATTTATTATTTCATTCCTCCATTACACTATGAACCATTTCCTGCCACATTTTAATCCAAATAGTAAAGCAAGCAAACACCTTGTGTGAATTATTCAATGTACCTGGAGAATCATTTCTTTATGTCTCTTTTTAAACATGATTACACTCTAAATGTTTTTGATGTCAGTACTCACATTATTCCACAGTTTTACTCCACAAATGGTGATACAGAAACTTTTCTTTGTTGTGCGAGCTCTACCAACCTCTAGATCTGATTTCTCTCTTAAATCACAACCTCGCTCTCTTTCATGAAACATTCTCTGAATATTTCTTGGTAGCAGATAGTTCCTTGCTTTATATAATAATACTTGGGCTGTTTTATGCTCCACCATAATGGAGACACATGGAGCCGAGTCGACACCTCTGCTCTGCTGCAGCCAGACCATCAGGTTACCACGGTAACCCCTGACCAGGTGTGGACAACCTCACCTTCATAGGGAACTGGGAGCGTCCCGGCCAGGTAGACCAGCCGCCGCTTCTCCTTGTTGGGGAAACCTGTGGAGACGTTCAGCTGGTCATCTGATTGGTCCTTTAGGTTTAAAGGGATAGTTCAACATTTTGTCAAATCGGCCCATTGCCACAATAATCCCTATAGTCATAGCAGTAGGTTCGTTACCTTTAATTGTCGGTGCAAGCTGTTTTTAGAACGGTGGAGCAGAGCCGTGAGCTGCTCAGAGCTACGCTACAGAGGAGGCTCATTATGGGATTTCTTGGTTTCCCTCATCAAACTCATCAAATACACAATCCAACAACTCCACAACGCTCTGGTGGACAAGTTGTGAGCTGCACATTCACCACGCTATGAGATAATAACACAACGTTACCACACAGAGTTGTTTTAGAGGGAAATTCATGTAAAACCACTGATGCACGTTGCCTTCAGGGACAGTTTTTCATCAACAGTCTCTGTATTTACCTCTGCTATTTACCTACTGCTATCACTATAGGGATTATGGCCTATGGGTCAATTTGACAAAATGTTGAACTATCCCTTTAAACACCTGCTGCACCAACAACAGGCCTTTATTGTGAAAAACGGACAGGAAATTAGTTTCTTACAGTAAAAATCCACGTAGAGACGCAGATCGCTGAACCGCGTCCGGACCCTGCGGACGTCGGCGAGGGTCTCCGCCGGGTGTCGGTACTCACACTGCGGGAGGAGGAGCAGAGGTCACCCCGCTGTGAGCTCCACGGCGCTGGACACAACTTTACACATTAACCCCCCCACTCCCCCCTCCTACCCCTCTCTCCACCAGGACTAATAAAGTAATAAAGTTTGTTTTGCAGCAGAAGTTTCCTCCTCACCTCCGTCAGAGTGCGCAGCTCCTGCTCCGCGGCGACCAGCGGCATCTCCTCCTTCCTCTGCCCAGGAATCAGCTCCGTCCGCCGGGGAGACGAGACGGCTCGACCGCTGCCGCCCGGAGGAACTCACATCCGGTCCCGCCGGCCTTTCAGAGTAAAAGACCAAGCTGAAACTGGAGTGGTGTGTTGTTGTGATGTAGCAGCAGCCATCTCCAAACTATTTTTTTTTTTTAAACTTTATTAACACTTATGTACAGAACAATACTGTTGTGCCAGGGGAAAATAAAAAATATAAGAGTTTATGCTTACCATGTATATAGATAAAAAAAAAAATGTATATATAAAACATTGAAGTAAAGAAGATCATATTAAATAAATAAATACTTATCCAAAATAAAATTGGTTTTTAACGCTTTTGGTATTTCAAGTCCTTTGGTGTAGGTGCCATACTGAAAAAGCTCTTTCAAAAAAAGTGCAAAGTTTGGTTTTTAGCGACTTTAGGTGGAGGCAGGCTAACACTACCCATACACTTCCAGCGTTTGAGCTAAGCTAATTAGCGACTTTAGGTGGAGGCAGGCTAACACTACCCATACACTTCCAGTGTTTGAGCTAAGCTAATTACGGCGATACGGCTCTATCTCCCTTGTTACTGCACGCACAGTGGAAAGGATGGTGTCTATCTGCTGGTCATGGACTCGGGAGTGAGGCAAGACACAAAAAAAAATGTTGGCGTATCACTTTTGTAACAATCTGACAGCCCCTTACGGGACACCGTAGTCTCATGTAACGTCACTACCGCGACTCCGCGAGATTACCTGTGTGTGTCAAGATGGCGGAATAAACGACACAAGCCGATACCAGCGTCCTGTACAGTTTTATTATAAACCCAATTCAGCTAGCGGGCAAAAAGTAAATATTACAACTTTAATGACTCCTGTACTTTTTGTAATAACGAAACAGAAACATCTGCATTTTTTTTTTTACTGTGACACATCCAAAACATTTTGATCCGTGAACATAAACCAACTTCCATATTTACATCATTGAACTCAAACTCCTGAGAACGCCGCGGCGCCATGCGACCTGCAACAAACGACAGCGAGCAGGAAGCGACTGAACTCTTTATTGATCCGTGAACATAAATCATAAATCAACTTCCATATTTACATCATTGAACTCAAACTCCCATCAGCCCCGGCGGCGCAGGAAGTCCTCGCCTCAGACGGGCGTGGCGCGCCACTCCTTCCCCTCCGTCAGAGCTCGCGGTTGGTGGATGAACACGCTGTATCGGACGCCCTGGTTGGCCGCCGCCCTCACGAAGCGGCTGTTTGCCGTCATGGTAACGGCCCTCAGCGAGTCGCCGGTGCCGAAGATGGTGAGCGAGCGGCGGTTGACCTTGTTGCTAGGCGCCAGGCGCAGCGTGCGCTCCGACGGCCGGTCGTCCACCAGCTGCACGCGCGCCAGCAGCTGGGCGGCGCGCTGCTTCTCTCCGGCGCCGCCCAGCGTGTCGAGGATCAGCTGGAAGTCGGTGACGGCGGCGCGGCAGGCGAACAGCTGCTTCCCGGCCATGAAGGCGTCGAGCGCCGGCCGCACCGGCTCGCGGCGCTCCGCGGCCGCCTGCTCCGTCAGCACCGGCTCGCGGAAGCTGAAGTGGCAGCGGCCGTGGCTCAGCGCCGACACGTAGGCGATCAGCGTGGTGATGTCCAGGTTGGCACGGCGACACTCCTCCACCGGCGCCTGGGCGGGGAACGCCAGGCGGGCCACCACGGCGCCGCGGGCGACGCGGGTCGGCCCCGAGCCTTCATCCTCCTCCTCATCCTCCTTATCCTCCTCATCCTCCTCGGCCCAGGAGTCGGTTGGTGTTCCCTGTCGGAAAGATGCAACGATCACTGGCATCGCTTCATCTTTAAAGGGACAGTACCATGTTTTAATTGTATTATTTTGCATGGATGTCTGTTTATGACACAAAAAAAATTACATTTATGTTTGGATATGATACAGCTTGTTTAAATTACCCCCAATTTCCAGTTAATTCCCATAAATTCCCATAAATTCCTATAAATTCCCATAATTCCCATGGAAAGTTTCCAATTTGGAATAAATTTCCAACATTCCCCAGCTTAACTTTCCATGGAAAGTTTCTGGAAATTTACTGGAAATTTTCCGCCCCATTGCAACCCCAGTTGTAATGTATGGTGGGAGTTTTTCAGTAATGGCTTTAAAGGGATAGTATCATTTTTTTAAAGTGTGGTTGTATGAT
Organism: Trachurus trachurus; assembly: GCF_905171665.1. NCBI lineage: Eukaryota > Metazoa > Chordata > Actinopteri > Carangiformes > Carangidae > Trachurus > Trachurus trachurus. The sequence goes on from NC_139900.1 coordinate 2,074,678, forward strand.
CTACAAATAGCCCCTAAGTACTTTAATTGCAGTAGAAGACTCTCTGCACTCCTCCCGTTAGCAACGCCAGCCCATAATAGCCCTGCCCAGAGATTTACAACATACAGTGTTGTGAACAGACCCAAAGAAACGGCCTATTTTCACGGCCTAAAAGAGGTTTTCTTTTATTAAAAATGACACGCTAACATTTAAATTCCTACCAATTCAATGTTACGTTAGATAAATGGACCAGTATCTGAGCTTTGGCGCCTCATCTGCCGATACGGTTCATACAGAATCTTTTTTGGGAAGTGACGGTATTTAGGAATCTTTACGATTAAATAATTGTGGCGTTTTAATACCGCGATTAATTGTGAAAACAAGTAATTGTGACATCCCTATCCCCTACACAAACACTCGAGCACTTTAAATCTCTTTTAAAAACTCATCTCTTTTCCTTGGCATTTTAGTTTTCTATGTCTTCACTCTTGTTTTATTGTTTTATTGCTTTTATTGTAGCTACATTACCTGTATCCCACCTAGTTGTATTGTGCAGCACTTTGGACGACCTGGGTTGTATTTTTAAATGTGCTATATAAATAAATATGTATCTGTATTGTATTTGAGAATAAATAAAGGTTTGAAATCCACCTCATCGTGGTGATCGTCTTCAGCCGCCGCCTCTTCCTCCTCCTCCTCCTCCTCCTCCTCGGTCTCCGCGGCGCCGACGGCCACGATGTCGCCGCGGACGGACACGCCCATGTCCCGCAGGCGGTCGGCCATGGGGCTGGACACGCCGTTGTAGAAGGCGAAGACGATGGCGGGGTGGCGGTAGTGGACGGGCTGCTGGCGCGCGGCGAGCAGGAAGTCCTGCGCCTGTGTGGTACATTGATGTGTTGATGAAAAGAAGGGATCACCGGCGACACGTCTTCACTTGTATTTAAAAAGAAGTTTATCAACAAGAAGAAGAACAGTGTACAAAAAAAGCCGAATCCTGAAGCATCCCTGGTGCCAAAGTGAGATCTTCCCCTCCTATGACTCCAAACCATGATCATACATGAACAATCCATGTCTCTGTTAATCTAAACAATTCCTGTAAGTGTTTAACATACGCAGTTCATGTTTTGCGTCTATGAACATGAGACAGGATCTAGCCTATAGAGTTTTACGACCTTGCATTCATACTCCGGACGAGGCTAACATAAACTAAAGCAAGGCTCTCACAGGAAAAATGTGAACAACAGGAAAGACATTCTCCTAGGGTACATTTGAAAAGAGCCACTTATTATCTAATCTGTTACTAAACACCTAATGCAACATCTTTATATAAATGTATGTGCGTCTTTCTCTCTTATATCATCTACCTTCGATTTGTTTACTTCTAAGCAAAACATTATCCATGAAGTAAAGCACCAATTCACACTTTCCTTCAGCTAAAAGTTCAGGTGGATAATACACTACACCTGGCTGATGATGCTCTTGTCTCCGTACTGGCCCCGCCCCCGCCAGATGGCGTGCAGCGCCTCGGCCTTCCGCCCCACCGCCTTCACCCAGGTGAGGCCGCCGCTCGCCACCACGTCCACCACCAGTGTGAGGCGCTGGCCGGCCTCGTCCTATAGAATAGAATAGAATAGAATAGAATAGAATAGGTACTTTATTGTCATTCTAATACACAGTGTGCACAGAACGAAATTTCGCTTCACTGACTCTTGGCACAAACAAAAAAATATGTATAGACCGAATCTCCTTGTTGTTTACATTCTACTTCCTGGTAGAAAACCAGCTGTAATTTGAATGAGATCAATAGTAACGAACGAGAGTTTAGCTATATATCATATTTTTCACGCCCTATCACCGTTTAGACAAATCTGAAATGATTGAAGAAACATTACTATTTCTGTGTGTGTGTTTTGTGTTGCTATGTGTTGTATTTATTCAGTTTGGGGGAATCACAGTGTCTAGAAAGCATCAGTGGCTCAGCTGACTGGGACAGCTAACGGTAGCTAAGCTAACGGTAGCTAAGCTAACGGTAGCTAAGCTAGCGGTAGCTAAGCTAACAGCAGGACGTCAGCTGTTAAAACCCTCCCGTTGTGGGACACGACATGAAACTACTCCAGTTAGCTCAGTCATGTTGGAACTCAGATATCTGCTGGAGAAAATATTTTTTCATGGAGCGTTTATTGAGTCACTGAGTTATTAAAGTTAAACAGGTAGCTAACCGTTAGCCCGGCTAATCTATGATAACCATGACTAATTACAAAAATGTGCACACATAAATAGTAATGTTTGTCCAATCATTGGTTTTATAAACTTTACAAACATCAGATTAGTCTAAACGGTGATATAGTGACATGAAAAATTAGATAAATATAGTGAAACTCTCGTCCGTCACTATTGTTCTCATGCTGGTTTTCTACCAGGAAGTAGTTGTAAACAACAAGGAGATTCGTCCTATAGAATAGAATAGGTTCTTTATTTGTCATTCAAATACACAGTGTGCACAGAACAAAATTTTGTTTTACTGACTCTTGGCACAAAACAAAAAAATATGTATATATATATATAAATAAATTAAAAACAGACAAGTGAGGTCGGTCAGTAAATAAAGTGCTCTGTGTGCATACGAAAGTATTTAAAAGAATCACAGTTAAAAAAGCCGGTGCATATTCTCATTTGCCCAGTGTGTTTCTCATTTGAAACACAGTTAAAAAAGTTAAAAGTGTTAAAAGTGGCATGTGCAAAAAATGAAGAATTGAGCCGTTTGAGGTTGAGTAGTCTTATGGCCATGAGGTCCTGATAGATAGATGGATAGAAGATAGATAGATAGATAGATAGATAGATAGATAGATAGATAGATAGATAGATAGATAGATAGATCTTTATTAACCTGGTAGGTGAAGACGTGCAGCAGCGACACCACGGCCTCTAGACTCTGCGCCGACTCCACGATGGCGGTCAGGTGCGCCAGGTTGGTGCTGTGCAGGTGCGCCTCCTTCACCTGGAAGTTACAAGTCAGAAAAACACTCGATCAACTCAACTTTTCTTTACCCTTGTTGGACCACGGAGACCTGCTTTTTATGAACGCACCTGATCAGTTTTTAAATAAACTGGATACTGTATATCACTGTTCCTTTTATGCCGTCGCCAGGGCCGTTGTACAGGGGAGAAAGGTGGTGATAACTCTAGGGGCCCAGCGCCCAGTGGGGCCCATAAAAAACCCCAGTAGTCTAATCTTTGTATGACTGATTTATTCTGCGTAAGACCCTGACTAATACTCATAGTACACTGTAAAAACTCTACATCTTTCCAAGAATATTTGTCTTATTTCTTGTCCAAATGTCTCATTTCTAGTCAAAACTAATCTCTTTCCACTTAAAATAAGACTCATCACCTAAAAATTAACTTGTTTTTAGATCATTTTCACTTAAATTCACAATAAATAGAAAAATCTGCCAGTGAAAGTAAGTTTTTTGTGCTTGTAATAAGGGAGAAAAACTTGTTCCACTTGTAGTGTATTATACACCTTAACTTTCTTGCTTAAATATCTTGTATTGTCTTATGTTCTTCTTTGTGTGTGTGCTTTCTCTGAACTGAAGGAATGTGTGAACTGATCAGCTTAATGGATTCCATATCCTGCCTAGAAGCAGTTTGGTCTGTTGGAAAGTTGATGATTGTTTTGTTTAGCCTAAAGGCTGAAACCTTAGGTCAAGGGCATCTTCTTCTGTTGACCTATGGTAGCCCAAAAGTTATCGATTTGGTCAAGAGGTTAAATGCCAGAAAGTAAATGATCCAGATCAAGGTAGTCTTTGTTGATTAGTTGCATTCCTTAGTTTGGAGAAGGTGGAGTGTTTGGAGTTAGAAACGTATATAAGGTTAGAGCTTTGGGCCAGTAGGGAGAGATCTCATTTTTGACCAGAGATGCTCCAGGATTCGGCATTTTTGTACACTGATCTTCTTCTTGTTAATAAACTTCTTTTTTGAATACAAGCGAAGACGTGTCAGCGGTGATCCCTTCTTTTCATCAACACATCAATATACCACACACTATCAGATTTTTTCTACTTATTCCAAGTGAAAATCTGCTTGAAAGAAGTAAAAAGTGTCTAAAAACAAGCTGCTTTTAATATGATGAGTCTTATTTTAAGTAGAATGAGATTTGTTTTGACTAGAAATGACATTTTGACTAGAAATAAGACAAATATTCTTGCTAAGATACTTGAGTTTTTGCAGTGTAATGCTGCATTAGCATCAAAACAAAGAAGGCTAAATAAAAAACAATAATACATACGTAGTCTAAGAAAAAAAAAGGAAAAGTTAGGGGGAGGGGCCCACTTTAGTATTCTTTAAGGGGGCCCAGAATTCATAGCAACGGCCCTGGCCGTCGCACATTGTCCATCTCTGTGTCCGTAGACTCTCTCATTGGCTGACTTTTATTTATAAATCTATTCTTGGACTTTTGCCGACATATTTGTGTGTACACGTGTGTAGAAACCTCAGCCGATATGGCCTCAGCGTTCTCTGGACATTACACAGATGCAGGTCAGTTATAATAGACAGAGAACTGAGCTCAATCGGACCGTGTGATTGTCATTGTTTAATCATGTTTTCCTGAAATGTGTGATTGTATTTTATTTGAGTCTTGTGTGATGTGCAACTGAGCTGTTTGTGTGCTACTATGACAACAAGCCATTTTAACATCTAAAAGCTAAGTTTGACTCTCCAGAATTAACATTGTAGATATCAACAACGTCTTTCTGACTGGTCCTAACTACATTTAGAATAGTTGGAGTTTTTATTCCAGATATCTGTAATTCAGTTTTGCCTCTTGTCAAAAAGAATATTTCAGATCTACAACTACGTTCTTCCTTCACTGTAACCATTCATGTGTATGGGGTTTGTCATTACAGATATCTACAGTTCAGCTGCAGATATCCACTATGTGAATTACAGATATCTGTAACTGAATTACCACTAGTACTAATTCCAGTTACAGATATCTACAATTTGATTCTGACTAGTCATAATTCCAGTTCTAGATATCTTTAATTCACCTCAATTACAGATATCTACATGTCCCTTTTCGGATATCTGTAATTAAGTTTTGACTAGTCAGAATCAAGTTCCAGATATCTGTAATTCACATAGTGGATATCTGCAACTGAACTGTAGATATCTGTAATGACAAACCCCATACACATGAATGGTTACAGTGACGTCATTTGACCTAGGAAGAATGTAGTTGTGGATTGATTGATTGATTGATTGATTGATTGATTGATTGATTGATTGATCACCTGGCGGCCGCCGCTCTCCAGCCGCCTCAGGAAGCGCAGCTCGGCCCTCAGCTTCCCCAGCAGCTTCTGGCGTCCCTCCACACCGGGATCGATCAGCTCCGCCCGCTGCAGCAGCGCCTGCGCCGCCGCGATCCTCTGCTGCAGCGCCACCTGCACCGACATGACGGCATCACACCTGGAGGAGGAGAGGAGAACACACCTCGTTAGAGCGTCTTTCTGGGATGTTTCAGAGTTAAAAACGCAAAGTTTCTACTGTTTCTACTCTACACTATATGAGTTCAGTGGTGTCTCTAAGGATTCCAGTCATGTACCAGAGATATCTGTGCCATGGTAACTCCGGTTTGCCTGCAGCAATTTTAGTCGCGTTTTTTGCTCTGTGTGACCATCAGGACAACGATTTAGGGGTCAAAAATGACTGGAATTCTCCTTTAACCACGTTATATGTATAATATAATATACTAGATAGATAGATAGATAGATAGATAGATAGATAGATAGATAGATAGATAGATAGATAGATACTTTATTAATCCCAAAGGAAATTCATCTGTCAGCTACTCCAAACATTCTGAAAGAAAGTAGCCTACTTAGCTAATGTAAACAGATGTAGCAATAACATAACAGAATACAATAAAATATAAAATATACCTATATACACACATACAAACTATCACCTATATATATATGCATACATATATATACAGTACAGGCCAAAAGTTTGGACACACTCAATGCATTTCCTTTATTTTCATGACTATTTACATTGTAGATTCTCACTGAAACTCCACTAATGAACCTGACAAGGCTTCACACTGACACCTGTGAAGTGAAAACCATGTTCAGGTCAGGTTCACCTCTTGAAGCTAATCAAGAGAATGCCAAGAGTGTGCAAAGCAGTAATCAGAGCAGAGGAGGAGGAAGGAGGAAGGAGGAGAGGAAGAAGAAAAGAAGAAAGAGAAGACAAAGAAGAAAAGACAAAGTGTTTTCAGTTATTTCACACTTTTTTGTTAATTCCACATGTGTTCATTCATAGTTTTGGTGCCTTCAGTGAGAATAAAGGAAACACATTGAATGAGAAGGTGTGTCCTAACTTTTAGCCTGTACTGTATACATATATACATATACACACACACTCACATATAAAGGAAATACAGTTCATCCTATAACTGAGCTTTGACTCCTCAGCTCAACTCTTATTGTTGTTATCTGTGACAAAGATGTTCAACATCCGGGTTATAAACCGTCTCTGGCTGTGATAATAAACAGACTACACTACCCATGATCCTCTGCTTCTCTGCTGCTCTGAACTTCAACTTTCATGAGTCCAGACCATAATACATCCATGGTCCAGACCGACCTGTAGACTCTGAAGACCAGAACCAGAACCAGAACGAGGGCCACATGACGTCACGTGACCCGCGCGGCGCTACGTCACACCTACTGTTCGCACTAATCAGCTGTTAGCTCATTTATAGATCACACGCTGCTGCTAAGCTAACAGCTAACTGTTGTTGTCCCTGTGCGGTGACGTCATTAGTCTAACTGACCGGTCGTGTCGTCATCATCATTATGAACAAACAACAGTTTAGTAAAAACAGAAACAGTGACGTGTGAACTCACTGCGGCGGTGACGTGTCAACTTCAGTCCAGGTAGCTCTGCTAATGCTAACGCTGCTAATGCTAACTGACAGCTGCTCTGCTTTTCTCTGCGCCAGGACGGAACTTCCGGGTGAACTGACGCGTCATTTCCGGTTTTAGTTTTTTTCCCCTCCTTTAACTTTTTTTTTTTTTAATTCAAAACTTTGTTTCACATTACAAAAACAGTAATTTACAAGTTTACAAAAAAATGAATTTGATGAAAATGATTGAAAATTTACAATTGTGTATGTGGTAATTGGAAAAAAAAAAAAAAAAAAAATTTATAAGAAAATATGCATCATTATCCTTCTATTTGTGATCATAACAGCCAAATCTGACTAGTATTAAAGTAACAAGTAACAACTGAGAAAATATATCTGTTAACAAATGAGTTCATGTCTTTCCAAAAGTTTGTGTGTAAATTAAATTCACAAGACCAAAATACATGAGAGATAGTTTCAGGGTGCAGATCACAAAAACAACACTCCACCTCGATGTCAACTTTAAACTTATGTAACAGCACTTTGGTGGAGTAAAATCTATGTAGGCTACACTGCAAAAACTCAAAATATTTCCAATAATAGGCTATTTGTCTTATTTCTTGTCAAAATGTCTCATTTCTAGTTAAAACTAATCTCTTCCCACTTAAAATAAGACTCATCACCTAAAAATTAACTTGTTTTAAGATCATTTTCACTTGTTTCAAACACATTTTCACTTGAAATAAGTAGAAAAATCTGCCAGTGAAAGTAAGTTTTTTGTGCTTGTAATAAGAAAGAAAAACTTGCTCCACTATCAGATTTTTCTACTTATTTCAAGTGAAAATCTGCTTGAAAGAAGTAAAAAGTGTCTAAAAAAACAAGCTACTTTTTAATGTGATGAGTCTTATTCTAAGTGTAGAGAGATTAGTTTTGACTAGAAATGACATTTTAGCTAGAAATAAGACAAATATTCTTGGTAAGATTTTGAGTTTTTGCAGATAGCGGCGCTTTTATAGACGATTTTTAGGAAGAAACTCTGAACAGAACCTGGTGATGAGCTCAGCATCCGTTCTTCTCTGCCTCATCATCTCTCTCTCCACTCTGCTGTCAATTAAAGGCAATAAAAAGCCCCCAAAATATAAACTACTCAGAGTGTTCACACAGACAGAAAACAAACCTGCAGCTCAGTCGATGTCTGTTACCAAAGGACTAGCATAGGTTTGATTTTGACATTGGTGGGGAGAGGACACAAAAGTGCTCCGAGGCATCGTTCCAGAAAGTTGATGTTTTTTGCATTTGCAATCATAATTTCATGTTACGTAGCTGGGTAACTAATGCGCAACTAATGAAAGACAAGAATGCAATTTAGAAGAGTTCTTAGTTGCTCTGGCTGAAGTCAACTGTGCATCATCATGACTAACACATCCATCATTATTTAAGTAAGTAAGTAAGTTTAATTTATATAGCACTTTTCATAGATAAAATCACAAAGTGCTTTACAACAAGGATAAAGTGCAATAAAATACAGTAAAGAGATCACAGCAAAAAATACATAATAGCACAATTTCGGGAAAAATTTTACAGAGACCCCACAAAGTCAACATCAGTTAAAAGCCTGTCTAAAAAGATAGGTTTTAAGTTCTTTCTTAAAACCTTCAGTGGACTCTGTACTGCGCAAGGTAAAGGGATAGTATCATTTTTTTTAAGTGGGGTTGTATGATCTCCAAATAGCCCCTCAGTACTTTAATTGCAGTAGAAGACTCTCTGCACTCCTCCCGTTAGCAACGCCAGCCCATAATAGCCCTGCCCAGAGATTTACAACATACAGTGTTGTGAACAGACCCAAAGAAACGGCCTATTTTCACGGCCTAAAAGAGGTTTTACCTGAAAAAAAACACACAGTTCCATTGTTCACTATAATATAAATGTTTCCAGCCCTTCAAAGTTCAGGAAAAACACAGTTTTTATTTGGACCTAACCAACTGCTGATCGGCGGGCGCTAACCCTGGGCGGAGGGATACGTGAGTTGGTTAGGTAGGAAGTTAGGAACTGTGTATTATTTTCCAGGTAAAACCTCTTTTAGGCCGTGAAAATAGGCCGTTTCTTTGGGTCTGTTCACAACACTGTATGTTGTAAATCTCTGGGCAGGGCTATTATGGGCTGGCGTTGCTAACGGGAGGAGTGCAGAGAGTCTTCTACTGCAATTAAAGTACTTAGGGGCTATTTGTAGATCATACAACCAAAAAAATGCTACTATCCCTTTAACCCTTTGTGTGCCATAATCATTTGACTAAACACTATGGATCGCGGACACAGCGGCTGCATATTGGTAGGGACGTGTCCCTAGCGTCCTACACACTTCACCATCAGCTGTGGCTCCGCTTCAACGCTTCCTTCTTCGTCTTCTCTTCCTGAAGCTTATTTCTTTTGCTGAAACCTTCAAAACAATAAATGACATTTATCCTCGCCGTGAATTCCTAAGACTTGAATTTAATTTGAACCTGTAATGAATGAATGTACTTTATGTAAAACAAAAGTATAGAAACACTTGGACATTTAATATTCTCTTGCAATCTTTCTGATTTGGTTTGGAAGGACTGGATAACCAATAATAATGTAGATGTATTACCCCCGACTGACTTACAATAATGTGAGATTTGGTTTCATAATGGAGGACAAAAAAATTGAATACAACATAAATAACTTGGTTATACTCCGCAAATACTTACATCAAACAGAAACATCGACTCTTAATGATGCTGGACGTTCACAACATTTTTTATTAAAAAAACAACAACACACACATGTGTAACCAGGGCCGTTGCTATGAATTCTGGGCCCCCTTAAAGAATACTAAAGTGGGCCCCTCCCCCTAACTTTTCCTTTTTTTTTCTTAGACTACGTATGTATTATGGTTTTTTATTTAGCCTTCTTTGTTTTGATGCTAATGCAGCATTACACTGCAAAAACTCAAGTATCTTAGCAAGAATATTTGTCTTATTTCTAGTCAAAATGTTATTTCTAGTCAAAACAAATCTCATTCTACTTAAAATAAGACTCATCATATTAAAAGCAGCTTGTTTTTAGACACTTTTTACTTCTTTCAAGCAGATTTTCACTTGGAATAAGTAGAAAAAATCTGATAGTGGAGCAAGTTTTTCTTCCTTATTACAAGCACAAAAAACTTACTTTCACTGGCAGATTTTTCTATTTATTGAGGAAGGGAGGAGGGGAAAGAAGGAGGGAGGGAGGGAAGGAGGGATGACGAAAGGAAGGAAGGGAGGAGGGAGGAAGGAAGGAAAGAAGGAAGGAAGCGAGGAGGGAAAGAAGGAGGGAAGGAAGGAAGCGAGGGAAGGGAGGGAGGGAGAGATGGATGACGAAAGGAAGGAAGGGAGGAGAGAAGGAAGGAGGGAGGGTGGAGGGAAGGAGGGAGGATGGAAGGGAGGAAGGAGGGAAGGAAGGAAAGAAGGAAAAAAGAAAGGAAGCGAGGGAAGGGAAGGAAGGAGGTAAGGAAGGAAGAGAGGGAAAGGAGGAGGGGGGAAAGAAGGAGGGAGGGAAGGAGGGATGACGAAAGGAAGGGAGGAGGAGGGAGGAAGGAAGGAAGGAAGCGAGGGAGGGAAAGAAGGAGGGAAGGAAGGGAGGAGGGAAGGAAGGAAGCGAGGGAAGGGAGGGAGGGAAGGAGGGATGACGAAAGGAAGGAAGGGAGGAGGGAAGGAGGGAGGATGGAAGGGAGGAAGGAGGGAAAGAAGGAAAGAAGAAAGGAAGCGAGGGAAGGGAGGAGGGGGGAAAGAAGGAGGGAGGGAAGGAGGGATGACAAAAAACTTACTTTCACTGGCAGATTTTTCTTTTTATTGTGAATTTAAGTGAAAATGATCTAAAAACAAGTTAATTTTTAGGTGATGAGTCATGAGTTATTTTAAGTGGAAAGAGATTAGTTTTGACTAGAAATGAGACATTTGGACAAGAAATAAGACAAATATTCTTGGAAAGATGTAGAGTTTTTACAGTGTACTATGAGTATTAGTCAGGGTCTTACGCAGAATAAATCAGTCATACAAAGATTAAAGAATAAAAACAAACTGCAGCAGATAATAAATACTTTTTATTGATCGGTTGAACAGGAGTTGATTGACAGCTGAACGGAGCTAAGGCACATGAAGCTGTGAGGTCATTGGTCAGGTGGTTGCCTGGTTACCTGCTTCCTTTGACACGTTGGTTGGTTTAAAAACACCCGAGCAGGTGAGACACATAAAAAAAAAACACACACAACGACTCCAAACGTCCAATCAGGAGGCAGCTCACCTGCTGGGGTCACCGGTCTGAGGTCAGAGGTCAAAGCAGGAGGAGGAGGAGGCGGAGTCAGAGGTCAGAGGTCACAGGTCATCAGCTCTTGGCCTGTTTCCTCCTCTGAACCAGTTTGGCCAACGTCTTGTAGCGGATCATACACTCCTCCTGAAACACACACCAAACACACACCGACCACTGATCAACCACTTTGCAGGTGTCACTAGGGGTGGGAGAAAAAATCGATTCACATAAATATCGCAATATCTTTTTTGACGATTTTTTTTTTTTAAATGTAGAATTTTTTTTTACTTTTTATTTTTTTTTTTAAATATTGTGCAATGTGCATTTGTTCGCCTTTTTTACATACAGAGAGTCCAGGTTTTGAAAAGGGTTTAAGTTCACTTTATAATGGAGTATGTTCATTTATAGGCTCCTACAGTGTTTGTGTGCAGATAAATGTTAAAAATGCTAAAGACTAAAAATCATAGAGAGAATCGGCAATATCGTAGAATCACAATTTAAATCGAATCGCCATCCAAAAAAATTGTAGAAGAATCGAATCGGGAGAAAAGCGTATCGTCCCAGCCCTAGGTGTCACCACACTGAAACCGGTTGTACAACTATATAAACAAGCCATTAAGGTATTTGCCAGAAAATCATATTCTTCTCATCACTGTCCATTTCTCCTTAGAAACAACTTCTTATTAAATTTTTTAAAAACAGTTGTTTTTTTTCCCCCTAGAAATGACTCTGGAAAGCTGCAGATAGAGAAACGAATGCAACTGATTTTTAAAATGTTGATGTTGTTAACTTACAGGCTTTGTAAGTTTTAGGTTCAATATGTGCTAAAAAGTCAAGGTTCTCAATAAACAACTAGTCCGGCCCGGGACTTGTACCAATTTTTTAAAGTTTGGCCCACAGCGTATTTGAGTTTGACCCCCCCGGTCTAGAGATTAAAACTTTGTCTTTGACTTTCAACACTTTGGAGTGGATGATTGTGACAGTGGCATTAGGCTGGATAACAATTAAACACTACAGTCTTGTTCGTGTGGCAGTGGATGGTGTCTCAATGACGTCACATATTTTGTATTTCGATGGCATCCACCCAGTAAAAAATATATATTATATATTTTGCCAAAGTTGAATTTTTTGAACTCGTGTCGCAGCATTGGCGTATTTGCGTCGCGCCAAACACACGGCACAAATTCGCATCTATTCGCGTCTTTACATGGACTTTGTATGTAATCTCGTTGCGCTCTCACCTTGGTTTTCCCAGGAACCACCTTGGCGATCCGGTCCCAGCGCTCCGCGGTTCCTCGGGGAAACTGTGTCAGAGCGAGTTCCAGCAGTTTCTGTTGACTCTGAGTCCAGGTGGCTGTAGCAGCAGCTGTGGCCTCCTGAGGCTCCTCCTCCTCCTCCTCTTCCTCCTCCTCCTCCGCCGCGGCCGCCGCCACCGGGTCGAAGTCTCTCTGCCGGCGACCTCGGACCTTCGGCTCCTCCCCTCTGGCTGCTGCAGATGACTTCCTGTTCCTCCGGCGGACGCCCAGCGAAGCCTCTTCCTCCTCCTCCTCCTCCTCCTCACAGGCCCCGCCCCCCCCCACCACCACCACGCGCTCCGTCAGCACGCTGCCATCAACAACAGGAAGTGACTTCACGGGAAGCGGCGCGCCCTTCAGGTCCGACAGCTTCACCAGACCTGCAGCAGGATTACAGAGAGCTATGAAGGAGTGGAATGCCCTTTACTTCTGAATTATGGGATAGACCGAATCTCCTTGTTGTTTACAACTACTTCCTGGTAGAAAACCAGCATGAGAACAATAGTGACGGACGAGAGTTTCACTATATTTATCTAATTTTTCATGTCACTATATCACCGTTTAGACTAATCTGATGTTTGTAAAGTTTATAAAACCAATGATTGGACAAACATTACTATTTCTGTGTGCACATTTTTGTAATTAGTCATGGTTATCATAGATTAGCCGGGCTAACGGTTAGCTACCTGTTTAACTTTAATAACTCAGTGACTCAATAAACGCTCCATGAAATAATATTTTCTCCAGCGGATATCTGAGTTCCAACATGACTGAGCTAACTGGAGTAGTTTCATGTCGTGTCCCACAACGGGAGGGTTTTAACAGCTGACGTCCTGCTGTTAGCTTAGCTACCGCTGTTAGCTTAGCTACCGTCAGCTTAGCTACCGCCGTTGGCTTAGCTACTGCCGTTAGCTTAGCTACCGTTAGCTTAGCTACCGTTAGCTGTCCCTGTCAGCTGAGCCACTGATGCTTTCTAGACACTGTGATTCCCCCAAACTGAATAAATACAACACATAGCAACACAAAACACACACACAGAAATAGTAATGTTTCTTCAATCATTTCAGATTTGTCTAAACGGTGATAGGGCGTGAAAAATATGATATATAGCTAAACTCTCGTTCGTTACTACTGTTATCATTCAAATTACAGCTGGTTTTCTACCAGGAAGTAGAATGTAAACAACAAGGCGGTTTGGTCTATAGACCAAATCGGACAGCTAACGGTAGCTAAGCTAGCGGTAGCTAAGCTAACAGCAGGACGTCAGCTGTTAAAACCCTCCCGTTGTGGGACACGACATGAAACTACTCCAGTTAGCTCAGTCATGTTGGAACTCAGATATCCGCTGGAGAAAATATTTTTTCATGGAGCGTTTATTGAGTCACTGAGTTATTAAAGTTAAACAGGTAGCTAACCGTTAGCCCGGCTAATCTATGATAACCATGACTAATTACAAAAATGTGCACACAGAAATAGTAATGTTTGTCCAATCATTGGTTTTATAAACTTTACAAACATCAGATTAGTCTAAACGGTGATATAGTGACATGAAAAATTAGATAAATATAGTGAAACTCTCGTCCGTCACTATTGTTCTCATGCTGGTTTTCTACCAGGAAGTAGTTGTAAACAACAAGGAGATTCGTTCTATACAACAAAGAAACATGGTTAGTTTTAAAATGAAACTAAGAGATTATTATTTTGATCGCAATTTTGACCATTAGTAGCCTATATCTGTAAATTGGGTCCTGGCATCCTTGTTGTGTAGTGATTCAATGTAGGAGCAGGTAACATATGTTAAGTGTTTGTCTTGGATGTTGTGTTTTGTATGTGTATGTATTGAGTATGTGTTTTCTGTATGTATTTTAGTTTTTATGTATCAATGTGTTGTGTGTTAATGGTTTGTATTGTCATTTATTAAGATGAAAAGACCCGGAGGACTCACCCGGACCCGGAGTGTGGCTCACGTTGTCCTTCACCTGCTTCACCTTCGCCGTCACCTGTCGGACAAACACACTGCTTTCATGCATGCGCGCTTCTCTCTCTCTCTGTGTGTGTGTGTGCCAATAAGAAATAGCGCTATGCGGAGATGAATGAACAGAAGACATGCAGCGGTGGTGTATTTGCGACAATTTAAAAAAAACAAAAAACCGGCCCGCCACTCCTAAATGAATGTAGAGGAAACACTGTGTATTTCAACTTCTCCCTCCGTGGTTTGTAGAGTATCTACGGTCGCACTCGCAGCCTTTTGCTCCGCCATCGTTTATCAGTATAGACCTTTTCAGAGAGTATAAACAAAGACAGGTGTTACCAAGGATACTAATTAAGGCTCCATTCCATTTAGTGTAGCAGAGCGTTTTCTAATGAGCCACACCTGTCTTTGTTTATACTCTCTGAAAAGATCTATAGAAGTGTGAACAGGCGTCAGGCGCTAACGACGTGATGACGTCATAAGTACAGGAGCCCCAGGTGATCAAGGCTAACGAGCTGCGTTTCACAACTTCAACAGGCTGAAAAAAGTCTTGAATCTGGATTTAAAACTACGTCTTCAGGCAAACACATTTACCAAAAATAATCCTTAATACAGGTTCGAATATTTAGAGCTGCCCTGATATTCGTTCAAATATGTTTTTTTTTTTTTTATATTTGAATATCGAAGTTTGATGTCAAAGCCCGACTTAGCACTAACTCTGGCTCCAGCCTCTGAGAACCACCAGCGGATCACAAGTTCACCTGGAGCTCAGGGAACACCTGATGGACCGGACTGGACCGGAACAAACCGGACCAAACTGGACCGGACTGGATCAAACTGGACCGGACTGGACTGACTTGTAGGAGGCAGGTGTTTATAAACATTTAAACGAGCGCCAGGTGGATTGTTTATGAAGTTAACGAGCTCTGGCCTGAGGCTCAGAGGTTACCACGGCAACTCGAGGTGGTTACCACGGCGATAGAGGCCCCCCAGGCTGAGACAGACAGAAACGTGGAGAAAAAGAGCCATTTTCTGCCTCTGCACCGGTCTCACATTTAGGCTTAGGGTGAGAAAACGGTAACTCCTATCAGAACAAAACACAGATCAACGTTGCTCTAAGGACTTCCTGAAAATGTGGTACGATTTGGTGTTTCTACAGTAAATATTTTGGAGAGGATGGCAGTTTTAAAACATCAGGCCGTTCTGCTTCTCTCAGGTTCTCTGGGTCTCTCACCTCGGACACGGAGCGTCCCAGCTCGTGAGCGATCTTCTCCCAGCGGCCCGGAGCTCCTCCTGGGAACTTCCCCATCAACCTGCTGAGGAGGCTGAGCTCGTCCTCGGTCCAGTCGGCCTGCACACACAGAACCACAACCTCACAGCTAGAAGCAGGGGCCGGTTGCACCACCTCTCACTAAGTGTTTACTAACCTTAGTAAATGTGTTTACTAAATCAAGATTTACTAAATTAAAATGGGTTGCACCAGTTAGTAATAACTAAGTGTTTACTAAATATTTACACCTACCCGAAGTAGCTTATAACGGCTCGTTTAGAGAGGTTTGCTTTACAAAACAGAGAAGCTGCCGTTAGGAAAAGGCTTCTGAGAGACAGAATCCACCTTTAGATGTACAGTATATGATGACTTTGATATTTACTGTCGGTACCGTTTAAATACGCGACCACATAATGCGGATCACGGACATGCTAACGTTAGCTGCGGCAATTAAGCACAGGTCTGAACGTGTCGATGCGGGGCACTTCAAAATAAAAGCGCCCAGCTGTTCCTGTGTACATTCTGCTCTGCACGCTGATTGGGTAGCCAAGTTGTTGTCGTCACTTAATGCGACTAGTAACCTGCTGGTAACCACTTACGCATTTACTAGATACGGGATTGCATAAACTGGTCTGGTGCAACCGAAACTAGTAAAATACTAGTTGCAAACTAGCTAGTAATTACTATGGGTTTAGTAATTACTAAACCCTGAATTTAGTAGAGAGATACGACGCCAACCTGGTGCAACCCCACCCTGGAACCAGGAAGAGGAAGTACCTTGCGGCGTTGCGGGCCCGGCCGGCGGTCCTGCAGCCAGCTGTCCATCTGGTCCTCGATGTCCTCGATGGACGCCGTCTGGTCGTAGCTCTGCTGCTGCTTCACCGGCTCAGACGGCGGCTCGTACACCGGGAACTCCACCTTCGGCTTCTTCAGCTTCGGCCTCTTCTCTCCTGAGGGGAGTCAATCAATAATCATTAGTATTGATCATCGATCATTAGTAATGCTGATGGATCAGTATTGATGGATTGATTGATTACTGGGGGTCACAGTGTCCTGCTGAGCTTCTTCTTCTCTCTGCTGCTGCTTCATCTGCTGGTAGTCCTCGTAGTACTGCTTCACCTCCTGCAACACAGAGACCACAGAGACCACGTCTGAGGATGCTTTCACACCAGCAGCAGCTGGTGCGCACTAAACGGTCCATTCGAACCAGAAGCTCTTAGTTCGGTTCATTTTCGTTGGTGTGAAAGCATCAATCGCACTAAATCAAGCGGGCCGAGACCTCTGAAAAGGGGTTAGGGGTCTCGGTCTGCTTCATTCCGCACCAAATCCCAACCTCTGGTGCGGTCCCTCTGGTGAGAACACGAGGTTGCGCTTGGCCTACATCTATGAGCTGTATCGCGCTATGTGTACAGTATTCTACAGTGTTGTCTCCACTGTGAAAGTCCTAATTGGTGCTTATTTCTACCAGAAGATGACGAAACCTCATTCAGACCGATTTTAGTTTGTTTGCATGTGTGAACGCTCCGCTCCACTCCGCAGTCTGTAGCTACAATGTAACTGTTTTACTGTCTGGTGCGGAGCAAATAATCGAACTAGTGGTGTGAAAGCGCCCTGAGTCTGGACCTGGACCAGGACCAGGACCAGGACCAGGACCAGGACCAGGACCAGGACCAGGACCAGGACCAGGACTCACTTAGGGTTGGAACAATTCTCAAAATCCACAGTTTTGGATCGGTTGTTGTGTCGAATCCCAAATATCAGATATAACGACATGTTCCTCTGGACCTCCTCACTCTGTGTTCACACCTAAAGCTTCCGAAGCGTCAAAACCTCTCGAGGGTTACTTAGCGTCAGACAAGACAGCTTCCAAAATGGCAAAATATTTTCAGCTGCTTTGGTCGCTCGTCACGTGAAAAGAAGAAAAACGGCAGCCGACGGACGTCTCTATTCTGACAGGTTGCCGCTGAACCGCGTCATAGCTAATTACCCTAAAGTTAACCAGGGCTCAACTTCTCGTCTGAAGCTTGGGAAGCTTTGGAAGCGCGGCGACGCCTGTTGACGCTTTGGACGCTCAGTGTCGCCGGCTCTCATTGAAAATGAATTGACTTGCGGCGTTTTGACGCTTTGGAAGCTTTGGGTGGTAACGCAGTGAGACTCTAGACCTCCTCTGGACCTGGACCTCCTCTGGACCTCCTCTGACCCTGGACCTCCTCTGGACCTCCTACCTGGATGGTGTGAGGCAGGTTCTTGACCGACAGGTAAATCCAGATGCTGAGCTTCAGAGGGAGGATGTCCTGCCAGTGGGGTCGGTCCTGAACCCTGGAACAGACACACAATAAACAGACACACAATAAACAAAAAATAGTGCAGAGAGAAAAAGATGGGAAATCCTCGCAATAACAACAACTTGGGATGAAGATTCAATATAGTTTATTGTTTTGTATGTTTTTGTTTTTATCCTCTCTCTCTCTCATCTGTCATTTGAAATGATAAGCGGTAGCTACCACTGCCGCTCCATCGTTTTAATTCACGGACTGAAAAATAGCCGGTCGTCATTTAAAAATAAAATCGCGGACTTTGAGAGTCGGTGTTGGAGAATATTGGAACGTTACCGCGTCAGGTCACAGCGGTCCTGGTCACGTAATGAGCGCTCATCTTAACGAGAAAGTCTTCTCTTCTCTCCCGGCGTGAAACTAAAACTACAGCTGCACCTCAGTTTCACTTGTTTTCACTTGACAGAGTTTCACACAGAACTTTCTGTTGAGTCTTTCCATGTTTCTCCTTCTGTGACAGTAAAAAGGGACATTTACATTTTTTCAGACAAGACGATTGTCTCAAACTATTCGATTTTTTTTTTAACAGAACGACAATTATTTACACTGAGCACAACATGTAGGCTACTTTTGTTATATCTGAGTGAGACCAAAACATTTTATTGTGAATAATTCCTTAGTTTCAGGTGTCTACCTCATTTTATTCATATAGCCTATCTTTGATGCCATAGAGACAAATGAAGGAAAGAAAAACCTAAAAAACCTTTAAGTATTTATTTTGGTGTTGTTTAGGCCAGTTCCTTATCCTTATTTTACTCAGCTGTTTGCACTTTATGCTACAGTTAAAGAATTGTTTGTTGCTACAAGCTGCATATTTCATTAAAAGTTTAATGAACTATCATCTTAATTGTCTATATTTTTAGTTAGCATATACCTTAAACACTTGAAGCTGAAAGCTAATGATGATATATAAGAGCAGCTGCATGCTGGTACGATAAACTGCATGTTTTACATTCAGTTTACGTATGATCCGATTAGTCGACGAATCGAAAAAAATAGTCGGTGACTAGTCGACTATCAAAATAATCGTTTGTGGCAGCGCTAATTACAAACAAAATCAAAGAAGTATCCCTCAAACTCATCCATCGTATCTGTCCCACCAATGTCACAGCGTGAGGATGATGTCACAGCGTGGTGATGATGTCACAGCGTACCTGTCGGGCTGGTCCGGGCCGATGCACCGCAGCTCCTCCGCTGGTCTGACGCTCACCTTCTTCTTCTTCTCCTTCTTCTTCTTACTCAGCAGCTCGTCCTGGAAACAAGGAGGAAGGAGGACGAGGTCACATGACATGCTCTGCTCTGATTGGCTGTCTGTGTGTGTGGCAGCTGTGCTCTGATTGGCTGTGTGTGTGGCAGCTGTGCTCTGATTGGCTGTGGCCTCACCAGCTGCTTCTCCAGGTAGATGGACCAGATGACGGCGTAGTGTCCCACGGTGAGGATGAGGAAGAGGAGCAGGCCCAGCTCCGTGTTGCTCATCTTCCTCACGCGCCGGTAGTAGAAGACCGGCTGCCGCCAATCAGGAAGCCCGTTCTCCAGGATGTCATCGTACCTGCACACACACACACACACACACACACAGTCGTTAGTGACGCTGCCTCGCTGTGATTGGCCGAGCTGTGAACAGGTGAGACTCACTTGCGTCGTCTCTCCTCGTCCTTCAGAACTTCATAAATGGCCACGAGCTGCAAACAGAGAGAGAAGATGAAAGATGATTGGTCGACAGTGTGAGTCTGCTTGGCTCTGATTGGTGGACAGTGTGAGTCTCTGATTGGTCGACAGTGTGAGTCTGCTTGGCTCTGATTGGTGGACAGTGTGTGTGCGTCTCACCTGTCTGAACTGCGTCTCGGCGTCGGGGTTCTTGTTCTTGTCGGGGTGCAGGATGAGCGACAGGCGGCGATACGCCTTCTTGATCTCAGCTGCTGAGGCGTCCTGGGGTCAGAGGTCAGAGGTCACAGAGGTCAGGGATCACAGGTCAGTACAATTGGTGGAATTGTACCTTTACGTTTCCATGGTTTTCAGTCGTTGTCATAGTTGCGGTAAACACATGGATCTATTAACGCTGGCTTTAGACACGGATGATGTCAGTCTGTCTGATATCCACTGTTAAAAGCTGCTGTGATGATCCATGCCTTTTACACATTTTCATTGGGGGAAAAGAAAGAAATCCATGCATTTACCGCGACTACCGAAACCATGGAAACGTAAACATAAAATTCCACTGGAAGATCAAAACAGGCTACGTATTTGACGTTTGGAAAAAGGTGAGTTAACAAGTCGTGGTCGTTAGAAAAGTCGACAGGTTTCATTCATTCATGTTTTGACAGATGATAAAAACAGTGGTGATGATGAGCAGCTGCAGCTGGACCAATCAGGTGGCCGAGCACAGGAAGACACAACAAGACAACATGGCCGATGTCTGGGCCGGCGGGAGTAAAATAAAAGAAGGAAATGTGAAGGAGAACTACGTCATGTTACATTTACTCTGACTGATGGAACTGAGATACAGAACTGAGTCTGGGGATATTCTCATCGGTCCTGGTCGTAGTTGTCTAAAGGAAATGTAAATGTAAAACAACTCCAAGATCCTGATGCTCCATGACCTGATGAAGGTGAAACATCTTCTACACTAGGCCGGTGCAGATTCTCATTGTCCAGGTCATAGTGTTTCAAAGGAGGTTAAATGTAAAGCAGCTGGACTTAGTTCTTTGTCTAGAAGACGTTTCACCTTCATCAGGTCATGTTCATCTGACCCGGATGGGACTGGTCCAACTACCTGGTCTGGAGACCCAGGTATTTAACCTCTTCCTGGACTAGAACCAAGTCCAGCTGCTTCACATTTACATTTACATTTACATTTACATTCCCTTCAGACAAACACAACTGGAACTAAACACACACACCAGGACCAGGACCAGGACC
This sequence comes from Trachurus trachurus, assembly GCF_905171665.1. Taxonomy (NCBI): domain Eukaryota; kingdom Metazoa; phylum Chordata; class Actinopteri; order Carangiformes; family Carangidae; genus Trachurus; species Trachurus trachurus. The sequence continues at coordinate 2,095,667 of NC_139900.1, forward strand.
AGACACCAGGACCTGGACCAGGACTAGAGACCAGGACCAGGACCAGGACCAGGACCAGGACTAGAGACCAGAGACCAGGACCTGGACCAGGACTAGAGACCAGGACCAGGACCAGGACCAGACACCAGGACCAGGACTAGAACCAGAGACCAGGACCTGGACCAAGACCGGGTCTAGGGACCAGGACCAGGACTAGAGACCAGAGACCTGGACCTGGACTAGAACCTGGACCAGGAACTGAACCAGGACCTGGCCTCTGGTTTCTGGTCTTGATCCAGGTTTTGGTCCTGGTCCTGACAGTTGGACCGGGTCTCCAGCTGTGACATCACGGAGCAGTGCTGCTACCGCAGATGACGTCACTGCGACCACTGGTGACACGTCACACACAAACAGCTGTTAGCACGGTAGCTAGGCTAGCTCCGCCTGGCTGTGCGCGCGCTGAGCCGCGTCGCCATGGAGACGGCTAACCGCTAGCCGCGCGCCGCCATCCGCTAGCTCCAGACCTACAGACCTACAGACACACTACAGACCTGCTGCTAGCCGCTAGCTGCTAGCCTCTGTCAGCTAGCCGGTTACAGATAGAGATACAGACCTGGTCCAGGGCCAGGAAGCGGTAGAAGCTCTCGGGGATCTCCTCCACCAGGTCCAGCAGCTCCAGGTCCTGGTCCCAGGCCTCCAGCCGCCCCACGGAGACCAGCAGCAGCAGCAGCACCGGGACCAGGACCCGGACCCCCCACCGACACACACCGCCCCCCATCACCGGACTAACACAACACACACCGGACTGGGACTAGACTCTCGGTCCGGGGACCAGCAGCTCTCACACCTGGACCAGGAAGTCCTGGCCAGACACTTCCGGGTCAGCAGACTGTCACAATAAAAGCCGCTGCGCTGCAGACTGTCACAATAAAAGCCGCTGCAGCGCCGCCGCAGGCTGCAGCGGCTCCTACAGGACCAGCAGGGAATGACTGGGAACGACCGGGAATGACTGCTCTGCTGGGAAACAGCTGGAATGAGCAGCACTTTTTAACTCATTGAGTGCCGCGCTCCTTTCCAAAGTTTTAGTCAAGTGTACCGGCAATTTAGACCATTTTTGACTTTTTATGTAGAGCCATAGTGTATTCTATATTATTGCCACCAACACATACTGTAGCTCAATTGAAAGGTTTAACTTAATGCTTCAAGTGGCCACAAACCGTTTGTTTCTACGTGCCTCCGTTCCTGAGAAAAGTCAAGCTAAACATGGCTTGTTTTCATCAAAACCGCGGGAGGACACGGTGTTGCTCCAGATGAAGACCGGGCGGACTGTCGGCTGAGAGCTTCCTGTTTCTGCTCCGAGCAGCTCGAGCAGCTGGAGCAGCAGCGCAGGTGAGAGCAGAGCAGCTGCTGCATCTGCATGCAGAACTCCGTTTGCAAAAGTTGAGTTATGATAAAAACTTCCAGATCATGAGCTGTCATGAGTTTTTGATCGTCATCCATTTCAGTTCTCCTCGTCGTAGAGTCCCCAAATTTACACAAAAGGTGTGTTAAAGTGTCTATTTTCATAATTTAAAAAAAAAGCAAAAAACGTTTTTGGCACTCAACGCATGGGAACGAAAAACGAGAAATTACGTGGTTGGCACTCAATGAGTTAAGTTAACTCAAGAAATATTTTTAAAATGTATTTTATTCATTTTACATATAGCAATTTACATTTAAAATGCACTTGCTTATTTCATTTCATGCTTTCATTTCATTAACTTTTGCCACATGTTAAAGAAATATCCAGAAAAAAGTGCTGTAAAGACATATTTTACACTAATGTAAGCAGTTAACATTATGATGATACATTCTTTTATACATCTGAACATTTGGCTTAGTGTTTATCCAACATATTCATAATTTATTACATAATCATCCAAAAATATGAATGTACTGCTATACAGTGGAACAGAGGGAATCTTTACAACACATGCCTGCTCAAGTTTCTGCTAAATATGTCAGGTGTGGGGGAAATGTGAACCCAATTGCAGACGCCAAGGTGAGAAGCAACACAAGTATTTCAAAAACCAAGGTAAAACACAACATGTGGGTCCAAAGTCCAAAAACCTAGGACTCACTGGAGACGCTGAGAGACAGGGAATGTCACATGGACAATGAACCGACCAGAGACAATGGGAAACACAGAGGTTAAATAGCCTACGTGAGGAAACGACACAGGTGGTGCAGTCATACACAGGTGAGGCACATGAGCTAATCAAACAGGTGGGAAACTTAACAGGAAGACAGGGGTAGGACACAGACTTCAAAGTAAAACAGGAAACAGGAACACAACAGGGAATGGAAGACAGACACACAGGAAAACAGGACACAGAACTGCAAAACAACACAGGAATTAACTATAGGACGTGACAGTAAGACAAGACACATGGAATTAAATCAAATAAGACATGGAACACACGAAGGACACAAACCACGACAAAATAAGGTAAAAGCCAGTGAGAAGGAAGCAGGAAGTAAAGCAAATTTTATATCAACATATACTGCTGCAGTGTGTGCACAGCTATCATATGAAAACAGTGTTTCCTGCTCACATGGGGAAAAGCAGATGACCACTGAAGGTGCTAAGGCGACTCCCACTGTCATAGATTATGCAGTTGGCCCGCAGATGCAAAAACATGACATCTCCTTCCTTTAACAGCAGCGTGGCAGCATTAGCAGAACTAACATGCGGTCCTGTCTGAAACTCATAGGCACCATAAATATGCTGTCCATTCCTGACCAGAAAAGCACCTGTAGCATGTGAAGGATGGCCAGGTGCACTTATGTAGAACTCAAAGCGGTAGACTCCTCTCACTGGTGCGATGAAAAAACCTGTGGAACATTTTCCAGTGAATATTAGTGGGAAATTCTTTGTTGCAATATCTGTCAACTAGGTTAAAGTAAAGATAGTAAAACATCTACATAAATATTTATGAACTTCAGTACCTGAGTTTGGGTTGTAGGCATTTCCAATATTTGCAACAACATTTCTGAAAACCAGAGTAGTCTCTGTGTTAAACGGTCCAGTATTTCCTCCGCCTGAAGCCAGCAGAGAGGCAGAGAAGGCCACCTTGACTGAGAGAGAAATACACTCAGTTTTAAGTGGGTATTAATTTGCTTGTTGTTATAATGCAGTCTGTTTTCACATGTACAAACCTTTTATCTCTCCCGTCAGAGCATCCACCTGGTTTTCTGTCACATTTGTTCTGGCCTGAATGTTGGTCAGTTCTTCTGACTGTGCTGAAATCAGGTAAATAAAAAACACACACATAGTGGCATGGAATTGATATGACAGTTTTTCTGAAGTTTGCATTTGACACTAAAAACATGCATTGTTGAAATAAATGACCTACTTTGTTGAAAATGCCTGGTAAATAAATTTCAATATACCTTGAACCTGTTTCTTCACATTTTCCAGACCAGTCTTTTGCAACTCCAGTTCTCTCATTTGAGCTGTTAGTGCTGGAAAAAAAAAGACTCAATGTTGTGACAATGTATAGGCAGACATTTCTATCCTAAATATATTTGAATATACCTTGAACCTGTTGCTTCACATTTTCCAGACCATTCTTTTGCAACTCCAGGTCTCTCATTTCAGCTGTTAGTGCTGGAAAAAAAGACTCAATGTTATGACAATGTATAGGCAGACATTTCTATCCTTCGTGTATAAGCTACTGTGGTGTGTCACTATTATTATTATTATTATTATTATTATCATTTTAAAAGGCATAGGTTCCTACTGCCATTATTTGTCTCATTCTCTTACTGCTTGACTTATTACTGTACCTTCGTTGTCTTTCTGTAAGTGCCTGATCTCCACCTTCTGTTCAGCCAACAAGGCGCTCATCTCTCTCAGCACAGCGTGGATGTCTCCTAGGCAAATGTGTCGAGGGTCCGAGGTGTTTGCTGGTCTCCTTCCTTGGGATTCAGTTTGCTCTCCCTGTGGAATAATTTCATTGTTGGACCCTTGGACAGTTTGAAGCTCTGCTGTGGAGAGAGAGCAGATCAGCAGCAGCAGCAGTGGGAAAAACATTGTCACCTCCATTCTCAGACTGGCAGTCTGTGCTTTGTTCTTCTGCACTAATCCCAGCCTTAAGTAGTGGTTTAACCTGATCAATCATTACCAGAAATGTATTATCAGAGAAAAACAACAACGTATTACTTAGTAAATAAGTAGGCTAATCTACAAAACATGAAACTGATACAGGAGACACGTGAGATATGGAGTATAAATTAAATTAATCATTACCAGAAACTGTGTCATATTTGTGTTGTAACTGGCATCTGTCCTTCATTGTCATCTTGAGAGAGGCAGGTAGGAAGTTAGGTAGGTAGGTAGAATATAGTTACTCTTGTTTTGTCACTTGTCTTGTGTTACTGTGATGGAGCATAGGAATCCTTGCACTTGCGCATCTGGGCATTTGGTTCGCTCTTGCATTTGGTTCATTCCTGGGATTAAAAATGAATTTGTAAAGTTCCATCTCATTTTGTCTTTCAAAGGCAGAGATAAGAGATTACCAAGACTTACAAAGAGAAGTAATAAAAATGATCTCTGTTCTTCCTCAATAAATCAGTCGAGCTGATAAAGTCTGCTGTTTGAAAAGCAACAACAAAATGCTACAATAAAACACACTGGTAGGCAATCAAGTCATAAAACATATGATATCAGTCTCAGATGACCTGAGTGACCTTGACAAGCCTAAGGTAAACCAAAAACAAGGAAACAAACAGCCATAATGAACGGCTTCAGACCCGTGGCACTAACACCTTTGGCCATGAAGTGTCTGGAGGAGCTGGTTTTAATGCACATTAGCTCTGTGGTTCCAGACTTCACTTCATAGGGTGGTGAGGATGGGAAAGAAGGTTTCTGTTGAGCTCACGGTGAGCACAGGAACCCCGCAGGGCTGCTGCCTCAGCCCCAAACTTCATGCACTTTACACATACGACTGCACTTCCACCCAGGACAACAACATCAGTATGCAGATGACACGACCATCAGAGGGGAGAATGAGTCTTCACAGGGATTTGTTTCATAGAATCACCATATGTGGGGAGGACAGTGACCTTGTGCTCAACATTGACAAAACCAAAGTTCAGTCAGACAACTCTGAAATGAGAACAAATAATTTATTGAGTATAAGCATAGCAAGCTGAAGCACAGCATAGTTAACATATTCTTGAACATGGTTGCAGCAGAATTGATTGTAAGCATTGTAAGCTGAAGCACAGCTCTGTCTCAGTTATTCGTTCCCTGAATGATCTGGTTTGCCAGACATTACAGGGAATGAAGCAGACCCCCCCCTCAGGGAATCAAGAGACAGAGCCCACAGGTGGATGCTGGGGAGGAGGTGGGTTTGCAAAACCTCATGGGCAGCAGCAGCAGCAGCAGCAGCAGCAGTGAGATGTATGCAGAAGCAGCAGCAAGGGCAGCAAAGCAGGAAATAGCAGCAGCAGCAGCAGCAGCAGCAGCAGCAGCAGCAGCAGCAGCAGCAGCAGCAGCAGCAGCAGCAGCAGCATAGCCAGGGATGAGCAGGTAAACTGGGGGGTTTAAATAACCCGTCCTATTTGGAGGAGGAGGGCATGTGACTGATCAGCTGATCAGGATGGGCGCAGCTTGAGTTGTCTGCCTGAACTAGCTCCACAGGCTTCACATCATAATTCAGTCTGGATTTCGGGAGATGACCCCCCCACCCCCACCCCCCCACCTACAGCCACTAACCACAAGAGGAACTGTGGTGTGGAACAGACTGACAGCTATAAGTTCCTAGGCCTCCACATCTCTGAGAGCCTCAGTTGGGCTTAAAACACTGCAACGACAGTGAAAAGAGCTCTTGCACTTCATCAGTGTGCTGAAGAACTATGACGCCGGCCCCTCATCCAAGCCTACAGAGGACTTGTGGAAAGCATCCTCACCAGCTCCATCACAGTGTGATACGGCAACACCACTCTGGCCCAGAGGAAATCACTGCAGTGAATCATTAAGCGAGAGTGTGATTGGCTCTGGCCTCCCCTCCATGGACACCATCTACACTCAGCATCCTGACTGAACTACAGTCAGTCATGAAGGTCCAAACCTCTAATGTTGGAGCTATTTATTTATTTGTAGTATTTAGTGCTGTTTAGTTTATTATTTAGTTTTGGTTATTCTCAATCAATTTACTTGATTTCATTATGATTAGATTTCTATTAGTATTCTAGTTTATTATTTGTTTACTTTAGGTGTTTCTTGTTTATTATTTGTGTTTTGTTTCATTTGGGCACGGTAGGAGGGCACCTGAAGTTATATAGGTAGGCTGTCGGTAGGGGACCAGCATGCACCTGGGTGGGCAAATGGGTTTTACCGGAGCGGGAGAGGCACAGGAAATTTCTTTGTTCTTTGTTTGCTCGCTTTTTGGTTAAATAAACCAAGATTTTTGTTGAAACTTGGCATTTGTTTGGACATCATGTTTTTCCCATCCGCGTACACTACAACCCATGGTGCAACAGTGGCCCTTTGATTAGTATAATTTGAAGTTTGATTTGATACTTTTATTTGTTTGACAATCGGCTGCTACATCTAACATAGGACAGTGATCTAAATGCACCATGGACTTCACACGCAGAAGCTTTTGGAACAGACCTCACAGTCTCCTGACTTTTCTGTTTTAAGAAGTTTACTTTCCTATCCTACTCTTTCCTATAACATATTATTTCTGTGATATAAAGATATGTTGCTGGCTTCTCTATCTTTTTGCTTCAGGGTTTGTTCAATATGGAAATTGTTTTTCTTTTCACTGCAGAATCAATGTACTCTCTATACTATATACACTCACAGATATCCTTACTTTAGGAAGATTTCCACATGACATTGTGTCTGTGCACAACACCAGATCCACAAAGAAATAATATTCTTAGCTTGGTTGTGCATGGAAACAAATCCCTGAAGTCAGGTTTCAACATCTGGCGGACAGTGTGAATCCAGAGGAGCATAGGCAGCTGTTTCAGCAGCAGATTGTGTCTCTGGTTTGGAATGTTCAGCAGTCCCACATAGGTGAAATATTCTGGTATTTGGCCAATTTGCAGGTAATGATTTAAAAAAAGGACTGGTTTAAACTGTGCCCATGTCTTTCTTTCAAACCCTCTGTCTCTTTTTCTTTTTTCTTTCTTCTACCCCTTCATCTGTATTTTAACTTCTTTCTTTATTTCTTTCTCTTTTTGTCTTTCTTTCTTTCACTATCTATCTCTATCTACTATCTATCATCACCCTCTCTCTCTTTTTCTTCTTTCTTCTACCCTATTTGTCTTTTTACTTCTTTCTTTCTTGATTTCTACCCCCTTTCTCTGTCTTTGTACTTCCTTCCTTCTTTCTTTGTTTTGTTTGATATCTATCTATCTATCTATCTATCTATCTATCTATCTATCTATCTATCTATCTATCTATCTATCTATCTATCTATCTATCTATCTATCTATCTATCTATCTATCTATCTATCTATCTATCTATCTATCTATCTATCTATCCTCTTCTCTCTGTCTTCCTCACTCTCTGTCCTATCTATCTATCTATCTATCTATCTATCTATCTATCTATCTATCTATCTATCTATCTATCTATCTATCTATCTATCTATCTATCTATCTATCTATCTATCTATCTATCTATCTATCTATCTATCTATCTATCTGTCTGTCTATCTTGCTCTGTCTACCCTCTTCTCTCTGTCTTCCACACTCTCTGTCCTATCTATCTATCTCCTACCTCCTACTCTATTTCTTTCTTTCTTTCAAACCCTCTGTCTCTTTTTCTCTCTTTTTCTTTCTTTTTGTCTTTCTTTCTTCTACCCCTTCATCTGTATTTTAACTTCTTTCTTTCTTTCTTTCTTTCTTTCTTTCTTTCTTTCTTTCTTTCTTCTTTGTTTCTACCCCATTTCTTTCTTTCTTTCTTTCTTTCTTTCTTTCTTTCTTTCAGACGGAGGACTACTATCATGCGGGACATGATTCAACAGCAAGCCAAACTCTAGTAAGTGCCGGAGTCAGGAGTCATCTTCGTAATACTCTTTAATAAGATGCCTTAGCTGCACTCACACAGAGTGAAACTGTAGAAAAACACCAAAATAAAGTAGCTACATCAACAACTTAAATTTACAGAGCTTTTCAACCACCACTGCAGCTAACTGCTATGCTACATATGCTAAATTATGATTTTTAAATACTTCGTGTTACATGAATTTCTGAGGTAAACATATTAAATTATAACGATGCACTTGCACTTTATATACACAACAATAATCAACTTACAGACGATGCGTTCACAAGCGCAAAGAAGAAGATGGCAGCAGATGAAGCACGCCCGATCCTTAAGGCGGGCTTACACTGCACGATTTTGCCACGATTTTGTCGTCCCAGACGAGTCGCAGCCTAATTTGCATAATCGTAGAGGGATCGCGGGGTCGTGAGCATAATCGGGACGTATGGTTAGTGAGGCTCTGCGTCACGTCCCGACGTCCTAAAGACGAGTCGCCGACCTCCCGATTAATTTCTGACATGCCAGAAAATTCCTCGTCGTGACGGACAATGTATGGGGTCCTACGTCACGATTCTGCACATACGACAAGTTTTTACCATGACAGATTGTTTTAGCACAGAGCACAGAGCCTTTATGAACCTGAATGTGATGCTGAACTTCGTCAGATAGAGTTAAAACGGGCAGACAGAAAGAGGAGGGACAGGGAAGTGACCAGCTGAAGTTAGACCACAGCTGTAGAGAGACAGGGTGACCGGGTGATGATCAGCAGCGCAGTCCGTGATGGAAGATCAGCCCGACAAATACACACACACTATCAGACAATCAGCGATTGAGGACGATTATTTTTTTTCTTGCCGTTACAGTATAAAATAGCGAGCCTACACACCAGCCACGTCCACTGTGCTCTGACTCAGCTCAGCTGACCTGATCAGCTGAACTTTTAAAGTGCAGGCCAGAGAGAGAACTAGTGAGGCTCCTCTGACAGCTGCAGGTGAGCCGCAGGTGAGCTACACGTCAGCTGGCTGGAGAAAGTAGCGCCGTCCTCTCTCTCTCTCTCTCTCTCTCTCTCTCTCTCTCTCTCTCTCTCTCTCGCTCTCTCTCCCTCTCTCTCTCTCTGCAGCACCGTCCTTGGAGGTGATGCGCGCTGTCTGTCTGTGTGTTTGTCGGTCTGATCTTCCACCATGGACTCTGCTATAGGAACCAACATCAGGAACCAATGTCAATTTGATGTTTACAATCGAGCAATTATAGAGCAGCACAAATCTCAGCGGCATCGCAGGGTAATCGTGGTGGGGAGCAATCGTAGAACGACGTGCAATTAGTGAAGGTCTGAGACTGATCTGAGACGTAGGACTGAAGAGGGACGCTCGTGCAGTTTGAGATGTGAACAGACGAATAGTCGTGCAGTGTAAGCCCGGCTTTAGCTTGCAAGAGAAACAAAATGGCTGCTCATCATAAGTCACATGACATAAATTAAAGGGACAGGCTATTTCCCGCTTAGAACGAAACCACTGCTAGGGGGCGCCAAACACTAGGCTACAAGAAATCAAACTTAGAGCCTGAGGCAGGACAACTACGACGAGGCCCCTCCGCCCCCCTGGCGGTCTCCGTACAGGTCGGCCAGCCTCCTGAACTTGGGCCCCCAGTCCCTCAGGAAGTCGTAGTTCTGCTCCGACTCCGACTCCAGCGACGAGGCCAGCGAGCAGAGCGACGCCGCCGCCGTCGACGACCGGCTGCTGCTGCTGCCTTCGAAGGCGAAGGTCTGCAGCGAGTCGAAGGGCGGTGCCATCAGGTCCAGGTCCAGGTCGGCCTCGGCCAGCCGGTCCCTGATGAAGTCCTGCAGCAGCTGGTTCTGGTTCTGGTTCCCAGGGTTCCTACACATTTGAAATGTCCAAATTCCACACTACTTTTTCCAGACCCTAATTTCCAGACTTCTCGGTAAAAGAAAATCAAATAATTCGTGATATTTAACCCTTGTGTCTGATACGGACAAACGTGTCCATTTTCATTTTTCAACTCTTGATTGTCTTGCAGTGGTTTGAGTTATTGCCATCAAATTTGGTGAAAAGCCATAATTTTTCACAAATTTTGGAATAAAATAAATAAATAATTGGGGCGTTACACTAACTACCCCAACTAAAAAAAAGTCACACTCATATTTTTTTCCAATTTTTTTTGACATGTCCAAGCCCGGTAAAATCCCCACCCAACACATTCAGTTTGCATTCATTGTATTGAAAATACCCCCCTTTTTGTGTGCGTTTTTAGCCATTTTTTTTCATAGGACCCTATATACCGGCATTTAAGGGGTTAAAAGTCTGAAATTAATTGAATATTTGGTATGGATCATTAGAGGAGTAGTAGACTAGAAGATCTATGCAAAAAAATCTGGAAAAAAATATGAAGGTATACTATTTTATGGCGTTTTCTCCGGGGGCACTTTTCTCTCCCAGAATCAAGGGTTAAGTAAATACCTGTAGACGTGCATAATATATAAAAAAGCAAATAATTTATCATTTGTTTTCATTATTCTGAATGTATATGCCATTATGCAACCAAATAATTTCTAGGAGATTGTAGCTATAGGTACAATAGCACATACACAATAATTAACCCGGATAACTTCAGATAAGACCAAACCAAGATAAGATAAATAAAATAAATATATTTCCATACAATAGTTTCCATTTTCCATACTTTTAAAGACCTGGAAATGTATAAAATCTAATTCCATACTTTCCATACTTGCGTGGGAGCCCTGGGTTGGACTGGGTTGGGGGCGTCGGGTGCCTCAGGGCCGACATGTCGAAGGCCTCGGTGTCTTCCTCGCCGCCGCCTTCGTCGTCGTAGCGGACGATGTTCTCTCGGATCTCCCGCTCGTAGTCGTCGTCCGTCCTCGGAGACGCCCCCCACCGCCGCCTCCTGTGGTGTCTGACGGCCGCCGTTACCATGACAACACCTGAGGAAGGAGAGAGGAGGAAGGTTAGTATATTTTCATTTATAAAACGGAAAGGTGAAATCCAGCGATCTGATTGGTTGTTACTAGCTACTATTCTAAAGCCTCTTCAACAAAGTGGATTTTCTCCTGATGTGTCCGTTTGAAAGTTTCCATTTTGGTGTCAAACTGTTCAGAAGAGATGTGGCTTGTGGAAAATGAGCCCAACATTTACTTCAGTGACTGTGGGGAGAAAGGACAGACCATAATCTGTGTTAACGTTAAATTGTCCCATTGGAGTCAATACACTCCAGGCTGCCTCTGGTCTCCCTAAAGGGGCGTGGCCGAGCAGAAGCCTAGTGACATCATACAGGAAGCTGACTCCTCATGGGGGGGCGGGGTTTATAAACCGTAATCGTTGATATCACTACTGATTATGAAATGAAAATCATTTTAACTTCTCTCTTTAAAGGGACATTGTGTAGGAATTCCTCCATCTAGCGTTGTGGTTGTATATCTCAAGCAACTCAATGGTATTTTTCATGCTGCATTCACGTGAAATTGGGCAGACGGCAGACGGACCTCAATGTTTTTGTTATTTAATCATCATCAACCAAAAATGTATCACTATATTATTAGTTGAACAATAAATCTAGCCATTATTTTTTGGCACAAGTATAAAATGTGGGGGGTCACTCTGTTAATCAACTCATTTTCACTCTATTACTGATAAATACTTTGACAATAAATGCAGAAACTACAATGTTTTAAATTGACATTTTACTGTGCAACAGTAACATAAACATAATAAACCAGTTACAGTTTAAAGGGACATTGTGTAGGAATTCCTCCCATCTAGCGTTGTGGTTGTATATCACAAGCAACTCAGTCGTATTTTTCATGCCGCATTCAGGTGAAATTGGGCAGACGGCAGATGGACGACAGCCGCTGCAGGTAACGGCATAAACAAGCCTCTACGTAAACAAGTGGTCCGTCAGCACGAGGCAAAACAATACACGTGACAATATGTTGTCATGGCGATGTGGTATTGTTTTACCGTCTTTCTCTGGACTTCTGTGACTAAAATGACATCTGGGGCCTCATTTATCAAAGAGGGTGTAAAACTGCTACTAAATTTTTGCGTACGGCGAAAAGACGAAAATGGCGTAGCTACACCCAAAATATTTACACCTTTTTCAGATCTATCAAACTGTGCGTACGCACAACTCTCCGCAATTTCTCTTTGATAAATCACACCGGACCCAAGAATGGTGCACACATTAGGGGAAAGTTTAGAAAAAGACCCAAATATATCCCATTTATAAGTATGCCTATTAATTATTTTTCTCATGTGAATTGGGTAAAATTTTTAACCTTTAGATATCTCCATGAAAATTACTGAGTTGATTACTTACATTAAGACAAACAAAAAATGTATTACAAGTTTTTTGAAATTCTTTGTTAACATGAGAACATTTGCATAAAGTTGCATAAATTCCACCGTTTTGACGGCACATGTAAAGGTGCTGTGGTGGTACCAGCTTGAAAACTGGAATGAGTTGACTCCATCGGTCAACCGACAAGAAACCACTTTAAATTTCCTTTTTTGGCTTAAAATTATGGTAAATGGTCTGTATTTATATAGCGCTTTTCCATCTGAAACGATACCCAATGCGCTTTACAGTACACATCACATTCACCCATTCACACACACATTCACACACTGATGGTGGAAGCTGCCATGCAAGGCGCGAACCACGACCCATCAGGAGCAAGGTGGGGAAGGTGTCTTGCCCAAGGACACTACGGCAGCAACCGGGACAGAGCGGGATTCGAATCGCCAACCCTCTGATCATTGGACGAACCGCCAAACACTACCAAATTACTGGACTATTTGTTTTTTTCTGAATAAAGAATTTCATCATCATCAAGGTGAGACGGTGTCTGAGTGAAGTCGCTCGTCGGCGTGCAGGTCGTATATGGGCGAGGTCGTACCCAGCAGTGTGAGGACACAGGCGAGGACAGTGGCGGTGGCGTTGAGGCCGACCGCCAGCAGCAGCGAGGACGCCGGACGGCGGCCGCAGGACCGGCGGCGTCCGTGTCGGTCGCAGTCGCAGACGGCGACGGACAACGTGTTGGTGCTGCTGAGGGACGGACGGTCGCCGTCGGAGATCACCACGGTAACGAGGTGGAGCCACTGATCCTGCTGCTGGAAACCATGGAAACCACCACTCAGCACCGACACCGTGTTGTCTGGGGAGACGGAGACAAGACTCATTCTTAAAGGTATAGTTCAACATTTAGTCAAATTTGCCCATCACCATAATCCCTATAGTCATAGCAGTAGGTTCGTTACCTTTAATTGTCGGTGCAAGCTGTTTTTAGAACGGCGGAGCAGAGCCGTGAGCTGCTCAGAGCTACGCTACGGAGGCTCATTATGGGATTTCTTGGTTTCTAACTCATCAAACTCATCAAATACACAATCCAACAACTCCACAACGCTCTGGTGGACAAGTTGTGAGCTGCACATTCACCACGCTATGAGATAATAACACAACGTTACCACACAGAGTTGTTTTAGAGGGAAATACAGAGACTGTTGATGAGAAACTGTCCCTGAAGGCAACGTGCATCAGAGGTTTTACATGAATTTCCCTCTAAAACAACTCTGTGTGGTAACGTTGTGTTATTATCTCATATCGTGGTGAATGTGCAGGTCACAACTTGTCCACCAGAGCGTTGTGGAGTTGTTGGATTGTGTATTTGATGAGTTTGATGATGAGGGAAACCAAGAAATCCCATAATGAGCCTCCGTAGCGTAGCTCTGAGCAGCTCACGGCTCTGCTCCGCCGTTGTATGGTTGAAGGTGAACCTTTTAAGGTGGACTGTAATGGTTGAAGGTGAACCTTTTAAGGTGGACTGTAATGGTTGAAGGTGAACCTTTTAAGGTGGACTGTACCTTTGTTGTCTCTCAGGGTGAAGTTGAGGTTCCCAGCAGCCTCGGCGGCCAGTGAGAACAGGAAGTGATGGCCGTCCTCTGGCTCGTCGCGGTCCACGGCGCTAAGAGTCTCAATGATCTGAAGGTCAAAGGTCAAACACGGCGTGAAGTCGTGAACCTTAAAGGGAAAGGCAAAGACCTTGAGGCACAGACAGACAGACGCGTCTACCTGTCCAGGTCTGCTGTCCTCACACACCAGCAGCTGATACTCCGTGGCGAAGGTCGGAGCGTTGTCGTTAACGTCCGTCACAGAGACCAGAACCACGGCTTTCCCCACCTGAGAAGGATCCACTGACACAACAACACAACACATCTGTCAGTCAGACACATCTGGTCCACACAGGAAGTACATTTATGGTTTTTACAAATCGAAAAAAGGATGAAATTGAACTTTCATTTGCAGGAGAGAGTATGGAAAGAGTGTCTGTGTTTAGGTTTTTGGGCGTTATCCTGGAGGACAAGTTGACATGGAAAAACCACATAGCATATGTAAAAGCCAAGGTGGCAAAGAGTATCTATATTTTGAATAAGGTTAAGTTTGTCTTAAGGTAATAGAGATCCCTCAAATTGATTTTTTATTTCTGCAGGTTTGTTGAACATGGCTGATATAATAGAATTACAGACCCTAAAAATAATGTTTAAAGCAAAGAACAGATCATTACCAGAACATTTACAAAGCTTGTTTAAATTGGAGGAAGGGGATAAAACAGACTGAAGCTTGATTTTAAACACACATTTGCAAGATTAAGCTTAAAACAAACGTGTATTTCTGTTGCAGGTGTAAAAGTACGGCATTCACAAAGCAAGGAACTGAAAAGTTGTACAAGTATGTCTCAGCTTAAGAAAATGTTTAAAAAAGAAAAGATAAGTATCTACAAAAAAGAAGGAGAAAGAGAAAAAGAAGGGAAAAAAAGAAAAAGATAGATAGACGAGTGGTGTCTACCGTTATTTTGTTTGTTTTTTTGTCATTACTATGTTTCATCATCTTTAATATTTTGAAACAGAGAATAATATTGGTGTTGAAGTAAGCCAATGACATTTGTAACAACAGAGAGGAGCAGGTATTATAAGTTTTCTTCATCCTGCTCCTTTTCATTCATGGTGAAAATGCGTACACTATGTATATGTGCAACTATGTGAGAATGTATACCATGAATGAAATAAATCGAAAAATGAAATGAAATGAAGTGACATCAGCTGACACACATGAGGAACCAGACTCACGGCTCTCGGTGGCGAGGACGGTGATGTTGTGCGAGGCGCTGGTCTCTCGGTCCAGAGGCCGGTTGGTTCTGATCAGACCGGACCGGCTGTCGATGGTGAAGAAGCTCTGCTGGTCTGAACGCTGCTCTATGGAGAAGCTGCAGCACAGACAGAGTCACCGACAGAGTCACAGACAGACCGCTATGCAGATGCGGTCACCATAGGCGGCCTTACCTATGTGCGGTCACAGACTCGACCCCTGATCCGCTCTACAACCACTGATGCACGTATCATGCCACACCGCGACGGGACTAATCGCTCCTAATTAATAATACGGCAGGAAATATCAATAAAAACGTAGGCTTAACTTTGAAAACGGCTCGCAAACTATCAATAGACCCTTGTTTTCCTTCTCCCAGTATTATTCCTTTCAATCACTTTCCTCCTCTTTTCTTTTTTCCATCGGGTTGAAATGCCTCCAAACAGGCGATCTATGAGTAGCCTACGTCCTAACTTAACAGAGAAATAAAACACAGCGAGAGCACAACTAAAATGTGATATTATTGGCAGCTTATTTACAGATTTTACTAATGGAGGAGACAGCTGTCTGTCTGCTGCTCCAGCACCGCAGCACCGACAGGATCAGCACCTGTAGACGTCTGTCTGTCCGCATGTCTCGTCCTTTCCTTGTCCTAGGTGCTGAAATAATGCTGAGCACTTTGCTCTCATTACTTTTGTTGCCAATTTAAATTCTGAATATTGTTAAAGCCTGTAGTTTTTGATTGTGTTAAGATTCCTGTTCATGTCTGAAAATGTAATGATTTTGCTTTTTGATGAAAACCAACTTCAGTCCTCGTTTTTTCTGCTAAGTCCTGGTTTCTTGCCCTGATAGTGATTTGGGATGCATGGATAGTGCGTTTACTGCGTCCTTTCAGGGTTTAAAGCATCAGCGACACATGGGCATATAGCTGGCAAATAATGTGATGTTTAACAGGGTAGAGCCTCATATGAAATATTGAAACGGGCCCCCAGATGTCTAAGGCCGCCACTGACGGTCACAGACGTGTTTACCTGACAGGACTCTCGGTTCTGTCGGGGTCGCGAGCCGACACTGACCCGACGTCGGTGCCGACGGCCGCCGCCTCGGACACCTCCATGTGGCTGACGGCCGAGGAGAAGACCGGCGCCTCGTCCACATCTTCCACCAGCAGAAGCACCGTCGCCACGTCGCTGAACGGACCCGCGGACAGGAAGCGCGTGTCCACGTAGCGGTTGGACGCCTCCACACGCAGAGTGAAGCTGGATTTGGTCTCAAAGTCCAGAGCCTGGATGGAGCAGAAGGAAACCGGTTTAAAGGAGGGAAGAAGGAGAGACAAAGGAAAGATGAAGGAGGGACGAAGGGGAGCCGAAGGAAGGAAGAAAGAAGGCCGAAGGAAGGAAGAAGGAAGGCTGAAGGAAGGAATAGGGAGGGCCGAAGGAAGGAAGAAGGAGGGCCAAAGGAAGGAAGAAGGAAGGCCGAAGGAAGGAAGAAGGAAGGCCGAAGGAAGGACGAAGGACGGACGAAGGAAGGCCGAAGGAAGGAATAGGGAAGGCCGAAGGAAGGAAGAAGGAATGCTGAAGGAAGGAAGAAGGAAGGCCGAAGGAAGGAAGAAGGAAGGCCGAAGGAAGGAAGAAGGAATGCCGAAGGAAGGAAGACGGAAGGCCGAAGGAAGGAAGAAGGAAGGCCAAAGGAAGGAAAAGGAAGGCCGAAGGAAGGAAGAAGGAAGGCCGAAGGAAGGAAGAAAGAAGGAGGGCCGAAGGAAGGAATAGGGAGGGCCGAAGGAAGGAAGAAGGAAGGCCAAAGGAAGGAAAAGGAAGGCCGAAGTAAAGAAGAAGGAAGGCCGAAGGAAGGAAGAAGGAAGGCAGAAGGAAGGAATAGGGAGGGCCGAAGGAAGGAATAGGGACGGCCGAAGGAAGGAAGAAGGAGAGGTGAAGGAGAGACGAAGGAGGGATGAAGGAAGGCCGAAGGAAGGAAGAAGGAAGGCCGAAGGAAGGAAAAAGGAAGGCCGAAGTAAGGAAGAAGGAGGGCCGAAGGAAGGAAGAAGGAAGGCCAAAGGAAGGAAAAGGAAGGCCGAAGTAAAGAAGAAGGAAGGCCGAAGGAAGGAAGAAGGAGAGGTGAAGGAGAGACGAAGGAGGGATGAAGGAAGGAAGAAGGAAGGCTGAAGGAAGGAAGAAGGAGGGCCGAAGTAAGGAAGAAGGAAGGAAGATGGAAGGCCGAAGGAAGGAAGAAGGAAGGCTGAAGGAAGGAAGACGGAAGGCCGAAGGAAGGAAGAAGGAAGGCTGAAGGAAGGAAGACGGAAGGCCGAAGGAAGGAAGAAGGAAGGCCGAAGTAAGGAAGAAGGAAGGCCGAAGGAAGGAAAAAGGAAGGCCGAAGTAAGGAAGAAGGAGGGCCGAAGGAAGGCCAAAGGAAGGAAAAGGAAGGCCGAAGTAAAGAAGAAGGAAGGCCGAAGGAAGGAAGAAGGAGAGGTGAAGGAGAGACGAAGGAGGGATGAAGGAAGGAAGAAGGAAGGCTGAAGGAAGGAAGAAGGAGGGCCGAAGTAAGGAAGAAGGAAGGAAGATGGAAGGCCGAAGGAAGGAAGAAGGAAGGCTGAAGGAAGGAAGACGGAAGGCCGAAGGAAGGAAGAAGGAAGGCTGAAGGAAGGAAGACGGAAGGCCGGAGGAAGGAAGAAGGAAGGCCGAAGTAAGAAGAAGGAAGGCCGAAGGAAGGAAGAAGGAATGCCGAAGGAAGGAAGACGGAAGGCCGAAGGAAGGAAGAAGGAAGGCCGAAGGACAAGGGACAAGGACGTCCCCAGCTGACCTGACTGGACAGACCATAATACCAAGCCCTCCAGCTGGTACAGTGTGTTCAGTCCTTCGGGTAATGGACCGGTACCTTGTGCAGGACGACCAGTCCTTCCTGTGTGAGTGGGTCGGTGAGGACCCTGAAGGTCCCCGGTCCGTCCCCGTCCAGGACCCTGTAGTCCATCTCAGCGTTCAGACCCAGGTCCAGATCCACAGCTTTGATCCGAGCCACCACCGACGACACCGCAGCCGACTCTGGAACGGTGACCCGGTAGCTCTCTGTGGGGGACAGGGACATCCTGAAGGTCTCAGGGTCTGAGGGTCTATCTATCTATCTATCTATCTATCTATCTATCTATCTATCTATCTATCTATCTATCTATCTATCTATCTATCTATCTATCTATCTATCTATCTATCTATCTATCTATCCTATATACATACAAGGTGAGACTTACTGCGAGGGAAGTGAGGGGGGTTGTCGTTGACGTCCGTCAGCGTCACGGTAACGGAGGTGGTTCCTGACAGACCTCCCATCTGACCAACCATGTCTTTGGCCTGGACCACCACCAGGTACTGGTCCTGCACCTCCCGGTCCAGACCCAGGTGAGCCGTACGCACCACACCTGGAGGACAGGGAGGACAGGTAAGACTGGAGGACAGGTAAGAGAGGTAAGACAGGTAAGACTGGAGGACCTCAGAGAAAAACGTGCTGACACCAGGCTTTAATCATGTTTATAGAGGATGTAAAGTGGGTGATTTTAACATGGGGGTCTATGGAGAATGCTGCTTTCTGACACCAGCCCCCAGAGGAAGAAGAGGGGATTGCAGTTTGTTGAACGAGGAAGTGACTTCACTTCTCAGACCGACAACTGCCCCCTTGGTCGACGCGGGTTTTTTAAACGCTGGGGGAACAGTCCAGACAGAGCATGAACCAGTCGCCCCGCTCTCATCCGCGGTGCAAGAAACAGTGTCTCCGCCCGCCGCGGCGTGTGAAGTCCATCGGCCGAGGAGGACAGCCAGTCTGCCGCCGCCACAACACGTTGTTTTTGGTCGGTGTTGTTTGATCTTTTGATCCCAGTCTGGAATGCGAGCAGAGCTTTGTTTTGGTAGGTGATATGAGACGCAACCCGCGTCGCTTGCTGAGTCGTTTGACGCGGGTCGTCGCGGCTCGGTGCCTTTCCCACTGCCACCAAAAGACGATTGTTAGCGGGTTTAAACAGGTTTTTTGGCCAGTGGGAAAGGGGTATGGGCTCTATGCACAGCTCCACTACTTCCTGAATTTAAGGCAGCTCTTATATTTCCTGCCTGACATTATTGGAAAAACAAACCCACATTCCTGCTGCAGAGACTAGACCATCAGATTGGGATTAAAGGTTCTGCCCTAAAATGCTTTAAAGCAGAAGTAAGCGATCCGGTGGTTTTGGCTAATGCTGCGTTCCAGGCAGGCTTTTGAAATCGTAAATTACAGCTTCAAGTCACAACTTACGACTTTGTAGCGTTCCAGGCAACCCACTCGTGTTTCTCCGACCTGTTTTACCTGTGAAAGTCACTATAACGGCCACTCGTAACTTCTGACCCGTGAACTCGTACCAGATCGAACTGGTACCACTTCACAGGTCGGAAAAACACGAGTTACGAGTTTCCTTGAACGCACCATAACAGTCCTCGTCGCTACGTCACCACATTCACGGCGTCCCTTGGCTGCACACACAGCCCTGCATGCCGTTCTCTCTCCTCATTGGATAAAAACTGTAGGATACGATAAATGTTTTCTCTTCGGCTCAGAGCAGAGCAGAGGGACTGACAGACCCGTGTTTCGGTCCAAACACTCTATGTAAGTGATTGCTGTCGGAAGATACAACTATTTAAGACTTATATTAACACAAATATATCACTTACTTCTGCTTTAAGTCATATTTATCTGACAGGTTTCAGTTTGTTAATGTGAATAACGACCATTCAGAGTACAGCAGAGTTACGTATGGGCTCCTCTCTCCTCTCCTCTCCTCCTCCTGGGGTTTCTCCTGGTTTTCCCTGTTACAGGGTTTTCTATGGAGTTTTTGATGGGATGTAAAGCCCTTTGAGACAGCAGCAGCAGCAGCAGCAGACAGTGAGTGACACTATCCACATCACAGTTCAGTTCATGGTCGCATGTTTCTCACTATGCCAGTCATGTGACTAATGCTCAGCCGTTAATACACAACGCTTAAATACACACAGCATTTAGGGCTTCATACACACACACACACACACATTTTAATCAGATTTGCCTGCAGCAGAACGATGTGTTAATTCACCTCTAAAAACCGTGAACGTTTCAGAGGGGGAGGGGCAACGGTCTGAGTCTGAGTCGTTACAGTCAAGTGAAAACATCTGGTTCCTGTATTCAAAGCCAAAGTGCACGTGACAACATGACATCAGTCGTCGTGTGTGTGTTCAGGTGAGTCCAGGTGAGTCCAGGTGAGTCCAGGTGTCCCTCACCTGTCTTGGGCTCCACAGAGAAGTACGGCTGACCCTGCAGGATGCTGTAAACCAGCCGAGCAGAGTTCCCGTAAGTTGGATCGTCAGCATCCGAGGCCACCACGGTCAGGACGGACGTACCTAACAACAACAGCAAGCTCATATCAACCTGAACATCCAATAATGAATCAATTTATTTAGAACAAATGTGTCTAAAATGACAAATACATAAATAAAACGTATCATCAAATCAAAATATCCACAAATTTGAACGGCGTGTTCACACTGGGCGCGAGGCAAATTTTTCGCGCGACCAGATTACATACAAAGTCAATGTACAGACGCGAATGGACGCGAATTTGTGCTGGCAGCGCGAATGAAGCGAAAATGCGAAATTCGCCTGTTCGCCAGCGAAATATTTGCGCGAATGCCGCGAGTAAAAACAAATATTCCAGCGGGCAAACTCGAGCAAGTAGAGTGAGGCGAATATTTTACTCGCGCCCGGTGTGAACACACTGTTAGAGGTTGTCATGGAGAAGAGGGTGGGGAGGAAACTCTGGTGCGTTCTGCACAATAAGGACCCACTCTACGTTTTACGCCAATACTCGGCCGTCAGCGGCTGTAACTAGGAGCAGGGCCGTGGTCGTGGCTCTGGTTGTAGTGAGCTAGGAAGCAGTGGTAGCCGCGGATGCTAACCGCTAACAGCTAGCGGGGCTAGTAGCTCTACTACTCTGCTGCACGGAGCTACACCTGAGCTCTGTCACTGGCTGGAGAGAAAACACAGACTCTCCACCCAGAAATGTCCCGTGCACAACAAAACATCTGTGACTTGTCTCTTTTAAGTTGTGTTGTGAAGCACTTTTTAAACTTGTGCTTTTAAAGGTGCTAAGTTATATAAATAAAGTTATTATTATTATAACATAGCAGAAGACCAAAATGCAGAGATGCCACCACACAAGACTAGCCCATATGATTAAGCTGGATTTCATTTGTATAAGTCTACCATTTATTTCCTCTAGATTGTACCTTTCAAATATGATTTATTGGTTTGCCCTGTAAAAATTAACCAAATATAGGCAACATCCCTCAAACTGATACAGAGAGTAAAGCAGAATAGTGGTATTGAGGTAATAAACCTGATGTGGGAAGAAACTCTCTTATCACAACTGTATCAAACATCATATCGAACCGAATCTCTTTGTAAATAAGAAATATCATCATCAAATCGCATTTGAATCGCATCGCATCGTGAACAGGAGTGAATCGTATCGCATCGTATCGACGGGAGCTTCAGTGAATCGTTAATGTATCGTATCGGTGGCAGCGTATCGAGATGCGTATCGAATCGGCCTCATTGGTGGAGATATACAACCCTACTTCAGTGGGATTAATAAAACCAAACAACCTAGGGGGGCGCTCCTGGTCCTGGTCTAGACTCACCTATGGGGGCGCTCTCGGGCACCCTGGCGCTGTAGGGGCCGTGCAGGAACTGCGGCTGGTTGTCGTTGACGTCTTGGACCTTGATGGTGAAGTGGGTCTCGGGCTCTAGCGGTAGCCCGGTGCCGCGGTCCCGGGCCTGGGCCCTGAGCCGGTAGAACGGCTGCTGCTCCCGGTCCAGCCGCCGCGCCGCGTGGATGTCGCCCGTGGCCTCGTCCAGCGTGAAGACGGACGCCGCTCCGTCGCCGCTCAGCACGTAGCGCACCTGACCGTCACCTTTATCCAGGTCCGAGTGGAGCTGCAGGGACACCGGGGACTAGTTAAACCACCAGAGGAGACCAGCTGAGGACGAACTAGACTACCACAAGGACCGGGGACTAGTTAAAGGGATAGTTCACCATCATCAAATTCAAATTTCACTCATTATCTATAGACGAATCTCCTTGTTGTTTCCAACTACTTCCTGGTAGAAAACCAGCATGAGAACAATAGTGACGGACGAGAGTTTCGCTATATATATCTAATTTTTCAATTTTTTTTTCTTGCACCGGATTTTTTTTTTCTTTACCTGACTTTTTCTTTTCTTGTGACGGATTTTTTTTCTTTTTTTACTTAACTTTTTTTTTTTTTCTTGCGCTGGATTTTTTTTTTCTTTTTTTACTTAACTTTTTTTTTTTTCTTGTGCCGGATTTTTTTTTTCTTTTTTTACTTAACTTTTTTTTTTTTTCTTGTGCCGGATTTTTTTTTCTATTTTTACTTAACTTTTTTTTTTTTCTTGCGCTGGTTTTTTTTTTGGGGGGGGGGGCTGGCCCGAATACTCCTTCGTACAATATAGATCAGTGATCAATACATAAAATAATAATAAAACAAGAAGAAAGAACCAACCTTCCCCACGTACAGCGGCTCGTCTCCCGTGAACTCCTCCAGGATGAAGAACTGGTTCCACACCCAGCTCCTCCTGCTCCTCTGTCTGGGGACACCAGCACCTCCTCCTGCTCCTCCTGCTCCTCCTCCTCCTCCAGAGTTCAGGGCTGCAGCGCCACAGACCGACTCCTCCCTCAGCAACAGGACGGCCACACTCAGAACACAGAGACGCTCCATCTCCATAGAGACAGAAGTCGTCAAACTGTCCCAATGTCTGACATGTCTGTAAAAAAAACAACAACACTAGCTAACATTAGCTGTTAAAGGGGTTGTTCAACATTTTGTCAAATTGGCCCATTGCCATAATCCCTATAGTCATAGCAGTAGGTTCGTTACCTTTAATTGTCGGTGCAAGCTGTTTTTAGAACGGTGGAGCAGAGCCGTGAGCTGCTCAGAGCTACGCTATGGAGGCTCATTATGGGATTTCTTGGTTTCCCTCATCATCAAACTCATCAAATACACAATCCAACAACTCCACAACGCTCTGGTGGACAAGTTGTGAGCTGCACATTCACCACACTATGAGATAATAACACAACGTTACCACACAGAGTTGTTTTAGAGGGAAATACAGAGTCTGCTTGATGAAAAACTGTCCCTGAAGGCAACGTGCATCAGCGGTTTTGCATGAATTTCCCTCTAAAACAACTCTGTCTGGTAACGTTGTGTTATTATCTCATAGCGTGGTGAATGTGCAGCTCACAACTTGTCCACCAGAGCGTTGTGGAGTTGTTGGATTGTGTATTTGATGAGTTTGATGAGGGAAACCAAGAAATCCCATAATGAGCCTCCGTAGCGTAGCTCTGAGCAGCTCACGGCTCTGCTCCGCCGTTCTAAAAACAGCTTGCACCGACAATTAAAGGTAACGAACCTACTGCTATGACTATAGGGATTATGGCAATGGGCCAGTTTGACTAAATGTTGAACTATCCCTTTAACAACAGTAAACAAAAGTTAACTAGCCTACTATAAACAACTTTAAATACAATTTTACAACTTTAATCAACATTTAACCACAGTAAACAGCTGCATGTGTTGGATTGACGCTCTGCTGTGTCACCAACATGTTAATCTGATTAAATCTCATAAATCTGTTTAAGCTGATAAAATGCACAAATCACATCTGAACAAATTCACATTCTGTTTATTATATAAATAATATATGATGCAGTTTATCATAGAATTGATTATATTCATATGTAATAGAAGCGTTCATAACCCATGAACAGACTGAATAAGGCAATTTTATTACTATAGTATAGCCCGTTTTTACCACCAGTTTGTCTCAAAGGGCTTCACATCCCATCATAACTGACTATAAGCAGCAGTCTTACCGTGCAGCAGCTGATGCCCCCCCCGCCCCCCTCAGGCAGGTCCCAGTCCGCTGATCACTGATCACTGATCAATATGAGTTAATAATCAGCTCAGATTGATTATTGACTAGAGGAAAAACCAACTTTCTTCTTGGTCTCGGTCTGTCTGTTAGAGAGAAGCTGTTCACTGTGACAGAGGAGGAGGAGGAGGAGG